>NC_060898.1:13358915-14018415 GCF_014805685.1 Silurus meridionalis
CCCCGCAGTCTATTCTCTTCATTTCGTAGCGTTCCCTGCTTCCAGTACGTGTATGCGGATGTTAGATTTTTTTGTCCAATCAGATTTCAGCCTCTATCTGCTTTCATGTCAATCTAATCTGCCCAGGGCCTTCAAAGTCAGTACTGCTGGCTTTTTTACCTTAGAGAATATTAGCATTGGATCTGTTTCTTCACCAAATCAGATTTCAAATTCGCCTCACAGGGCCAGCTAGCTGGCCTAGAATAGTGTCAGCATTTTTGCGTTCTCTGATTGGTTGGTCAGGGGGACACTGTTGCAGCCAAGTTCGACTGGCAAAACACGACTGTAGCGATCTGCACACATTAATACATTTGACTTAGACTTTTTAATCCCCAAAAAGGCTGACGGAGGAAGATTAATTGATTTGGACTCGGAAATACTTAAAAATAAATTTTCAAGAAAAGCTAGACATTGTGAGGAGAGGTCGGCTAGAGCTATCTAGCTTGTCTCAGCTAAGGAAAGGGTTTGTTTGCCACTTCCAGACCAGTGCCTACGAGTCGTCCCACGGGCTTACAGCCTCTGAGGAGCGGTGCAAATAATGAGTATGCATCTCTGGTGAGTATGATGTATTTTATTTTAATCTATATGTATGTTCTTGTCATGTTATTAGGCAAATATTGATTCTAAACTGCTCCAGATGATGTAGGTGGCACAGTTGCAATTGTAGTGTAGAGGTTTGGAGCTTGCTTTAGTAAAATGGTACTCACCACCCCTATAGGCGAAATGCCTCTCTCTCTGTAATGCCATTCGTTGTTATACGCTGTTTTTGTATAGTATTGGTGCTTTCTATAATTGCGACGTGATTGTGGTGGTATTAAGAGATAGATTAAGTCGGGTAAGTCCTCACTGAAGGCCCAGGTACCAAATGCACGGCCCGCCACTGATCAGGTTATTTCTTTATTTTTATACGTGTTTGTTTTATGTTATATTTAGTCTTATCATGTTACAATTATTTTTGTTCATTTTTAATGGTTTATAATTTATATTGTTATTGAATATATACAATTTTATTTTCAATAAAGGTAACAGCTTTCATTAAGTTATCCATCTGTCCATTAAGTTATCTGTGAATAATTTCCCTAAGTGCACTGTAACGTAGAATAGAGAGATTGGGGCATAAAGGATTGTGCTTATCAAAGCATATCATAAATGATGTCTCTTTACCAGGCCAATTGGCCACATAATGGCTTAATAAGACTTATATGTAAAAAATAAGACAATAAAGTATATTTTACAATTAGATAATTGACTTGTCATTGACTTGTCAAGGCCATAAAAAATATAAGTTGCACCTCACAATTCTCCATACACCTTAATCAGCAGGTCCTAATAAAGAAACGAAGACAGCAGTACTTATTATTGTACATTTTAAAATAGCTTGGTCCTGTCAGACTTAAACATGAATATATAGAATGTGTGTAGAATGTGTAGAAGAAACATGTAGTTAAGGTGGCTGTTATTAACACATGAATCATGACTCCAGCCGTAGTGAAGTTTTGTCCATTTTTAGTTCCATTATTAGACTTTTACAAAAAAAAAGTTCTTGACAGTCAAAACCATTTTCATAATGTGCATTTCTTGGGTCTTCTGCATTTTATGTTAAAAACTGGCCTGAATTTGTAGTTTAGTCTGTAAATATCTGCTCTTGGATGGCACATTGTGGATCATGCTTCCATATTTCTTTGCTCTTGGAAAATAAAAATAATCCGTAGATAAGGTAACAATTTCATACTAAAGGCTTTCTGGATTTTTGTTTTTATAAACAAATTGCAAAAGTGATTTTTATTGCACTTAATGGCAAAAATCCAGAAGACAGGAATGAACTGCAAACCTCTGAGTTTAATCATCTGAATGGGGCATCCAGAATATCAACATAAACATGTGTGTAACCTGACTCTGTATATAAGGAACTTTAGATAACTTTTGAACTCAAGTTCCCGACTCTGAATATAGACTCAAACTGGGTGTGTTTGTTTTGGAGTACATTCGCACACAAGCACTTCACTACACCTCTAAAATAAGGTTTGCTGTGGAAGTGTATGAGAATGTGGGTGTACACTCAATCCCTCAGGCTGTATTCCTTTTCTCTTTAACACACCATGCATGATCAGTTGCCCTGCATTGTGAATACTCTGGGTTTATTTGAAGACATTCTGACTCACCCTGAAGGTCTTTTACTTCCTCGAAAACATAAAATGCTCATATTATGACTACTACTTCATGTGTCATCATAAAAAAACACTTAACAGCTCATTTAAAAATCATGGCGAGTGAAGTGACACCACATTTACACATAGTATGTAGGTTTACACTAAATATGAGGATAGAATATTGTAAATACAACACAACAGTGACACCAGTGAACAAATAAACTTAAAAAGCCCCATTACATTAAAGTCCTCTGTTATATGGTCCTAAATTTTACAGGGTCCTATGTACCCAGAACCCACTTCCACTTGCATTTAGAAGTATTTACTGTAACTACTACTTCAACAGTAAAAGACCTGGGAATTATTTTAGACAGAAAAGAAGAAAACAAAACCTCTGCAAACATCCCAAACTATCTAGAGATGTATTAGCGCCATTTGCATCCCACTTCATGTAGAGTTTGGCATTGGACCTCTTCGAATTTTTAAAGGTTCTGGCATGAAGGATTTGGTGTTGGATCTATGATGATCTCAAATGTTAAGCTATTTTATTAGTTGCTCAGTAGCTCCTGGTTCCACAATGTCAGCTGACTGTATAAGACTGTAGAAAGGACATTACTCATAATCTCACACTCCGGTACTCTCACACTCCGGTACTCATGGTAGTTCTCACTCTCCAATATTTCTTAAGTTCTGTAAAGCTGCTTTGAGACAATGTCCATTGTGAAAAGTGCTATAGAAATGAACTTGAACTTGAACTTGAAGTTCCCTATTGCAGAGGTGGGAAGTAATCAAGTACAAATACTCTGTTACTGTACTTAAGTAGATGTTTTTTGGTATCAATACTTTACTTCACTATTTATTTTTGGACAACTTTTTACTTTCACTCATTATTTTTTACACAAACATCTGTACTTTCTACTCCCTACATTTTGAAACCAGGCTCGTTATTATAGTTTTAATCTATTTGGTGACATGATCAATATTTCTTGTCATTGCGTGCCTTTTTTAACCTACCACTGGTGTATTATTTACTGGCTATCACGCACCACAGACATACTGTAGGCTAGCCTACAAAGCTACCCACAAGCAAGGCAGAAGGCAACAAGAAATATGGGGCTAACGTGAATGAGACAGAGGGAGTCAGCGATGTAGACATCGCTGAGAACAGAGACATTCCTGATCTCCTGATCATCATCATCCTTTCTATTATGTGGTGTGTCAATATCAATGGCTGGCTATTTTTGGAACCACGTGTGCTGTAAATAAACCAATAAAATCACCTCTTAATTGTTATCAAACCTGCAGTTCCATATGCGTTATTGGTAGAAAGAGATTAACAGAAAGATGCACCAGAATTAAAATATTAGCTATTAATGAATGAATTTTGATGAATTTGTGAATATACATTTACATTTTAAGAGTGTTATTTACTGTTAAATGTTTCAACCACTCTTACCCACACCCGTCTCTCCCACATCACTCTTCTCAGCCAAACTCTCCCATTTGCTCATTACCTCATTACTTGTGATGATGTGACTAGCTATGTGCAGGCTGTCTACAATGTAATAGTAGTGCAAAATAAAAATAAAAAACAGTTAGTGTTGGTACTTAACACGCTAAAAAAGTACAAGTATGCAATTTAAAACAAATATTTAGATCAAAATCTTGTTTTTATTCCTGAACTGCTCAAATGCTGCACATCTCAAATGTGAAAATAACATGTACTCTGTCAATTTATATGTGGATTAGCTGAATGTGACATTTCACAATATTGGATTGTGCCAGAGTCTTTAAGCCCTATCTACTCTAGAGTCCTTAAACTCTAACCCATAACTGTTCCAAGGTTGTTAAATTCTAATCCTTAAGTGCTTAATTGGTAGGTCTTTAACCCCTAGCTGCTATTGGACCTTAAGACTTAACCCCTAAATTAGTCTCAGAGGTCAAAGACACAGAACACATTGGGATTAGCAACACAATTGGCAAAGAAACATTCTATTCCATAATCTGATCAGGAATAAATCTCTATTCTTAATGTAGCAATTTTAAATTATTCTGTTTAATCTCTCTTTAATAGCTTGTTATGGAGGTTGTGAAACTGATTTCTAGCATTAGGATTTTAATGAAAATGCAAATCCTCTTTGGTCTTGTGTACTCTAAAGAGAAGAAGCGGGGTCGTGGCCGATGCCTGTCTCATGAGTGTTTATCTGTCCACATGCTGACAGCACGAGCAGCTCTGAGGAGTGACACGGCAGCAAATAAGTGTTTTCATACGAAAGCGTGCACAAAGAGCGAACCGACAGTCTGACAGGGGCAGAGTAATGGAGCTGCCACACGTTCTCCCCATGTTCTCTCAACACCTAATGAGCTCCTCGACACTACAGCAAGAACACAATATCACATGCTTCTGATTGCATTCAGTGGATCCTGCTTTTTTTTCTCTCTCTCTGAGCTCATCTCTGTCACAGGAACGCTTTAATGTGATTCACTGGCCAGAACTGGAGGTGCAGTGACACAGATAATTTTGTCTTTTTATACGCTCCATTAAATGGCAAGACATCATTTCCTGCCACCGGTCGCAGCCAGGAGATTTAGCAATTTATGTCATCCTGAGAATGGAAAAAAATAATACTGTTACACAGGAAACAGTTCTGCACATTCAATGGATGATTTACAGCTGTCACAAAAAGACCCCGTTTTCTTTTATGTTTACCCTCATAGTACGCTATACACTATAAATGATCCATTATCATATAAGTATCTGTTATTAGAGTATAAAACAATGTAAAACCATATAATTACATATTTTATTGAGCAATAATTTGTGATAATTTTTGGAAATGCTACTCTTATGGTTCTTGTTTGATTATTTTTTAGTATTTTTACATGCTAACAAGCAGATATTGTTATTGCCCCAGCAAACATGATAGCCTAACACAACAAATAATTCACATAGTAAATGTTCACTTGGTCTCTATGTTCCTGACGGTACCAACCCTTTGTTTAGTTTTTTGTTTACATCTTAGCCTTGCCTGCTTAAGTCTGTTCATTTCTGTCCTTGAAGTTTATCAGTTTGGAATTTTGTTTACTATTGTGTTATTAAAAGCTGTTGTCCCTGCAAATGCATCCATATCTTACATCACAGATACCAAGCTCAATATCATAAGAGCAGCAATTCAAAACTTAATTTTGCATTCAAAAAAACACAACCAACTGGAAGCTGCTAGTCCTTCAGCTACAGACAATTATGCATCGTGCATGAGCATTCTACATGCCTGTGTCCTTTTGAGTTTGTCATGAACATTTTCCTATTATTTTCAGAGTGAGGACTTTTGTGTCTGCACTCTGAACCTATAAAAATGTCCTGCAGAGGGAAATGCTGACTCCTCAGAGACCTGAAACACTAGAAAAATATACTGACAGACAAGCGTAAATGTCATCCACACAATCCGACATAGTGAGAGGGCTCATGTGATTCCCTTTGGACCACCGAAACAGGGAACCAGATACAGAAATACCAAGTGAGATAAAAAGAGAAAACAAAGCCAGTTTTAGAGAAGTCCCCGTGAGGGTGAAAGTTAGCAGTATCAGTACATGGATGTGAAAAAGGCAAAGTCTGCTGGGAACTGAATAAAAGAGCATGTTTAATTTTCTGTTAATGAACTTATATTGTCTCTGTCTTGCCTTTTGATGTGAGTGTGCAGGAAAAAAAACACTGTCTATCTGTTTGCATTGCCAATGGTTTAGATACATACACTCTTTCTCTCTCTCTCTCTCTCTCTCTCTCTCTCTCTCTCTCTCTCTCTCTCTCTCTCTCTCTCTCTCTCTCTCTCTCTCTCTCTCTCTCTCCACTCTCGAGTCCTGATCTTTACAGTCCATCACTCAAGACAGTTTATTTTTAAACTTACCAAATGCCAGAATACTTTATATATCATATTACCAATTACAATCATAGTATATTATGATGAATTTATAAAAGGTCAAATAAAGAGGCAAATATATTCATGTAATTAATCAAAGCAGTGTCAGAAAGATGTAAAATACTTATTTAAAATATATGTATAAAAAATATATATTAGAAGTAAAAAAAATAATTCAAATTTTAATAACATATGTAATATGTAACCCACTGCTTTATTCTACTGATACCACTGCAGTTGCCAAGGATTTTAATTTATAAAGAACAACAAAGCAAATAAAACTGTTTGTGTTCTTCTGACCTTAAAACTCAAAACTGTTTTTAAATGTTGCTGCAACAATATCATTAGCATTAATAAGACTAACAGTTTACCCAACAAATATAGATGTTGTTTGTTTCAGAAGTGATAGCTAAATGCACTCAACAGGAACAGTTCCCTTATATGTTTTTTTCTAATTAATAAGAAAAAAACAATCTCAGTCCATGGCATGACACCATTGTTCACAAACTTCTTTAGAGCTATTGTAATAAATGTGTTTTGAGTTTATCATAAAGTTGAATGCTGTTCAGATGTCGCATTAAACCCCCCAAAACTGCAAAACTGCAGAACAATTCCAGTTGCTTCAAGCTGGTTAAAAAATGCACAAACACTTTTTTCGTGATCAGCAGAGCAAGTGATGGTGTTTGTGTTAATTAGTACATCATCGGTGTCTGTGCGGTAAAACGGATGCCGCCGTTTATCTTGAAAGGTTCCTCTGAAATGTCACATTAACATGAAGTAAAGAGTCGAGAGCAGTTATAGTTAATTAGCTCTCACTCTCTCTCTCTGTCTCTCTGAGGAGAACATGCTCGGCGTCCCAGCACAGGAACCGACCGATATTAACGAGGCTTTAATGTTCAGCGCTGAGACAAGGCCCATCGCTCTTCACCCAGCCTAATCCACCTGCATTATGAATTATCTCTAGCTCTAGACTAATGATCTGAACCATTTTTTTCTGCACAGTTCACAGCGTAGGCCACTTTCTCAGGCCGTGATTTAGCACTACAGCTTCTGGGAAAAGATCATGATTCATGAAGAACACTTTTCTTGTGTACCTGCTTTATATTTTATTTCTTTTGCTACTCACTTGCTCACTCTGGCTAAAAAAAAAAAAATAGAAAAACATGAATGCATATTAGATTTGCCAACTTTTAAGCATTTTATGAAGCAGCCCTACATTTTTAACAGCAGAATATAATAATATGAGTGATCACATATCTTTTTTCTACCTATTAAAAAGTTCATATGTTTGTCAATCTTTGTGCATATGAATGTAAAACAATGGGCAGTAAAAACTTCAATACCCCCCAACCTCCCGTGTCACAATTATTAATGTTTTAATGGTGCTTTTGTCTGATTTTCAGCTAACTGGTTGGAACAAGGTTGCATACATAGCAACAGTTAATGCAATGATCTAGCAAAATTGAAGAATTATGTAAGAGCCAAAGGACAACATTTCCCATCAGCCTCACCATGTCATGTAACATGTTCACACACCTGTTTGATGTTCAATGTTAAATTAGCACCTCACCACTCATGGCACTCTACTTTCTTGTTTGTCTTTCTATTGATGTCAACAGTCACACTTATCTTAAGCCTTTTCATTGTATTCTTCAATGTATTTAGTCTGCACTTGCATCTGTCCTCCACTATAGTATGTAATAACAGTGCCTTTTTATGGGTTTATAAGCAATATAGAATTTCAATCTTTTCTGATGTCATTAAGAAATCCAATAAAATCCAAATACACTTTTGATATTTGTTTTGGTAATCAGATGATGTTAGCTAGCTAACAATTATTAACCAAATTTAATGTTAAAACATCATTATGAGATTACTGTAGAATCTTTACCAATCATCTGCAAGTCAGTTTTTCCCTTCAAATTGACAAAATATCTGTTGTGATGATCTTTCTGATGTTAATCTGATGTTATTCTTTCACTCAATTCTGACACCCAAATATCACATATAGTCAAATATATTTCTTGCTTACAATGTACGTGAATGTTGTTATGTTGTTTCTAACAGTGGCAGCTTGTGCATTTCATGCCAAGGCCTTCAGTGGTGTCCTGCTTGAATGAATCCACTCCTCTTAATACCATCATTATGACGTCACAGCTAAAGAGACTAAGAATATTGTAGAGAAATGCAGTCTGCTGTGAACAGTCTGCTTCACAGACAGGTATTTCATGCAGTAACACTCAATGCCATTACTTAAGCAAGAAACCCAATGAACACAATTCAACAAGTCTCCTTTCCCTGCAGACACAGCTGCACCACCTGCAGACATTATCTCTAGCAGAAGCACTAATATTAACCTCATTAAATGACCTCCTTTTTGTGCATGTATTAGTATTGTTTGTGTATTCCGGTTTTCCTGGGGATTTGAAATGAAGGCAAATTGTTAGTTTGTGTGCAAATTCTACAGAAAAGAAAATGCAAAAGTATAACTGGCTCATGACTGTTTTGGCTGATCTTTCTTGATGATATCAGCTTTTCTTGATGAGTATGTTTCGAAAATGTTTTTGTAAGTATACCTATGACCAAATAAAATTTTCTCCTTTGTCATTGTGGAATAATAAAACAGCTATTATACCCATATACATACAGTAATTCACAAAACTGAGTAAACCCCTTACATTTCAGCAACAATTTTAGTATTTCTTCTCAAGGGACAATACTATAGAAATTAAACTTTTATATCATTTTTTTGTGAATGCACAGATTGTATAGCAGTACAGATTTACTGTCCTCTAAAAATGACTCAACATACATTCAGCTGTTAATATTTAGTGTGAGCACCACTGTTATCCAGCACTGCCTTAATCCTCCTGGGCATGGAATTCACCAGAGCTTGCTGATTGGATCCTCTTCCATTCCTCCTTAATGAAATGACGGAGCTGCTGGATGTAAGATGCAGGGCACTTCTCCACCTTCAGCTTGGCCCCACTATCACCTTCACCTTCAGCAAAGGCGATGTGCTTGGGGTCGTTTTTCTTTTGAAAAACTGCTGTTTGGCCCAGTTTCTGAAAGAGCATCCTGTTCATGTTCAAGCTCCCCAGTACCAGCAGCACTCATGCAGCCTCAAACCAGGATGCTACTCCTCACCAGGGAGTCACCATACATACTGGAGATCATCTGAGCCAAACAAGTTTATCTTAGTCTCATTCATGCTCTTGGACAGGTTGTCTTCAGCAAACTGTGTGTGGACTTTCTTGTGAGCCAGCTTTAGAATAGCCTTCCTTTTGGTACGAAGGCCATGTGAACTGACTTGTTGCAGTGTGCGGCATATGGTCTGAGCACTGATAACCACACGTTCTGCTACTGCAACTTCTAAATCAATGCTGGCAGCACTCTTGCATCTATTTTTTTAGGTTAGCTTCTGCACCTGACGCACAGCATGAGGACTTAATTTCCTTGATCGGACCTTGCGAGGCCTGTTTCTAGTAAAACCCGTCTTGGGAAACCTCTGTATGACCCTGGCCACTGCACTGTAACTCAGTTTCAGGGTGTTACCGAGCTTCTTATAGCTTAGGCATCTTTGAGCAACAATTCGAATTCTCAAAGAGAGTTATTTGCTATTAGGTGCCATGTTCAACATCAAGTGGTCAGTATAAGAGAACTGTCCTCGTACAATTATTTGGTTTTATATTTGAAATTAGATTAGAAAAAGACATTTCAAGCATTTCATTCATATGTTTATTATGTTTGAGATTCAATTATTTAATGAAATTCAGGTTGTTTTATTTATGTGTCTGTGAAGAAAGATGGCAGAGAGTGCATCCTGTCTATTTTATTTATTTTACACAAGCACAGTGTTTTGTTACACTTTGCAGATTTGAATAATGTATTGCTCTTAACTGGATGATCAAAAGAGAGTAATTTAGGTTAGTTTTGGCGTTAAGGAGAATATTTGCGTTAGTCGACTCCAGAGGGTTAATTGTGTGCATTATGGCGGATTTTGGTGCTGATTAGAGACTTGACGCATAAAAAAACAAATGTTTTAAAACCAAATATATTTTGAAAGTTTATTTATTTTTTTTATATCCGAGTAAAGAAAGGATGCCGTGAATAAATTGTGAGTTGCGCTGAAGGTTTTAATTTCGCGTCTTTGTTATTTATTTATTTATTTATTTATTTATTTATATTTTTTTTATAAAAAATCATCAAACAAAAATGCGCACTGCATTAATCAAGCATTATAAAATGAGTGCAGTTAAAAATCTTCATTTGCATTAACACGTTATTAACACATTCATTTTTTACAGCCCTAATTAATATATTAATACAAAACTAATTTCAAATTTGAGAAAAGAGAACATTTGAGAAAAGTTAATAATGATCAGGTGATAAGGAATGTCTCTGTTCTCAGTCATGTTTACATCGCTGACTCCTTCTGCCTTCATTAGCCTCATACTTCTTGCTGCCTTCTGCCTTGCTCATTGTTGGCTTCATAATCTGGCCTACTTGTGGTGCGTGATAACAAGGAAATGATACACCAGTTGTAGATTGAAAAATCTGTGCGATGACAAGAAATAGGTTGATATGCTGAAAACGGTGCGCAATGAGAATAAATTTAAATTAAAGTAACGAGCCTGGTTTGAAAATGTAAGAAGTAGAAAGTACAGATATTTGTGTATAAATGTAATGAGTGAAAGTAAAAAGTTGTCAGAAAAATAAATAGTGAAGTAAAATACTGATACCAGAATAATTTACTGAAGTACAGCAATCAAGTATTACTTTCCACCTCTGCCCCAAACACACGGCCAAGATGATAACTGCCTTGCTAAAGGTGAAGGTGATGGAGTGGCCAAGTATGTCTCCAGATCTGAACCCTACTGAGCAGCTGTGGGGCATCCTCAAGCAAAAGGTGGAGAAGCACAATGTGTCTAACATCCAGCTTGTGATGTCATAATGAAGAATTCGAAGAGGATCCTAGCAACAACCTGTGCAACTCTGGTGAATTCCATGCCCAGGAGGATTAAGGCCATGCTAGATAACAATGGTGCTCACACAAAATATTGACACTTTGAGCACAGTTTTGACATGTTCATGTAGGGTGTTTTTAAATGGTTGCTGAAATGTGAGGGGTGTGTGCATATATATATAAAAATAAATATATATATATACAGTGTATATATGTATGTATATATAATTATGTATGTATATATAATATATAATTTATTTTTTTTTTTTTTGCATGTTTGTCACACGTTAATGTTTCAGATCTTCAAATATTAGTAAAAGATAACACAAGTGAACACAACATGCAGTTTTTATATGAAGGTTTTTATTACTGAGGGAAAACAAAATTCAAAACTACATGGCCCTGTGTGAAAAGATGTTATGCATAGGACAAAAAATATATTAAAGCGGAAGTCCGTGATTCTGATAGAGTTTAGGCTAGCCAAGAAGGCTTTGCTGGCCCAACACTGGTGTCTAATGTCTGAAATTAATAGACTGGTAATGGAAAAGGTCAGGTAACTATATTGGAGCTGAAAATGTTTTGATTAATGCATTAATTAAATTGCTTGATTGTCATTTTAATTTTGGGTTATGCTTTGACTCAGATTACAGTTTGTTTTCATGGTGCACATATTTCATCAACCCAAAAAGTAGTATTAACTAAATTATCAGAGAATGACATTAATAACTAGGAAAAAATGTGTATGGTATCCAGTATTTCTTACCTTTTTTTGGTCAACAGTCCAACTCTTTAGTACTCATGGCATTTCTGGGGCACTAAAACTCTGTCTTTTAAATACATTTCTAGTCCTACATCTTAGATCTATAAAAACAATGATGCAACCCAAAACACACTGCATGCTGGGTACACTTCCTGCAGTTAGATTGATTCAGATTCTAATCACACCGATAAGGAAAACACACATCGGCATCTTGTTCATCAAGAATGAATTTAAGCAGGAAACAGTTTTGTGTGACAGAATGAAGTTTAATCTGCACGTTCATTAAAGAGACAAGAGCAAAAAATTAACTCAGCCCAAACACAGTGTCACTCAGAATCAATTCCAGACAAATGTTTTGAATGTTAAATTATTTATAAGCATTTCAGTGATTTCTGCGTTTGTGTTTGCACTTCTCATGTCCAGCATTACCTGAGGATTACATTCTAAACCACTCTTTAAGACCCAATTACCTGCAGGTAATTAGAACAGCATTAATTATGGATTTGTTTGAGATTTCTTGTGTATTTAGAGACCTGTAATGTACTTTTTGCTCCTTTTTTTTTTTTTTTTTTTTTTTTTTTTTTTTTAGTGTAGAGGGAAAAAAGATTAGAAAAGAAACACAACTGACCACAGTTACTGTTTGAGAGATTGCCGCCTGGTAAATCTGTATAACTTGATGTTACAGATTGCCAGCAGTCCCACAAGAGGCATGCTGTCAGTGTGACAGTTTCTCAACAGTCCCCTGGATTATGTACATATTCACACAGTTGGTGACAAAGGTCCCAAATTAGACATATTAAAGCCACAGTAAGCGATGCTGCTGAAGTCTTGCTAATGAAGTCCAATGTCCTTTTCCATAATCCTACCTTCTAATGACATGCACTGTGCAATGGTACAAAAATAAGAACAAAAAGGACACAACTGCATTTATTCCACACCAGAGGTTTTGCAACAGCTACACTTTGAGGTTGGAGCTAAAATTCAAAGAAAACACCAGTGTAATGTGTGTGCTGATTTGCCCTGAAATCCTAAAATTTCATTAAAACACAAATCTTTCTGAGAGCTTAATAAGATAAAGGATTAAATATTGCTAGATTTACACTGGAGTGTCTAAACATAAACAGCCAAGCTAGCTTTGTATTAGAATAAAGTGCCAAATAGAAATAAATTTTGAATTAAGTAAAAGTTACACAAAAAGACATGGATCTAGCTAGCGCCACATCATAACTTAGTCTTCTAAAGATGAAATTTTGTATAATTGATGTCAATACTTTTGCCATACCTATTTTATCAGCACAGAATGAAATGCCTGTGCTGTTTAAAGTTTCTGTTTGAAGTGTAAGTCAATAGTGATAGAGGAACTTAGAAAATGGATGTACCATTGCTTCTAATAAATCGAGTCCACTGCAATCATATTTCTCTTACAATTCTCTTACTCCATCGAACTAGCATTTCCTAGAGCTTGATTCTTTCTTGATCACTGAATTTCATATTGGCCACATATACATGTGCAAAAAAGCAGTGAAGACCGCCTCCTCAGAGAAGCTTTCTGAAGGACTGCACAGGGTTTTTTTTTTCTTAGAGCATCTATTTTTGACAACTATCTTTAAAAAAAAAAGTTACTCACAGCAGCTTCAAACCAAAGTATGAGAGTCTTTGGACAAAACGTCAACAGGCAACAACATGTACAGGAACAGGGATGTGTATAAAAATATGTAAAACCTTACTTAAAAAAGTTCTTACCTCCTCCAACCGGCAAATGTCCACTTATATACAAGTGTGTCAATTTATGGATACATTAAAGAGTCATTCTTTGATATGTGTATACATGAATTGTTTCAAATATTTATAGAATATGGAAAAATTAAAAACAAAGAAATACAGAAAACAAAATTCTTTGATACAGGGAAAAATGCATTTCTCATAGTGGGTTTTTACATATGAATTTATGTATATATGTATGTATACATATATAGTTTCACAGTTCCTGTTGGCCTTCGATCCTAATGATGAACACCTTATGATGGTTGCCATGGAAACAAGACCTGATAAATGGCCTCTCTATTCATGGTGAGATGTGAGCCGGTCGGCACCCCATTCCTTTACCCTGAAGGCATATGGGTGAAGCTACACTCTGCTTCAAAACACATAACCAAGTGCTAGAATCATGAAGTGCTATGCCACATTCTTCATGGCATTCTCATTTAGCCTCTCCATGTAGTTCCGGAGCTCTATGGAGTCCCCAAGCTCAATGTCCGGACAAACCCAATGGATATCATTGGATTTCCCTACACCTAGCGGGCTGTTACCCAAGCAGTCATTGCTCGGCTTGGAGTGGGTGAAGGTGGTAAATTTGACACGTTTCCTCTTGGTGGTAGGGGAGTTTCCTGTCTCGCTCTTGTGCTCCCGTCCTCCCTGACCTGGTACACTTTTCTGGGAAAGGAGTCCATTAAGGAGCTGACTGGCCTCCTCTAAACCCAGGTTGGAGTCTATGTTAGCGCTGACGTCATCCTGCTGTAAGCACAAGCCGGCATGGTTCTCCATTAGCTCACCTTCATGCCCCAGCCACACCCAATCATGAGCATGTGCCATGCTCTCCTGGCCCTCCAGGGGGAGCTGCTTATGTTGATACTGTAGGGCGTATGAGACGCAATTGATGAGAAACACTAAGATGGCCAGGCAAAAGACTCCCAGTAGGGCATACATGCCAATCTCAAGGTCTGTCAGGCCACGCCGAGCTTGTAGCAACTCCTCCTCTGTGGAGCGTCCATGAGGAAGTTCAGCTTGTGCTGGAAAATTTGAGAAGTCTGCTGGGATTTCTGGCCGCTTATCTCCAAGTGTAGCACTTGTTTTAATAGTTGTGGTTCCTTTGTTGACCATCCCTGCATCTGAAATGGCATCTCCATTGTAAGGGAATTAGGTCTGTGCCTTCTGTTGTCACTGTCGTCATTACGACTAAACTTGATGCGAACATTGGCACTAACTGTAGCCAGAACATTACGGCGTTTGCTTTTCTGGCATAAATCAGCTCCAGACATCTCAACACGCAGCAGCGTACCTTGACCCTCTCCTCTCACCACCACCACTGGCGACCTCCACCATGCAACCTTCTGAACAGAAACTACCCGCTCATCCAAGGATATGGCTGTCAGCGTGTAGTGTGCAGGGTCATAAAGGTCAAGAGGGGTCACAGAGCCATCACTGAAGTGCAGCCAAGCGCTGACAAGGGACTCCTGCAAATACAGACAATATTAAAATGTTATGTAAGTGAGTAAAGTTTTACTAATTCATTTGTGAGGCAGATTAAATCTAGAAGCAAAATCTCAACAGGCTTTTCCATTAAAAAAGACCTCTGTTAGAACTGTTAAAACTGAATTGTAAAAAGTCTACTCAGGCTGTCAAAGCTGAGAGAGGAGTTCATTTCCCACTCAGAAAAGAAGACATAAGGTTCTTGACTTAATCAGAAATGCCAGGAAAATCTATTTGCAAATATAGCAAATTAAATTTCTTCTCTTAACGATTACAAATATAGAAAGACAAATAATCCAAACTGCATCTTAAAAATTCACAGACAATTTAGCAGATGGCAATTCTTCAACCCATTCCTTGGAAATGTCAAGCGTTTTGGCTGCATAACACTCTGATCAGCAGTAAATCAAGTCTCCTGGCTCGTTTAATATCTATCAAACTGGAGGGGAAAGAAGACTCCTGCTGATAGAAAGGACTGGCCGAGTCAGGGTAATCAGGACTAGCGTTAACGAGCAGGAGGTATAAATTGCAGTTCCACGGCTGTGGTGATAACAAAACCACAGCTGCTCATCAGTGTGTCAGCTGTACAATGACTTGTACCTGTTGTGTTTGTGATTAGAATAATGATGGCCAAAAGAACGCAGCAAGCCAATTTCTTTGGAGTGATAAAAGGATACAAACATGATTCAAAGCAGGGTAGTTATCTGTGTATTTCAACAGATTAAAAATTCACAGAGTTTGTTTACTGAACAAATGAGGTGTACCTGTTTGAGGTTGTGCATGGTGTCCTGGGTGGTGGCTGTGGCTGCAAAGGCCCTGCTGCTGCCTAGACTGAGCTGCAGGGACAGTGAGAGGCCTGACACCAGCTGCACACCCAGATCCGTAATGCTCACTTTATCATCCAGAATTCGTACTGTCCTCTCTGCCAGAACCAAATCGGACAGTGGGGACATCACCTGGAGTAAGTGAGAAAGAAGACAGTCTAAACCACATAGGCCCAGGTGTTTCTTTTAAATACTACTCAGAGATAATATTCCTGGACATACGTCTCTTAAGTAAAGCTGTCAGAGGACATCTGTAATAACTGTAAATGATTCACTTGGAATAAGTAGTCATTAAATGTGTTTTTATGATATAAAATTTATATTAACAATGCTTACTATGCAGACCTGATTAGAATGTAAACTGATAGTTTTAAGCTCTTTAATACAGTAAGCTTTTGTTGTAGTGATAGTGTTTATGCAAGTTGTGCACAAGCATGTCTGTGTGGGATGTACTTATGCTGGGAGCTCAATAATTCATTCAAAACCCCAAAAAGCTCTTTGAGACATCCTTTAAAATGTTGTCTATATTTAATATAATTGATTCCTTAAATTGGCCAGTATTTGGTTTTCAGGTGGATTTGATGGGATATGACAGAAAACATTGAGATCTTTCTGTACATGCTGCTATAGAGTGCTTACACTGAAACACAAATCCACTTTTCCACCAGGATATAACGGCATCCTAACTAACAAATTCATTTAGATGGCATGCATATTATCTACGGTTATTTCTTCTGATCATTTAAAGCAGCGAAAAAACTTCATCAGCATCTCAAATGCTGCCTGAATGTGCAGTTAAAAATGTTTATATATACACTTACATGATGGATTCAGATTGGATTTCCAGAGACAACCCTGTCATAATTACATTAATTACCTCCATATGTATAGCGAATACAGTCTGAAATCTGGCTTTAAATTTTTACCTAAGACATGGCACAGGAACACTGTGATAAAAATAACTGCAGCTTGGAGTTCTGTAAGGAAATGACAGTTCCTTCGGCACGAAGGGCACCTCAAACCAACACCTTATTTTGAAGCACAGAAACAGCTGTGATATGCAAAGCGATGTGCAGCCTTTCCATCCTCATCAGTTAAGGCAACACCAGCTGCCTCCATACTTTCACATGTTCCACTGTCATAATGAGTGTCCCTCGTCTCTGTCAGAGACAAGCACAGCTCATACACCGCCTCCCACTTTTTCCAACACTCAGCTTCTGCAAGCTTCAGCTTCACTACTCACCAAATCTAGACTACACTCCAGCAGCATGACTGTAAATAAAAAAATAAATACAGTACATGTCGTCCAACTTCTTTACCATACTGCATACTGTCCACTGAATGTATTCAGTCATTCAGACAGAGCTGACTGAACAAGTGTGCTGCCATAAACCTTAACATGATGTTTCCATGTAAAAAAAAGAAAAATATAGATAACATGCACAAATGTTATAAATCATCCATGAATGAATCCCTTATAGAAAGACAGACAGACAGACAGACAGATAGAATTTCGGATTGTAAGGTGTGCCATTTTTTTTAAACATAATAATAATACAATTATAAATCAATAATGAAAAGCATCATTAATTAAGCTTCATAAGAACTGTTGCTTCTGTTGAAGTTCCATAAAAAATGTACTAAGGAATTAATTTAGAAACAAAAACAAGTAATACATTATTCAATACATAAAAAAGTAGGGAAAGGTATAAACATTAATAAACAATTTTTAAACTCACACAGTAGTCCCTTGAAAAAATGAATTAAATGAATTAAAATGATGAGTTTGGATAAACTGTACAGATACACTGGGGGAAAACATTATATTAACATTATATAACTTACATTTTATATTATTTTAGGCATAATTCTGTTGATTGCTATACAATTAATACAAAATTATTGAATAACCTTCAATTGTAACTGGAATGTTGGGATATATGTAGGTAGGGAAATTAACCGACTGAGTGATTTCTGTACTGTTCTTATCGTTTAAACAATAGATGAATGCATCACATAACCCTAAAACTTGAAGGTAAAAATGTGTTACCTACAAAAGAAAGCCATTTTATGCACAATTTCCTCAGCACTCATTGCAATTCCCTCTGCATTGTTTAGTGTAATTAGTCATTGTCTGTAATGAAGTGAAGGCAGCAGTGGACACTGGTGAAGGTTAATAGTGCGGCTGGTCAGAGGTGCGGATCAGAGGCTAAGTGCTCAGCTCGAGGACTCATCTATTAGGAACCATCAATAATGCTTGTGATTTACGTTCACAGCCCTCCAGATGCAGTTCCTCCATCTGGGTCTTTTTTATCTGATTTTAATTTTCACCCATTTCAGTTTAAAGATGGAGCCTCAGACCAAGCAAGGCAGAGTGTGAGGGAGGAGGAGAAGCAATTTTGCTATCAAATAAAGCATCAGAGTGAACTAACAGTACTGTCAATATTCCATTTAGGCTCCAGTACATGTATAATTTAGAGAAAGTCTAAAAAATGAGCGAGACAAGAAGTAGACAGTACTGTGAAAAAGTTTTAGGCAGATAAAATTGCTGTAAATTAAGAATTTAAAAATAGAAGATGTTTTTTTAATTATCAAAGTGGAAAGTAAATAAATGAAGAGAAATCCAATGCCTGTTAGCTGTTTCTGTTTCAGTTAATTACTGTCCTTCAACTTGATGATCATAAGCACCTGCTCGGTATCATTTGTTAATCATACACCTGTCTCAGATGCTAAAAAAATTCCTGACGTTGTGCAAGTGCTCCACCTTATTGCTCTAGTTTGACAGTACACACACACACACACACACACACACACACACACACACACACACACACACACACCTGTCACATTTTAGAGTGATTCTCCAGTTGTCTTTACACGGACAGACAGACAGCTAAGTGCTGTTGAGATGTCACTGACATCCTTTCATTTTGAACGAGAGTAAGTGCTAGGATAACTGCAACTCATTCGTCTGCCGTCTGCACACCACAGTGCATTCTGCAGTTGCTGTGCCAAGAAAATGACAAATGTAGTGTGTTTTGGCAGGAAAAAGGCAGCCATATTTATCTGAACACAGTGGAGACAAAATGCTCTCTAGTGATACTAGAGGAGAGTTGTGTTTTTGCTGCTTGCCCTCCCAGAAAGACAGAGATTGAAGGGAAAGTGTAATTAATTTAAAAATTTGGTATTGAAATACACAGGATATGAAAAATATTTTTTAAAATATAGGTACACTTTTATTTTGGTAAGTGTGTAATTAATGCATTCCCCATATTGGGGAATAATAATAATTATTTTTATTTCAGAACAAACTGTATTTTGTAAATTAACATCATCACTCATTTAAAGGCCCAAGCTGTTTTCTATCTAAAATAAATCAAAACAAAAAACTTGAATACACAGTCAAAATATGTTTGCAATGGGTTTTTTGTTAATCACCATATGGTCAAAAGTTTGTGGAAACCTAATCAACACACCCTTTTTGTGCTTTTTTTGAAATCCCATTCCAGCATCGATCCCCAAAGACTAAAATGAATAAATTGAAAAAGTTTGTCATCAAATTAAAATGCACAAGTTGAATAGTGGTGCCTTCACAGCCAAGTCTAATCCATTTTGGTACTATCTGAAATCTTTCCAAAATTTAATCACTTTATCTGCTGTTCACAATCAGACAAACGTAGACAAATTTGTTGGTACCCCTCCACAAAAAGAACCCAATTTCTCTGAAATAACTTGAAACAGACAAAAATAATTGCTGTCCAACATTAGGCTTCAAGGAAGAAGGCTGATTTGGAAAAGGAAAACACAAAACATAAAAAAAAACCAGACAAAAAAATGGTAGTTGCTAAAATGCATATTGTCAAGCCACTGGAAAAATCCCCCTTTTACAGATAAAGCAAAAGTATAGCTTTCTGGTGAGGCTCGTCAGCTGTACACAAAAATGAAGCTTTTAAAGAGTCTTAAATCTGTGCAAGGCACAATGAAATCGTAAGACTATTAAGCTATGTAACCCAGTGTCAGACACAACTGCAGCTCATGGATCCAACAGCAAAGAGACCCAAGATATACAGCTAAAAGCACTCAAGAATGGTTAAAAAACACTATTCTGAAGTGGCCTTCTGTAAGCTCTTATCTCAATCCTATCAAACATCTATGGAAAGAGTTGAAACATGAAGAGTGTAGACAGGTGCAGAATTCTCATTGAGAGCTACAGAAATTGCTTGTTTGCAGCATTTTGCTCTAAAGGCTGTGCAACAAAATATTCGGGTAAGAGTTTTTCATTTAGACCATGCCATTTTCAATTGTTTTAACATTTAAAATATTCTGTTAAATTCAAGTCTGATTTTTTTAAATATGCAATGGTGCACACCAATTACTTTTGTCAATTCCAAGGTATTTCAAATTAAATTGGGGGTTCTTCTATTTAAAGAGGGATACCAACAAAATTAAAATACATACTTTCACATTTTTACTTTTACCATAACATACTTTTACAGTAATATATAATATATTAAAAGTTTCTTGTTAAAGTCTCAGTTTTTTGTCATATTAAAAATTCAACATGAAATAGGAACCAAAATAATTCTAATAAAATAGAAGGGGATATGTTTTAGGTGAAAAAAGATAAATGAAAAATACTTTAACCCTTTTAATAATGGAGCATGTGACTGTGCTCAAACTCGTGTTCAAAATTCATTATCATACACAATCATCAATTAGGTGATTCTGACCCCCAAATGAAGCCCTCTTCTAAAATCGTTTTAATGAACTTTTATTCGACTGGTCCACAAAACCTTACCAAGCATCCACTTAACTTCATTGTCAAGTGATACAGTATAAGTCAAGAGATGACTATACACAACTTCAGATGTACACTACCAAGATATACTGTGAAGACTATCTCAACAAGTGGAGAAAATGGGGTGCTAGAGTGAGGCTAGGACATCCCACAATAAAGGACTAGATGAAAATCTTCTTTGATCAACCCTTGCAGGGCCTCTTATGAGTGGAACCTCTCACATGGCATATATATCTGCGTGGAACTTGTCTTGGAAAACCTCTGTATGACCCTGTCCACTGTACAGTAACTCAGTTTCAGGGTGTTACCAATTTTATTATAGCCTAGGCCAACTTTGTAGAAAGCAACAATTCTAATTCTCAAGTCCTCAGAGAGTTCTTTGCCATGAGGTGCAGTGTTGAACATCCAGTGGTCAGTATGAGAGAATTGTACTCAAAGCCCTAAACTGTAACTGCTCTAATACAAGATACACACATTTGTATGGTTATGTCAAGCAGACAAAAACATGAACATGATGAATAGAATATGTGGATTTGCATGGTTAAAGGACATACAGCTGTTATTACCTAGGGTGTACTCACTTTGTTGCCAGTTATTTTGACAATAATGACTGTACTGTATGTTAAGTTATTTTCAGAGGACAGTAAATCTATACTACTATACAAGCTGCACTTTGACTACTCTAAAATATATCCATGTTTTATTTCTATAGTATTGTCCTTTGAGAAGATTTACTAAAATGATTGCCAACATTTATGAGATACTGTATGTCATGGTGTGGGTGTTGTGAATAAAGTGCATAATTGCTGAAGGTAAAAACTGTGTTAATTGTATATTTAAATATAATCACAAAGAGGCAAATTATTATCATCCAATTTTTTTTTTTTTTCAGATTTTATGTTTTTAGCCACTGTGTTTCTGAACTGTAATCAAAATAAACTCCTTTTTATGCAGGTATATGTTTAAAATATCTATTTGCACAAACCAGAAAGTTATAATCTCAGTCAGTAGCTATCTATTCAATCAATGTAATCAATACAAGATGTGCAGTATGACAACAATGTTGTAGCGCACTATAGTAGAGTGAATGTAATATATTATACATAATTTAAAAATAAAATGATATGCATTCATTTATTTTCTTTATCATCACTATATTAAGTCTTTTAGAGAATAAGTATAGAAAATGAGGTTTAATAGAGTTGGGTCTGGAATTGAATCCCATAGAGGCACCTTAGATCTTAAATATTCTACAAACATGAAGTTTGTGGTGTCTCACCTGGACTTTAGTGGCTCCAGTGTTCAGCCCTGTCAGTGTTGCACCATCTGTTATTTTGGCCACTTTTGAGTCCTCCACTTTTAAGAAATCCTTCACCAACTCTGTCACATCCACCTGCCAATCACTGCCCAGTAGAAAGTCTGGTTGTCCCCGCAATTCTCCTGGCTCTGCCTCAAAGTGTGTAAGGACACGCACAGTGGTACTCTGGTACTGTGGGCCACAACCTCGATCCCGCTTGCTCCCTTCATCTTCATCATCATCTGCAGATCTGAACACAGGACACAAGTTTTTAGAAATAATTTCAAATTCTTTATTTCAGCCAATGGAATTATAATAACAACATACTTGAATGGAATTAAAAACGGATTAGGCCTTGTAGATCAGGGAAGATTTCTGACACACCAAAGTGTAGGCCTAATATTTGCCCAAAAATTTGACCAATTTGAATAATTACTGCAGGATTTGTAATGAGGTAAATTCTCACAGAAAAGATACGATATAGCAATATCTAGATATCTAAAAAATAACAGATACAAAAACAAAACAAAACAAAAAAAAAAAAACAAAAAAACAATACTCTGATTAGCCATAACATTAAAATACGTGCCTAATATAGTTTATGTCTCCTCATACTGTTAAATCAGCTCTGGCAGTTCAAGGTGTGGACTCAAAAAGACCTCTGAAAATGCGTTGTGGTATCTGCTAATTTGCTATTTTGCTAATGTGGTATCTCAGCCAAAAATAAAAAAAATACTTTGTACAATTTGCATTTCACAAGACTAATAAAATAACAGTTGTTCTCTTGTAATAACTTTAATTACAAAAGACAGACAAAAATTAACTATTGGCTGAAAGTATATTCTCGATATAAAGAGGCATGATACTGAAAAACCAAACCAAAATTAGTTTTTTATGCTGTAGAGTGTCAGGCTTGTTGGTTTAAAAATACATCAGTGGCATAAAGAAAAGAACAAAAGTGAAAAAAGTTGCTCAGCTTGCAAAATGTACAGTAGGATACAATTTACATTTTACAACTTGCCAGCCTTATTGCAGCATTTAGAAGGGGCTTCAAACACAGCAGCAGTTTTAAAGAATTAGACAGAAATGTCACAGCATGCTGTGATTAATGCTTGGGAAATTGTTTGGTTAAAGGGCGAGGAGGAGATTAGAACTCTATTTAAAACAGCATACATCCTAGTAGAAAACAAATTGGCTCATTTAGAGTTTAGCCAGCTGGAGAATTTTATCAAATAAATCACATGAAACATACATTAGTCTATGGAAGCTACCAAAATAAGCCAATTGTTCACTTAGGGATGATCGTGAAAAGTTTTAAAATCAGTTAAAGTCTTAAACTTTTTATATATGTGAAACAAACAGATAAAAAACATCCAATTTAAAATAAAAATAATATGATTATTCAACTCCCCTCTTATTTTGGTAAAATGTTAATATTAAAAAAGTATATTCAAGCAGTCATTTATGTATTTATTTTTATTTATAATTAGATGTCATGAGAACTAATTCCTACATAACATAATTCCTACTATTTAATTTATTGCAGATGTATTGCATGTACCATGCAAATGTTATGTAGCAGTGATCAATTACTTAACATGCAATTTATTTAACAGCCTTTTTGTAGATATAAAAATTTATTGAATTGCACGATTTATGGATTAATAAAATAAAACCATAACCGTAACTGTACTGCTGAACCATTTTTAAAGTCTATCAAACTAATGGAGGACATTATTTGAAGTATCGACTCCAAGCACTGAGAGAGAGAGAGAGAGAGAGAGAGAGAGAGAGAGAGAGAGAGAAAGCAATGCTGAAAATATTCATATTCATGCATTTGGGCATATTTGCTTGTTTGTTTATTTTCCAGCTTCGATTAAAATGTAATCTTAGTTTGATTACCTGTATTTTTTTCTACTGTTTTTTTGTTGTAGGATTCAGAACATAATAGAGTTCAAAATTTTGCGACTGTACAATAGACGGAATAAGTCGATAATTAAAATATATTTATCAACAACAACAAAAAACAACCTATAATTAAAAAGCAAGCACAAGTAAACTTTTGGAAATCTGCTGTGCCATAGATTATATGGACAAAAGAATTGGCTGACTTTTTTAGCCATATGTGGTTCTTTCCCAAAGTTGCATATCATAGTATAGGATGTCTTTGGCTGTGGTAGCATTATATTTTTCCTTCCTTTGAATCTGTTGCAGCATGACAATGCCCCTGTACACAAAATAAGCTCCATGAAGATAGGGTTTGCATGGGTTAGACTAGAAGAGCTCAAACCCTATTGAACACCTTTGGGATTAACTGAGTGCCCCTTTACTCAACATCAGTACTTGACTTTACTAAAAACCCTTGTAGCTAAATGACTACAATTTCGGCTTCTCCCATTAGGGGTCGCCATAGCGGATCATCCGCATGTTTGATTTGCCACGTTTTTACGCTGGATGCCCTTCCTAACACAACCCTCCCCACTTATCCGGGCTTAGGACCAGCACTAAGAGAGGCTGGGGTTGTTTCCTGACCGGGGATCGAACCCGGGCCGCAGCAGTGAAAGCGCCGCATCCTAACCACTAGACCACCAGGGGACCTTGTAGCTGAATGACTAAAGTATATCATAACAGCAAATATGGATTAAATGTGGAACGAAATGTGCAAAAAGCACAAAAGATTTTATGGACAGGTGCCTGCAAACTTTTGTCTATAAAGTGTATTTTTATTCTCATGTTGAATGCTGCGTGCAAAGTCTGAGTGTGCATAGCAGCTTATAGCACTATAGCTCATTCATAAAGGTTGTCAAGTATTTGTTTACATTGCCATGTGTATTTGGTTTTGGTTCAAAACAAAATACAACATTTTTGTCTTGTCTTAATTTTTGTTTTTGGTTGTCTCCACGTGTCATGATAATGTATTTAGGCCCCAGTATTGCTTTTTTCATTAAGGATATGCTCAGTGCTGTTTCCACAGTCATTATCAAGTCTTTAATTATTGATTGTCAGTCTGGTTTTTGAACTCATTTCTAGCTCATGCTTGCCTGATCTGGACTTTTTTGTTGTTGATTGCCTGACCCTTGACTACATCTTGACCCTGTTTGTAGATTGTTACTTGATTGCTACAGTTATTATAGACCTGCACTTGCATCTGTGCATTCTGAACAAAATACTTCTGTTAGCCACAACACATTGTCAAAAAAATCAATGGTGATCGGAATTATGAGATTGTAAACACTTTTTGCTGCTCTTAAATTTGGACAAAATATCAGTGAGTTTAATTTGTAACTGCCTTCAGTTTTTGGCAAATTAGCTCCAAAAATATTGCCTGCCAAGGGAATTCCACCTACAGGGTTTTAGAGAAGTGGGAGGACAATGATAAATCTGGATTAGGAAAGCTATAGCTTAATGTGCAGCTAATGCACCTAGAAATTTAAGCATTTTAGTCATACACAGCCACTGTGGCATGACTGCTAATAGAAACAACAACAGCTGTCATTTGCTGCACATCATATGTCAGAGCGCCCCTTAATGGAGGAGTGTGATATATATATATATATATATATATATATATATATATATATATATATATATATATATATATATATATTTGCTGCTCGTTGACTACTGAACCACGTCCTCATCCTCCATTAAAGCTGACCGGCAACCTCCGCACAGAACAGCTCATGACCAGCATATTTTTAACACAGACGGTCTTCTCCCACGTTTGTGTCTGTGTTTTGACGCTTTCCTTCACTCCTCTTACCTCTCCTTCTGTCAGTTCACTCATTTAGATGCCACATATGTGTCCAACTTCAGGACCGACATAATTCCAGACAAGCGTAATTTAAAAACATCTTATAGATGACCATGGCATGTGTCAGTATTAACCTGTCGGAGGTGACCTCCAGATCATTAAAAACCAGCCTCTGTATCTTGCCTGCTCCTCTGTCATGCCAAATCCAACACACCAGAACAGCTTACAGAGCCTGCAAAGACCTAAGGATCATTTTTATAAAGGTTCTCAGAGCAGGAAATGTTGACCTGAGGCCAGTCTCTACTGTTCTTAGTCAATACCAATCGATAAACAGTGTTCCTGTGATGTTGAGTAACGATTTTCTTTTATCGATCTCCTAAATAGTTAAGCATTTATGCATCATGGTGTCTGATTCTAATATTTTATATTACAATTAATTTCTAAAGATCCACACTGCATCCGTCCTTCTCAATGTCGATATTTTTATGATCCGGTTCTTTTCATAATGTTTCAAGCAAAATAAAGGAGATCCAAACCATCACTCTGACTGAGGAGTCAGGATTGTTTTCTAAATATTTGCTCTACATGAAATCCGTCTTGCAGTTTTCAATAGTCTCTAAATCACTTCAACCACAGGTCCAAAGAAAATGCAGGGATGGTAAATATGGACTGAATAATGAAATACAGTAATCCTGCCCCCTTCTTCTTTATAGATCAGGCAGATCATATAATCATACTTCTGGATAGAGTTCTCTTCAATTAGAAACCACTGGCTGCCACTCAGGTCGGTGCCACATGA
Source organism: Silurus meridionalis (assembly GCF_014805685.1). NCBI lineage: Eukaryota > Metazoa > Chordata > Actinopteri > Siluriformes > Siluridae > Silurus > Silurus meridionalis. Next base: position 13,385,469 of record NC_060898.1, read on the forward strand.
ACAGATACATGAGATTACTTTCGAGGGTTAAACTCAAGAACCATAAAGATCGATTTGAACTGTAATTAATATAAACAATTTACTACAATGGCTTAGAGCTACAATTGCCATGAACAGTTTTGCACTTAAGTGTCAATTAGTGAACAGTTGATAAACTCAAGATAGGTTCCCTATAGAGTCTGGTTGATCTCAAAGTTTCTTCCTCAGACATCTCAGGGAGTTTTTCCTTGGCACTGGTTTGCTTATTATGAATACAATTAAAGGGACAAAAATGTGAGGTTAAACAGTATAATTGTAATCTATTCAATCTTTAAAGCTGCTTTGGGACCATGATGCTGCTTTGGGACACAACGCTTTCTTTGCAGTCAGATTTATTACACAAATAAAAAAAGCAATGAGATACTAAACTTAGCGATTAAAACTGTAACCAATAAATGCGATATAGTCTATGATATTGGTGAATATTGGACCCACATTGGTTCCTCTCTCAAGTGAAATCAGGTCAAAACTGCACATATTTCTTTTCCATTTCTATCTGGTCTAACATCTGAGGTCCAAATACAGATGCAATTTCAATAATATAAAACACTGTAAGCTGTATGATTCATAGTTTGCCATGTCTTCCCACAAATGCTGGTTAAATCTCTATCATGCAAAAAAGAAGAAGTGATCCAGAAATGCCACCATCCTCTCTGGGCCAAAATGAACTGAGGCAAAGTGAAAAACTGTTCTGTGGTCAGACGAATACAAATTTACATTTTCTTTGTGGAAACCATGGATACCACATTCTCCGGACTAAAGAGTAGAGGGATCATCTGGCTTGTTATCAGCTCTTAGTTCAAATGCAATGCAATGCCGTATACTTTTAGCAATCATTCAAACCCTCAGATTGGATTTATTTTTGTTTCTGCCAACTGGCTTGCTCACTGACGTAACTTAATGTTATAACCTCTTTTAAATTGTGTACATTGTTGTTGGAAATGTTTAGAAATTGTAAAAAAAAAAACATAACTAACTAAACATGGCATGCAGTAGGAGTTTAAAAAAGGCAAAACACAACATCTGTTTCTAATATAAAGACTGGCTAAAATAATCATCCTGGTCTCCAGCTTGTCAAGAATGCATATACAGTAAGTTATACATTTATTTTTGGAGAAAGCCAGATGTGGAACTAATGATGAGAAATTCAGAAACCATTCAGAACAGAGTTCTGATGCCCAGAAATAAGCCTCACCTCTGGCTGCCCCCGGAGATGGGGATCCTCCATCCCTTGATTTGGTTGAGCTCAGGGTCGGCCATGTCGATCTGCAGGGGCAGGCGGGGCATCCACACACTCACCTCCATCTGGGTGTTCAGGTAGTTGTACGTGAAGTTCAACATCATTTTCACCCTCCCTTTTGTCTCCTTTCCATTCACATACACATAGTCGCATCTTTCAGACACCTGCACAGAGAAAATCAAATTCTCAGCATAGACATATTCGGCATTGCAGGTGACTTCAAACATCTCCATGCATTTTTCTTCAAACATATACAAAGTTATTTTTCTACACTTTATATAGAGAGATCTGGAATAAAACTTTTCATTAGTTTTTGCCGATTTTTGTACGGCAATTGCTCAACAGCAATCTCTCGACACCCTGCAATTTAATTTGGTTCGATTTCAATTTAGTGTGGCAGGATACGATTTTTCATTTCTTCTTCTGTATTTTTAGAACATAATATCACTTTTATCTATCATAAAAAATAACAGGTTGTATATTTTCACGGTGTTCCGGTGTTGTTGACATTTTTTCAATTAAGGCCAAGAACCAAATGGTGTGTCATATCACTTTTATGCTTCTACAAGACACAATTCTTAATATCATTACTTTACTTTTAGACTTAAGCTTAAGAGATGTATTTCTGTGTTAAACCTCTCTATGCTGAACATTGGTGACTGATAGATGAAAAGAAATGGAAGAAAAGTGAGAACACTGCATGTTTCAGCTCAAAACCTCAGTCTAAGTTTTACACCTAACATGTCTTTTTGTTTTTCCGGCTAGATGCTAGCTATCGAAACAAGTAATAACCCGCAGTGTGTGCTGTTGTAATAGGTTGATGTTTAATAACAAGTGATCCTTAAGTTGATCCTTACTTATATCCTCACTATATCCTGAAGTGGTTTAGTCCCTTTTATGCCACTTTCTAATGAGGAAAATAAATTAGAAAAAATGAATTGAGTATGCAGGCAATTTATGGCCAGTTTAAACTGGAAAATGGAATGGGAATGCATATGTATGTTTGTATGTATTTGTGTGTGTGTCTGTGTGTGTGTCAGAGGTCAGAGTTGCAGGTGTTCTCTAGATTAATGAACCCCAGAGGGAACAAACACACACTGTGACAAACACATGCACACACACACAAACACATAGACACACACTAATATAACACTCTATTTCCCAAACGCAACAACAATGTATTAGGAAATAATTCATGGTCTCAGCTTTTTGCCTCTGGCTGTAGAACCTGACAGCCTTTTGTTCAGTCAACAGAATCACAAGGCCAAGATGAGCAAGGTAGGAATCAAATGGGATACAGAAGAGAAGATTTATTTCTCCCATTTGTCACCACAGTGATCATCTTCCTGCTTCTGTTTCTCTACTGTGAGTTTAGGGCAATCTGCAGACGAGTGGAAATGTAGAAACATGCAATAATCTTTATAGTAAATTAAAGGCAGATTCAAATGTCAGTCTTCAACACAGCCTAGCCGTAGTTTATTCACTACATGCTTTATATTATTTCTATAGATTTACATTCAAATTTATTATTCTTATACATCAGGGTAATAATTTATCCTCCATGTAATCTTAGTGCTAGTATTTAGAATTGAGATGAGAATGTACAGTATTGAAGAGAGCTGGGTATGTCTTTAACCAGACCTCAGGGGTAACTACTGTGTTATGCACAATTCTATAATAATCTTATTTTTCTTGTGGTATGTAAAGCAAATATACAATTTTTTTGGACTTATGGATCTTTAGTTTCACATTTAGAATTAGATTTTGTGTATCTTAAATTTACTCTCTGCATAAAAGTCAGAAGTCAAAGCATAAAAAAATTATAATTTTAAATTTGTTGGCTGTAAGACGTCTCAAAAAAAGTTGGGATGGGGCAACAAAAGTCTGAAAAATAGCAAGTGCTTTAAACAGTTAGAGAAATATTTTGCAACTAATTAGGTAATTGACAACAGGTCAGTAAGATGATTGGGTATAAATAGTGTATCTTAGAGAGGCAGAGTCTCTCAGCATTAAGGATGGGGAGAATTTCTCCAATCTGTAAAAGACTGCATTTGCAAATTGTGAAACAATTTCATAATAACATTTCTCAGCATAAAATTGCAAAACAGTTGAATATCTTTTACATAACATAATATCATCAAAAGTTTTAATGAATCTGGAGAAATCTCTGTGCACAAGAGACAAGGGCGAAAATAAATGGATGGCCATGATCTTCAGGCCCTCAGGCAGCACTGCTTTTAAATTCTGATGAATTTCTGATGATTCTGTAATGTAAATCACTGTATTAACACCTCTAGAAATCATTGACTGTGAACACAGTTTGTTATGTCTTTCACAAATGCTAGTTAAATCTCTATCATGCTAAAAAAGAAGACATGATCCAGATATGCCACCATTCTCTCTGGGCCAAAGAGTTTCTAAATGTACTGAGGCAAAGTGAAAAACTGTTCTGTGGTCAGACGAATCAAAATGTACATTTTCTTTTTGGAAACCATGGATACTACGTCCTCTGGACTAAAGAGGAGAGTGATCATTTGATTTGTTATAAACTCTCAGTTCAAAGCTGCATCTCTGATGTATGGGAGTACAGTACATTAGTAACTGTGGAATTGGCAACTTGCATATTTGAAAAGGCTCCATCGATGCTAAATGTTACATACAGGTTTTAAAGCAACAAACGCTTCCAAACAGAAAACGTCTTTTTCAGGGAAGGCCTTGCATATTTGGGCCCAAAGTGTTGTTGACGCAGCACGAGTTCCTGAAAGGGAAATTGTTCTTGTAGAACAAGGTGATTTTAAGGCATGTATTCAATGTAAACTGTTGTGCTGAGTTGTTGCATGCACATTATTACATGATATATTGCATGATATTATCAAAGAATATGCAAAGTCATACCAAGTTCTTGATTTTTGAGGCCTAGAAATGTTAAAATGAACAAATAACAGAATGGGCATTATAGGTCAGGTCTAAAATGTAATCTAATGATCCTAAACATTTGTTATCTCACATTTACATGATTATTAATCAGATTAAATTTTTTGTAGAATTCTGCATGATGTGCTACACAAAAACACTATTACCAGAGCAGGCCATTGAATTACAATAACTTGCTCATATGACATCAACACAATAGTAAATAAATCTTGCTACACAATAGCTTTTGGGGCTTCATAAAACAATATAATTGTCTAATAGTAAAACTAATTTTAAACATTGGCTGGCTTAGTAAATACAGTTACTTCACTAGCAGCATACTGTAACCTCAGACAGTTAAAGATGCAGCAATAATGCTAACATTAGCTATGCAGTTGAATCACTAATCACAACCTACAACATAGTTCTGTATTTCCGTTACTGATTAGCATAGATTTAGCATAATATTTGCAAAATATTAAGTTGTGTACTGTAATATGCTGCACCCCTTTTTGATACAGATCTCAGTGTCAAAATATGATCACACTTCCTTGGCATTGCACTCACCTTAACAACGCTGTCGTCCGTCGATCGACACTCCACAGACTCTGTCACATCCGTCACAGCTCCATCTGTTGCCACGGTGACCACTTTGATGGGCATGGCGGCAGTCCTGCCGGTGAGCACGGCCGTGTTCAGAATCTCTGTCTCCTGTGCACAGAGATCAGAACAATCACAGGACAGTTATTTCTTCATTATTCATAACTAGTTATCATTCTGCCAGCTCCAACATAGAGCACGTTTATCTGATTATATCTGTGAGGCACATCATTCAATTAGCATCATCAGCTGGATAGATTTTTCAAAGCCAAGCCCACATGATCTCAGAGCCTCAGACTGGGCCAACCGGGAAGTTTATACCAGTTGTGCCATTTATTACTATTCTCTTGAGCTAAAAAAATAAAATAAATGTGTGTATTCATATTAAGCACACATCATGTGATATAACAGACCAACATTAGGAAAACTAGCCAGTTATCGAAATACAGTACCATGTTAATGATAATTAGGTTGTAACTTTTTCAGAGTATTACTGACTAGCCAAGTTGACTAGAATACTAGATAATGCTTTGCTGACAATATAATAAAACTAGTAGCCTAGTATGCTAGCAATGCAAATTATTTGGCTTGATTTTAACTGTGCTTAATCCCAGTATTTGTGTTTGGTAGAAAGCAAGATAAAATCAAAATATTTGACTTAAACATTTTAATTAGGCCTGGTAAACTTAGAACACGAAAACACTATCATATTACCAATGACCATAAGAATGTCTGAAAGAAAAGGATAACATATTTGATAGCTCTAAAATAAAAAAATTAATTATAAAATAGATTGGGATCCAATAATTTTATAGGATATTAGCTACAGTATGTTAATAACCTAATTTACTCGGTTGTTTGTTTACACCAGCTATGTAGATTATATCTGGCTCTGCCTGCATTCTGTTATGGATTAATTATTTATTTATGAAACACTTTATTGTTGTAATTCTGAGGTCAGAAGGTGTTGACAGTCTTGCAGCTGCAAATCATAGGTTTGAAATAAAGAACTTGTTTTAATGCAGTACATTATCGCTCGTAACAGCTCATTCAATGAGACTTGGAGAAACTCCACATAAGCACATTAAAAATGTGTAAAAGGTTTCTGTTGTTTATTTAACATTTAACATTGAGGAGTCTCCGGTATCAGCACATTAAAACAGTCTGAGGTAAAGCTGTATAAAGAATTTTTTGATGTTTGAAGAAAAAACACGCAAACCATACTTTTTAAAGTCTTTAACTTTAAGACAGATCAAGAGAGAGGCACAAATAATAATAATAATACTAATAATAATATTTATAATAATAATATGGTTGTCAGGGCTCCACCAGCTTCGCCTAGTCTCGGCGCCCCGTCCATCGTACTAACTATCCACACCTGAACCTCGTTCACGAGGCCTACTTAAGGACCTTGGTCCCACTATTGGGTTGTCCGTTATTGCACATTGTGCTAAGAGAACTCTTGAACTCTGTCTCATCGTGTGGACCGAGCCTCTTTTCAAGCGCACCATGGATATCGCCTTCACGCTTCGGCATCCGTCTCAGATTCTCAGAGTTCTGGCCCCGCTTTTGCTTAGCGGTGTTCCAGGACATGGTGCTCACAAGTCAAGATGGTCAAGATGGCGCCAGTGAGGTCGGCTGCCATCACGACTGCTCCGGCTATGGTTTTTCTTTTTTTGTTTATTTTATACTTTTATTTAATTAGTTACAGTTTCATCTACACAATATGGACATCATTAGATATGACAGAGACACTCTTATTTCTATTAGTATACAATGCACTCACCTTCCGCCGTTCTTAAACCTGAACCCATGATGGCTGAGCGAGATCCTGAGGGAGAACAAAGGACACAACCCGTATCGGCGTGCGTGAGGGAAACAAGCCAGCATCAGGAACAGGCTGAGGGCACGCGCACACCGCGCTCCCTTACCTAGTATCCTGTTAGCCAACGTCCAGTCACTGAAGAACAAGCTCGACGACCTCAGGGCAAGGGTCAAGTTCCAGAGGGACAGTTGGGAATGCAACCTTCTCTGCTTGACCGAGACATGGCTGAACCCAGCGGTACCGGACCATGCCATCCAGCCAGCCAAGTTTTTCTTGGTTTACCACATGGACAGAACACTGGAGTCGGGAAAGTCAAGAGGAGGTGGAGTGTGTCTGATGGTGAACAACCACTGGTGCGACAGCACGAGCACTGTTCCTCTTTCATGCTCCTGCACACCAAACCTGGAACTACTGACCATCAAATGTCAGCCCTTCTATCTACCTTGGGAATTCAGCTCAGTCATAGTCAGTGCCGTTTATATTCCACCTCAAGCGGACACAAACACTGCAGTATGGGACTTACACGAGACACTAACTCTTCACCAAATACAGCATCGGGACGCTGCGCTCATTTTGGTCGGAGATTTTCAAGCGTTCATCAGCACATCACCTGCCCCACCAGGGGCGAAAGGACACTGGACCACTGTTACACAACACTAAAGAACAGCTACAAGGCACAATCACGTCCACGTCCTTCCTCATGCCTGTTTACAAGCAAAGGCTGAAACAGGAAGCTCCGAGTTCAGAGGGAGGTTGTGCGCTGGACTGACCAATCGGTGGCCGCTCTGCAGGGCGCTTTGGATGACGCAGACTGGGACATGTTCAGGCGCAGCTCTGATGACGTCAACAGGTTTACGGAAGCGGTTGTGGGATTCATCGGGAAACTAGCGGATGATACGGTGCAGAAAAACACTATCAGAACATTTCCCAACCAGAAGCCGTGGGTGGAAAAAACCATCCACGACGCTCTGAGATCCGCTGCCTACAACATGGGGCTCGCCACCGGGGACATGGAGAAGTACTAGGCTGCATCTTACAGTGTTCGCAGAGCAGTGAAGGATGCAAAGCGCCACTACGGGAGGAAACTAGAGTCACAGTTCCAACATGGTGGCTCTAGGAGCCTGTGGAAGGGACTAAGAACAATAACGGACTATAGAACACCATCTTCTAGAATAGTGAATGCGGACGCTTCTCTGGCAGACGAGCTAAACACCTTTTTACGCGCGTTTTGAGGCTGCAGCTAACCACGCTAGTGGCGCTAGCGGCACAACCAGCAAGCACGCCAAGAGAGCCAGAGAGGTAAACACGTTCACCATCTCGGAGCATGACGTGAGAAGGGCATTCAAGAGGGTGAATACCAGGAAGGCAGCAGGACCAGATGGCATCAGAGGTCGGGTTCTGAAAGCCTGCGCTGACCAGCTAGCACCAGTGTTCACTGAGATATTCAACCTCTCACTGGAACAATCTCTTGTCCCCTCATGTTTCAAACAGTCCACCATTGTTCCCTGTCCCGAAGAAACCCCAGCCCGCCTGCCTTAACGACTATCGCCCTGTAGCCCTGACCTCAGTAGTGATGAAGTGCTTCGAGAGACTGGTCAGAGACTTCATCACTGCCTCACTACCGGACACACTGGACCCACTACAGTTCGCGTACCGTCAGAACCGTTCTACTGAGGACGCCATTGCTCATCTCCTTCACACTACGATGAGCCACCTGGACCACAGAAATGGGAATTATACAAAGATGCTGTTTGTGGACTACAGTTTAGCATTTAACACCATAATTCCCTCCACACTCACCTCTAAGTTGGAGGTCCTGGGACTCAGCCTGCCGCTGTGTCAATGGATCTCTAACTTCCTGACAGATAGACCACAAGCCGTACGGGTGGGAAAACACACTTTATCCACCCTCACCCTCAGCACTGGAGCTCCCCAGGGTTGTGTTCTGAGCCCCCTGCTGTACTCACTGTACACGTATGACTGTGTGGCCACTTCCAACTCCACCACCATCATCAAGTTTGCTGATGACACCATTGTGGTGGGCCTGATCTCCAACAACCACGAGACAGCCTACCTACAGGATGTTAAAAACCTGGAGAGATGGTGCCAGGAGAACAAACTTCTCCTGAACGTCAGCAAGACTAAGGAGTTGATCGTGGACTTCAGCACAAAGCAGGAGCGGTCATACCAACCGCTAAACATCAGCGGGACCCCAGTGGAAAGAGTGGACAGTTTCCGGTACCTTGGTGTTCGCATCACACAGGACCTGTTTTGGTCCTGTCACACCAACACCCTGGTGAAGAAAGCCCGGCAGCGTCTGTACCATCTGAGATGCTTAAGGGATTTTAAACTACTCTCTCAGGTGCTAAAGACTTTCTACACCTGCACCATTGAGAGCGCTCTGATGGGTAGCATCACTTCCTGGTTCGGGAACAGCATCATGCAGGACAGGCGAGCCCTCCAGAGGGTGGTGCGTTTAGCTGAACGTACCATCCACACCGAGCTCCCTAACCTGCAGGACATTTACAGCACGCGGTGCCGGACCAGAGCCAGGAAAATTATGAAGGACCTTAGCCATCCCAATAATGGACTCTTTTCTCTGTTGCAGTCAGGGAGACGCTTCAGCTCCCTGAAAGCGAACACAGAGAGAATGAGGAGGACCTCCTCCCTGCAGGCCATTCGGAGTTTAAACCAGGAGACACCCAGGATCTAAAAACTGGCCCACTGTCTCCATCATCACACTTCTTCTCTGTACATATCTCACCTTTCGCACCACAACACTTTAAACTCTGGACTCGCACAGCACAGTGCACTTTATATTTTATACCATACCATACCGCACACGGACACTTTACACCACACCATTCCGCACACGGACACTTATGGACATTTTACACCACACCATACCGCACACGGACACTTTATGGACACTTTACACCACATCATACCGCACACGGACACTTTATGGACAATCTAAACCACCTTAAATTGTCTATTGTTTACTGTTTCACTGTTTACTGCCATAAGCATTTTTTGTATATACATCATTTTCTTTCATATATATATATATATATATATATATATATATATATATATATATATATATATATATATATATATAGTGAGGAAAATAAGTATTTAAACACCCTGCTATTTTGCAAGTTCTCCCACTTAGAAATCATGGAGGGTCTTGGAAATTGAGGGGCCTGATAGACAGGTGTTTAAATACTTATTTGCAGTTGTATCATACAAATAAATAGTTTAAAAATCATATATTGTGATTTCTGGATTTTTTTTTTTTTTAGATTATGTCTCTCACAGTGGACATGCACCTACGATGACAATTTCAGACCCTCCATGATTTCTAAGTGGGAGAACTTGCAAAATAGCAGGGTGTTCAAATGCTTATTTTCCTCACTTTATATATATATATATATATATATATATATATATATATATATATATATATATATATATATATATATATATATATATATATATTTATATCTTTACATATTCTTATATTTTATTTTATATAGTTTTTATACTTTATTTATCAGTCTTCTTTTTCTTTGTATTATTTTTCTCTCCATCCTATTCCCTCATGCCGGACCGTCGTAATAAGCATTTCACTGCATGACGTACCCTGTATATATGTGAATGTGACAAATAAAATTTGATTTGATTTGATTTGACAAGTGGACCTGGCAGAGGGTCTGGAGATGGGCTCATCCCTGCACAGTGATATCTCCCATGTCGCTCCAGTGGGGCGGCTTGGCAGGGGCAGCCCCAACTACAACCCAGCACTTTAATCAAAGGTTTTGGTTCTGCCAGACGTGTCTCAATGGGCCCTGCATACTGTAGACAGAGGCTATACGATTTAGTTTGGTTCACGCCCGGTTCAATGGGGTGTCCCCCACCCTGGTGGGGCTCAAGCAGGCTGTGGTCATGGAAAGTGGATACTCTCTTGAGGAAGGTGGCCATTGAGGTGGTCCCTTCATCAGCTGAAAAGTCTGGGTTCTACAGCCAGTACTTCATGGTTCTGGATCTACATCAGCTGAACCGCTCACTGTTGAGACTTAGGCTCAAAATGCTGACCCTGAAGCAGGCTGTGTCCCAAATCAGGTCCAAGGACTGGTTTGTCACAGTAGATCTGCATACTTTAATGTATCCATCCTTCCAGTTCCTGTGGTTTGCTTTTGAGGCCGAAGCTTACTAATACTGGGTCCTTCCATTTGGTCTTGCCCTCTCACCCCGCACCTTTACAAAGTGTGTGGATGCGGCACTGGTCCCGCTGAGGCTTTGGGGCATCCGCATTCTAAATTATATTGACGATTGGTTGATATTGGCTCAGAGCAGCTGGCTTCGAGATGTTGTTTTTGCCCACATGAAGGCACTGGGGTTAAGTATACTATTTAAGAATAGTATGGGATTCAACCTTTATATGGGCACAGTTGTCCCCTGCTTGTGTTGAATTCATCCTTGCGACCATCACGAGAGTGAGAGAGGGCCAGTCACTCACTGTAAAGCAGTTTCAAACACTGTGGCTGGTCCACCCCAATGACCTTTGTCAAGTTTTATAGCCTCCACCTCAGTGCCACTCCTGGCCCCTTTGTCCTTTGTCCTAGCTGTGCTCTGTGACGCAGCTTGAGTTCCTGAAGGGGAACAAATTTAGGTTACGTATGCAACCATGGTTCCCCGAGTAAACGAGACACTGCGTCTCCATGCCACACTGCCTGCATCCCTGCAGCACTTCCTTCCCTTTTCAGAAGTTAGCACTGGTTTAACCCATGTGCTTTTATGTCTTCCTGGTCGTGACGTCACCCCACCGGTGATGCCATGCTTTCCATTGGACTGATTACAAAAGTGTTTCAGAGTATGGACAACACAGAAGCGTTCCCAAAGCATTTCTGGCGCAGCAGTTCCCTCTGGGAGTTCCCTCATCACCTGAAAACATTCATCATACTGTACCACCATGTCACTCAGAACTTTGCTAGAAGAGCACCCAACGTCAGTGATTTATTATTTACTTATACCATGGTCTGTAGGAATATTAGTTTCTGACTGGGTGGAAGCTCAAACTGTTGAACCCACAGGTATTTGCAGTCAGCTTAATCAACTTTATAAATGTATGCTGCAAATAAACAATTGTTAGCAGAGTAACATACAGTCATATTTGTATACAGAGTAAGGCAGCTCTTGTAAATTATTTATCTTATTTAGAGAAAATGAATAATTTCTGCATGTTGTTTTAATTTCATGGTGAATATTGCAACTTTAAAAAATGACCAGATTCACATAATTGACTTGCAAGTGGTAGCTCAGTGGTGATTCTGTTCAAAACTTTGTGAGTTCAACCTCTATACAGCAAAAAATGGCAATGCTGGGCCCCTGAGAACCCTCAACTCAGTTGTATAAATAAAAATAATTTATGTCCCTCGTGCCAAATCCCATACATAAATTTGGCAAAATAGAGATGATAGCATTTTATATGAAAAATATAACCAATAATAATAATAACATTAGAAATTAAGATTAACAGCTTTATTATTAGTAGAGATATAGCACAGATGCATGTACAGTATACAGTAATTCACACAAAATCTCTCCATCTCTCTATCATTCATTCACACACACACACACACGCACACACACACACACACACACACACACACACTAATTCACTCATTCACTCATTCATTGAAATACATAAAATCTAATCATTGTACGATTTAAAGCCCAAATTAAGCCACAATTTGTATGATTTAGAGTCTCAACCTCTGCTTCAGGAGGTTATTAGCCTCTCTCTAATTTTCTATATGTCCTACTTTGAATTATTATTTTTTTATTTCTTCTTCAGAAAAAGAGATAGCATTATGTAATTTAAAATTGTGAATATTTCATGCCTTTAAATAGATATGAGCTCGTCCTAAGGACCCTTTTACCCATTTTTTGTAGTAATTTACACTTCAATGACGCTCCACAATCGGAAGGAGAGAATGAAGGGCTGCTGTTTTTTGGTAACAGACATTAAGTCCTTCATTGTATCCTATCTATACAATTTGCCTTAATTTCCAGGGGGAATTTGAATATATAATTTCCTTTGAATTCCAATTTATGTAAATAGCAGCAGCCTTGCCGTCTCAGCACTCAGAGCTCCGTGTTCAGCCGTAATGGCAAGACATTTTGACAAGGAGTTATCGCTTTGCGCTTGATTTGCTGTCAAAACATGAATTTATGGGGGAGCTGGAAAATGACACTGGGACATCGCCATCAAAGAAACACTGCTATTTAACCAATTTTCTTTCTTCATCAGCACTTCAACCCTTATTCTCCTCCCTTCAAATTAATTCAAATAATTCCACAGCGCTTTTCATAACACCCAGTGCTTTCAGATGTCTGTCAAAGTGCTCATTTATATTGTTAAAAAAGTGAATAAAGTGATTTTCAGTCAAGCCCAAAGATTAAAAGACAATTTGAAAAGAACATTGCCAAGACTTGTAAGAAAGTTATAAGGAAGTGACCTGAACCATTGAGCAGCTAGTAAAAGCAGCATGGATTCTTGGAAATTCTGCCCTGTTGATGCAAAAAAATTTTAACTGTAAAGATAATTAGTGGTTGTGTCAAATGGAACTTAATTAACATTAAACATAGGAAAGCTACCAGCTACTAACTTTAGATAACATCGGATATCAATGTTTATTGAGCTATCCCCAATATCTTTGTTACCATCCACTGTTTAAAATAAATGCTTTTATTTCATATCGAAATTCAGAAGTACTATGGTACAAAGTGCCCAAATTATTGTAACCAATACTGTGTAATAGCATTCATTATTTCAGCCGTTATGGTGCATCCCTGCTAAAAAGAAATTCTCCTTCCTCTGTGTGCTTATGCAAGATCACAGCACGAAGAGAGCAGGTAGCAAGGTCATCATTACCACCCTGAGAGTACAGGCAATCAGGCTTTCTCAAATACAAACTGATGTGATCTGATGTGACTGAACTGATGTGAGCTGCTCCCACTATTCAGGGACAGCTCTAAGCTTTCTAATATTAATTATCTCCTATGCTCCTTTTTTATTTGAATCAACTGACTAGAAGTTAGCAGGAAAAGCTGATATGCAACTTAGAGTGAAATAGTTAGCAATGTATTCCCTATTGTAACCTGGGACACTACACATGAGCATGCTTTAACTACAGTGGGTAAATGAGTATGCCATATACAGCAACAGTGGCACTAACCATCTGGTCTCAGGGCTGAAATTAAGTAAGATTTTCTATGTCAGTTGGATCCAGCAAAACAAAGCAATCAGCACCCCCAATTATCCATCATTTAATCCATGAATTTGAGTGTGCGCTATTCATGAATACTAGTTGTGGATGCAGGTTGGTGGTAGGTAAACCCCTACTGCTAGCTGATTATCGTTTATTGTAGCTGTTTTTTTAGTGTTGATATTTGGCACTGTTTTGCCAGGGGCACTGGCTTTGCAGCATCCTCAAATAGCTCCACACGAGCTTGAGAGCAAATAATCAATAAAAGACCATTCCACCTTCAGGCTCAGCTAAAGACAGGGGATGGTTTCAACAAGAGCGAATACAGGCTCACGCCAGGTCCACCGTTCAGTGCAAAATGCAATGGGCTCCTGCAGGGATCATGGCGGTCCATGCCAGGGGCATTCTCAGCTGCACTATTACTGAGCGATTGATCTCTTTCTTGGTGGGCCTCAAACAGCAACATTTGAAGCCATTTGCCTCACCGAGAAACCGATAGCAAAGTGCAAGCAGAGAGGAAATTGATCACTTATATCTCTAATAGCATGGAGCAATCGACAGGGACGTTTAACTCTGGTTGAGCACATCACAAGGACTGGCTCAGCTAAATTCTTCTTAGTGGCCACAGGGATAATAATGGTGCTCTGTAACAACTTCCACATCAAGTTGGGATTGGAGACTTTTCCTCTCCATAGTTTGGATAAATATTTACAGTAACCTTAAATCATCAGGTATCTTCACATTTTTTTACAAATCAAATTAACACAAAACTGAGAAAAAAAAATTCCTTAATATAGTCAATATAGAGGTCTGGAATTATTAGCCTTTTGGAGCAAAGGCTTTGGGAATATGGGTCATGATATAAGCCTCTCAAATTAATGGGTTCTGGAAACATACAGTATACCTGTGGCCTTGGGACTAATGTAATATACATGATCATAAATAAAGGGTTGCTCATATACAGTAAGACCTAAGGCAAATTGGGGCCTAAATATAGTGCTTTTAAGCATGAGCTCTTGTAAGACACCTCTTCAAATATTAGGCCCATTAAAATAGTATTCTGTTCATTTAGAACCCTGAAGATACAGGAAAATAACATTCATAAATTATGGCTCTTGGAACATTCGACATAGAGATAATATATGCCCTATTACATAGAGATCTTAAAAAACGGTACGTGGGAATGTGGTGCTTTGTAAAAATAGGTCTCAGAAAAATAGGTTTCATTGATATTGGGCCCAGGGAGAATAGGGCTCTGTCAATATAGGGCCTTGGGCACAAAGCATCAAAGAAAAATAGTGTCCTAGGATCATCAATCACAGGATACAGGATCATCAATATACAATCATGTGGATAGTATCAGGAAAACATACTGCTCTGGAAATATGGTGCTTTGTGTGCATAAGCCTCTAGAAAAAACCTCTGGAAATATTGGTCATCCCGGCGTTCTAAAAATATAATACACAGACAATAGAAAAATCTAGAAATATAGGGCTCTTGGTATATTGAGCAAAAAAACATATACAAAAAATATAATGTCCTGATAGGATACATGGATGGGAATATAGATCCTGAAAGTATAGTTGTTTTGTATAATATATGTAATATTGGAAACATCAAGTTCTGAAGAAGGTTAGACTTCTGAGTGGTTAGAGATATTGGGAATACAGAGAATAGAGAAATTACATGTGGTTCTGAAAATATAGGGTTCTGAGAATATGGCTGGAACAATATTCATAGGGGAATATTGGACTCAGTAAATACAAAACTTGAGAATACAGGACCATGATAAAACAGCATACTGATTTTATAGGATATTAGAATTGTTCGTATGTTTAAAAAGTGTACAAAAATAAGCACACATTTTACTTTTTTTGTGCACTTAATACTTAGACATCTTTAAAGCAAACTGCATTTTTTAGGGAAGTGTATATAATATCTTTAATAAACATTCAGAAACGCATTTGCCCAGAAGGATAATTCTATGAACTTCTTTATAAAGCTCTAAGTGAGCAATCCTATTGAATGTGTGTAATTTCGGATTTTTATAGTCTTTCATGGCTTCTCTCATTGCAAGGAAACATTTTCCTTCTGGCATGGTTTTTTTTTTTTTGCTGTAACCAGGGCTTGAAATTATTGGTTTGTTTCAACTGCTACTGTATTTCCAGATGTATGTTACTGTAAACTTATGGTATACCTGAAATCTAGACACAGAATGGTAATTATTTGTATACTCTTCTTGTCAAAAAAATAACCAAAGGCTTGGAGTTTAAAATTGCAGGTGGTATAAGACACCTTATGCAGCAGAACAACCAAAAATGTGTAATAGTTCCTGAGTAGAATTTCATAAACCTTCAGCATCTTAAAATGTTTTAATACCTCAGTATTTAAGTGTGTACTTTGATTATATGCATTTAATATGCATCAGTGTAAGTTTTCTTGTGAAATGCCCTGTTCACATTTGGCAATACATGCATTCTGGGTAATTGGATCAGTGGTTGGGGTAAGTAAATGTGTGAATGGGGTCAAGTGCGGGAGCTTGAAGACGTATTATGACCGATCCCTTAAACCACACACGAAGATGTGTATTTGTAGTGTGAACACGACTGCATCTTGATGAATCCCAGAGAGCAACAAAGGACCAGCTAATCAACTGTGTCATTGCCCTTGCTAGAAAAAAATGCAATCATTGGAAATCAAGCTGAACGGTACAGCACTTTGCCACTAGGCTCGTGGGTAAAAACTATGCTCTAACTGCATATCAAAGCAGCTGCTTTTTATGGTTTCATTTGTTGTTTCATTTCTCATTCATTTAAGTTTTTTTGGCAGGCCACACATTTATAACATGAAACACTCAGACCTATACAGGTACATAAGATGTGATTTGCGGGACATTTCCTCCTGAAAAAGCATTCGAAGCCTGGCATAATAAACAGGTGTGACAGCCTTTTTCCAGTGAAAACGATATAGGGAATCAGATCAAATGTGGTCACTGGAGAAGTGTGAATGGCTATGCGCCTCGGTTGTCTACTTGCGAACCAATTACCTAGGGTGCATGTTAATGGGAGGTGTGAATGAAGGCCAAAATGTCTGGTAAAATAATAGTCATTTAACTCATATGTGGCAGGTAGGCAGGATTTTTGAGGCTGTATGCACAACATGTGTAGTTAAAAGGTGATCTGCATATGGTGTTTATTCCATACTATTAAAAAAAAAAAAAAAAAAAAGATTTATCACTCATTCATTCATTCATGAATGTATTCATTCATTCATTCATTCATTTGTCTAAGTAGGAATCTCATGCTGGTGGAACTGATATCTCTGGGGAGCTTTTCACTCTATTCCACTGGACTTGAGATAGGAATATACTCTGCTGCAGTTTTTGCAGCTGCAATTCGATTTTTATTTGCCAAAGGCGGGGTGCATGTCTAAAACTTTTCTATATTCTGCATGCTTGTGTGAGAGGCTCTCGTGAACTCCCCTGATGAAATGCCACATTGCCAGAGTGGCGCCTCCCGGTGAGGGATAATGAATACACACACTATTTTAGATGAGTGTTAGAGTGATATGCTGGCGCACCAAGACCCAAGGGAAGAGATAGAGACAGGTACAGGCGGGGATAAGGAGTGAGACAGGGAGATGTGAGATGCTGGAGGTAATGAGGGAGCATGTGGAAAAGCCAATCGATCACCAGAGCTCCATAGCAGAGTGGAGGATGCTGGGCACGCCACATACAATAACCTTCTCCTGTCTGCATCTTAATCTCACAGAACCTGCACTAGCACATGCTTTTTTCTTCTACAGTCTGAAATCTGTCTCTATGTATATTTCTCTCTGCATCAGTGTGAGAATTACACCATGACATAAGGGGCTACTAAATCAAGTTCAATCACGTTTTGGCATTATTTAAGATAAAGTGTGCAGAAGTGTAGTAGTCTGACAAACCAGTATGACAAGACCTGCTAAAGCTCCTGTCAAAACATTTGTGTCATAATTAGTTTTGATGGTGCATTTAGCTATGAGTGCAATAAAGAATGTGATTTGTTAAGAAATTCTGAATTCTTTTATTTGCGTTTATAGTGTTTGGCAGTAGAGTGACTTACAGTAATTTCATTTATTAAAATTAGCATTCAAGTGCCCAGCAGTGGCAGCCTGGCAGTGATGAGACTGGAACTCGAGCCCTGCCAATCAGAAGGCAAATGTCTTAAGGCCACTTTCTCCCTGCCAATTTTGAGGTGGACTAATCTATGCTTTTGGCAGAGATGGCATCAAAGTACCAATCACAGCCCTGTCAACACATATATAAGTATTTTTAAAAACAAACAAAAAAGCTCATTATATGGCTTCCTGTTCTGTGAAAATTTTTATGAAAATGTCTTCTAAACTGAAAACATTTAAAAACTCTCTGTTCACTTTATGCATGCCTTTATGCAATTTAAATTGGGGACATCTGTATTCAACATTTTAATATAAATAACAATACTTATCCAACTACTTATACTTAATATGACAGTAGTTGGTCATATTCTTCAAATGGTTAAGTTTTTGGGTTGCTGATTGAGGTCAAGGGCTCAAACCACGATATTACCAAGCTGCCACTCTAGGGGCCCTTGAGTAAGGCTCTTAAACCACTGTGATTCAGGGGTTCTGTAACAAGACTGACCATGCGCTCTGACCCCAGCTTCCTAAAATCACTGGGATATGCAAAAAAAGTATTTACTGTGCTGTAATGTACATGTTACAAGAATAAAGCTTCTTTCTTTCTTTCTTTCTTTCTTTAAAAAAAACTTCTCACTTTGTTTTACTCAGAAAAGATGCATCTTAATCACAGACATTGTTTATCTGGAGGACTGAATTATATAATTATGAATTGACTAAGTAATGAGCAGAGTAGATAAGTGCATATACAGCATATCCCTCAAGCATAACCACATTTTCTTCATTGCACTGAATGTAAAAATTCAACCAGAAACTGTAGCACAGTATTAAAAGAGACAAAATGATATCATGTCAAAAGACTTTCAAAAGCGATAAATAATAGGGTGTCCTGGCACTATTTTACTCACTATTTTTAGCTGCTGAATGTTGAGAGTGAAAGCCATACCGGTAATTAAAAGTGAATTTGCAATGATTAATGTGATTATTACAACTTGAATAATTGATGCAGCAGTATATTATATTCCTATTAATATAATTTCAATAGTTGTTTGCCCTCATTATATATCCTCATTTAAGTCTTTTTTTTCAGTCTCTTGCTATTAAGTTTCATTTATTACACTGTACAAAGAAATAAAACACTATTGTTATTTTTCTGTTGGCAAGACTGTTGTCTGGGCAGCATAAAAAATGAATGTCTCACTCGTGTCGGAAAATTTGCGGGTTCTCATTTGGAACCTAACTAACAGCAAGTTGTGGAGTATCTTAAAATTTGTGGGAATCAGCAGCGAGACCGAATGTTCCTAGGAGTTCAGGGGACCACTGTACTGAAAAAAAAGAAATTTTGCAACCATGAAGGCTTGCAAGTGATCTTAATAATCCGAATTGGTGTAGCTTTTTGGAATTAAAATTGCTTACTCTAATTACAAAGCTAAAATACATCGAAATTAAAGCTAGCCGAATTAAAAATCTTTACTTTAAATGATCTATTTCATGACTAAAACTAGCTTGAACAAGCTGACACAACATGCTATAGAGCTCTGATTTAAACCCTGTTGAACACCTTTGGGATGAACTTTACTGACTCAACACTACCTGACTTTACTAACAGTCTTGTGACTGAATGAGCACAAATCTATGCAACCGCATTTCAAAATCTAGTGGAATATCTTTCAAGGAGAATGGAGCCTATAATAAAAAATTGAGTCCAAAAGCAAATAGGTGTCCAAAAAGCGCATATGAATGTTATGGTCAGGTGTCCAGAAACATTAATTCATTTAGTGTATACAGTAGTTAACAAAATTCTATTAAACTAACAAGCTGACCCTGTTCATGTTCATGTCACGACAAAGCACTAGAGAATTTACCCACTGCATCTCTATTTATTTCCCTCTTACACCAGGGCAGTAAATAAAGCAGTAGAGTCAATATCCAGTTTAGAGCATGATTGCTTGAGCTTGAACTACAAAAACTCCTAACAAGACACAGATTTACTAATGGAATTAGTAAATACATGTTAATGGAAATTAAAAAAAAAATAAAATAAAAATGGCCAGCGTTTTTGTGCTACAAATAAAACCATTACTGAGTCATATTTTATATGTGCTACAGACCTAATGTAGCAAACCATTCACCAAATGATGTGCATATTAATCTTAATCCTTATAGCTAACATTTGATTTATTTTGTAATGAAATTCTGATTTGACTTTTCCTTATAGGTTAAGCTTCTTTTATCATTTCGGCCAATTTTCACATGCTGAATAAATTCATTTTGAGACGCATTAGTGGAGAGTGATAGACAGAAGAAGTGCTGCATCTTAATCAGCAGTCTGCCAACTTACTGAGGACATCGTGCACAGGCAAGTGTGTTTGCTGTTATTGTAAAATATTTACCAGGATGGTGTGATGAAGCCGAGTTAGTTTGGTTAAGATGATTTTCTTACCTATAACAGCACATAATACATTTTATTTGTACTGTACAACATTGTATTTTTCCATCAATTATTTCTTTTTTTATTTAAAGGCACTAGGTCATACTTTTTTATCTATTTATGGATGTCTAATGTTTTATAACGTTTAAAAAAAAACAAGTAATAAGTTAAGTTGATAGAGCTATGAAGATAGCCCTCAAGAGCTTCTCTTTGTCCCTTTTTAAATAAGTGTAAACTCCTGAAAGGAAGATCTTCCCATTTTAAAATCCTTAACATTACAGTTTTACCTCTGATTGTTGCAAAGTACTGATTCCGAATGCTAAAAAATTTCTCAATATGCACCCAATGTGAAGTGCTGCCATACAAGAGTTACTATAGAAACTGTTCCAACTTACAACCTGCAATATGCCACTGCACTAGGGTCAGAGCTGCTGTTATAGAAAACTAATCCAACATGCTCTGAGTAATCAGAATCCAGCAATGCTGTGGTATAAATCTGATTAGAGCATCTCCTTTTTTTGTACCAGGAGAATGATGTGATCGTGTTCATCTTCGTCTGCACTTGTGCCAGGGCTTGTCTGGCTCTCTGGAACAGATACTGTTCATCATGGGGAGACATGGTGAGTGATGTGAACCCGTCAGTGGACTCATGAATAAATCATGCAGAGAAATGGGAGGATGGAAGTTCGGCTTTCTCTACAAGCTTTACCTGACCATAAGCAGCAATTACATTCTTTACCCTCTTTATTAAATAATTAATATTCAAGAATCTGCACTATTTATATGTCCCTATTTGAGCATAAGCAAATTTGCAATCTAGACCATAACTCTTAACTGCTTTGTTCAGATTTTCCTCATGCTTAATCTCTTCTGCTGAAGCATGTGTTCAGACTACACTCTGACAGATTTGCTGTAAATTGGATCATAAGGTTTTGTGCAAACCTGAGTCCATGCCAGCTCGAGTGCACTCTGTCATTAATTCATTTTACCCAAGGTAAAAAAAAAAGGAATTTTGTTCAGAATTGTTTAACACAGAATTTATTTGTGATGTCACACTGCATGCGTAGACTTTTTCATAAGTATTTTCTTACCTAGCCTACAAGATTAAAATATTATCATTTTATTCTATTTTATTTAAATTGTATTGGTTTATGGATGTGGTGAGGGAAGACATATAGGTAGTTGGTCTCAAAGAGGCAGTTGTAGAGGACAGGAGGGTATGGAGATGAATGATCCGCTGTGGCGACCCTTATTGGGAGAAGCCGAAAGAAAAAGAAGAAGATATTTAAATTGTATTGATTAAGGCAGATTTATCTTTGTAACAATGTTACTGTTGAGAGGGGTGAATTGTATGCCCAGCTGTGGGCATACATCCCTCCCTTCTTACCAACAGCTAAACACAGAGTCACAATACACACAGAAGCCCAACAATATCCTGACCAATCTTTAAACAGGGTTGCAGCTAAAACATGATTCATCTGTCAGTGGACAGCCAGTGTACTGCTAAAAATGGCTGAAAAAAAAATGGAACATAACATATACCAAGAAACTCTAAAAATTCAAGTCAACATTTCAAAGATTCCATATCTTACTCAGGTTATCAATAATATTACCCACCCTTACCCCCAAAACCCTACCCCCAGCCAGTTCTCACCCATCAGACAGCTGTCTCCCCTATCACACAGTACTATGTACTGTACAAACCAGTGAAGGTGAAGGATATGCCAATTGCTTGTATAATATCAGGAGTGAGTGAACTGTACTATATACTTATTCCCACATACATGAGCTACTATTGATTGAGAATTATAGTTGTTCCCTTTCTGAAACTTAAGCTGCGTCATAACGCTTTGGAAATGCTTCCGCATTGGTGACACGACATCACTAGCCGGGTAACCTCACGACCAGGAATCTACAAAAAGGCACATGCGGTGGAGCCAACACCAGCTTCTGTTTGTTTAGGTAATCGCTTTTTGTTTGAATCTGAGCAAGCATTAGCAGTAAAACCAAACTGGATACACACAGCCTGTGTGTAGTTTGCTTGGGGGGGATACACACAGCCTGTGTGTAGTTTGCTTGGGGGAGGAGCATGCTCAGTCGGCTTTTGAGGGTGTCGCCTGCTCGCATTGTAGCCGCATGTCTATGCGGACTCTCCGCTCCCGAAGAGTGCTATTTAAGGAGAGCGCTGTCCCTCGCGGCTCTGGCCTCACTGTTGCCGAGGCAATGCTGTGTCGGACGTCATCAGAGGGCCTAAAGACAGGCAAGCCCCTTTTTCCTGCCACACCTGCCGGGTCTAGCACTCGCTCCCCGGCTTCGGAAGCACACTCCACCTTTCTTCTTCCAAGGAGGGACAAATTATGGAGACTAGCGAGCCCACAGACTCCCCCCAGCCTGTGCTGTATTAGGAGCTTCTGGAGGTAGTGACGCGGGCCGTGTCCAAGCTTAAACTAGCTTGGCCGGATGAAAAGCTGAAGCAGCATGCACCCAGTAAGCTGGATGAGCTTCCTTTGCGGCACAGCCTTCATGCCGGGGCCTGCCTTTCTTCCCAGATCTGCACACTGAGGAGTCCAGGTCCTGTGATGGCCCACTAGCGGCCCACCTGGCTTACTGGCGTACCAGGCTGACCTGCTGCGAGAGATGGATGAGGGATTTCGCTCTGGGGCTGACGATGTGAAAGAGCTACGTCTTGCTGCCGACCTAGCTCTCAGGGTCATCAAAGAAACAGCCAGGGCCGGATGGCCGGATATTCCCGACAGGGACAGGGCTTTCCTGCTAATCGCCCCGATGGTTCCTTCTGGCTTGTTCGGCGATGCCATAGGTGTGGTCGTAGACAAGTTCCAGTAGGCGAAAAAACAGTCGCCAGCGACTGGTTCCCTTAAGATATTTCCTGGCAGCCTGGGAAAGCCTGCCAGATGTGTCTCAGTGGGTCCTGTGCACGGTAGAGAAGGGCTACTCGATTCAGTTCGGGTCCTCTCCTCCCCGCTTCCTGGAACAATTGGTACTCACTCTCTTAAGGAAGAAGGCAATTGAGATGGAGTCCGGCTTTTACCTTAACAATAATCAGCTAGTTATGAAATAATCCATGCACTCGTACAACTACATTATGTAAGGTGTCTTAGATGAGATTTTTGATAACGGTTCACATCCAAAACTCCAGGCCTTACCACACTTTTAGCTGCATTTGAGATTTAGACTAGTTTGGAAGTTGCTAAACTAAAACTAAACTTTCCTAACACTCTTAATTCATGTCAAGATAAACACAAAATAGACACAAAATAGAACAAAGCTAATGCACATCCTCCTGGACCTCCTTGCTAACACAAGCACTGTGTCGCGTATATATCTTATAAAGAGATAATCACTACCTCATTACATTTAGCATTTGAAAGTCTTTCCATTTTAATAAAATTACTCTTGGCTTCAGGTCAATTACCTTCTCGATCATGATGAGAACTTTCTGCTCAATTAGCCAAATTAGAGCTAATCAAAATGTACTCTGAAGAGTCCGGCCGATTCAGCTTCAGCATTCAGCTGATTCACATCTTTTAGCCTTTATTGGACTAAATAATAATTTAAAGTTCCTTGGAAATAGGAACTCCGAAAAACATGAAACAACTCATAATCTAAACTAAAAAACAAGCTACGAGTGTTTTTCTTTTCGAAGGGTCAGACACACTAAAACAAAGCACCATATTAATCCAGACAAAACATAATGACATTAAAATAGATAGGAAATAAATAAAACAGCATTAATACTATAAACCAGATCCAATCAAAATAAAACATTACTAACATTTTATAACTACTAAATGATATCAAGTGCATTAAATGTTCATTAAACATTACTAATATTGATTAAAATACACCAAAAAATAATACACTATTTAAAAATCAATACAAAAGTAAATATTCTGATGAAATTGAAGTTCAGATGTAAACTGAATATCTGAATTTAATATTTAAACTTTCATATTCTAATGTATTTAATATTTATTTATTGCATTTTAATGTATTATTATATGTATTTTCAGACCATGAACTTTTGATTGTTACATATTTACACAAGTGATTATATTCCAGGTTAAAGAGAGGGTTTTTCTTGAAGGCCTAATAAAGTAATACAGGAGTGTGTTTAGTCCAAATATGTACAGTCAACCCCAACAATTCGCCATTCGGAACTCACGAAATTTGCTGGTTCTCATTTGGAACCTAATTAACAGCAAGTTGCGGATTATCTTAAAATTCGCGGGAATCCACAGAGGGTCCAAATGTTCAGAAACGTTAGGAATCACATTTTAAACTCTGTTTTCCAACAAATTTCATAAAAATGTTTAAAACACAATATTGTATCAATGTGACATAATGTCTAGATGAATTCAAAAAGGTGCCATAGGGTCTGCAGGGGTGCATCCAAAATTTGCAGCTTTTCGGAACTGTAACCACCGCGAGTTCTGGGGGACTACTGTACTGTATGGATATGTAATGTGGTATTAAAACACGCCCACCAGGCTGCAGTCTTTGAATAGTAAAGGATTGAAGCTTACCATGGCAAGAGGGACAATACCCCCCAGGTTGTAAGGTGCGAGTCGGATGAGAGTGGGGATCTCCTCGGAAAAGGTGCGGCTCATGGGGTACTCCACCTGCCATGTGACTGAGCGAGTGCCAAGAGGATCCACCAGGCCATTTACCTCCAAATCCACTTGCAAAACTTTCTGAAGCCCTGCCTCCATCCTGCCACAAAGCCAAACAGGAAGTGGGTTAAGTTAAGAAGTTTCACTAAACGGCTATATATATATATATATATATATATATATATATATATATATATATATATATATATATATATATATATAAAGTTATATGAAATACCTTCAACAAATATTCTTTGTGTCAAATTTTATTCTGCTTCATCACTGAAGTTAACATATCTAACAAATAATGGAAACATATCTATAGCCTCCAGTTTAGCATGCTGTGTGCAGTGTTTTACAATGGTGCATATTGCGAAACTGCTTTAGAGCAAAAACTATTTCACTACTGTAGGCACCCAATAAATGTAAATGAAAACATAAATTCAGTCTAAAAATAAATAAATAAATAAATAAATAAATCACACATAACCAATTAAAATGTTATTTTGTTCCTTTATTTGTGGATAAAGAAATTTTCTGAAAATGACTGCCCACACTCAAAGAGTGAATGTAAACAGTAATAAACCTGTTCAGATAAAGAGGAAAAAGTACATCTGATGTTTTATCTTAATACTAAGTAATTTGATTTTAATCTGAGTGTGTGTGTGTGTGTGTGTGTGTGTGTGTGTGTGTGTGTGTGTGTGTGTGTGTGTGTGTGTGTGTGTGTGTGTGTATGTTTTTGTGTGTGTGTGTGCGTGTGTGCATGTGTGTGTGTGTGTCAGAGAGAAACTCTGTTTAGGTCAAGAGCAATATTCACTCCCATTATTCTAGCTTCATAAAAAAACACACTGAAGTAGCAACAGTAAAAAAAAAAAAGCAATTTACTTTTGTTCTAGCACCTCTGTGCTTTTCTCGGAAAAAGATATCCAAAGCCGAGCATAAAATTTTCTGCACTGATTGCAATGCACACACAACAGCAAAGACAATGAATAAAAGCAAACTCATTCCACTGGCCAAGGTTGGGGTTTGATCAGCCTGGGTGCTTTTATTTTATTTATTTATTTCCTACTGTTCAGTTAAAACAAAACCACATTCGAAATATTCAGAAACAACAAAGGGCAAATGTGGAATATTGAATTGCAATTCACACCTGCTAGCACACACAAAGTGTTCTTTTTATGCATCACTGAAGTTTAATCAGACCTCTAGAGTCCTGCCTGTAGACCCCTTTTTCACTTCTGTTCTACACGCACACAAAACCACAGAAAGACCTGTCAGCTACATAGCACTTTCCCATAAACATGGTGGAGGGTGCCAGCTCTCAATCAAATACTGCTGATCTGAAGATTATGATGTCAGAAAAAGAAAAAGGTAATTTAACTGTCACATGAGCACTATCTAAAGCAACATTTTCAGGGGCCAAGCACCCAAACTTGTTCAGCTGCACATTCATAGCCCTGCTCTATTGCCAAAGCAATCAACTAGAGCAGAGTGTAATTTGTACTTTCAGTAATGATGTGTATCTTTTGACCACAGAGAGTAGTGAAAATCTCTAAATGCAATAAGGAAGGTTCTAGAAGAATAAATGGGCAGCAAGATGTCAAGATAATGTGCGCCAATTTGTTGAATATTTATGAATTTTTCCTGGGTTTTTCCCGGTTTCACAAACTTCAAACCAAAAAACTGATCCCCATAACATTAGACCAATATAATTTCTGAACGGAAACGAAAAAACGCACCTCACCTGTATTCTGAGCTGCACAGCATCAGGAGAAAAAAACTTTTTTTTTTAAACGCACGACGAGAAATAGTTGTGAAAGGAAGGAGGAAGACAGTGAACAATGACTTTCTTGGTAGGCTACTGTTCAGATACAAGCCGTTGTAACGCGTTGAGTCTGGGTGAAGGGATAGCTCGCTAAAACTCCAGTTGCAACAGAAATCATATAAGCACAGAGAGGTTTCCAAAACTCGTGCTTTTTTATTTTTCTTGGCAACAGCGTTACGGGTTAGTCAAAGAAACTTAGAAATGAGCATCAGAAAATAATAAGGACATATTCCTCGGTCTTGCACACATGCAGTAATACTGGAAAAATGCGGCGGCAGGCTATTCGCAAAATGCCGCTCTGCTCTTAAAGGAGCCACAACATATTTCACCCGTTACACCGTGTAACAGACACTGTCTTTCATTAAAGCCTGTGTAAAGTTAATTAGTTTCAGTGTAGACTTAGGCTTATAGACAGGTGCGGCTTATTTTTGTTTAAAATAAAAATCTTTGTCAAATTCAGTGGGTGCGGCTTATATATGGGTGTGCTTTATAGTCCGGAATTTACGGTATGTTTTTGTAACTTTTGACCAGTGGGTAGGTGGTAGAGGAAAGAAATTACTTGCATACTTGCATGAAGATGCCTTTGATGATATACAACCTCATGTTTTGTTTGGCAACATTTCTTTCAGATTTGTTGACTTATGATGGGCAAACCATTTGAAATATTAACATTTTTATATATTAACTCTATAAACTCTATTATATACATATATATATATATATATATATATATATATATATATATATATATATATATATATATATATATATATATATATAAAACCAGCAATTTTTTTTTTAACAATCTAAGATGTTATCTAGAAAGTAGAAATCTGTTCACTTCAACATACTTCTTGGAATAGCCGTGAAGAAAAGTGCTATGAAAGTAGCACAAATAATAGTACATTCAAATAATATACACACACTTAATCTGTTACAGTTCTTGAACACAAGCTACAAGACCTACTGGGTGCATTTAAGGTGGTCTAGGCAGTATCATTCAACATAAATCGAATCGTCTAAACCTAGTAAGTTCAATTTAATAATTTGGACACATGGTTCAAAAGTTATAATCATAAAAATGTTTCCAATTAAGTCTAATTTGACCTGACGGTGACACTACAGCATTGGCAGCATTTGGCCCAATTCGGTCAGAATTTTCCTTTGATCCTCCCCAATCAGTGTGCCAAATTTAAAGAAGAAGAAGAAGAAGAAGAAGAAGAAGAAGAAGAAGAAGAAGAAGAAGAAGAAGAAGAAGGTTTTTGAAAAGAGGAAATACATTTGAAATTGTTGTTAAGTAAGACGTGAGCTTGTAATATTGTGGACTAAAATATGTGCCAACAAAGCTGATGAGTAAAAAAATGTTGCTTGTCAAGTAAACGAAACCGCAACACGTCAAAATCCTTGGTCCTTTTCCATGTCAAATCCTTTTTAATTGTGTGCACTTTCAACCGTATAAAGCTCTCTGAATGAGTCGTTACTATAGAAACGATAACGTATTAGAACAGGTGCATTAATATAAGATGTGCAGTTGCATTACTGTCAAAGCTGCTGTCATGGAAAATTAACAGCACATGATGTTAAAATTAAACACTTAATGAGCAATCACAATTTTGCTCAATTTATGACTAAACTGGGAACTGGGATATTACAATTTAGGAAAGTCAGAATGAGGTTCCCCCATTTCCTTCCCTAGGGCATGATTGAATTAATTCTAGTCTTTCACTCACCCACCTTCAGTAACAGCTTTATCCTGATCTGAGTCATGATAAATCTGGCTCCTTTCCTGAAAACATTGGGTGCAAGGCTGGAATACACCCCCAAAGAGCAACCAGTCCATCACAGGACACATAAGGACCCAAAGGAAACCCATACAAACACAAGAAGATCTGGCAGAGAATCTTCACAATTGTAGCAGCTTTACTTCGGAATTGAAGCCGGGCCCCTGGAGTTGTGAGGCAGCATTGTTACCCACTGCGCCACCATTCATTCTATAATGATTTCCCAAACACATCAGTTAAAATAACTAGGTCCTAATTGAATAATGTTGCTTATGGCAATTGGAGATTTTACAACTTTTATTTCTAATCAAAGTTTAATGACTTGCAGTTTTAAATACAACATGTTCAAGTCTATAAACTAAAAAAACCAACTGCAGGTCTTTTCTGAGTGGCTCTCTCCTCTGCAGTATTGAAATGACGGGTGTCAGATTAGTGACATAAAGCTTTTAAAAAGTTCATGTGGAGGCACTGATGGAAAACTGTAGCGCACTAAGAAATTATGGGTTGTTTTCTTCAAGAATGTCAGTGAATTGATTTGGCTCTTGAGTCAAAGCTGCTACTCAAGCCTTTATCTGTGGGATAAATGCATCTGTGTGACTCTGAAATATGTGGAGAAGAAAAACTAGTTTTATTCACTGAGCACACTGTCGTGCCGAAACATAAAACTCAGACGATAAAGAAACCCAGTGATGGGAGGGCAGAGGGAGGGGCATTAATATTTAAAGCAAAGCTCCAATATTTTAACAAACACAGCTCACTGAGGAATTGGATACACAGACACTGTGCTATTTCTACACTCTTTTTCCCCCTCACTCAATCCGGAATGGTATGACGGAGAATGCGAAAGAGAAAGAACAAGAGAGGGACAGGAACAAAAGGGTGTAGAGTGTGTGGAAGCTCTGGGGTGGATATTCTGATTTTGCGCAGCTTTAGTTGTGACAACAATGATGCATGAAAAGAATGGAATCAATTTGACTACAAAGGCGCTGCGGGTCGGAACACCGCACTCAGAGAGATCAAACACAGAGCAGCACGTAGACGAGTAACAAACGACGAGTCTCCGCTAAAACACTGAGCTGTGCAGGAACGACATTTCACTGTCAGAGAGTTCTCATCTCCCTCCCCTTCCCTCTCCACCTCACTCAGTCTCTCTCTCTCTTTCTGTGTCCCTATACCTCTCTCTGTCCCCTGTGGGTAAGTGTGTGGTTGAGCATGTGCATGTGGCTGAGCGTGTTAGAGCATGTGGGTGGGTGGGTGTGTCCATGGGTGTATTAGGGAGTGTGGGTATGAGAATTGTGGGTGGGGGGTTTGGATGAGTGTGTGCGTGTGGGAGGGTCTATGGAAAAGTGGGTGGCTATGGATGTGCGTGTTGATGATTGTACGCATGTGGGTGGGTGTGTAAAAGAGTTTATGAATGCAACTAAGTTTATTTGCATGTGTATGGGTGTGAAAGTGTGTGTGGATAAGCATATGCATAAGCATGAAGGTGGGTGTGTGGAAGAGTGTATGCTTGTGGGTGAAGGTGGGTGTGGAAAAGCATATTCATGTAGGTGGGTGTGTGCATCAGAGTAAGTAAGTGTGTGTGTGTGTGTGTGTGTGTGGATAACATTTGTTCATGTGGACAAGTGTATGCATGGGGGTGGCAGTGTGGATAAGTGTGTAGATGTGGGTGAGTGGGTTGTTTGGGTTGAAGTCTTGTTGAAGTATGTTGAAATTTTGTTGCTCTCTGTTATATTCTAATGGCAGGGGGAAATCCCACACGCTGTTCTACAGGCATTGTTGGGTGAGTCTTACAGAAAGGTTGCTGTCTCAATATTTTCTATTTGATTATTGTGTGAGTCATCTCTGTCTTTGTCTCTTTCTCTCTTTCTCTCTCTTAGTCTCTAATGCTTTGTCTCTATTTCTCAGATGCGACCACTCAGGACTTCCAACCAGTAGAGTATGAAACTCAATCAATGAACCTGCATGGGGTCCTGGCCCATAACCTGCTCTCTAAATCAGACTGTACAGCAGCTTATGAACAAAATCTCACTCTGTAACAGAATTCGTTGGTTGTTAGATGAGATTGGCAGTCTTACAACTCAAAATGTCATGTGTTCACTGGTGATGGATCAGTGCAAGACACACAGGTAATCGACTTACTTTCACATAATTGGCTTGTGTAACTGTGTTTGACAAGAGAGAGAGTACACCATTTGTCCTATCTAGTAAGCATAGTCAATTTTGCTCCCTAGGTCACAAATGTCAAGTGTGCCATTTTTGGAATGCAAGCTTGTATTCCCCTGATGACAGGATAAATATTTTTCTGTTTAATCTCGTATATCTAGTATTGGTGAGTAAGTAAATACCATGCTGCAAACCTTTTTTTAACCTACAGATATCTTGAATATACTGTAGGCATATAATCTTTACTGTATCATTATACGAGTGTTATAAATATTATAGAGCAGCACTGTTGATTCTAATTGATCAGATGGTGTTGGGTAATTTTCTATAGCAGCATTTCTGCCAGAACTGTAATTGCAAAATATAGCTTTATATTAATGCACTTGCTGTAATATGCCTTTTTGTTTTTTACCGTTAAAGCTTAAATAGAAGTGAATTGAATAGCAATTTATCTGCAAAATTCAAGTCTAATAATCATATTTGCAGCGTGAGTATAGAGGTTTGGGCTCATTCAGCCACAAAAGCGTTATCAAAGTCTTAGGTAGTGGCTTAGGCTGAGGAGGCCTGGGGTTAAGTCAGTGTTTTAATTAATCCTAAAGGTGTTTGCTAAGGTCACAGCTCTATAGCAGGCCCCTTAAGATCATCCACCCCATTTCTTCATGAAGGTGCTAGAACAGGTTTAAGTCTCCTGGTCCAAGTGAAGGGAAATTTGAATGCTATTGAATGCAACTGCAAAGCCTATACAACTGAGTGCAACACTATATATATATATATATATATATATATATATATATATATATATATATATATATATATATATATATATATATAACCTGCAGAAGTTCAGCTGATTAGAATTTTTTGTTGCAGAGTAAATTACACTGCTGTTTGACGACTCTGAAAGTGCATAGTTGGCAATACTGAGCAGGGATCATTCATCTTCAATAGCTCATTATGCAGTCCTCAGTTGAAGATCTGTTCAGGGCACAGAGCCCAAGCATTTCTCTTCAATTTCTGAAATGTGAATACATTAAACCTGTACTTAGTGTGAAGAAACAAACAAATAGCTTGTACAGTGTCAGTCATTCTCCCACTGATATTTGATGACTGAGTTTATATCGTCCTGGAAGGTTTTATCACTAAGTCCAGTGTAATCCTAAACTGATCTTCATTAGTTCCAAACCTAATAATCACATCATATATTAACCTAATAATCCCTAATATATATATATATTAACCTAATGAACCTAATAATCACATCATACTTCTGATAATCATTTTATCAGAAGTAAACAACATTATAGTAAAATGATTTATATTTATCAAAGGTAAATAATATTTTGCATTCATATTGAAAAACATGTAATGCTCATTCTGCATTTAAAGTTAGATTTTATGTAATAAAACTACAAACTAAAAGTAACTAAAAGTTATTGCATATATAAATATATAAATATATATATAAATAGCCACAGCAGCATACAGCATTTTTTTTAATCTCTCATTTTGTTCTCTTTCTCTTAAAATGTTAATAAGGCAAAAACACAAATTGTTACAAAGAAACTGCAAAAAGTCCTTTCCTGTCTCAAAACATGTAAAGTTACTCTATATGTTACAAAAGGCAAAAAAAACCCCAAAAAAACCCCCAAAAAACAGGAAAATAAATAAAAGGAAATGAGGCCCATGTAAATCTGTGCTGGGTCAATGAATATTTTCTAGGGTTATGAACCACTATGACACATCTGAGAAATAATAGTATGAATAAATATTCAGGTCGCATCAGGTTCGGACAGCTTGAGACTGAGTTACTGCGTTCCTCTTAGGCCTGCAACTGCCACTTATCAGTTATATAAGAAGCAAAACCCCCATCTCCAAGGACTGCTGAATTTATGGATGGTACAGAGACAGTCTTCAATGCAAATTCCACAGCAGGGTGAAAAACCTAAAAAGAACCATCTCCCCAAACTGTCGGCAACCCATCATCCAGCGGACCTTGAGGCGCTGATGCAATATTCATGCTGCGTTTTGCGGCTGATTTGCTTAGCTCTTTTCATACCTAATAGATTGAAGATGAATATAAAGCTGCGTGGTGCAAGGTTAAACCAATGCACCCCACCCCCACCACCGACCAAGCAGCAGATCCTAAAATGAACAACAATTTAGAGCCATTATCCAGTGATGATCGTCTCTTTGGTTCCATTTAGAAATATTATCACAGTTACACGGATTGAGATTCAAAGGCACAGTGTGAGACGAAGATCGAGCACATGAAGACGTCTCATGTCTCATGGAGAGGAGCCGGCGATGGCCAACTTCACACAAACACAACACCTCGAAGCCGAGTCTGTAGAAGAACTGTAGGAGGATGTTTGTTCTGATAGATGAGCCAGACACAAGTGAGTGAGACAAATCCTTGCTGAGAGCTGAGTGCATGTGATGATCTGATCGAATCAGGATAAATCCCATTAACAGAGCCGTGATGTTCTTACTGAACAACTAATAATGATTAACAGTCACCCTGTTTCCACTTCAGGCCCCTTTCTAAAGCTTTTATTTTTATTGATGAGCCTTGGTAATATTGTTAAAATAAAAGCATGATTTTTTTGTGTCAGTTTTGTTGAAAAGTAAGCAATGAAACAGTGGGCATGTGTTTTAGGTAACTACACAATGCTGTTTGATAAAGTCGCGTGAAGTGAGTTGCTGATAAACTAAGAGCAAATAGTTTCTAAAATAATTTTCCTATAACAGTGTTTTATTCCTCTCATAACATGACAATTTGTTAGTAGTAACTAATTGCAATTATTTTGAAGACTTTTAATTATTCAAGCACATTTAGCTGATTGAAGATGTTCTATATAATAAGGAGTAGAAATTGCATTAATAGGTGCATGTGAAGCACACATTATGAACTTTTACACAAACTATTAAGCATGAATTAATATCTTGAAGTCACATCTTATTGGTTCCCACTGGTCTCTCTGCTCAACACTACTACATTCTTCTCAGTATGACACCAGTGTTTCTCTTTTTTTACTCCACTCACAATGGCAGTATTTTACTCTCTGTGTCTATGAGAGCTCCAGAGGATAACTGTCATTGATATTCACTGGATATGTTAGAATACTTGCAAAGTGGAGGAACAGTTCACACTGTGTTATAAATACTGTAGCTGTTCTATTCAAAGAGCAGGATTTAACTATTTAACAATCTTTTTTATCCAACTGTGGCTTTGGGTTTAACTAATCGGGTCTGGTAATGAAAAATCTGCTATATGACTTTTGCATTGGGTAAGAGAAATGGTTGGAACCGGTGTTTACACATAATTGTTTTCTGTGATCAATATAAACTGAGAGCAAAATGAAAGCTTAAACAGCTCATTTTGGAGATATACTATGGACAAAAGCTTGTGGACACATGACCAAAAGTTTTATATGTTTTGAACATACCAATTCACATTTAGTCCCCATTTGCAATGACCTCCAGTCTGCTAGGATGAAATGTTCTACTAGATTTTGGAATCTGAGATTTTTTTGTGGAGATTTCAGATACAATGGTACTGATGAAGGGTGAGGAGGCCTGGTGTGCAGTTGGCATTCGAATTTATCCCAAAGGTTTTCAATAGGGTTAAGGTCAAAACTGTATGATAGACCACTCAAGATCTTCCACTCCAACCCATGTAAACCATATCATAATAGAGTTCACTTTGTGCACAAGAACAATTGTAATTGAGAACTACATATAACGCTGGAAATGTCAGTTGTCCTAAACCTTTTTTCTGTATAGTATATTTTGCATAGACAGAAATAATAGTACTTAGAATATTTAATTACAGTGCCCTCCACAATTATTGGCACCCCTGTTTAAGATGTGGTCGTGGACTTCTAAAAATTCTCCTTTTTTTCAAAACAACATAGAACCCAAATGCAAAAAAAGAGAAAAATCCAACCTTTCATTTAAGTACATAACTTTGGTGGTAAAAAAAATCATACATTTAGAAAAAAAAAAAACTTGAAATCATGTGTGCCACAATTATTGGCACCCCTAACAATTCCTCTGAAAAATTAATTTTATTTTTTTTTTTATATATTTTTCTGTAGTTGATAAGGTTGGTCAGGGTATCTAGGGACTTTTAATTAGTAATTCATGATTTCCTGTGTCCCTGGGGTATAAATATGACGTGACACAGAGGCCTAATTCTCTTACCCATTTGTCAACATGGCAAAGACAAGAGAACACACCATTCAAGTAAGGCAGATGTGTGTCGACCTTCATAAGTCAGGCAATGGCTACAAGAAAATAGCCACTCGCCTTAACTTGCCGGTATCTACAGTCAGAGGAATCATTAAGAAGTTTAAAACAACTGGAACAGTGACAAACAAGGCTGAAAGAGGTCCCAAGTTTATCTTGCCACAACGCACAGTGAGGAGGATGGTAAGAGAAGTAAAAAAATCTCCCAAGCTCACCGTCACAGAATTGCATCAAAGAGTGGCATCTTGGGGTCACAGAGTCTCCAAAACAACCATCAGACGCTCTCTACATGCCAACAAGCTGTCTGGGAGGCATGCAAGGAAAAAGCCCTTTCTCACTAACACTCACAAACGTAAACTTCTGGAGTTTGCTAAGCGGTACTGGGACTTCAACTGGGATCGTGTGCTTTGGTCAGATGAGACTAAGATTGAGCTTTTTGGCAACAAACACTCTAAGTGGGTCTGGCGTAAAACAAAAGATGAGTATGCCGAAAAGCACCTCATGCCCACCGTGAAGTATGGTGGAGGATCTGTGATGCTGTGGGCCTGTTTCTCTTCCAAAGGCCCTGGGAACCTTGTTAGGGTGCATGGCATTATGAGCGCTTTGAAGTACCAGGATATTTTAAATAAAAACCTGATGGCCTCTGCCAGAAAGCTGAAGATGGGTCGTCATTGGGTCTTTCAGCAGGATAATGATCCAAAACATGTGGCAAAATCTACACAAAAGTGGTTCAGCAGTCACAAACTCAAGGTCCTCCATGGCCATCTCAGTCCCCAGACCTCAACCCAATCGAAAACCTGTGGGGCGAGCTAAAGAGAAGAGTGCATAAGAGAGGACCCAGGACACTGGATGATCTAAAAAGATTGTGCAAAGAAGAATGGTCAAAATCCTCTCTCTGTGTTCTCCAATCTTGTGAAATGTTATAGGAGGAGATTAAGTGCTGTCTTGTTGGCAAAAGGAGGTTGTACAAAGTATTAACATCAGGGGTGCCAATAATTGTGGCACACATGATTTCAAGTTTTTTTTTTTTTTCTAAATGTGTGATTTTTTTCCCACCAAAGTTATGTACTTAAATAAAAGGTTGGATTTTTCTCTTTTTTTGCATTTGGGTTCTATGTTGTTTTAAAAAAAAGGAGAATTTTTAGAAGTCCACGACCACATCTTAAACAGGGGTGCCAATAATTGTGGAGAGCACTGTAGATTCTAAAAAACGTTCTGGCTTTTAATTTAAATCTCGAATGTATGCATTTCTGTAAAAATTTATTATGTCAATGTCCATTGTTAAAAGTGATATACACTATAAAAAAATTCAGTTAAGTTAAATAACTTACAGTTGACACTCATTCAGATGTGGAATTACAATGAATATGTCACTCTCATACTGTACGATAGAAATAGTCGTATCATTTTAAAACAGATATGCGTCATAGCCCATTTTTGTTTGATTTCTCTTTTGTAAGATTTTTGTATTATTTATTTTATTAAGTGATTGTATTTCATGGCTGTGAATAAGTCACTAGTACTTCAGTATTCTGCGGTAGAATTGTAGTTGATTTAAGACAAATGCAATGAATGCTTTCTGTATTTTTTATGCATTACATGCTGTTTATTTCTATGATCTCATTTTTCAATATAATTTAAAGATTTTTTTAATCCATCACAAAAAATATGTATTTCCATACAATAATTTAAATTTCATAGTTTATTAGTTTATACCTCAGCCATTGCAAAAAGGTTGATAACCGGCATTTCCTTTATTGTTCATTTACTTAGGATAAAGCCAAATTTATTTAACTTATTTATATTATTCTTAATTTATTTGATTTGTCTGTTTGTATATTTGTGTTCCCAACATCAGGTGTCATAAACTGCAGAATGCACATAATCGATGATCTATCAAAAGCATTGATGGCTCAATCCGAATTCTGAAAGGTTTCCATGCAAAAAGAGGTCACAGCATTCACTAGTCATTATAATTCTCACTTCGTCTTCATGCTGTCCAAATCTTCCACAATGACACAGTAATTAAACACGGAAGTGTGTCCTCACGGGAGAGTGGGCAGCCCCAACTTCCTGTAGTGCTCAGCTCACTGGTCTTAATGGGATTAATTTCAGTGCTGTGTGTCATTTTTTATAGCTTAATCTTCATTAAAAAAGTGTCTAAGAACAGTTCATGTACAGCATTTGACAACAGTTTATGAGCAGCTTCTAAGAACAGAACTTCATCTATGAAGAGTTTGGGAAATGTGTACAAACTGTTCAAGAAAAGTCCTTGTAAATAGTTAAACATTGCCTGTAAACAGTTCATGATCAGATGTGGTCTGAACAGTTCATGAAGGAGTTGTACATTCAAGAGCTGATAATAAGACAGGAAACAAACTGGTAAATAGTACAAGCCAGTGAGATTTTTAAAACATTACAGTCACTGAAAAATATTCCTGAATCCCATATTTGAAAGTTATAAAATTATAAGAGTTTTGATGCCCCCCATGCACAAAGCAAGCTCCATGGGCTGGACTGGAAGATCTTAATTAGCCTGCTATAAAGCTCTGAAGTCAACCATACTGAACACCTTTGGGATCAATTGGAATGCTGTGTCCAATGGAGTCCAATGGATCAAATGGAGTGTCAGGTGTCCACAAACCTTCGCCACATAGAGTCACTTCTGCTCACATGCCAGCCAAAATGTCCTTTTTGTATAATATTTAAATTTGCACAAAAATGCATTGGATGTTTTCTTGCCCCGCAAATACAAAAAAAAAAATGTACTATTATGACAAAAAGTTTAAATGCTGTAGTTTGTAAATAAACTCTGTGAATGAGAAACTTCCCATTACAGTTAGTATCGTGAGGTCAGAGACCTGAGGTCTGATTGTTATTGATTGAGGAGCTCAGTGAACCGAGTTCTGAGTTGTGTTTCTCATCCCAGTCTTCTGCCGTTCATCATTACAGGAGTGGTTTAGTGAACAAAGTAGAAATGCAAACATGTCCACAAATGTTTCCTCTTTACTCAGCCAGGACATACAGATTTCCAGATCAATGAGATTAACCAGTAAGGAAAACTAGTAAACACAGACACCCTCTATACTGTAGGATTATATTCATTGTTGGCGAATTAAGTCCGAATATTCCATCAGCAGTTATGCAGGAAAACTTACAATTGGGCAGATTTAGGTTAAGCAACTGTTCATGTTTTTGGGTGCAACATTCTGATGATTAAGATCACCTTTCTGTAGGTCATGTCTCTGACAAAAAAAAAGGAATAGAAAATGGGGCCTGAAGAATGCAAGTGTATTGTACTATCTCTACTCAAAAGACCAATTGAAATAAAACATAAAAAAGACTATGAGATTAGATATAATGCATTTTTATTAGCAGTTAGATAAGCAATGTATTGGTTAATATGGATTATCCAGGAGAAGTTTGATTCATTCATTCAAATTAATCATCAAATACAGCATTTATATTCATGTATTAAATATTTGTCTCATATGGAATAGTCTAGTATGTATATTCTATTATTTGTTTATTCTAGTTTGTTTAGTGTGGTTATTTCAAACAGCAACTCATTAACAGAGATTCTGGTGGTTCAAAACAATATTAACAATGGCACTGCCATAAGCAAAATGAATCACATAATTACGTATTAAATTCTGCTTTAAAATACTATTTAGTGATTTTTTTTTTAAGTCACACTGTAATTTATGACTAACTCAAAGTCAAGAACATCATCATAAAATCTATAAGCTCGTTTTGAGTGGTTTTGACATTGTTTTAACTGTGTTTGATACAACAAGTAAAATGTTGGTTGCAGTTTGAGGTGCACATTAATATAATTACCCATGCCTTGCCTGAGCAAATTTGCCAAAACAGATTTATTACCTAATGATGTAAGTCATCGTAAATTCCATAATGACATCTAAAACTGAATTTTAGTAGCTTTCTGAATCAGGGCAAGATCAATGCACACATAGAAAAGTTCAAATTCCTAATTTATATTTACAGCAGCAAAATAAGCTTTTTAGCTCACCCCTAATTAATGGTATTAAACTAGATTAGAATAAATATTGAAAGAAAGTGTCTGTTCATTTTCACACATTGTTTCCCACTCCAAGCATTTTTCTTCCTTAAATTTAACAGTGAAGTATAACAGTTTGCCACAGATATATGAGACCTTTAGAAATCTGTTTTTTTGTTTGTTTTGTTTTTTTCTTAATGTTCAGAGAAAGAGAAAGGAGATGTGGTACTTGGTCATATCACTCTGGGCTTATTTTAAATGTGTAACTGCATCACAGTGAATAGTTGTTTGATGGGTACACCACCCCATACAAGTCAATAAAGATTTATTATTTAGTGATAGCACAAGATTTTCAAGATTTTCATAGTCTCTATTTTTAAACTAACCCAATTTGTCGAGTTCAACCCTATAATGTGTACTTGGTGTGGACTGATTTGTCCTCTTGTTGCAGATTTCACTTTTGACTGCTATAGGCAATTATACAAATTGTGTTTAGAGCTAAATAGGGCAGTAGTCAGCCAATATGCAACATCAAGGATGCTGAGCAAAAGAGGGTAACTAGCATTTCAATGCAATTTAAAATGATATTGAGTCCAATCATCTGAGGCAACTCATTTAACTGATAAATAAAATGTTTTGATATTTTTTTATTTTTTGTTTTAAATCATATGATGCCTGAATGAATTTAATCTAACATCAGGATCATCACATTTTACAAACTCATGGTGTCCACGCCAGGTCAGTTATTGTCATGAAGCGAAAAACAAAATATATACTAAAATGTTCTGTATTCTGTAATTTATGTAAATATTTTATCATTTTTGCTGATGATATTATCTGTAATGAAAAAGGTTTGCATTAAATTGAAAAGAAATTAAAAAGTATATATATAAAAAGAAGGAATTTTTGCTAGTGAACACTTTTGGGCATCACTAGATGCCTGTAGTTCTATCTGAGACTGAGGTGTGCAATTTCCTTGTTAAATCTTTACTACAATGACTAACTGAAATAGTTAGGTTTCAATAACAATGTTATTCCTGTGTTTCTAACAACAATTTTTTGACTTATAAGAGCTAGAGATTTACAGCAATAAAAGGTGAAGCAACAATTACCAAAATGATCTACAAACTATTTCAAAAAGACATAAAAAATATTAGAAAATGTGTTGTATCGCAATAATCACAGTGAAACCATGGCAATTGACAAATATGCGAAGTGATATGGACAAAACATTAGCAAGATCATTTTTTGTTCTTAAAAACAAATACATGAAGATACTGTGCCAAAAAATAATACCAAGTAAAATAATATCTTGAATAAGGTCAATAATTTTAGCCAATAATAGTGTACATATTGTACATATAATATATAGATTGTTTTTTTTGCCATTGCATTTGGTGTGTTAGCACTAAGTAAACATTCCTGCTTTATGCTGGATCTGTTATTTAGACCGGTGTTTTCTCCTCACTCTCACATTCAGACAGTGTTTTTGGAGACAGTCCAACCGATCTATTCTTTCTTCACTTTAACCACTCCAATCATCTCTTCCACACCATCTCACTCACCACCTCTGGAGCTGTGGGTGGGTAAAATATCAGTGTCTTAGTGTCTGGGCTTAAATGCTTGATGATCAGTTCTCAGTGTTACTTATGCTCGTGTTCTCACTAAGAAAAGGAAGAGTTGCAGTTTGAGGTGCACATTAATATAATTACCCATGCCTTGCCTGAGCAAATTTGCCAAAACAGATTTATTACCTAATGATGTAAGTCATCGTAAATTCCATAATGACATCTAAAACTGAATTTTAGTAGCTTTCTGAATCAGGGCAAGATCAATGCACACATAGAAAAGTTCAAATTCTAATTTATATTTACAGCAGCAAAATAAGCTTTTAGCTCACCCCTAATTAATGGTATTAAACTAGATTAGAATAAATATTGAAAGAAAGTGTCTGTTCATTTTCACACATTGTTTCCCACTCCAAGCATTTTTCTTCCTTAAATTTAACAGTGAAGTATAACAGTTTGCCACAGATATATGAGACCTTTAGAAATCTGTTTTTTGTTTTGTTTTGTTTTTTCTTAATGTTCAGAGAAAGAGAAAGGAGATGTGGTACTTGGTCATATCACTCTGGGCTTATTTTAAATGTGTAACTGCATCACAGTGAATAGTTGTTTGATGGGTACACCACCCCATACAAGTCAATAAAGATTTATTATTTAGTGATAGCACAAGATTTTCAAGATTTTCATAGTCTCTATTTTTAAACTTACCCAATTTGTCGAGTTCAACCCTATAATGTGTACTTGGTGTGGACTGATTTGTCCTCTTGTTGCAGATTTCACTTTTGACTGCTATAGGCAATTATACAAATTGTGTTTAGAGCTAAATAGGGCAGTAGTCAGCCAATATGCAACATCAAGGATGCTGAGCAAAAGAGGGTAACTAGCATTTCAATGCAATTTAAAATGATATTGAGTCCAATCATCTGAGGCAACTCATTTAACTGATAAATAAAATGTTTTGATATTTTTTTATTTTTTGTTTTAAATCATATGATGCCTGAATGAATTTAATCTAACATCAGGATCATCACATTTTACAAACTCATGGTGTCCACGCCAGGTCAGTTATTGTCATGAAGCGAAAAACAAAATATATACTAAAATGTTCTGTATTCTGTAATTTATGTAAATATTTTATCATTTTTGCTGATGATATTATCTGTAATGAAAAAGGTTTGCATTAAATTGAAAAGAAATTAAAAAGTATATATATAAAAAGAAGGAATTTTTGCTAGTGAACACTTTTGGGCATCACTAGATGCCTGTAGTTCTATCTGAGACTGAGGTGTGCAATTTCCTTGTTAAATCTTTACTACAATGACTAACTGAAATAGTTAGGTTTCAATAACAATGTTATTCCTGTGTTTCTAACAACAATTTTTTGACTTATAAGAGCTAGAGATTTACAGCAATAAAAGGTGAAGCAACAATTACCAAAATGATCTACAAACTATTTCAAAAAGACATAAAAAATATTAGAAAATGTGTTGTTGTATCGCAATAATCACAGTGAAACCATGGCAATTGACAAATATGCAAAGTGATATGGACAAAACATTAGCAAGATCATTTTTTGTTCTTAAAAACAAATACATGAAGATACTGTGCCAAAAAATAATACCAAGTAAAATAATATCTTGAATAAGGTCAATAATTTTAGCCAATAATAGTGTACATATTGTACATATAATATATAGATTGTTTTTTTTGCCATTGCATTTGGTGTGTTAGCACTAAGTAAACATTCCTGCTTTATGCTGGATCTGTTATTTAGACCGGTGTTTTCTCCTCACTCTCACATTCAGACAGTGTTTTTTGGAGACAGTCCAACCGATCTATTCTTTCTTCACTTTAACCACTCCAATCATCTCTTCCACACCATCTCACTCACCACCTCTGGAGCTGTGGGTGGGTAAAATATCAGTGTCTTAGTGTCTGGGCTTAAATGCTTGATGATCAGTTCTCAGTGTTACTTATGCTCGTGTTCTCACTAAGAAAAGGAAGAGGTGTATTTTGATCTCACAGTCACACACTCAGACTCTGACTAATGCAGTCCAGTGCCATTTGGTGAACTCTGCATCATTTGCAAGCTCATTATACATGTGTACATTGTACCAGAGTGACATGTGCAATTCAACCCAGACTGATGGACTGTTTGTTCTGTCTGAATGCTAATGCAAATACTAATACTTATATATGAAAAACTTTTATATGCTTTTTCTTCTTTTTTTTTCAGAATCAATTCTTTGAGCTACAAAACAGTCAAAACAGTCGAGCCTTCATTTTGATATATTACAGCGTGCATGTTTTATTACAGAGACTAAATTCATGCTGGCTCTGCTGGAACTCGCAAGGCCATATGTACTTTATGGGCCTCAAAAAAAATTTCAAAGCAGCGCAAACATCATTACTGTAATTGGACACAACAGCTTCTATTTGCAGTCATTGTTAAATCACAATATGGAAATATTCAGAGCAGTGCAGTGCTGGAGGCTCATCATGTTGTCTGCGAATGATAAAAAAAAAAGAGCCTCATAACAATTTACACCAAGTCCAACAGCAGCGACATCCAATCAGTGACAGGATTTATGTTCAAACCTGCTTTAAAATCTTTGAAGGCCACCTAAATTGAGCTAAAACTTCACCTTAACAACTCAGAGCCATGTTTAGAGTTGAGTTAAGAGTGTCTAGTGAAGACATTCTACTAAAATTGTGCCCATTGTTATTCAGAACTACAGGCTTAAGCATTGTTCAGCAGTTATATTAGAGTTTGATTAAAACAGAAGCAGGTTTTTAGTTTCTAAATTCTGACCTTGAAATTGAGCAGCATGAAGTCCAATGCCTCAGTCTGACAGTTTGATGTACGCAAAATAAAAGATGTCACGCTGAAATTCATGCGCTGTCTGTAAATGCACTCCAAAAAGTATGGAAAACCACGCAAGGCAAATATTAAATACATA
The DNA here is from genome assembly GCF_014805685.1 of Silurus meridionalis. NCBI lineage: Eukaryota > Metazoa > Chordata > Actinopteri > Siluriformes > Siluridae > Silurus > Silurus meridionalis. The sequence goes on from NC_060898.1 coordinate 13,429,143, forward strand.
AACATGACACTATTCATTAAATACTAGTAGGGACAAAATCGTAGTAGACCAATCTTAATCAGAGGCGCGGATGTTTTATAGCTAAAATTATGAATTAACTTAATCTGAGCTATGAGTGGAGCAAATGAGTGCTCGGTCAGCTTATCCTTCAAACCCGTAGACAAGGTTTTCATTACAGCAGAGTGCATCAAATTAATAAAAACCAACATTAAAACATTGGCATTATTTTATGAATCCAACAAATCAAAACAGCAAATTAAAAGCATAGTAAAAACAGCCTATATCTCTTTACGATCTCTTGACCTCGAGTTACTATCTTCTAGATGCAGTAACTTGTGTGCAAAAGTAAAAATCAGTGCGCAATATGAAAATAAAACGAAAGATAACAGATGTGTTGGCTATTTTATAAACTGCTGAATAATGATAGTAGAAGCCATATTGTTAAATCAAAACAATTTGCAGTAATTAATGTGATCATTACGACTGGCAGTATTCATAAAGCAATGCTTTGGCAATACACTAGACTATAGATAAAAATTTACTGCAATGCTGGCCATTTAAATATCATTGTTTCAAAATAATCCCTTTGTGTATATGTTACATCTAATTCCATTTCAATACAAAGAAAAATACACTAGGTGTTTCTTGTGTGTGCTCCTTCTTTAACTTGCCCAGTTTACATTGGACTATACTATAGCACAGTTGAATTCACAGCAAACAGTAGCCAGGACGACTGTCAAAGTGCAACAATAACTTAAGTTAAATATTAAATGATGGATCACATTTTCTTTTACCTCACGTTAATGGCTAGGTCCATGTGCATTGCTTACCTGATGAACACATGGCAACAGGATGCATTATGGGAAGCAGGCAAGCCGACGGAGGCAGTGTGATGCTTTGGGCAATGTTCTGCTGGGAAACCTTGGGTCTGGCCATCCATGTGGATGTTACTTTGATGCATATCACCTACCAAAGCATTGTTGCAAACCATGTGTACATGGAAACAGTATTCTCTAAAGACTGTGGCCTCTTTCAGCAGGAGAATACGCCCTACCAAGCACAAATAGTTCAGGAATAGTTTGGGGAGCACAACAACGAGTTTGAGGTGTTATCTTGGCTTTCAAATTTCACAAATCTTAATCCTATCAAACATCCCACAGATGATTAGGATTAAGATATGTGAAATTTGGAAGCCTCAAAGGATCAGTACTGTTTTGGCAGCAAAAAGGGGTCCAACACAATATTAGGCAGATTGTCATAATGTTATGCCTAATCGGTGTATATTAATGATGTGAAATATCTGCAAAACAAGTGCGGTAGCACTTACATTAAAACTATAGAGTCAACCTCACTTTTTTTTGTATCGATAGAAGGTAAGTGTTTTTGTGTTGAATAATAAAACTCTTTGACAAGATGATGAGATGAGTGTGATGAAGTGTTTTTATCATCCTGACATTGATTCCTTACCTATAACATTATATTTCTAAGTGGCCTTTTACATGACAACTATCTGAATTTACACAATCCCCCTCCAAAACCTGCCCACCCACTCATACAAACACACACACACACACACACACACACACACACACACACACACACACACACACACACACACACACACACACACAACCCTGTGTAAAACTTTCAGCCAGGTGTGAAAAATTGCTTTAAATTAACAATGCCCTCAAAAATAAAATTGTCAATATTTTATTTTTAATAGTTAGCAAAAAGGAAAGTCCAAATTTATCCATTTACATTTTATCCATTTAGAGTTGCATTTAATGATATGAAATATTTGTGAAATGTGAATTCCATTTAGCACTTACATTACAAAAATAGAGTTAACCTCAAGTTTTCTATTCTATGACTTGGTAAGACAGACATGTCTAATCATGTTGCCAAAAGAAGCTGCAATGTATACATTTGGAGGCTCCTTCTATAAATGTTAAACTCACGTGCTATCAGAAAACCTCTTTTTTTTATCCATTTATACAGTATGCTATGGCTGCTACTCACATCCCCCTGATACTCTAAAAACAATGATGTATTTAAGCAAACACTTTCATATACACCTGTGATTTGAAGCTCCATTACTGTCAGAGCTCCTGCTGTAGAAAATTAATCAACCCTTTCTGACCAATCAGAATCCAGACTTTAACAGCACCGGATCATAGAAATATTACCCCTATACCCTTCAGCAAACTTCACCTCAGTCTTTTCTTCCTCATATCTTCCCCTCGTTGTGTTTATCAGCGGGACAAACCTGGGCTTCACTTCCTGCTCTGGCAGCTCGGAGGCAGGAGCTCATGCACAGGGTTTGTCAGCGAGGCCATGCTGTCCTCATGTGATAAGACTGAGGGTATGAATCCAAAGGTGGAAACTTAATCCCAGCACCCCTGCAGCAACTACCAGCAGCAACACATTGGAGGCTTAAACACGAGTATGTGTTTACTATATATATAGATGCCACTGAGATGTAGTATTGAGATTCAATGTTCTTTTAGAGTTAGGGTCAGTGTGAGCCTCTGCCACTTTATTGATATTTTAGTCACCAAATCATATAAAGACCTACAAATGCTCATAGGGCATTGGTTAGAATGTACTGTTGTAGACTTGACCCTTGCTTGACAGAACACAACTCAACATTCAGCATGGCCTAAAGAGCTTGTTTGTTTTTAAATCCAGTAATGCACATTTTTAGGGTACACTGGATACATGCATATTATGAGAATCAAAATATGTGGTATGGTCAAAGGTCTGTGGACACCTGACCTTAAAATTTGTATGTGATTTGTAAACATCCCATTCAACATTTAGTCCCCATTTGCTGGTTATAATAACCTTCACTCTTCTACTAAGATGCTCCTCTTGATATTGGAATGTGGTTGTGGAGATTTGTGCTCATTCAGCCACTAGCATGTTTCTAAAATCAGGTACTCATTTAAGTTGAGGAGTCCTGGGGTGCAGTAAGCATTCCAAATGTGGTTAATAAGGTTGAGGTCAGACCTCTGTAGCAGGCCACTCATGATCTTAAACCCCAGCCCATGTAAACCATATCTTTATGAAGCTTGCTTTGTGCACAGAGGCATTGTCATGCAAGAACAGGTTTACATGTTACATGTCTCTTAGTTCAAGTGAAGTGAAATTTTATGATACTGCCTCCATTGACATTCTATACAATTGTGTGCCTCAAGCTTTGTGGTAACAGTTGGGGGAAGATTGTCCTAGTGCTTTTCTCATAAAGGTACTTACCATAATACGGTCACATTAACCAAAGACAAACCCCCAAAGACCGACAGGGTTTAGGTTTTGATTCTTTTCTTGTCTATGGTTGTTTATTTAATAAAGTGTATTTGCACTTGTGTCCATCTGTCTTGGATTTGATATATTATGATGTCTGGTGGCTGTAACATTACAACTTCCTTTCAGTGGAGCTAAAGTGCCCAAACACATAATGTCCCAGTGCACAAAGTGAGGCCCATGGAGACATGGGTTGCTGAGGTTGGCAGAACTCAAGTGGTCTGCTCACAGCTCTGACCACAACCCAAAGGAACTGGAATGCTGACTGTGTTCACTGTGCCAGGTCTCCACAACCAACATCAGTGCCTGACTTCATTAATTCTGAATGAGCAAAAATCCCATGAGCTATACTCCAAAATCTACTTAAATCCCCCCCAGAAAAGTAGACATTATGATAACAGGTAAGAGGGAAAATCTGGGACGGACTTTCCATATAATATATATTCATTGCAATGACATTCATGTATGGTTGAAACCGCAGAAGGTTGCAATTACATTGGTTAAATAGCAAGGAGTCTACATTCTTGTAATTCATTACAAACAGTAATGTTAACTATTGTCATATTTGCTCAGAAATAATTCAACATGGGCCATATTTAAAGATCCAACATTTATGAAAAGGAGTTCCTGGTATTCAGAGTTGGGTTATTCACCTGTTTAAGTCAATTTTCTGAAATGTGTTAAGTAGGAGATTTTTCTGAAACAAAAGCATCCAAGATTAAGTTTTTACCTTTCTATGCGGTTTAAACAAAATTATACTTTTACTATTAATAAACAATAATATTAGTCGTATTTATGTATGTAATATTGGTACCAAATGAATTTACAGACTGGAGTGAGAGGCACACCTCAGCATTATGCAAACTCTGCCAAATCTGCAATCTTGTAAATCTTGCATAACTTCTCAGTATCGCCTGTTGTTAAGCCAGTTGTTAGCCCTGATGTCTGAATACTAATGTGTGAATGTCTGATGTGTGTGTTTTATTATCTTTCACCTACGCTGTGTACTACATACTGTTTTTCAGTATGTTTTTGCATTGTGCAGTAGTGACATTTCTAACATAGCCAAACCATGCAGGATCGTGTTTTGACATACAATTTATTGTGGTAGTGTGTGTTTTGAAACGCAGTGAAGCCAAATGCACGAGCTACCATTTTTCAAGCCAAAGTGAAACTGTTTAAACACCCGTCATGTGACAGATGACTGAAAAACACTTCAGAAACAATTTCTGGATGAATTGGCCTTATGGAACACAGTTCATCATGATTGACAGTGTTTTGATGTGGCTGCGTTTTGATTCAGCCGGTGTTAAAAGACAATGATGGTGCTCTGAGGATGCCTCCGGAATTGAGCTGGAAATGAAAATATAATGAGAACACACTAGCTGATTTTTTTTCATGTGCATGTGTGTCATGGTTGTTTGTATATATACGTGTGTGTGTGTGTGTGTGTGTGTGTGTGTGTATGTGTGTGTGGGTGTGTGTGTGGCTGGCAGTTTTCTCTCTCTGTCCCTAATCATGTATTCCCTGAGCTCAAGATTTCTTATCTAAACACAGCCAGGCTGAAGCCCCTGACACGCAGACTCGCTCGGGCATGTTCTGAATTCAGATCCAACACCGACAGCTTGTATTCAAACACACCCACGCCGGACGTCTGAAACATGCTGAACAACAACGAGTCGTGTTCAAATTCACCCGAGAGGAAGTCTGGATTCACTCACACTGCTGCTGCTCCAGCATAGTGTTGGTTCTACAGAGAACCAAAAAGTGTCCCATATTTCCACAAAAAAAAAAAATTGAACCCCATGTCACTGCATCATAAAGCACAGGCTTTCCAAACATTTATACATTACCCCCTTTACAGTATTAGCAATTTTTTTTTTGTACAAAAAATTAAGCATTTAAAAACAATGTGTATTGTTTTAAAGTAAGCTAAATTGCAATCAATAGACATTTTAAATGTTTTAATTGAGAACATTCAGTATATTTTAGAAATAATTAAGTCTATTTATTGTTTACTACTGTATAGTATGAAGGACTATGATGAAGCTTTTCCAAATGTAAAAATTTTGGCACTTACAGTATTTCAGACATGCATTATGGGGCTGAGAGTTTGCTAAGAAATTAGAGCCAAATATAGAAGCCTGGTGGAACCAGTGGTTGCAAGAAAAGAGTTTAAAAAAAGATTCCGATTCAGAATCAGAAAACATGAATGTGACAATATAAATTGGGGGAAAAAAGGGTTGTTAATATATTAAAGTTTCCTTGCTCCACTTCTGTGCATTTACATCATTGTCCACAATTTCCATTCACTCCGTGTACCAACAAATTAAATAAACAAATCAAAATGACACTGGATGAGAAATCAAAGAGTGGACAGAGATATAAAAATAGGATAACAAAAGAGAAGGTTCACAGGAGACTCCACCTTCCTGACCTAGAGAGCGGCTGAATGAAGGAAGGACAAGTGCAAAGGAAAAAGACAAGTTGGCTGCTTCTAATCCCCGAGCGGGGGGAAAAAATAAAAATGATGAAAGTCTATCACATACATCCTGAATGTGGGAATCACCCCAGTCTTTGTGTAGAGGGAATTAAAGCCTGTGGCGTCTGAGCCAAACCCCATGAGGGGATTACTAACGCAGCACTGAATCTCAGCTTCCCTGCAGCTCCATCAATAAAATTCATCACAGTGACACACACACACAACATACTTTTCACCTACTAAAACACACAAAACTCCAGAGAGTTGTGTTGGTGTGATGAAGAGATGTTACTGTAGCCTGAAATTAATTATTTTTCCATAACAGCATGTCCCCAAGTATTTTATTACTCTTACACAGCAATCTGCCAGTGATTATAATTATTAATTAATATAACAAAAATTACATTTACATAGCAATTAATGAAGTGCAGCATCTGATTACTTCATTGCTTACATTATCACAGGTAGAAGTAATCATTCTCTTATCTTTATCAGCCTTTTTTTTTCTTTTTTCCATGTTGGTCACTTCTTTACTGATAACAACAATACTTACAACCAATGGTTTATTCCTTCCTTTTTGAAACAAACAACTGAAATAGAGATATGACCATTTTTACTGATACAGAATAATTTATTTTTTCATGTAAATTATCATCCTGAAATTCACAGGACAGCTTCAGAGTTAAAGAAACACATCTGTTTCTTCCAGGAGGAACTGATCCTCATTTCACACTGTTTGAGAAGAATATATTATTTAAAAAAAAACACAGCTGCGTCAAATGAGGCAGACAGAAAAATGAAGGAAAAATGAAACCGGTCAGAAAGAAATTCAATTTTACTGTGTAGGGAAATAGAAATGGATTTTGTTTCACATACAGATGTAGATGCTTGTCTCGTTAAATTTGCATGGCAGCTACAAGGTTAATCATGCAAACAAAGAATGGAATCTTATGGCGTTCAGTTTAGCTCTTTGTTGAAATGTCTACATTTTTATGCACTCACCTTGAAAGATGCAGTTGTATGTATGATCTTGCAATATAAGTCAATATGCTTTTGTTCATATATTGTGTGTGTGTGTGTGTGTGTGTGTGTGTGTGTGTGTGTGTGTGTGTGTGTGTGTGTGTGCATCAACACTGTCTTAAATTGTGTTGGTTCCCCTTTTGCCAAAACAGTCATGACCCATTGAGTATTAACGGCATTAACTTAACGAGGAGCTCGTCTGTTGGATCGGACAACACGGGGCAGCCTTCGCTCCCCATCAGTGAGCCATGGCTGCCCATAACCCTGTCGACGGGTCACCACTATTCTTTCCTTTGACCACTTTTGATAGATTCTGACCACTGCAGACCAGAAACAGCTCACAAAAGCTGCAGTTTTGGAGATGCTCTGACCCAGTTGTCTAGCCATCACAATTTGGCCCTTATTAAACTCACTTAAATCCTTACACCTTACACATTCTTCCTGCTTCTAACACATCAATTCTGTGGACAACTTGTACACTTGCTGCCTAATATATAACACCCACTAAGAGGTGCCATGATGAAGAGATAATCAGTGTTATTAACTCACCAGTCATAATGTTATAATGAAATAATGTTATACCTGATCAGTGTATGTTTATATTTAGTTTGTTGCAATGGCATAAAACAAACAAAATTACAAAATAATCCGAACAATCATTTATTTGTTATGTCGAAAAATTATGTTGCCATAGCAACTGCATCTTGAAAATATCAAGATGTATATATTCAAGATGCCAAAGCTATTTTGAGGACTTCATTGATTCATTAGCTAATGTATTAGCACATGTTACACACATATGGTTTGAAGGATGTGAATTGCCTGTGAAGATGCAACCGGGTTTTAAATACATTGAGTTTTAAAGTCACCATATTTTGTTATTAAACAGCCCTAAAAACTTTCATTAGTGGGGGATGTAAGAAAAGACCAAGCGACTTTGGAAATGAATCAAAAAAGAAATGAAAGAAATCAGTCTTTAACACTCATGTTAATAATTAGCTGAACCTGTTGCAGAAAGTGTAAAAATCATGTTTTCTGAAATCAGGCTCTATATATTTTCCCCCCTATGAACATACTTGTAACACACTATCCTATGGTTTCATGGTCCAGCATTAGATCACAACCCAGATGGTTGGGGACCTGTGGTTTAGTGTTATTATTTAACCAAAGTTTTAATACATTAAAGACATATAAAGCTGCATTTGTAATTCACTTATGTATAAATTAACTTTTAACACAGTTAAATGCATTTAAGACGTATCATAATTACAATTTAAATACTTTTAGTGTCCTAAATATGTTTGAAATGTTAAAGCTGGAATTTGGTCTTTTTCACATGAATACATTCTTTTTTTGCAAGATCACATAATTTCACCGTCATCTCAAATAAACAAATGAACCAAATCTCTAAACAAAACGCCTTTCTGACACACGCTACTAAAACTTAAATGCATTGCCTGAGAGGAAAAAAGGTTTGATGCAGACCTCATTAGTGATACAACAGCTCAGAGCTCATTACAGAGATGTCTGTCTTGTAAACCAGGGTTCCTTTTGACATCTAATTGAAACTTGAAATTAATCTGGCTTTCTGGATCACATGGAAGTTCCATTTCACTTTTAACACCAGCTCTACATAGGTGTTGTAATACTGTATGTCTTTAAAGGTGGCATCATTTTTTTATCGGGTTACAAAACCTGTAATTTTTACACAATTGCAAATAAATACTAGAATATTCCTTTGTTGCAATTTGTTGCATTATGTTTTTCTTTTTTTCTTCAGGCCTCTATGTATAATGTCTGATTTTACATCAGTGGTATTGTTAGACGATTCCTGTTTTTTTATCCACTGGTTGTGACAGCGCTCAGACAAACATTTTCCTAGCCCACAAACCTAATTTCTGATGAGTGAGTGTATGTATACTTACAGGACATGACACCTCCGTTTTCTGGAGACCCTACAGCACCAATAACTCATCAAACTGCAGAACCCTCCGAATGCCTCAAATAGTTAATACACTATACCAGAAGTACCAGCTTACTAGCACATTTATGCACTTTTAAAAACCTTAAAGTTCTTCCTTGTCACACAGCCATAAAGAAGGTTAAAACGGAAAAAGGAAACAAACTAAGGTAAATTGGGGTAAATTGTAAAGATGCTTTTTTTTTATGAATAATTCAAGAAAAAATGTATTTGTGGCGACAGGGATGTGGTTAAGCGCTTAGTTTGTGAATGGAGGGCAGAGCCAGAGGAGGTAAGTGGTAAGGATCAAACACCTGTGTGTAATTTTCATTAATGAGGGTTCTTTGTTTCAGTGAGCAGCAGAGAGGATAAAAGGGGCAAGGAAAGGGGGGTGGAGAGGGATATATATATATATATATATATATATATATATATATATATATATATATATATATATATATATATATATATATATATGAACACGCAGAGCGGTGTACGTGTGATTCTGTGCATGAAACTAAAATGAAAGCAAACGTGAAAATGTGCCCATAGCCCATAAAGACGTTTGATTTTTGTCAACTGATGCCTGCCTCACATTTCTTTCTCCTTATTAAGATCTCTACAGTTTTTAATGTACATTTTTTCTAGCAAGCTTTTTCAGTACAATTCCTCATTTAAATTGACAAAAGATGTACAGTTGTAGCATACAGACTGAAAGAAGACAGCCAAATGTGCCTATCTACCTGTTTCTTTTTGTTCATTCGTTTATTTTGATTTATTCTTATTTGTAAATATGTTGTATTTCGTATTTCAAAAATAAAATGAGTGAGTGGTGGGTGTAGGACATAACAGACGGAACAGTAAACAAGACTGTGGACTCGACATGGGCAGGGTACTTATCAGAGTTATTGCTGAACTGATAGTTCAGTTGATTAACACCAATTTAAATTCCTGTGAATGTTGTGTGTAAAAGTGTGTAAGGTAGTTGTGTGTATTGTGTGAGTATTATGCTTGAACTCGGTGCTATGGCTTTAGTTATGTGATTTGCATACAGGGACCTTATTATTCCATTGTGCATGTAGGTGATGAGTGCTGTCAAAATTGAATTCACATAGGTTGCTTTTTTAAATTTTATTTTAATCAAGCCAGAAAGTTTTTGCTTTGCTTCAGTGTACTATATTATTATGTTGCTTTCAATGTGGTAGTATGGTATCTCCCAGCTGTACCATGTTATGTACACTTGTGCGTACAAATTAAGGCTCATTAATTCAACTCTAGAATTAATGACACCAGTGTAGAATGCACATATTTGTGATGTTTTTTGCTCTGCATATTTTTAACTTGTGGATTTTAAGGGACTCGTGTTAACATGTCTGGTGTTGTTATAACCCCTTTAAAAATCCTAAAACTTTAATAACTCATGTGAAATGTGAACGTAATCTTTCAGCTCTGCGACAGTGCAAAAAACTTCAATAAGGCACAATAACACGTGATATGAACCAAGGTACGTAGACGTGAAATACGAATTTCAATGAGAGATTGTAACTGAATAAGTGTGCTTTATTAGAATATGATTTATACCAATGGCTGCAGGCAAGGAAGCACATTTTGCTTAATGATCATGACTTTTTTTTTTTATTGCCTAAAGCTGAAACTTAGTTTGTGATAACTTTCCACTCTGTGCCTTACATCTGCTCCCCATCCTCCCTTTCACTATTTAATAAACTGACACATGTCAGCAAATCAGTCATATTTAAGATGGAAAAGTAAATCCTAAAGCACTTAATTAACATCAGATATGTTTTATTTTTCTTTTTGCTTCCTCTCAATCAAGCCGAAAATTGGAAAAATTTGAGTATTCATGAGATTAATTTGTGTATGTAAATGCCGGCGGGAAGAAGCGCTGGAGATGATGGTTGCAAGACCCAACAGCACACAGCTGTCAATCATACGAGGCAATGGAATGACTGGATTATTAATCCTCATGAGTTTGGAGGAAGTTTAAATTTGAAGTTATCAGACAATCCAAGAATCAGCAAGTTGGCAGAAGCTAAGCGTCTGTTTATGAGGAGAAAAGTGTGCTGGAATTAGATGGAAGTGCACTAGATGAACATCCATTAAGCAGAAAAGCTCACATTTGCAAAGGTCATGGCTCAGATGATGAGAGGTTCCATAATTCCGGAATACAGACTCATGAATTTATAAATTCCACATGGTTAAAACCTCAGCCAGGACTTTGTTTTCACAGAAAATAAAATTCTGACCCTGGTATCAGGAAGATTTGCTCAGTTTTTAAATAAATGAACAGTTTTATAGTAAGATTTTTTTTATGTTGCTTTTTTTCATCTTAAACTATATTTTAAAGTTTGAAAATATTGCAAAATACTTTGTAAGAGGTCGACATGATTAAATGCAGCCTCTGATTTGTGCCTACTCAGTAGTTTTCCCAGATAGATCAGAAAAGAAAATGGTGTATATGGAAGAAGGTGGCCGAGGTAAGAAACTTGCAGGCTGTCCAATTATTAATAAATAAATATTTATTTGCCGAATATTGCACCCAAATTGAAGTAGCTGTTTAGAAGAATCATGATTTTGAATATTATTGCATAAATGACTGCCTGACACATAATACAATATTATATTTATGATTAATAATCAGATAATTAATTAGGTAGAAACTAGTTGCTATGGATACATGGGTTGTCTTCCTATGAATTATTTGTTTGTTATTGAGTCAATTCTTATCATGTGAAAATAGTATAGTTTAATTAAGTGCTATAAAATGTTTTCCAGTGCATGCTAATGCATTCGTACACCAATGCATATTTTTTTCCCTTTTTATTATTGAGTTTGTTAGCTTACTGCGTTTCTCCATTCCATTCTCTTTCCATAGCATTTGTGTACTTCAACAGTAACTTATCTGTTTTCAAACGTGATTTACTGCAGCTTTACAACGTTATATAGTATAATAACAAATCTGAAAACAAAATAGCAAATGCATAAACAAATTGACAAATCCCCAAAAAAAAAACAAATAGGAAAATACATTAACAAATTTGAAATCACAATGACAATTCAGACAATGGAATACTTACCGATTATTGGACAAGACACCTGTCATTCAAGATATACAGGAATACAGCAGTTTCTCCTCGCTTGCCAATGTTTACTTCTGTTATTTTCTTATATTTAAAGGTGCACTAATCAAAATAAAAAATAGTTTAAAGTAAACGGAGAACTTTACACATGTACAACGAAAACAAAGTGATAAGATTTGATACTTCCTGTATATTTTGATTGACAGGTGTCTCGTCCAATGATCGGTTCCATTCACAAACTATACCTACCTTTTCCGGTTTGTCTGAATTTCTCGTTGTGTTTTCAGATTTATTTTGTTTTTGGATTTGTTATTTTGTTTTCGGATTTGTAATTTTGTTTGTGCATTTGTTATTTTGTTTTCGGATTTGTTAGTGTTTTCTAATTTGTTCATTTGTTTTCTGATTCGTTAATGTGTTTTGCACTTCTCTGCCACCATACCGCGCTGAGGTTTCACCCTCATCCATGACATAAGTGTGTTTTCTTTTCACGTGCTCGTGCATCACTGTGGTACTCACATGCCACACAAACTCCATTTACATAATTTCTGAGTACAGTTTTCTTTGTTCCAATAACTTGTGTTTTGACCGTTTTAATTTGCGGTTGACACTGTTCTGTCCACCATTTTCGCACGTGGCTGTGTTCTCTTACCGTCACGCTAACCTGTAATTTGAGCAGCCCAACTAATCGATAACGGCATTCATTAACGATTTTATCGATTCGTTTTTGCAGCTCTAATTAGGACATTAGAATATAAGTACTGCCAGATACTGTTTAGTCTTCATTTCACCATTTACAGATACGATACTCTTAAAGCTTAGCTAATTATGAACTTGGAAGGTGGTAGCTCAGTGGTTAAGGCATTGGACTTTGAATTGGAAAGTCACAGGTTGAAATCCCACCACCACTGAGCTGCCACTGCTGGGCCTTTGAGCAAAGCCCTTAACCATCCACTGCTCAGTTGTAAAACGCTCTGGATAATAGCGTCTGCCAAATGCCGTACATGTAACGCACCATGAACGCCTTTGATAACTCACTAGCAATAAGTGATTACAAAGAAAATCAGTGAAACTGGTAAATCTGGGCTTTTGCATGCATTCTGGCCTACGAAAACATTGGCACACAATATACTCGAATAGTAAAAAATGAAAACAAAGTCAATTTTATTCTGAGATAAGTGTGATTCTTTTTTTTAAAACAATTTTTGTTCAATTTCTTTTCTTTCTTTTTCTTGTTTGTAAAAAAAACTCTTTCTCAGTTTTAATTTTGCTCGCTTTTGCTTTTGTCCTTTTTTTGTTGAATTTTGTATTTTTTTTTTTTTTTTTAAATGTGTGTGTGTCTGTGTGTGTGTTTGAGAGAGAGAGAGAGAGAGAGAGAGAGAGAGAGAGAGAGAGAGAGAGAGAGAGAGAGAGAGAGAGATTATGCATGTGAATCACCTGCATCTATGCCACATCTCTATTAATGATAAAGCTGCACATGTAACTGTATGTCACTATGGTTACTGAATGTTTATAGGTATGATGATGAACTGACTGGAACTACCACACACACAATATGGTAGACTTCTGATCGAAAGGTTAAAGGTTGAGTTTTCAAATCCAAGCAGCACCAAGTTTCACTGTTGGGCCCTTAGGCAAAGTCTCCTAAGTGCTTTGCTGTATAAATTAGATAAATGTAAGTCACTCTGGATAAGGCAATTTGTCAATTGGCATAAATGTAAATGTAAACTTCTGTGCCTGCGCATTCACCTTCCTGACAATATCAATTAAGTATTCAGATATACCATGATATAAACTGACTTATTTACTTCACAAATTTGTTGAAAAATGAACTATATTCACTAGACTTTCAGTGTGTACACTTTACAGTGCCTTTCTTTTTTCCAGAAAGTGCACCTTAATGTAAGAGCACACCTAATGCTTTTTCCAATAACTATTGCACGAAAATGACTTACCTCTGGCCATAGCTGGGGTCTTTCCTCCGACAGTGCAGAGTAACAATACGGTGTCCTTCACTCCTCACATCCTGACTGACGGTCCACTGCACCGGATTAGTGGTCTTTGCTCCTAAGAACGCCACGTCATCTTTCAACTTCACCCTGTTAGAGAGAAATATGCTATTTGTTTATTTGTTTGGGTTTTTTTTGTATTTGTCATCCCAACAAAATTCAGTTCTTATTGCCACATTACTTAGAGGCAAAAAACATAATTTCAATTGCACCAACAAAAAAATTGTAAAGGGGTAAAAAATAATTACCCCTCGAGATCAGACACTGAAATAAAGCACATTATTTAAAAAAAAAAAATCTTTCTTTCGAAAATTTGTATAGAACAGTTTGTTTATTTTTACTGATTTACTAAATTTCCGTTTTCTCATTTTTAATAAATAAGTGTAAAATTTTGTTTTTGTTAGTTTAATGATGTTTTATGATTTATACTTCAACTCTTCAATCTTTTATTACTTTTTTTTTTCTAAAAACATATCTTTTTTTCCAATTCAGCCTGTTTTATTTTTTATCTAACATGTTTTTTTATTAACTTTGTTTTTTATATTTTTCTTTTAAAATCATCTGAGAAAAACCAGAAATGTTTTTTTTTCTGTTTCTTTTTGTTCCTATATTCATCTGGACAAAAAATCTTTTGAATATATTAATCATGCCACATTATTGCACAATATTTCAGTCCTACCCTGTGCTGATTACCAACCCTGATCTTGGACACATCATTTCAAACCCACACTGGCTTACTTCTAAATAGAATATAATGTGTATGAATGGTGAATGTTTTGCCATATGATGTATTACAATACTATAAAAGGTTTACAAAGACTAACAGAATGCTTGTAAATCGCCTTGACGCTGCTCAATACAGATCATTCTAACCATGTGTCAGCTGTGCAGCCGTGCCCTGCCTTCCCTACAGCTTATCACAAGCAGATAAAACAGAACAGAAATGCAAAGACTCCGGAAAGAATAAATCAGGAACAACAGATAATTCTGTGTACTGACAACACCGGCCAAATAAGACGAAAACTAATTAATTAAAAATGCATGCAGAGAAGCACTAAGATAACTAAATAGTCGGACAGAAATGTGTACTACGACAATGCACTGAGACAAAGTATGGTAGCAATTACCATCCTGTCAGTGTGAGAGACTGGAGACTCCTTATCGTTCGCTTCAACACTGCTGCTGGCAGCAAAAATGAACTGAAGACCAAAACATGAGCAAAGAAACACACACTTAACCCTTAACTATTAGAGGTTTTATTACACCAACAGACTCCCAACTAATGAATCAACCACTGTGTGTGTTTTAGATCAAGAGAAATACAAAGTAACGGGGTGGTGTGATAAAGCCTATTTACTTTTCCCAACCTAAAACTGATTATTTTCTGTAACAAATTAAACTGAAGTATTTTTATTTCTCTTATACCAGTGTTCACCAATGGTGAAGATTTTTGTATTTATTCAAAAATAATCAGTTGTACATTTTATCCCATTATTCTTGCATTTGATGTTGTTGAATGTCATAGATTATTTTTTTTTGTTCTGTTATCATATATAACGACGATATAGACTATAAAATACAATTAAAAACTTTTCATGTGCCTGAGAAAACTGCAAAGCATAATCTGCTCTGTTCTGAAGGCTTTTGCTTGTCAGAACTGTTATACAATTTTACCCCTGAATGTGCTGACACTGGAGACTTCTTCCCTAATGCCCTAAATAAACATTTCCAAATAAACAGAATGCATATCCGAAATATTGGTAAAATTAGAAATATAATGT
Organism: Silurus meridionalis; assembly: GCF_014805685.1. Classification (NCBI taxonomy): domain Eukaryota; kingdom Metazoa; phylum Chordata; class Actinopteri; order Siluriformes; family Siluridae; genus Silurus; species Silurus meridionalis. The sequence continues at coordinate 13,444,793 of NC_060898.1, forward strand.
TGTTACAGGATGCAGAAAAACTAGTTCATGCTTTTGTTACATTGAGATTAGACTACTCTAATGCTTTACTGTCTAGGGTGTTTCTAGAGCTAGATAACCACATCACCCCTGTTTATTCAGTCTACACTGGTTTCCCATTAAATCTCGCAGTGATTATAAAATTATGTTATACTACTGACATATAAAGCACTTAACAGTCTCACGCCACAGTATCTGAGTAAACTTCTGTGCAATTGTGATCCTCCACGCCTACTTAGATCAAAAGGTGCAGGCTATTTGCTGGTACCTCAAATAATGAAGACTACAGCATGGGGCAGATCTTTCTCTTATAAAGCCCCACATTTATGGAACAGCCTTCCAGAGTTCGGGACTCAGAAACAGTGTCAGTGTTCACGTCGAGGCTGAAAACATTTTTTTCATGTCATTTAGTCAAGTCTATTATCAGTAGATTTTTCTTAGGTAAGGAAGCAGATCTGCAGGGATCATGGATATAAAAGTGTTCGGTGAACTGGGATATTTGTATGCTGTCGTCCCCTCACTCTTACACATTTCCTCATGTTTGTTGAAGGTGGTGTGGTGTGCTGGGTCATCTCTTATCCCAGAAATCCCTCATGTCTGTTACCTTCTGGCTCTTCCTTTAAGTTATGCTGCCATAGCAAGTCTTGCTGGAGACCCCAACTTCACATTGTGCTTAACTTTAATACAACAATACAAAGACTGAATAATCCATATCCCTGTCATCCCTACTGTCTCTCTCTCTCTCTCTCTCTCTCTCTCTCTCTCTCTCTCTCTCTTTTGGTCAAGTTAAACATGCTCCTGAGGTACCAGTGACCACTGTTCCTGCCCCTCTATTTTCCTTGCATCTGCCCACTTCATCCCGGCCTGCCTCTGGATGGTGTTCTCTTTGATTGGAGGTCACTCTGTGCAGCTGGAGATGGTTTCACATCTATGGCCTGGGGATCCATGAAATAATGGAGTATCACAGGAGCTTTGAGGATGGATTTGGACTGTACTTTATGTCAACAGTCTGCTACAGTGACTCAGGACTCCAGTTTGGTCACCATCACTGCTTGCTTGATCATTACAAAAAAACATTCTTATTCATTCTTTTTTAACCACATTATCTGTGTAAAGCTGCTTTAAGACAATGTCTATTATTAAGAGCGCTATACAAATAAAAATAAATTGAATTGCTTTTATTCCATGTCAAACATGGGGTTGCAGTATTATGCTGAGGGGGTGCTTTGCTGGCTAAGGGAGAATGATTTAAAAATACTGAAGCAATATCTCAAGAGATCAGACAGAAAGTAAAATATTTGTTCTTCCAAGACTCAAAAAGTTACTAATTGGAGTAGTCACCGCAAAGTTCTGACCTGAGAAAACTGTTTCTGTTAGTGTGGTAATAAAAATATTCCAGCTTAGTGTTATAAGAACTTATGAAAGGTTCTCCCAAGCATCTGATTTAAGTTTAAGCAATTCAAATGCAATGTCATCACATACTAACAAATTGTATGTAAAATATTTATCCCACTTAAAATCAAACTGAAGCTGTCTCTTAGCTATCATTTTAAATAGACCTCTTATTAAAATGAAGTTTATACCTTAATTGACAAATGTGTATAGTAAAAAACATGAGCTTTCATGTCTTCAGTTTACTTCTTTCATGTTAACTTTTTTTAGGCTTAACTGAAAGTAAACATAGATGTAGCTAATAAACCAGGAAAAAAATAATTAATGACATCTTGATGGTGCGTTAAACTCTTTCAATTCAAACTTATACAATGAATGTCCATAGGGGCCTGTGCTGTATGCTGTATGTATATCTACAGAGGCTCAAAGGCCCAGGAGTGGTTATTTCACTAATCTTTTCAGTCACTGTCTTTTCATTCCCATTGAAAATATATGTGCTATATAAGAGAGCAGAGACGGCTGGCTATTCAACACACACACACACACACACACACACACACACACACACACACACACACACACACACACACACACACACACACTACTCTCTAATTCACCTCATTGTATCAAGAAATTCCCCAGATACATACGCAGAGCTGTTTCTTCTGCTAAAGTCTTAGATAGAAATTAGCCCCCATAATATCCAGAACTCATACAAAGTGTCTTTAAATTCCAACAAGAATGAAAAGCACTCTTACTATGTACAAGTAGAACAGAGAGTACAAGCAGTTACAAAAAGCGTAAAAGAGAAATCTAGCAAAGCGGCGCAAAGAAAGCCTTAGCACTTAAGAGAGTCTCAGAGTTACGGAGGATGATGCGGGCAGATCCTGCACACAGTTCAAAGGGTTCTTGGTTCTCATGTCTCTATGTCTTTGATCATATCACAGTGCTAAGCCGGGGTAATATCCTGACTCTGGGCTTTCTGACTCCAATAGACAGGAACATCTGGATTCATTTGGGTCAGATGCATTCTTTTTTCACTATTTCATTTTTGTGACAGAGTAATAAAAAAAGGGGTAAAAGGACATGATGTGTCATATCGTATCATAGGTCGGTTAAGGCAGCAAAAATTCTACAAAAAATAAGAACAGATATTTCAGGTTTAGGTGTAGTACCTGTTGTGGAAAATTTGCTGAGACCTTGCTGAGAGCTTGCCAAAGTTTATAATGTTTTGCTTTGTTACATCAGAATAGACTTTCAGTTATTGTAATTTTTACTGTCAAATATTCTAATGAATTGTAATGGGAAATTTATAAATCAAAAATAAAAAATGTATACTATAAAATTAAAAGAAATATTATTTTTACATCATGATTGTATTGCCATAGTCAACACACATTCCCCGACTCTGCATTTTCCAACAACTGATTGAACACAGGTGTTCCCATTTACACATACGTACAAACACACACACACGCACACACATGCACACACACACACACACAATATAACAGACTACCACTTAGCAGCTAGTTGTGAAGTAACACCATTAATGACTTCTTCCTGGCCTTGCCGAGCCGTTTGTATCATGTTCTAGATTTCCTGTTACCGTAATGTTTGCCAATGGTTTTGTCTTCTGCTTTTGCACCCCTCAATCCAGATTTAAGATTTGTCTGTTGTAATATGAAAACACTGTGTGATCTGCACTTGCAATTCCTTGTGTGTTTCTGATTAGATAAAATTAAATGATAAAGTTATCTCAAGATATTGTAAATAAAAAATGAAAGAAACATAGTGACAATTTGTACAATCAGTACAACAAATAATTACACAACTTACAATTATTAAAACAATCTACAGGTGTTAATAATAATATATATATATATATATATATATATATATATATATATATATATATATATATATATATATATATATATATATAAAATTTTTAATTTTTTTTTTTTATAGTCACGAATGGTTTGAATACAAGTTTGATGAACAAGTCATTTACAGAACCTGCATTCCTTATATCCTCTGGCCCACCATTCAGTTGAAACCCATATAAGAAAAACATCTGCCACTGATACAACAGTGACTACTAAACAGTGACTGATCAAAAACAAATAACGTATAAGCCTGTCTCAGCTACGCAAAGTGTTTGCAATGGGTTATACCGATATTAATGAGATCAGTAAGAAGCACTATATAGAAAAAAGGTTTGGGACACATGACTTACTTTGCTCTTTCTCAAAAACTTAGCACACAACTGTATAGGATGTCTCTAGATGTGGTAGCATTACATTTTTCCTTCACCTAAACTAGGAAAACCAAACTTGTTACAACATGACAATGCCCCGGTGCACAAAGCCAGCTACATGAAGATATGCTTTTACATAGGGGTTAGGGGGTTATGAGTTTGCTGCTACAGAGCTCTAATTTTAACCTTATTGAACATCTTTGTGATGAATTGGACCGCTTACTGCACCCCAGGTTTCCTCACACATTTACATTTATGGAATTTGGCACATGCCCTCATCCAAGGCGACTTACAACTATCCTATTTATACAAATGAGCATTTGAGAGCCTGGGAGTGTGACCACTGGTTAGAAGGCCACTGAATTACCACTTCCCCTTACCCTAAATCAGTACACTACTTTACTAATGCCTTTGAGACAGAATAATAACAAATATCCAAAACACACTCCAACATGTAATGTAATATCTTTACAGAAGAGTGGAGCTTATTGTAACAACAAATGGGGACTAAAAGTGGAATGGGATGTTCAAAAAAGTGCATATAAATCTTATGATTAGGCATCCACAAACTTTTGCCAATATAGTCTTTGCCAAAGCTGCAAAAGCATCAGCAGAAAATAATAATAATTGAGTGATAGACATTTACTGAGTAAAGAAGTATTTCTGAAATAGAAACTGCTGGATTAACTGTTAATATTACAGCTGAAGGCCAGCGTGTTTGCTATCGCATACTCAAGTTTTCTATCTACTTTTTCATAATAAAAGCTGTTTTAAGCAGCTTTCCCTGCTCGCAAGTTGATATATGCAGAAAAAAAGCAGATCTTAGCTGGATAATGCTCTGTATTCACTTTTTTATGCATGAGAACATGAGAGAAAGAGCCATTATTACGGAGTCGTATTACTAAGCTAGCAGGGAAACATACATTATACATCAGGAAAGACATTGAAGCACTACATCAATTTTGCTACAAATCGGCCTAGCAAATTCCTCTCTCTTGAGTCCACTACTTTATGCTTGGGCACAAATCCTGGAAGAAAAGTAAACAGAGTCTACAGCAATGATCTGACTGACATAAAAACCCAAACCCAAGAGAAAGAAATACATTAAATCAGGGGTTAATTAGGAACTGGCAGATTTGAATGAAATTGGTCTGGCTAATATGATTTCTGTTCAAATGCAATAAGGTCCGGAAAACCAATTTTAAGCCGAGGGGCTCTGTCACTGCTCCCCAGTACACGAATGGCAGCTCATTAATTCCCAAACAACATGAGTATCAATTAAATTAGTATTTATATATGTGATGAGAGGATCAGCACAACCTGGGGGTTTGGGGCAGAGAGAGAGAGAGAGAGAGAGAGAGAGAGAGAGAGAGAGAGAGAGAGAACAAAGAGTGAAAAGTGGCGGAGGGGACGATAAAAGAGAAAGGGAGAGAGAAATAGACTGAGAGAAATGGATTTTAATAACAGATAGAGAGAACGTGTCAGAATGTTGACAGGCCGTCACAGGCCCTGCATCAGCTGTGTGAAATAATGTGTGCAAAATCCCCTGATTCTCATTTCTCATTCATTATGAAATTGTAATGAGAAGCAAGTGTTTGTGTGTGCGTGTACGTGTGTGTGTGTGTGTGTGTGTGTGTGTGTGCGTGTGTTTATGTGTGTGTGTGTGCATCTTTCTGAGTTAATGCCATTAACTTGGACTTGGGATAAACACCAACAAACACTGCACTGACTAAAGAAAACTCCTCTCAGTGAAGTGAGTTCATGCCACTTTTTTAATCTTATATATTTACAGATTAAAGAGATTATTTGAGAATGTATGTCAAATACCAGGCATAAAAATCATGCTAAGCCAGGAGTAAGTGTATATATTAAATTCTGGGCAGTTTCTATGGTAACCACTTGAGCTAATATAGATAGACACAAGTACTAGTGTCACTCATAGATACGGAAAAAATTGATCATGACAACATTATAAATGTGTGTGCGTATATATTGTGCGCAAAATCACTTTAACGGCACTAATTTTATTAACATGCGATTAATGTAGCACGCATTTCTGTTTTTAACAAAAATATTAATATTTTCCATTTCCAGTTTGGTGTCCTGATGATTTAGGTAATTTATAACATCATAATTACTTTAAAACATTTACAAAAATATTTGATCTTCATGGGCTATGTTGAGTATGGATTCACTAATAATAAACATACACCTGCAAAAAGCATCCATATTTGTTCATGGTCATGTTGATTAGAGTACTAAAAACTTAAGAAGTATTCATTTAAGGTATATTAATAACAGATAAAATTGTGCAATTAAGTTGCGAATAATGACGAGTTAACTCAAGACAATCATGCAATCGATATATATATATATATATATATATATATATATATATATATATATATATATATATATATATATATATATAAAACATTTTTAAACAGCAGCTCTGACATGTCATACAGTTCTCTGATGGGTTATTTATACTTTTCTCAAGTGTCAAGAGTACGTAAGATACAGAGAGCAGGGGAGTAAACTCTGTGATCCAGTAATAACGTCAGGAAATGCACTTAAACAATGACAAACTTTGTCAGCAGCAGCAAACCACTGCAGGTTTAATAGACAAACCAATCAGAAATGAACTCACAACAGGTGAGAACAATAATGACACTTTTTAATGACACAATAAACAATACACGTGCATATACAGTGAGCAAAATAAGTATTTGAACACCCTGCTATTTTGCAAGTTCTCCCACTTAGAAATCATGGAGGGGTCTGAAATTGTCATCGTAGGTGCATGTCCACTGTGAGAGACATAATCTAAAAAAAAAATTCAGAAATCACAATGTATGATTTTTTAACTATTTATTTGTATGATACAGCTGCAAATAAGTATTTGAACACCTGAGAAAGTCAATGTTAATATTTGGTACAGTAGCCTTTGTTTGCAAAAACAGAGGTCAAACATTTCCTGTAGTTTTTCACCAGGTTATTGTCATGTTAGAAGACCCAGCCTCGACCCATCTTCAATGCTCCAACTGAGGTTGTTCCCCAAAATCTCGCAATACATGGCCCCAGTCATCCTCTCTTTAATACAGTGCAGTCTCCCTGTCCCATGTGCAGAAAAACACCCCCAAAGCATGATGTTACCACCCCCATGCTTCACAGTAGTGATGGCCTTCTTGGATGGTACTCATCATTCTTCTTCCTCCAAACACGTTTAGTGGAATTATGACCCAAAAGTTCTATTTTGGTCTCATCTGACCACATGACTTTCTCCCATGACTCTTCTGGATCATCCAAATGGTTATTGGCAAACTTAAGATGTGCCTGGACATGTGCTAGTTTAAGCAGGGGAACCTTCCGTGCCATGCATGATTTCAAACCATGACGTCTTAGTGTATTACCAACAGTAACCTTGAAAACGGTGGTCCCAGCTCTTTTCAGGTCATTGACCAGCTTCTCCTGTGTAGTTCTGGGCTGATTTCTCACCTTCCTTAGGATCATTGAGACCCCAAGAGGTGAGATCTTGCATGGAGCCCCAGTCCGAGGGACATTGACAGTCATGTTTAGCTTCTTCCATTTTCTAAAGATTGCTCCAACAGTGGACCTTTTTTCACCAAGCTGCTTGGCAATTTCCCCGTAGCCCTTTCCAGCCTTGTGGAGGTGTACAATTTTGTCTCTGGTGTCTTTGGACAGCTCTTTGGTCTTGGCCATGTTAGTACAGTGGAACCTGGTTATGTCGATGTCCTAGGGGGTTGCCAAAAAGCATCGAGATAACCGATGATCGAGATAAACGAAAATCATAAGGCGGCAATATATTAACGTGCTTGAAATTTCTTTATGTACATGATGTGCGTTAAAAAATGAGAATGTGCATGCACGTGTTTTTAAAGGGGTTTTTTACACAACAGCGTTGCCGTAATTTGTTTGATGAAGGCATGCTATAAAAATACCTACAGTACATGTTTGTTAACTGTCAGGAATCCACCGGCCACGACCCCCTTCGGCGTGGCAGGTGCTTTCTCGGCCACTTTCTCTGAAGCGCCCGGCTTCAGTCGCGCACATATGGTGCTCATTTAGCACTCATCACCAGCTCCTATTAAAACATCCACACTCTCACCGTCCGTTATTGTTGATATATGTTGGTTCACGGCGGTCGTTGTTATTGCTCATGCGTATCCCGGTACGTGCCTTCCCACCGGCACTCTCTCAACTGCTGCTCTTTTCTTCCCAAAGCGCATCGCGGATTCCCCCCCGATTCTGCCGGTGTTCATTCTATGCTTTTGCTGCTTATCCCACGTTCTCCCGTGTGCTGTTTAGCGCCGCGCTTCTACTTTCGCCTCCCGTGCATCGCATAACATTTAACAACTAAAGGCATATGTGCACTAACTAACAGCAAAGATTCACCAGTAAAGCGAGAATTTGGCCGTTCCATTTCAAAAACGTCGACTTAATAGGGTTGTCGAGTTAACCGAGGTCGAGATAAGTGGGTTCCACTGTAGTTGGAGTCTTACTGATTGTATGGGGTGGACAGGTGTCTTTATGCAGCTAACGACCTCAAACAGGTGCATCTAATTTAGGATAATAAATGTAGTGAAGGTGGACATTTTAAAGGCAGACTAACAGGTCTTTGAGGGTCAGAATTCTAGCTGATAGACAGGTGTTCAAATACTTATTTGCAGCTGTATCATACAAATAAATAGTTTAAAAATCATATATTGTGATTTCTGGATTTTATTTTTTAGATTATGTCTCTCACAGTGGACATGCACCTACGATGACAATTTCAGACCCCTCCATGATTTCTAAATTGGAGAACTTGCAAAATAGCAGGGTGTTCAAATACTTATTTTCCTCACTGTATATATATATATATATATATATATATATATATATATATATATATATATATATACAGTATATACAGTTTTTTTTAATGACTATGAAAATTGTAGAGTCACACTGAAGGCATTAAAACTATGAATTAACACATGTGGAATTATATACTTTCTTTCGGCTTCTCCCGTTGGGGTCGCCACAGCGGATCTTCCGCACGTTTGATTTGGCACATGTTTTACGCTGGATGCCCTTCCTAACGCAACCCTCCCCAATTTATCCGGGCTTGGGACCGGCACTGAGAGTGGCTGGGGATGGTTCCCTGACCGGGGATCGAACCCGGGTCACAGCGGTGAGAGCGCTGCATCTTAACCACTAGACCACCAGGGGACCTACATGTGGAATTATATACATAACAAAAAAGTGTGAAACAACTAAAAATGTGTCATATTCTAGGTTCTTCAAAGTAGCCACCTTTTGCTTAGATTACTGCTTTGCACACTCTTGGCATTCTCTTGATGCCTACTTTGAAGAACCTACAATATGACATATTTTCAGTTCACTTTTTTGTTATGTATATAATTCCACGTGTTAATTCATAGTTTTGATGCCTTCAGTGTGAATCTACAATTTTCATAGTCATGAAAATAAAGAAAACTCTTTGAATGAGCAGGTGTGTCCAAACTTTTGGTCTGTGTTTTGTGGACACCTGACCATATGTGCTTTTTGAACATCCTATTATGCATTTAGTTTGGTTTTATAATAACACCCACTACTCTGGGAAGATTTTGAAGTGTGTATGTGGAGGTTTGTGCTTATTCAGCCACAAGGGTGTTAGTAAAGTCAGGTACTGATTTACGGTGAGGAGGCCTGGGGTACAGTCAGCATTCCAATTCATTCCAAAGGTGTTCAGTAGGGTTTTGGTCAGAGCTCTATAGCAGGCCACTCAATATCTTCCACACAAACCCATGTAAACCACATATTCATGAAGCTGGCTTTGTGCTCAGAGTTCAAGTAATGAGAAAATTTAGTGCTGTCACATCCAAAGGCATACTATCAAATTGTGTGCCTGCAACTTTGTAGTAACAGTTTGAAGAAGAACCACATGTTACTGAAAAAGCCAGGTGTCCTAATACGTTTGTCCATTCAGTGAATATAGAGTTAAGATAAACATGCATCACTCTGCTGAGGACTGAGTTTAAAGCAATAAGGGATTTACATAACAATTCAGTTGGTACAGGTTTAAAAATTTGAACAAGTTTATGTAACATATATTTCAAGGAACGTCATGAACAAGATCAAACATGTAATATAAAATGCTAGTTACTTCTTACTTCTATTAATAATTACATTTTTGTAATAACCACATTAAGCACATTTGCATTTTGTTAACAACAAATGAAGTGGTGCACATTCACTTTTTCAAACTGTTCGTCAATGATTTATTTTTGAAGAATGTATGTATGTAATGTATGTTGATAATCTGAAACTGTAAAATGCTGTACACCAATTTTGATTTGTCATTAGTCCATAAATGGGAAGAAAAATACCCAAAGTTGACTTTCACGTCACATTTCCCCGTTTACTCTGTCAAAAACAAAAGGTGCACAAATGACAACAGGGCCATCTATAGCAGATACTGCTAACAATATCTTTTTGATGTTCTTGTTTTAAAAGAAGCATTGATTGCACTAAATTCAAAAGATGGTTCTGTTATTATTTTTGCATTTTAGTCTAATAAATAAAAAAAGCTTTTCTAAATTGTATAAATAAAGTAAATCGTTTTTTAATTGCATTATTTAAGAACCAAAAATAATTATGATATACAACATAGTTCATTTAAAGCTAAGTACTTTGTTCATTTCTAATGCTGTAAGCAAACATGTTGATTTAACATTGTTTCACAAACTGAAAATATACTTCCATTTGAGTAGGCTACCCCAAGCTGACAAGTAGGTGTTTTTATGACTGTGGGGGCGTTTTGGATTTTAATGACTGTAGGATGGGTATAACAAATATTGACCTTGAGTCGCCCCAGCATAAATTAAAGAGAAACACAAAAGCACGTTTTATTCTCGCTTAGACCTGAGGTGTACGCCGAGAGCTAAGGCACGTGCTGAGAAGGGGAAGTCATGACAACTTGAGTGTTATTGAAACAGAATACTTGTACTCTTACTTGATTACATTCTCAATAAGAAAAAATACTTTTTTACTCCTTCACATTTTTCTCTACGTCTCTCTCACCAGTGACTACGCTAAATGTCAATCAAACGCTCTAGTGTGCACTTCATTTTCTTTATTTAAATTTTTTTATTTCACATTTACATATTAAGCATCTAATCAAAGACCATGCCAATTAGCTTGCACTGACAACTAATTTTATCCCATCAAAAGATTTACTTTTTACCTTTTTAATTTGGAAATATATTTAAAGAACCTTTTAGATTTCCACTTGAGAACTTCCATTTAAAAGATTTTCACACACACACACACACACACACACACACACACACACACAAACACACACTCACTCATAAAAATATATATACACACATGCACCCACATTGCTTGGCAGACAATCTACATACAGGTATTAAAAAAAGAATGGAAAACACTTAAAAGTAGCAATTTATTTCACAACAGAAGGAAACTACAGTGATATAGCACAACCATAGCTACAAGGACAACAGCACAAACAACAGATTAATAATTAATTAATCTAGTCATTATTTATTTATTGATTAACAATGAGAAGCTTCTGAAAATGACTAAACTAATTCTTTATCCTTCATCTTTGTTGTTTGTAACTTGTCCCCTGAGCTGTGACCTGATTGGTCATGCTATGAAAAAAAGCATTTGACATCACTCAGTGCTTTTGTGATAAGTTGAACTTTTGCAAACTTCTGTACTTTTCAAAGCATTGTGGTCTGATGATTAAAACGCCGGCAGCATCGACTGCACCTTGTGGCCGCATCCCAAAGGATTACATGTTAAAATATGCGGCAGAGGTCGAGGGGAAAAATCCAGCGAGTGTGAACACACACACAATCGTGACTTTCTTTTGTTGTGTTTGACTTCTTAGCTGCCTTTTTTGGATGGGTGAATCAATAAGCTGCACACTGGGATGCCACACGTCATGAAAAAGATTGTTAGCGCTGTTAGCGTCCTCTCTTGTTGTTCCTGTGTTCAGCTGCTGTCTGCTGGGTTTGTGCACCTCAGTGTAGGAAAAGAAGCAAAGACACCACAAAATACAATTTCCAGGGACCACAGGAGAAGAAAAACATGTATCTACATCACAAAAAACACACTCCAAATGCGGTGGCTTTGAAAGCAGCAGGCCCATAGCTATGATTAGCACAATGATTAACACATCTCCACGTAAACCATACTTAATTGCTGTACAAAAGGAATGAATTAGCTGACTGGCATGCTTCAAAGTTCCCTTTTCTTTCATGGAATGAGATAATTTATCAAATTAACCACCACAAGACACCATGATCAGGAATTACATTTTATTATCGCATTTTACTAATATTAAATAGTAGGACATTATGGTTTCATTAATCTACCCACTTTTTTCTATCACTAATAACAAATATTATTCATTGTGCTGGATTTCTCTAAATTTATTCATCAGTTAAAATATCTATTTATTTGCAAGATTATTTACAAATTGGATCAGTATGTTGTGAATTCAAAAATCCCAGCACCATCAAACTGCCACTTCTGGGTACTTGAGCCCTTAAGCAAGGCTAACCCGTAGCTGCTCAGCTGCATAATTGTAATTAATGTGTAATTTATAATAATTTAAGGCGCTCTGCATAAGGTGGTCTGCCAAATGTCATAAATGTAAAAGCATATTGATTGTCCATGCAATCATGTGATCAGCTTCAAATCTTATAATTGGTTATTATTACTGTAATGTGTGTATATATATATATATATATATATATATATATATATATATATATATATATATATATATATATGGCTTATGCCATCAAGTAAAATGGCTTGACAGTATGCAATTACTTTAGAAAAAACTTGCGGAGAGCTCTTGTACAGTTTTTGCTTCATTTTGTAGTTTCCAGCTAAATGTGCTAAAAACACGCTTAGTAATTTGGCTTTTACCACAAAGAAAAATCTACACACAATTTTACATGATGATAAATGAAGTTCATTCACATTCATTTTAAATTAAATTCAATTATTAATGATTCATTTGGAGAAATTAGATTATTGTTCTAAAGCATTTTAATTTGAAACAAATTAAAATATTGTGCACAATGTAGTTTTTTTCAATTTGGTATAAGAAATAACATTTTGTAATTTACAACATTTACAAAAAGTAGCTTTGGCATTGTTGTGGCCATGAGCACAAAATAGCAAGTTGACATTAAGACTATTTTAGCCAGGCAAAAATGTATTTAATCGTATAATTATATATTTTTTGCCTTCTCCACTAAAGTGAAGTGAAGGCTTTGTTTTTTCAGGTGTCGATGCTTTCATCCAACAAATATTTATATGAGCTCAAGTATGTGTTATTATATATTTGCAGGATTTGTATAAAATTATTATTCAAACTAGCAAATATACAGATCTTTAGATATGATTTTTTTTTAATCTGTCCAAACACGTCATGGTCACAGCAAGGTCGGATTGCTGATTTTTTTTTAGTAGCCTCGTCAAGAATAAAGTATATTTTATGAGTATACAACTTTGTAACAAGATTTGTTGCCAGTAGAATCATTTCCATTGACATCTTAAAGAGGTCAGGCGATGTTTGGTAAGGGCGCAGTCAGGTTCCAGTTCATACAAAAGTTGTTCAGTGTGGTTGAGATCAGAGCTCAAGCCACTACAAGCCACATAAGTTCTTCCAATTACAACCATGGCAAATTGCTTCACTGAGCTCATTTTGTGCGGTTTTGTCTATGGTTTCCTGGGATCCCCTGAATGGAATTGTAATGCTACAACATACAAACCAGATTCCAAAAAAGTTGGGACACTGTACAAATTGTGAATAAAACCAGAATGCAATGATGTGAAAGTTTCAAATTTCAATATTTTATTCAGAATACAACATAGATGACATATCAAATGTTTAAACTGAGAAAATGTATCATTTTGAGGGGAAAAATAAGTTGATTTTACTTTTCATGGCATCAACACATCTAAAAAAAAGTTGGGAAAAGACCATTTTTACCACTGTGTGGCATCCCCTCTTCTTTTTATAACAGTCTGCAAATGTCTGGGGACTGAGAAAACAAGTTTAGAAATATGAATGTTGTCCCATTCTTGTCTAATACAGGCTTCTAGTTTCTCAACTGTCTTAGGTCTTCTTTGTCTTCCTCTTTATGATGCGCCAAATGTTTTCTATGGGTGAAAGATCTGGACTGCAGGCTGGCCATTTCAGTACCCGGATCCTTCTTCTGCGCAGCCATGATGTTGTAATTGATGCAGTATGTGGTCTGGCATTGTAATGTTGGAAAATGCAAGGTCTTCCCTGAAAGAGACGACGTCTGGAAGGGAGCATATGTTGTTCTAAAACTTAGATATACCTTATACAGAACAGTTTTTCATTTTGCCACAGTCCATTTTAAATGAGCCTTGGGCCAGAGAAAATGCCTGCGCTTCTGGATCATGTTTAGATATGGTTTCTTTTTTGACCTATAGAGTTTCAGCTGGCAACGCAAATGGCACGGTGGATTGTGTTCACCGACAATATTTCTGGAAGTATTCCTGAGCCCATGTTGTGATTTCCATCACAGTAACATTCCTGTATGTGATGCAGTGCTGTCTAAGGGCCTGAGGCATCCAGTATGGTTTTCTGGCCTTGACCCTTACGCACAGAGATTGTTCCAGATTTTCCTAATCTTTGGATGATATTATGCACTGTAGATGATGAAACTTCAAACTCTTTGCAATTTTTCTCTGAGAAACGCCTTTCTGATATTGCTCCACTATTTTTCGCTGCAGCATTGGGGGAATTGGTGATCTTCACTTTTGAAAGACACTGCCACTCTAAGAGGCTCTTTTTTTACCCAATCATGTTGCCAATTGACCTAATAAGCTGCAAATTGGTCCTCCAGCTGTTCCTTATATGTACATTTAACTTTTCCGGCCTCTTATTGCTAACTGTCCCAACTTTTTCGGAATGTGTAGAAATCCAAAATAAGCCAATATTTTGGCATGACATTTCAAAATGTCTCACTTTTAACATTTGACATTTTATCTATATTCTGTTTTTTATAAAATATAAGTTTATGAGATTTGTTAATTATTGAATTTCTTTTTTTTTTTACAATTTATACAGTGTCCCAACCTTTTTGGAATCAGGTTTGTACAAAAACATTCTATAAAATTGTGTACTCTCAAGACTCATATAAGGATGTGATGGCCAGGTGTCCAGATACGTTTAGCCACATTGTGTACTTCCAGGTCAAATTTGTTCATGCTTCTTCATTTTCGCATTAATTAAATATAGTTGTTTTCAGGACTTTGTGACGAAACAAGTAGGCACTATTAAAATAAGTAAATTTCATTTGGAAAAAAACATTTCATTTCTCATTTTAAAGTGAGCCAAGAAAAAACAAATGAATGCAAAGTACAGTTATGTGCACAATTATTTGTTTATGCTGAGAATGTCCTTTTCAGTTCTCTTTTAATTCAAAAATATATTTTTACATACAGGGTTTCAGGGAGACTTGAGCCACTTCAGGATTAAAATTTGAGTCTTAAGTCGCCATGGGCTGTAGTTGAGGGAACAGTAGCACTTTAATCACATTTCGAGCTGTGCATTTAAAACCACAAGCCTTTTGTGTTCCTCTTCCAAATGCCGCCTTTCCTGACATGGTTAAGTGCCCTGTTCATGCTTGCGTAAAAGCGTGTGGGCTTTAGTCCAAAATATCAATACATGGCAGAGATCATTTAATGTGCTCTGAAAGGTTTGCTTGGTCCCGCGGTGAGCCGAGAGAAGGCTTTAAAAATGATAGGTATGAAGAGGCTAAAAGAAATAAAGAAATAAAATATTCCAATCCTGACCTCTTTTAGTGGAATGCAGCAGAGAGAGAAAGAGAGGAGGTAAAGATCGATGAATTTAGAGAGAAAGTGCAGAATCGGCTTCTGTATAAAGCTGAACTTTACACCCACATCAAGCATCAGAGCTTGATGGAGCGAAAATATACAGATCCCCATCTATTGCTCTGCTGAAGTAAAAGATGGAAAATTACACTATAAACCTTAGCGTTAGTCCAAAAAGCATCAGACCAAAGAGCATGTCTAAAAGTATGTGCCAAAGAAGAGAAATTAAACACCAAAAGTTCACTTTAAAAAGGTAAAAGTGCTATGAAAGTCTAATTTGCACTTAGCTGGCTAGTTTTCAGTGTAGTCTCCAATGAAAATGTTTCAAAGATGCACCTTTCTGAATAGAAGCATCACAATTGCCTGGTTGGTTGAATATTAATGCTTCACATCATCTTGTGATGTGATGTTCCTCCGTTTTGGAACTTTCGTTCTCAATAGTAGGGTTGTAATGAAAAGTCACTCTGTATAAACATCTGGTTAGCGCATGTCCATATCGAATTCAAACTTAAACCCAAAGAGAGTTTGGCTTAAACTATGTTTTTTTTTCTCATAATTAAATTATGTGAATCCATTGCAAGGAATCACATGGTTTATGGTAAAGTTCATGTTATTGTTCATGCTAACATTACAGATTGTGTTCATGTCAATATGAAAATTTGTGTAAATGTTTTTGTTACCATTAATGTTAAAACTGATAAATCTGTGCTTACCTGAGACACAAAATAAAAGCCACAACACAAAAAATATGCCATCTGGAATTAAGGAAAAAAAAGACTTTCAACAATGCTTCTAAAGTGCAGATAGTTGAAGGTGCAAATCCGGGGTAAAGAATAATGAAAGTTAGAGCAGCACCACAACAGTCCAGTTGCTGATGTGTGGCATTCACCTGAGCACAATACAAGAAGGTGAAACCAAATCAGAGCTCTAAGGAGTGGACTTGGAAAGATGTGTGGATAAGGGAGCTAATTTAATTAATGAGGCCGATGCCTCACTTTTCATTATCGTCCTTGTTAAATGTACTGGGCCGTGACAACACGGCAAATGGGAAATGAGATTAACGCTGTCGGAGTCATAGTCCTCGGCAGACTAAGCTAATCTCTAACGAAGCGTTTACTTTCTGTCTGTCTTATTGAAAACAAAAAAAAAAAAGAACGCACACACACAGACACAGACACAGACACAGACACAGACACACACACACACACACACACGTTCTCTCTCCTGCCACCTCTTGGCTTGTCTCTCTATGTGCAAAAATAATGAGCAGGTGATTAGCTGTAGCTCCTGTCAGGTTGGAGGTGAGAGTAATATCCAACCCTGCAGCTGAGCTTTAGTGCCTCTGTGAGACACTGATAGCAGGACACACTAAGTTCTGGCCAAACACTGATTTTCACACACACACACACACACACACACACACACAGAGATCTTATCCAAAAATAATAGAAGAAACTAATGTACATTTTACAAGCTATGATGTAAAAATTTACTGCATCAGGGATCCCAAGTGGTGCAGAAGAAAAGAAAAAGAGGCCAGAGTCTAGATGGCAAAACTTGTCGTCCTCTCTGGGTGGGAGGGGTTCCATACTCCCTCTACCCTGTCAATCACAGAAACACTAGCCAATCATGAGCACTCATGAGCTCATGATGGTGAAGAAGGGTGCATTCCAACAACATAAAAACCACTGACAGGTAAAGTGAATAACACTGATATTAAGGAAGTGGGATATAGGCAACAAGTTAAAAGTATGTTCTCAAAGTGGATGTTTTGAAAGCAGGAAAAATGGACAAGCATAAAAATGATCTGAATGTTCTTGTCCATGGACAAATTGTGATGGCTAGACTTCTGGGTCAGAGCATCTGTAAAATAGCAGGTCTTGTGGGGTGTTGACTGTATGTATGTACCAGCGGTGCGCGAGTGGAGGTGGAGCCAGCCGAAAGGTGATTTAAGTGCGGGCGGGACTACTGCTGCGAACGTCGATGGAGAAAAGGCGTCCCAAACCGCGAGTGTGTGGGTGAGCCCTGGTGTGAGTACTGGAAAGAATAGCGCCAGGGTGAAAAAGAAAGTGAATAAAGAAAGCTCTGCCTGGTGAACTTTTGCCTGTCTGTCTTTCTTCCAGTGCAGTACCAGTGAGTTTGTTACAATGTACAAGTAGAATAACTGGTGAAAGAAGGCTGGTACGATACCCTAGAGAGCTCGTATAGAACAAATTGGCAAAAAAAAAGTTTATGCATGCTATGATAGAAAAGTGTCTAAACACAATACAGCTTGCTATAGGGGTCTGTGTACCCACCTTGGTTCTGGCCTTTATGTGGCTTTTACTTTGACACAAACTATCTACTTTAATCCTTGTTGCAGACCAGGCACAAGCCTTCATGACAATGGTATTCCATAATGGCAGAGAGTTAGGGTTTTAACAGGATAATACACCCTGTCACACTACAAAAACTATTCAGCAATGTTTTAAGGAAAACAACAAAGAGTTTGTGGTGTTAATATGGCCTCTAAACTCCCCATCTCCATCGGATTAAGCATCTTGTGGGATGTACTAGTCAAGTTCTCCATAAAGACTCAACCTACTTAACTGAAAGGAACATGGGGCCAGATACCACAACACATCTTCAGAGTCCTGACAAGTCAGTGCTGCTTTTGGCAGCACAAGATTGACCAGATATTTTTACCATTATGAATGTTATATTTGGAGATGTTTATTTAACATTAATGGTAACAGTCAGAGGCAAAGTTTCCAGGGTTTGCAGCATTCACAAAAAAACAAAACAAAAAAACACTATAGCATAAATGATAACAGGGATTAATTAGTTTTATTGATGTTGAAAAAAATTTATGTAATTGTAAACATAACTTTTTATTATTATTATTATTAAATTGTAATTGTTAAGAAATTGCTATACAAAAGCATTAAAACACTTGCAGAACATGTGCAGAAAATTATAAACTTTTTACTTTATTTTACTAGAACCTAAACACATAGTGGTTTAAATATTATTAGTGTGAGCAAGTGAGTGTGTCAGAATGAGTGAGATAGTGAGCAAGTTTGCATTCAGCCTGTTATCAGAGAAAAGGACAAAGTTTCACACAACTTCTTGAGCACATCTGTGTTTACCACCTGACTAACTTACCCTGTGTTGCCTGGGGAACCTGCCTAATGGAGCACATTAATGAGACTGATGGAGAGACTCACAATTCGGTCTAATCAATGAGAACTGCAAGCAAAACTGCAGAGCTTTCCTAAGAAACGAGGAGCCCGTGAGTGGCTGCACAGATGACCAATGGACTGGAAGGCTTTGGTGATGAGCTTCACTAAATAAAAATTATTCATCACTCCACAATGAAAAGCTTTGAGGATTGAGCAAGGACAAAGAAATGAAACAAAACCCTGCTCTACTCCAGAAATGCATATAAAGCACTGGTCAAGCTGAATTAATTTAACAAATCCTAAATTATCAAAGCATTAAATAGCAAGTCACCTTAAAAATGCATTTTTTATAAACATAAACACTTAAAAATTAAGCTACAGGATTTAACATTTTGTAATGTCGCCCCTGTAGAAAACACTGTGTGTGGTATATGTGGAAAACCATTGTGCAAATATATACAGTGCCCTCCACAATTATTGGCACCCCTGTTTAAGATGTGGTCGTGGACTTCTAAAAATTCTCCTTTTTTTTAAAACAACATAGAACCCAAATGCAAAAAAAGAGAAAAATCCAACCTTTCATTTAAGTACATAACTTTGGTGGTAAAAAAAATCATACATTTAGAAAAAAAAAAAACTTGAAATCATGTGTCCCACAATTATTGGCACCCCTAACAATTCCTCTGAAAAATTTAATTTTTTTTTTTTTTATATTTTTCTGTAGTTGCTAAGGTTGGTCAGGGTATCTAGGGACTTTTAAGTAGTAATTCATGATTTCCTGTTTCCCTGGGGTATAAATATGACGTGACATAGAGGCCTAATTCTCTTACCCATTTGTCAACATGGCAAAGACAAGAGAACACACCATTCAAGTAAGGCAGATGTGTGTCGACCTTCATAAGTCAGGCAATGGCTACAAGAAAATAGCCACCGCCTTAACTTGCCGGTATCTACAGTCAGAGGAATCATTAAGAAGTTTAAAACAACTGGAACAGTGACAAACAAGGCTGGAAGAGGTCCCAAGTTTATCTTGCCACAACGCACAGTGAGGAGGATGGTAAGAGAAGTAAAAAAATTTCCCAAGCTCACCGTCACAGAATTGCATCAAAGAGTGGCATCTTGGGGTCACAGAGTCTCCAAAACAACCATCAGACGCTCTCTACATGCCAACAAGCTGTTTGGGAGGCATGCAAGGAAAAAGCCTTTTCTCACTAACACTCACAAACGTAAACGTCTGGAGTTTGCTAAGCGGTACTGGGACTTCAACTGGGATCGTGTGCTTTGGTCAGATGAGACTAAGATTGAGCTTTTTGGCAACAAACACTCTAAGTGGGTCTGGCGTAAAACAAAAGATGAGTATGCCGAAAAGCACCTCATGCCCACCGTGAAGTATGGTGGAGGATCTGTGATGCTGTGGGCCTGTTTCTCTTCCAAAGGCCCTGGGAACCTTGTTAGGGTGCATGGCATTATGAACGCTTTGAAGTACCAGGATATTTTAAATAAAAACCTGATGGCCTCTGCCAGAAAGCTGAAGATGGGTCGTCATTGGGTCTTTCAGCAGGATAATGATCCAAAACATGTGGCAAAATCTACACAAAAGTGGTTCAGCAGTCACAAACTCAAGGTCCTCCCATGGCCATCTCAGTCCCCAGACCTCAACCCAATCGAAAACCTGTGGGGCGAGCTAAAGAGAAGAGTGCATAAGAGGACCCAGGACACTGGATGATCTAGAAAGATTGTGCAAAGAAGAATGGTCAAAATCCTCTCTGTGTTCTCCAATCTTGTGAAATGTTATAGGAGGAGATTAAGTGCTGTCTTGTTGGCAAAAGGAGGTTGTACAAAGTATTAACATCAGGGGTGCCAATAATTGTGGCACACATGATTTCAAGTTTTTTTTTTTTTCTAGATGTGTGATTTTTTTACCACCAAAGTAATGTACTTAAATAAAAGGTTGGATTTTCTCTTTTTGCATTTGGGTTCTATGTTGTTTTAAAAAAAAGGAGAATTTTTTGAAGTCCACGACCACATCTTAAACAGGGGTGCCAATAATTGTGGAGGGCACTGTATATAGAATATATATATGCTTATATTTTATACTTTATAGTTATACTTTTATACTTTATATTTTTATTTATTTCATTTTTTTTATATTCTATTTCTATTTACATGTTGTACAGTCCTAAAAAAAAAAAAAGCACTGTCTCACAAGGCATGTGGTTAAGATTACAGTTGTGCATCAAGACAAAAAAATTACAGATACTGTAATCCAAATATAAATATTTGCACACCAAATAGACAGATTTACAGATATAAATACGGCTATTGGCACTGTTTGTGAATTGGTTTTATTTTATTTAATTTTTTATTTCATGATAAAGTGTTGCGATCATCTGAGCAGCATATTATTATTGGTTTACAGTCATCTAGTCTTTAATCTTCCTCCTCTGTCACACTGAGTTGAATTGTGACTGAACACATTTGTAAAAAAAAAAAAAAAGAACTGTAGAATGTGATGTGTTGTGAAGTTAGAATTATTTTTCTCAGAACTGTCAAACTCCATCACCTGAAGAAAAGAGAATTAAGTACCTGATGAAGAATCTGAATGTAACAAGGTAATGCTCTATGGATTTTTTCCACTTTTCTAAGCTTATCATTGGAAACAGAAGAATTGTTTGGTTTTAGAGAGAGATATCAATGGCATTTACTCAAGAACAGAGCGTTTGACCCGAGACAATGGTCTGAGGTGGAAGAAGTAAAACTACTTGTGAAACTTACAATTAGAAGTGATGTGAAAGATGCATGAGTGATATGAACAGCGATGTGGGGTATCATCACTATGGTAACGAGACGCAAGTCAGCATCTGTTCGAGTACATATAAAATTAAGCTATTATCAAAATGGCATGTGCTCCCTAGCAAGGTAATCAAATGTCACTGCGGAGGGTAAAAAATTACAATAATTTTCTTCGGCTTTTGTAACAATTGATTTTTCCATTATCGGATGAAATGAATCACAGCATGCTGCAAAAAGATTATATATGTAACTGTCAAATGGGCATGGAGCTGACCTGCCTCATCATGTTGCATTCACTAGAGGAAATAAACATATGAGATAAGATTATTGCACCAGGGGTGTGGGTAAGTATCAGCTGTGGACAGAAAGGAGGCGGGGCGAACCAGGAGGTAACGCATGACAATTCATATCTGTGCCTTATTACAATAAATTTTATTTTGGCTGTCTCTGTGCTTTCTACTATTACTATAGCTATAGTTATAACTGCTATAGCTATAACTTTTAAAACCAAAGAGAGAGCTAAGCAGTGTGTGTGTGTGTGTGTGTGTGTGTGTGTGTGTGTGTGTGTGTGTGTGTGTGTGTGTGCGTTTGTATAGTAAAGTAAGAATCAATGTAACGCAAAAGTAATAAAGAAAATAAAGTGCACTTTCTGAGTTGTCCCAAGTCTGCCTCTCTTTTAAAAATTTCTGCCCAGACTCACAAAAACTTAAACGATATGACCAAAAAATTAAGTTAAAAAAACAAAGTTCCCTTCAGTTTTGGAAGGATTCAAGGCTAATGGAATAAATAATGAAAACCTATGGCCTCCAGTTTAGAATGGTGGACTAAATGTGCATGTATAAACAATTTGATATTCAAAAAATAATATTAATTACAGAAGAAAAGGAGCAAATCTACACAGCATACAGAACAAATCTGGATAAAACTGAAATTGCAACATGCTGACTGGCAAGAGAGTAAAAAGTCCAGTTTGGGGTGTGGTTCCCGCTTAGAAGTAATAGCAAAGAAAATTTGATCACTTTAAAAATCTCAATTTTTAGCATGGTCTCAAGCCTCAATGAGCATAGAAATGTGGGGCGGAGTCCTAGCTGCATTATGGGTAGTTATATGGCCAGAGCTAGTTTTTCTTGTTACAGCAGATATAAATAATAATTTAGATTATTTTAGGTTACGTGGAAAGAATCAGACACCCTGTGCTGGGGTTTTACTAAGAGCATTCTCTATTTCATTGAGTGGCTAAGGGGATAAAAGACAGATAGGAAAGAGCCTCAGGAAAGGGCAGGATCTTTACTACTCACCTCCTCTGCTCCACCTTCCATTCATAAAAATGCACTCCTGTTTTCCCCTTTCTCATTGTATATATTTGTTGGTTGCTTGAAAAGTTGTATTTAAAACTTTTGGCACAAATCCAATTCCATGCAAACTCCTCTATCCCAAAAAATTTATGACTGCTCCAGAGCAGTAAACTGGAGATTCCTTCCATCAGTGTTAAATGTCTCATTTTACAAAACTTCATATTCATAAGTTTACATTTTCTTGACCTTTGACAATGAAATCAATAATGTAGAACACACAAATTAATATAGACGTCCAATACTATCCTCATGCGAACACAAATATTGATCCAACAAAGTCAACCCTGTCTATCATCAAATACTATTATACACATTTGGCAGGCTGAAAAGAGAATATGGTAATTTAATTAACAAATTCAATTTCCAATAAAAATGCAAGTACCACAAGTTTTTTTTTTTTTTTATAAAATGTTTAAATAATAAAACATAAACTAGGCTGCAAATCACCATAACAGCAAAACAAAACAGGAACAAAACAATGTTCAAATCAATGCATAAATACGTCATCAATATATCCAACTATATCTTTATGCATTCTATATCATTTGTGAAACAATGCAACTCCAACTCCAGAAACAATGTGCCTGCTAAATGTCAATAAAAACAGAATGCATTCATCTGCAAATTTCATATACCTGTATCTTATCCGTAATAGAACACAGAAAACATATCAGTTGCTTAAACTGAAGAAATGCACCATTTTAAAGAAAAAAAATGGTGTTTGCTGCTGTTTTGGAAGAAGAATATTGTCCCATACGTGTCTGATACAGGATTCTAGATGTGTAAGAGTCCTGATGGGGGTTTTGTGAAGATTTTTCTTGATTAGTCAAATGATTTTAATTGGTGATAGGTCTGGACTGCAGGCAGGCGATTTCAGCACCCAGACTCTTCTACTATGAAGCCATGTTTTTGTAATAGATGGAATATGTGCTTTAGAATTTTCTTGCTGAAATATGCAAGTCCTTCCCTGAAAAAGAGTATAGATGGAAGCTAAAATCTGTATATACCTTTCAGCATTAATGATGCCTTTCAGATGTGAAAGCTGCCCATTCCATCTGCCCTAATGCACTCCCATACCATCGGAGATACAAGTTTCTGAGCTGAGCGCTGATAACAACCCAGATCTTCTCTTTAGTTCAGAGAATCCATAGTTTCCCAAAATAATTTATAATTTTCAATTCACAGTTTTCCAAAAAACTTGACCTATTTCAAATGAGCTTTGTCCCAGAGAAGACAGACGCATTTCTGGAACATGTTTACATGTGGCTTCTTCTTTGCATGGTAGAGCTTTAACCTGCATTTGTGGATGTGCAACTGTGTTCACAGACAATAACTTTCGGAAGTGTTTCTGATCCTATGCAGTGATTTCCATTACAGAATCATTCCAGTTTTTACTGCAGTGCAGCCTGAGGGCCCAAAGATCACAAGCATCCAATACTGATTCGCTAAATGATCAAAATCTTTTGTTGATATTATGTACAGTGCAGATAAGATTCTGAAAATCATCACAATTTTATGTTAAGGAACATTACTATGAATTTGTTATACTATTTGTTGATGCGTTTTTTCACAGATTGGCGAACCTCTACGCATCTTTTCTTCTAAAAGAGGCTGTCTATTAAAGATTTTCATTTTATACCCAATCATGACATGTTAATGACCTGTTGGCAGTTATTCAGTTAAATAAAAATTGTTCTTCAAGCTGTTTTTTTTTTAAGTAACTCTTACTTTTCCAGCCTGTTGTCCCCATCCCGAATTTTTTGAGACGTCTTGTAGCCATTAAAATCAACATTACCTTATTGCTACATTGCTACAGCCCTATAATGCTACATTTCCTTAGTTTAACATTTGATTTATTTTCTTTGTTCGGCTTTGAATTAAATAAAAGATTTTTAAAACTTTTAAATCATCATATTCTGTTTTTACTTACATTCAGTACATTCAGACTTCAGACAGTGTTGCTGAATGTAATGAAGTCATCAGAGTGAGAGTTTCAGCTCTGATCTGACAATTAGACAAAGAAATACAACTGTAAATTTCCAGCACGTCTTCGGCTTTAAGAACAAAACTTCAGACTCCAAACACGTCTTGTTTCTGAACGTGTTTTGGGGTAAACTGTATAGAATTAATTTTCTGCCTCCTGTGGGAGTTTTGCAATAATTGTTTGTCGAGCCACAGTTGTCCAGTGGCCCAGATGCATTATTCATCACTCCATGTAAAAACAATTGGCAGATTGAAATTGCTCTCAAGGTGTGTCCTTGCAGAGATAACAGACAGAGTAGTAACTAAATAACAGAATTACAGCAGGTGGGAGGTTTTTACTTTATTGTAAACATCCTCAGATCTCGCTAACCTCTGAGACACCTTTGAGCAACTGCACAGAAGAGCGCAGGGGTGTAGCGTTTTCCATCTCTGATGAA
This sequence comes from Silurus meridionalis, assembly GCF_014805685.1. Lineage (NCBI taxonomy): Eukaryota > Metazoa > Chordata > Actinopteri > Siluriformes > Siluridae > Silurus > Silurus meridionalis. The sequence continues at coordinate 13,470,117 of NC_060898.1, forward strand.
CGAAGCTGGTGCCGTTCCAGAGGCTGCTCTCGGCAATATGGAATGAGGTTTTTGGTCCCCCGGCGCCCATTTTTGCTGCATTCCATTTTATTATTTGCTAATGGCTCAGCGGTGCTGGGAATAAATCAATTTGGGTTTGATCTTTAAAGCCGGCGCATCAGTGAGCACATTATACTGATTCGCACTTCATTATGTGCAGCTCTGAACAACTGCTTCAGCAGGTGATCGCCGGACCACCATTGCCACAGGCAGTTCTGAGTGTGTGTGTGTATGTGTGTGTGTGTGTGTGTGTGTGTGTGTGTGTGTGTGTGTGTGTGTGTGTGTTTAAAATGATTGATGATTAAAGTTTTTTTTGTAATTTCCTATCAGCTGCACCACATTTTATAGTTTTTTATGTATTATTAAATAAATGAATTGGATAAATAAATAGTTATAATTTAAGTAGTAATAGTACAACAAGAACAATGTCAATACTACTATTACTACTATTACTACTACTACTACTACTACTACTACTAATAATAATAATAATAATAATAATAATAAAATAATAACCATAAATTTATAAATTAAATACCATTCTCTATTAGTATTATTATTATTATTTTTATTATTGTTAATATTATTATTATTAATATTATTAATACTTTTTCAGCACATCATCTTTTCACTATTGTTCAACCACTTTTAACTCAAGAAAGTATCTAGAGATTTTATTATTATTATTATTATTTACGGACCTTTTTGTTATCAGAAAATTACATTTCAGGATTACATGTTGTACTTATCCACAGTCACGCTTTGCTTTCCCAGCCTGAAGCTTTTCAATCTTTTTTAGTAAAGTTTTTAAGATTTTAAGATTACCATCAAAAGTTTTTGGAACTGAAAAAATCCTAATCTCCACTGCTAAAAAAAAAGATTTTGGTGTCACAATATAAAGTTGTCCTCTTGCACGTATTCATGTTTTAGGTTGTTGTTATGGATGTAATGCATTTACATTCCAGACCATTTCCATAAGGTGGTTTTATGATAAATAAATACAGCAAAAAAAATAAACAGAAATATTTCTTAGATAACCATTTTTAATTGAAAAAACCCTTCAATATCAATGTTCCAAAAATTTCAAATTAATTAATAAATACCTCAATATTAATCCTTACTTATTAGCGACGCAATGGTTAAGTGATCCAATCAGACATCTAAAAAATGCCAGGTTGGTGTATTGGTTTATAAATAGATAATATTGTGGAACATCTGAGAGTCAAGACATTTTTCTGCTTTATAAACTATATAGACAAAAGTATGTTGACACCTCTCCATAATATTTGCATGTGCTTATAAAACATCACATTCCACATGTAGTCCCCATTTGGTGTTATAATAAGCTCCATTCTTCTGTTCCACTAGATTTTGTAGTGTGCTTGTGGAAATGTGTGCTCACTCAGCCACAAGGAAGTTCCAATTCAGCATCCCAAAAGGATTGAGGTCAGAGCTCTAAAGTAAACCCCTCAAGATCTTTACTCCAAGCCATTTAAACCATATCTTCATGGAGCTCACTTTGTGCACAGGGGCATTGTAATGCTGGAACAGGTTTAGGTCTCCTAGTTCAAATGAAGGAAAAAATGTAATGACATTGTATACAATTGTGTGTAATGCCTGGAAATGTCAGCTGTCCTAATACGTTTGTCCATATAGTGTATGTACAATAAACCTTCAATTTACAATATCTCTTTACCCTCTATCGTTCTCAAAAACATAGCTCATCATCTTATTTTTATTTAAATCTAAATTCCCTATGTTAGGAAACTATGCAAATCACTGTGACTGTTATAAAGTGTCGACACTCAAGATTCCTTTTAAACATCTAAACATAAAAGAATGTTTTGTCACACTGATTATATGTTTTTACCTGATTAAACATGTATATTAAAATGTGAATATTAATTAAAAGTCTTGTGTTTTTCCTGTGTATAAGTCGTAACTATAGTAACAATAACATTGGAACAAGCAGATTTACAATAAAAATCATTCACCTTACCGCCTGAGCTATGTACTGTTATACAAAAATAATTCACACCTTCTGACCAATGCCATTTGAGAATTTAACTGTGCTGTGCCAACAGAGTGTTACAGTATGTGTGCTGGTGTGCAGGGTTGCCAAAATAGCCCTCCAACTGCAACTCGAAAACTGTGTAAAAAGACCTGAGATCAGCAAAAAAATAAATCTGGAATTGGAAAAAGATGCATTTTCAAGTTGGAAGCAAGTTTAGTGTGATGCATATGCAGTTCTGATTTACTTTTAAAAATGTAACCTAATTGGGAACAAACAAAAAAATAAATGCAGGTCTGGCGTCCCTGCTGGTGCTACTCATACAGAGGGAGTGTCTAAAGGCTGTGTATCTGAGTGTCTGTGATTTATAAAAACGTGATTTCTTTTGTTTGATTAATTTAAAATGATGATGATGTGGAGGAGGAAGAGGATGATATAGTAGTAATGGTAGTATTAGTAAGAGTAGCAGCAACAGTAATAACAGCCACAACAAGAGACCGAGGTAAGCTGTGATATATTTGCATTTTTTTCCTCTCTCTCTATGTCTCTCTCTCTATCTATCTGTCTTACACTTTTGATTCCTCTTTCTTTTTGTTAAATTCTACCTGTATCTCTCTCTATCATTTCATTTGTTTCTTTCTTTTGCTTATAACTCATTTTATTATTTTCATTTCACTCTTTCACCCTGAAAAAACAAAACAAAAGAAACTAAAACAGAGAAACAAAGAAAGAACAAGAAAGAACAAGGACAAAGTAATAAACAGGACAGGGTACCTGCAGTGTGCACCTGCACTATGTGTGTGTGTGTGTGTGTGTGTGTGTGTGTGTGTGTGTGTAAGTGAGTTTATAGCAGAGCTCTATACAGTATGTCCCTGGTTAGACATGAGTGTTTCACTGCAGCAGTGAGGGGCCTTTTTTTTTTTTTTTTTTACTAGGACTAAGCCACGAGATTATCAATCGGACGAGTGCAGACAACAGACAGAGACGAACACACAAGTTGCATCACAGTTGCAATGTTTTGCCAAAGCCTTCGGATGAAGTGGTGCATTCTCAAAATATAACATAGACATGTATGACGTGTAGCGGGATCTCATGAACTTTACTCGCCATCTGTGTCTTAAGGAGAATTTTATTTAATCTGTGAATTGTACAAAAATTTGCTACTGCACAAAAGAGTCACACATTCACAAGTGTATTCATCATCCTTTACTACAACAGCTGATTACTATTTTTCATTTAGTCATTACATAACCAGGCATTACTACGGTAGTTCTTATTTATAAAAAAATGTGTATAGTTACAATTTAATGCTGTGAATAACTTCAAAGCAGGTTTCAGTTTTGTTATAAATGCTACAAACGTTTGTTCGCTTTCTTGTAGTAAGACAAAAAAAAAGCAGAATAACAAGTTACTTGTTGAAACCACCACTCTGTAGTCTCCTTTGTACATAAATACCTTGAATAGAAAACTCAATATCAACCATTGCAAATCTTCTTATTTGGAATGCCATGCATACTGGTATAGACTTAAAACCATAATATACTAATATCACTGCATTCCTTTGATTTGTGTTGCACTATTATCATAAAATATATATTAAAATAAATACTGATGTACAGGCAGGCAAATCTTAAAAAAACAGACTAATAATGGAAAATATATACATTATATAAACATACTAATACTGCATGGGAAAGGTAAACAGCCTCAATTCTTTTTGGTATGAATTCAACAGGATGTTAAAAAATATTCCTTTAAGATTGGAATCTTAAGATTGGAATCTATGCTGAGTAAAAAAAAAGCATTCCCCCCATTACACCACCTCCACCAGCATGGACTGGATACTAGGCGGGTTGGGTCCATAGATTCATGCTGTTGAAGTCCAATTTAGACTTTACCATTCGTGTGTCTCAGCCAACACTGTGATTTAGCAGACCAGGTTATATTTTTCCCAGACATCACCAGTTCAGTTTTGGTAAATCTGTGCCCACTGCAGCCACTGCTTTCTGTTTTTGCCTAACAGAAGTGGAACCCGGTGTGGTCTTCACCACTATTCTACCTAGTGGTTACTCTGTCAGCTTGAACAAATCTTGCCATTCTCTGTTCACGTCTCAACAACATTGCATTTCCCTCCACAGAACTGCCGCTTGGTGGATTTTTTTGCTTTTTTTTTTTCGCTTTCAGCATTGTGGGCAAAAATCCCTGGAGATAAGTAGTTATAGAAACACCCAAAGCAGCCCATCTGGCACCAGCAATCATGCCACAGTAAAACTCACTGAGATTTTGCCCATTTTCCCAATTTTTGAAATGTGATGTGAAAATTACTTGAAGCTGCTTGCCCGTATCTGCATGATTTGATTAATTTAATTGCTGCCCCACAATGCGAAAGTGTACAGGTGTTCCAAATTAAGTGCTCTATGAGTTTCAAGATTCTTAAGACTTTATCTGTTTCATGTTGGAAGTTTTTTAGCGCTTAAAAATATCCCCCTTTTTAATGCAGATTGACCACACAATTTCTTAAACATGGTGTTATCTGATGGTTCTGGGATTACTGGATGTAATAAAAGATTAAATTTCTTTTTTAATCCCTAAAGAACCGATGATGTTTAATTTCCTACTACGTCAAGGCTTGAACTACAACCATCCACGACTCTGCTGATGGTCACAACGAGGACACATAGCTCACGGCTGATTATCTTCTTTTTTCAGAAATATGTCCAGCATGATTAAAATCCTTTTTTATTTCATTTTTGGGGCCATGCTGATTAAAAAGCCATGGGCTTTTTTGAATTTTCAAATGTGTGATGAATATTCAAACCCAGACATACACAAAGCCAGATTTTAATATTTTTTAATATTTGACACAGAGCAAAACCTTTAACATAATATAGCATTCTAATCTAAATTGTATTTAGATTAATCTGATTTTAGCTGCTTAGGAAAATATAAGTATCTGCTGTAATGAAAAACATGACTTAAATAAAAAAACGTCTCAAAATATTTATAAGAAATTAATTTGAGAGACGTTGTTTCTTATCCTCTCTGTTGAACTTTTATTCTGGTTAAGACACTTTTATTCCCTAGCATATTGATTTGTACATGTTAACAAAAAAAATCACATTTAGCATCTTTTCATCATTGTTTATTTTTTTCAATATGGCATACTATTGAGTGCAACATGAATATTGTATGAATATGTATTGAAACCACATTAATAACAATAAAGTAGTAACTAAAAATTTTATCATTTTCAATTTGTAATCAATAAATTGACAATGAACTTTGTGTCTTCTGTTTACTGTTATTTTATTTCCCAAATAAGGGCTGGTCAATAAACTGCAATTCAATGAAGAATTGTTTTTAACTTCATATAGACCATACTCTGTAAGAAATACCATACTCTGTAAGAAAGTTTTGATAAGCTTATGGAGGAAAAAAATTCTATTAGCTGATTTTTATATGTGCAGAAGTGTGTATGATTGTTCAGTGGAGATTCCAGCACAGCAGGGACTATTTATCTTCTGAAAGGGTGATCATTTTTCATGAGTCATGCGTGTTATCATTTACATTATGAATGAGGTGTAAATCCCGTTTTCAACCTGTTACTGTTCTTGAGAGCACAATGAACCCAGATTAAAGGGGTCGTGTTCCTTTATGCAAAGTTTGGTATGTATTTCTCCTCTTTAGAGATATGAACATGCATATGACTATGTGGATATTTATTATTTTTATTATAATTTTAAATAATTACTTTTAACTGTTTGCTAAAACTCTACCTCCATTATTTAGGAGGTAACTTTTATGTAATATGAGAAGAAAAAAAACTCTATATATAGGAACACTTGTACACCTGTTTATTTATACAGTCATCCATTCAGCTCATCATGCAGCAGCAGCACTATGCATAAAATCATGAAAACTTCAGTTGATGTTCACATCAAACATTAGAATGGGGAACAAGTGTGACTTTAACGGTGACATGGTTACTGGTGCCAGATGGGCTGATCTGAGTATCTTGTAAACTGCTTTTGTCAATATATTCACATATCAGTCCCTAGAGTTTATATAAGTGATGTGAAAAATAAAAAACACTGATTGAGTGAAAATTCCTCTTTATAAGAGAGGGCAAAGGAAAATGGCAAGATTGGTTGGAGCTGCGGGAATGATTATAGTAACTTAAATAATCGCTATTATACTACTACTGTTACTAGTGCTAAACAAAAAAAAAAGCATTACAAAAATCCAACAAACATCAAACCTTTGTTGGGTTACAAAAGCAGAAGCCCACATCCGGTTTCACTTCTGTCAGCCAAGAACAGGAATCTGAGGCTATCATATTCACAGACTCATCGAAACAGGGTAGCTTATGGCGAGGATTGTCTCAGATTATCAGTGCTCAGCTGATGACTAGATCTGGCTATAGGAGCAAGGATTAGACACATACACACACACACACACACACACACTCACACACACACCCACACACACATTTTCTCAACACATCTAGGCTAGAACACATGAAAAAACTTCCCTATCAGCAGCACTCAGCTGTCCAGTGGAAAAAACCCACAAGCACAGTGTCCAGCCTGAAATGAAAACAGAGTGATAGTTCCTATCTCCTGTCTTCTGTGAGGACTTCACAAAAGACATTTCGTCATTGTAGCAAGTGCAGAGATGAGACCGAAACCTTTCGGAAGATCTAATCATCAGAAAAGGTGAATGCATGAGCTTAGCGGAAAAAAAAATAAACCTACAGAGAAGACTGGCATCAGTGCAGATTTTTTAACAAAGCTGCCAACACTTTTAACATGATTGCTTTCCCATCTTTCTCTGCATAAAATAAAAACATCCTGATAACCATATTACAAACACATTTCATGTTTGAACTCTTCCTGAGCAGATTAAACATATGGCAAAAGCAACAAAGCTAACTTTGAGCTTTGTAAATTCTGACTCTCAATCTGATACCAGATCTAAAAATGTAACATTTAACTTCAAATATAAGTAAAAGTTCAACAAAAAAACTAAACATGAAAGGTACACAGATTAACAGTTAACGTATTCTGTGTTCAACAAATACTTCTTTAGATTTATCAAACAAGTCATTAGAAATCATGCACTTATTCTGTACAATATCACTGCTTTCATAAAACATCAGGGATAGTCCTTATTACAGTGGGGGAAATAATTATCTGATCCCCTGCTGATTTTGTAAATTTACCTGTTACATTCAAACCTCTTTGCCACCAAAGACAAGACAAAAGAGTTTTCAAAGTAAGTCAGGGACAAGATTGTAGACCTGCACAATGCTGGAATAGGCTATAAGAACATCAGCAAGAAGCTTGTTGAGAAAGAAACCACTGTTGGCACAATAATTCAAAAAGGGAAGAAATACAAGATAAGTCAATCGCCCTCGCTCTGGAGCTCAAACAAAATCTTACCTCATGGGGTAATGATGATTTTGAGAAAAACAAGAGATCAGCCGAGAATTATACGGGAGGAGCTTGTTAATCTCAATTGAGCTGGGACCACAGTCACCAAGAATATCATTGGAACAACATCAAGGTTCCTCTACTCAAGAATGCACATGAACAGGCCCATCTTAAGTTTGCCAACGGACACATGAATGATTCAAAAAAGGCTGGTGAAAATGTAATGTGGTCAGATGAGACCAAAATTGAGCTCTTTGGCATCGACTTGACTCGCCGTGTTTGGAGCCAGAGAAATGATGAATATGACCTCAAGAACACCATCCCCGCTGTCAAACATGGAGGAGGAAACATTCTGCATTGGGGCTGTTACAGGAAGAATTCACCACATGAATGGGGCCATGCACGATATAATCTTGGATTAGAACCTCCTTCATTAGCCAGAACACTAAAGATGGGTCGTGGATTGGTCTTCCAGCATGACAATGACCAAAAACATATGGCCAAGGCAACAATCTGATGGTCTTGTAGCCCATTTTAACCTTGTGCAGGTCTACAATCTTGTCCCTGACATCCTTTGACAGCTCTTTGGTCTTTTCATTTGTGGTGGAGAGGTTTGAATGGAAGAGGTTGATTCTGTGACAGGTGTATTTTATACACATAATTGTTGATAGTTGATATTAGTTGATATTAGGAGTTCTTTCTTACAAGGACAGGACTAATTTGGGTGTGTGGGAGTCAGGATTCTTGCTGGTTGATACGGGATCAAATACTAATTTCACACGATCAAATACAAATTAATTTATAACCTTTTTTTAATTTCTTTAATCTATTTTTTTTATGGATTGTTTTTTTATATTGTGTCACTCTGTTGAAATAAACCTACCATAACAAATCTAGACTGTTCAATTCTTTTTTTTAACGAGGTTAATTTACAAAATCAGCAGAGAATCAAATAATTATTTCCCCCACTGTATGTAGGAGTTCAACATGGTGCCTTCTGACTTCAAACTGGGGGCATGGCTTTGATGTTGTGGCCTAGAAGATGTGGTCAAAGAGTGCATCAGGACATTACAAATAAATAGGATTGTTTTTTTTTAATTTAAACTGTTTTAATGTACATTAATTTATGCAAACAAGGCTTTTGAAGTGGTTCTGAAAAATGAAAGTTTGTATTCCATTCTTTATCTGATTAATTGAATTCTTTAAAATATGCCATTTATCAGTTTAAAATTACTCCATAATCAACATTATATGGTATTCATCAATAATATCCCTATAATATAGTATTAAAGAGTAGGAAGAAACATATACATTTACAACTATATCTATTAATAATATAATCACATAAACTGCATATATACTATATGGACATAATGTATAATTATATATACTGTATGGAAAAAAGTCTGACTATAAGATTCACATTCGCTTTTTGAACATCCAATTCTACATTTAGTCTGTATTTACTGTTATAATAACCTTCACTCTTTTCTGAAGATGTTCCACTAGATTTTGGAGTATGCTAATGGATATTTGCACTTATTTAGCCACAAGGGCATTAGAAAAGTCAGTGCCTTTAAATTTGCAGTGTGTGGAAGAACTATACATAACTAGAAAAGTCAGGTGTGAAAAAAGTGTGTATAGTGTATATAAAGTGTATATTCCTTTGGGAATATAATGTGATTATTCGGTATCATGCACTGTGATAGTTGCAAGGGGCCAAGCACAAAAGTAAAATAACAAATTTTGTTTAAAAAAACAAGTTTTGTATTGCTGCAGTTTTTCTGATTTCTGTTTTGTTTTAAGTGAAATACAAAAAAAAAAAAAAAAAAAAAGATACATTAACATCCTTCATACACTCCCAGATCTATATTTAAATTGGTTCTCATCAAAGTAAAGTCACTTAAAGTTCATCATCACTCATCTGCAAAAGCAGTTAAGCTATAAGCTAATGCTTATCCTGCCTAACAAATTTTCCGAGTCGTTTGTCGATGCATATCACGGAACACAGTGCTAGTACTGATTTTATGAGGTGTAAGAAAGCACAACAACCAGATATTAATATTCATTCTTCATGCACTCATTTACATGCAGGTCGACTGTCTGCTGTCACTCCATCAAAATCTCATTTATCTTATTAGGGCTTAAAATAAAATTTAATTACTGTTAAATCACATCAGATAAAAGGGTAAACATAAGGAAAAATTAAATGCCCATAATGTCTTCTATTTCCCAAATGTAGTCCACCAGTCAAGACATGTTTAATATATGTAGTTTGCCCTATTAGTTTCTGGCATAAAGAGGAACATTGAACCAATTCTATATTTGACCAGACTGCCCGGTTAAATCAGGGTTCGTGAAACATGTTTAATGAGACCGATTGGGCACATAAAAATACTGTAGTACAGCCAATCAATGTTCCAACTAATTTTTACTATAGTTCCACTTTGTTAAAAAAAAAAAATAGAACCTGGTTCATTAGCAGGCAAATGTTCATCTTTTTTAAGTGCTTAAGTTCAACTGATCAAAAATAATAACTATGGTACCCATTGAATATGTCATACTTTCTGTGGGAGATTATAAATATTAACACAAAGCAACAAAACAGGTCTCTCACCTGAGGGTGAAGATCTCCACTGATGAAAGAGCTGAAGTAGCCAGGAAGATTGACACTGTTTCCCTTTGCCTAATTGGACTGGCAGGCACCATCACTACAAAGTTCCTGTCCAGGCGTAGTTCAGACAATGGCTGAAACAGACGTACACTGCCGATTCTTCGCATGGGTGTAGGCCCTGAAAAGTACCCAGCTGGCCCCTGTGGCTCAGAACGGATGGCACCTGCCTTGCGGGAACTTTCTGGGATGCATTCACCAGTTTCAGTGGACTGTACCATGTAGTAGAGCTCTACAGGTGTACCTTCAGTTTGGGGTGCTCTTTGTCTCCCAGGCACGACGCTAGGTGGACTAAACCAACTGGGCAGAGGCTCCAGTTCCGCTACACAAAGCCCCAGTTCCCCTTTCAATCGGCATGTGCCTCGAACCTCCTGTGTCTCATGGAAAGCAAACATCCGGATACAGGGGAGATGGTCTACAGTAGTGTAGTCATCCCAATCTCGGCCTACAACATAGAACAAGACTTGGACCTTGGGCCAGCTGAGGTGGATGCGCTCACTTATGATGAATGTCTGAATCTTCCAGTTAAAAGTAAAAAGTTGAGAGGACAATGAAGATGATGAAGACAAAGAAGATGTTGCAGGGTTGTTGAAGATCCCTGGATCCAGGAGTTCCATTGGTACAGGCTGCTGCACAGAGAAGGGTCCATAACTAGCATTTACAACAGGATTTCTTCTCGCCTGCTGGATGAAAAAAAGTTCAGTGCGTGCCTGTAAACTGGAGTTCCTCATGATGTCCTGGTTGGCCTCCTTGAGAAAGAAGGCTAACTCCGCATTCAACACCTGGTACTGCACAGGCAGGTACGTAGGCACTGCGCCAAATCTTGGCAGACCCTCCAACAACAGTCGGCCATCCATCACTGCCAAGTAGAAAAAAAAACAGGGGGAGACATCACTCATCTTTTCGATTATACTCACTTCCTTTGCAATAAGACCTTTAACCCAAGAGTTGAAGTGCAGCAGCTGCTCAGAGCCTCTCACCATGCTGCAAACTGAGAGTTATTTATCTCTGACATTGTGCACTGTCTGCTGGCCCACTTTCCAAACCAGACTGACTCATTATTGAGCTGGAGCAGTGCTCCATAGATATTTGGGCTGATTAAGGCTACTGAGAGTCCCTATTGATTTTGCGTCACTGAATCAGGGTGAAAGAAAGGTGCATGAGATTTGTGAAGGCTGGGGTCATGGCCACTGATCGTACATTTAGAGAACATCACAGATATAGGACATAGTGTCATTTGGTAGTACTACATACAGTAGATTGTTTAACACTTAAGTCTCGACTGAACTGACAACAGATTGAATTCTACAAAGTTGAAAAACGTATTCTCATTTGAAAAAAACCATTCTAAGTAAACCTTGACTTCTGACTAATTTTTTAACCTGGACATAATTTCTAGGCCTCTTAAACCGTGTTCAGTGTGTTTATAAAATCCCATAATCCACTGTTTAAAGTTTGTATCCAAAAGGTTCCTTATAAAATCAGGGGTGGAAAGTAACAAGCTACAAATACTCTTGTTACAATACTTGATTTTACTGTAACTTTTTATATTTGATCACTGTTACAGTTACAGATCGAATTTATTTAGTTAACCTTTATTAATTTCAGATAACTAAAAACAACTGGTTTGACAAACCCACCACAGTGGTTCAAGAGTGTGTATTTAGCTTTTTAATGTGTTTTGCATTAGAATTGTGTTTTGACATTATGCTTCAGTGAATTCTAAACAGTTTGAACAAATACACTTAGAATGCACCATATTTTTTAAAGATATATCAGACCCTGCTCAGAAACATATCAAAGATTTTTTTTATATTTTATAAACACTTGGCAGTTAGCTAAATGTTTGTACAGCCTGAACACTCAGGATCATGTCTAATGAGCATCTTTGCAAAAATATAGCTAACCATGTAGCTAGAAATGTAAAAGTGAAATATAATTCAAAATGTAATTAGATTCAAGTACAGAACTTTACTCAAGTATTTGCGCTTAGAGAGACTTTTACTTTAAAAATCTGTCATTCCTTTTTATTTATGAATGGATAAAATGTAACTGGTCAAGCATGCAGCAAGCCACCAATCAGGGTAGAGAGCATGCTCAGTTTTAAACTTGAATGGATTGCCGCTTGGCAGTGGCAGAGTTAGGGCGGTATCTTGCCTGGGGGGGCACGGGGATCTACAGAAAAAATAATAATAATAATTTTGGTCGGGTCTCGGAGTGTGCACCCAATGCCCGGAGATGTTCCCTCACTCATAGGCTCATATGCAGAAAGGAGGGGCGGGGGTGGGGTGACGTCACTGCAGTCGTCATGGTTTCCACTGGGAGAACTTACAAAACCAGGAGTGACCTGGAGTGACGAATTAAAATTATGGATGACAAAAAAGGTCTAAACCCTAAGCAACCCAATAAAGTATGTGGGAAACGTGCAAAAGATAAATGGTGTTTGCAGCTATTTCACTCATCTGGTTATGAGGAAAGTAAAGGCAAATGCATTTAATGAAGCAGGCTAATAACTGTATATCACTTAGGTTAGGATGTGTTTCCTGCTATGCTTTTATGCATAGAGCAACAATATTTCTTTTAGTTTGCATAACATAATTTATAGTATGTAGTTTATCATAATAGTTGTACCAACATAACAATTCTAACCTAATTAGTTGGATTGTAGTTGCCCTAGCATTGACTGATTTAGTTACTTTTAATTGAGGTGATATCATAAATGCGTTCTGTTATTGTACTGAATAAGTCCTGTACTAACTTTCTTACGGCTTCTCCCATTAGGGATCACCACAGCGAACATCCGCATATTTAATTTGGCATATGTTTTTACGCTGGATGCCCTTCCTAACGCAACCCTCCCCATTTATCCGGGCTTGGGACCAGCACTAAGGCTTGTGCAACCGTAATGGCTGGGGATGGTTCCCTGACTGGGGATTGAACCCGGGCTGCAGCATTGAGAGCGCCGCATCCTAACCACTAGACCACCAGGGAACCTGAATAAGTCCTGTACTGAGTTTAGTAAATAGAATATAAGTGCAGCTTAAAAGGCTATTTTAAAAGACATAAGTATAAAGATGCATGTATCTTAAGGCTACAATTAGCTTTAATTAGCTTTAACTGATTAATCTCATTTTATTAATAGTTTGGTATGCTAAGAGTAAAATTTGAGTATTTTCGCAAAAACTGAGTTGATTAAGTAATAGTCTTGTGATAAAAAATCATAATAAGACATTATAGCAATAATATCTCACCGTACTTGGATAAGTAGATTCTAAGGCTAATACTTTTGTACTTTTACTCAAGTGACATTTTAGGGTCCCTAGTGGTCTAGTGGTTAGGCTGTGGCGTTCTCAATGCTGCGGCCCGGGTTCGATCCCCGGTTGGGGAACCAACCCCAGTCACTCTCAGTGCCGGTCCCAACCCGGTTAAATAGGGAGGGCCATATCAAACATGCGGATGGTCTGCTGTGGCGACCCCTAATGGGAGAAGCCGGAAGAATGTTTAAAGGGAAAACTTTTACTGGGGTAATATTTTACCTACTGTATCTCTTAGTCAAGTACATGCAATGTGTACTTCGTCCACCACTTGTTAACAACAAAATTAACTGTCAATCATAGATGTATAAAGATTTAAGCGATCAAGAATTTTTTTTTTTATTAACTTATTTACTCTTACTTTTACTTTTAGTATTTTTCACAACTTTACAAAAATCACAACTTTATTAATACAGTAACAGGGCTATTACTAGTTATAGTGTTTTTTACTTTTTTACCTATTTATTATATAATTAAATTCTGTATAGGATTATGAAAGTCCATAGATATACCTAGAGGAAGTAGACTATCTATAATATGCTATACATTGTAGGAAATAGGAAGAAAGTACATTCTTTTTCAACTATATAGGGTTGTACTATAGACCACAGTATCCAGGTGATAGTCCAGGTTGTGAAATTGCACAAAGCCTTGCGCTGAGTTAAAGGCAAGGTCTTAGATTCATTCTGAAGTGGCTATGACTAAGCTTTACACCCTCTCTAGGTTTCACAGTGACTCTCAAGGGTCCTTTTATAGAGTTTGATATTAACAACCATCTGAAATGCACTTTATTGAAAGTCGGTATATAAAGCTACTGTTTTATTGTTGCTTATTCCAGTGTGATTAAATTTTGGATTCTGATTGGTCTTTAAAGTGTTGACTGATTTTCAATGAGAGCATTTCTGACAGTAGTACAGCTACAAATCAAAGTTTTATACTAATAAACTACAAGCAATTCTATTGTAACAGCAATGTTAAGGGCTCACATGCCATATAAACATTTAAAAATGTGTGTTATTGTTCAAATGGTTCAAAAGAAACGTTTATTGAACATATATGTAAGAAGTCTTGGGCATCATTGCTTTGCAGCAATGTCAGAGCTAAAGCTATGAGTATATGGTTTTATGATATGGGAAAAGCCTCTGGAAAGAGAATGACTGTTTATAGCTGCTATGACATAAGTGATAAAAAAGAACTAATGGCAACATTTATTTGCACATATTTGCACTGGTTCCTCCTGAAAAATTTAAAGTTATGAACGGCCTTTTGAAGTCGGTGCTGATCATTACTTCGATTAGGAAAAACCCTGAACATACTATAAATGCGATGGGCATGTTCTCTTTCATCGGAATGGACTGCAATCCAAGAATCTAAAAGATGTTGAGCAACCACTGTACTTTTTTCAGCATGTAGGGAATGTTTCTTTCCAGATCGATCCTTATCAACACTTAAAACCAATCACAACAACTTTTTTTTGAGGAGTTTATAAGTATCTGTTTAATAAATACTGCAATTTTGGATGCTTGAACTACTCCAGGTTTGAGATTAAAATAACTCCCACACTACAGTTAATATCTCAATTTATTAGAATTTAACTTTCACTTTGAAAATAAAACTGGGCTAAAGTTTTATTTGTATAAAATGCAATTCTGACCAACACTAGGATTAACAGACGTTTGAGTTGATCCAGGTTTAAGTTTAAGTGTCATGTAAAGCCTGGCCAAACTGATGCAAGTGTGTATAAAAGAACAGCGTGTTCATTCATTAGTGGTGTAAAAGTACACAAAATTCACGGTTCGATACGTACCTCAGTTTTTAAGTCACGGTTCGGTTCAATTTCAGTTTTCATTTATAAAATGTCTGCTTGGTCAAATAATATTCTCTTTCTGGAAGATTCAAGATCTTTTTTCTACTTTTTATTTTACTGCATGTTGTATTCTGTATATAACTATGTTTGTGACAAATAAAAAATCTTGAATCTTTAATCCATAGTGCTAGTGTTAGCCGCTAGCCGCTTCCGGGTTAGTGGCTATCACTAGCGCTATTGTTTCTTTAGCATTTTCAAGCATTCGCAAAACAAATCTAGCTTTGAGTAGCCACGGTGTCACTACACTAACCCTAGTTTATTTTGCATACCCCAAGCATTTTTGTGTATGTTTTAAAGTTTACAAATAATAATAAAAAAAATGCTGAAAGTGCGAGGCGGAGACTAAACAAGCTTGCGTTTATATAACTTGCACTTTATACGTTCTTGAGGAAACTCAGATTTTAACTATGTTTTCGCACGTTGTGTACCGTTACACTCCTATCATTTAAATATTAGCAAGGGGATCCAAAACGCTATACAAAGAAAAACATGAAACTGGTATTGTTTGGTAACAAGCAAACAATGTGAACTAGACAATTTCTCAATTTTTTAAACTGAGAAATTAAAACAAGATATGAAAACTGTAGAAAAAGTATAGAAAAACAATAAACAATGGCTACAGCAGAAACTGAACACATACGTAAATGGTCAAATGAAAACAAAGGGTTATATATACAGATATGAATTAAAGCTGAAAGTGGAAACACTTGTGAATGAACAGTCACATGAAGACATCAACCAGTAATGAGAAAGGGGTGGGGCCATTGCATTAATTCAAACAAATACATACACACGTGATTACGCAAACCATGGTGGGAATGCGGAAGGTGCTGCAAGCTGAACAGCCTTTCACGAGCTGGCATGCCACCTTTGACACAGGGGAAATCATTTCTGACATTATTTTTGTGAAGATCAGTGTGTATTCTTCTGTTTCTGATAATAAGATTATTAGGTTATTTGAAACAATTTTCTGCCCTATTACATTGTACAACCTTTCAGGATTTCCCTCTGTTTAATCTCATTAAGTTTATTCCAGAATTAGAAATCACGCATCTTGGTTTCTAATTAATGCAACACAAGGAATGAAAGCAATACATATCTGTAAAGATATCTGTAGAGGAGGCTGAATAAACAGTTAGCAAAGAGACGATTCCCCCGAGACATCTGATGCATCATCTATATTTTTATTGCTGTAATGTTATTGCTTTTTGTAGCAGCAGTAAAGAGATGAGACAAGATGAGATGAGAGGTGAGTCTTGTGGGGGGGTTTTGGGGAGGGGGCAGTTAGAATCTTAACAACTTCTACTAAACTGTAATGATTTTTGGAGCTACGGGAGTTTGAATTATTTTGCAAGCACAATCTGTCACATCGATTCCACAGACACTGCACTCTGTGTGTCCTCTTTTCTTGCCAGCACGATTTCAGAGCTTTATGGGAAACAGAAGCTTATTGGATAGGAATCAGCAATTATTTTTATTTTGTTTTGCAATAGAAAAAACTATTCCAAGAAAATCTCATATATACTGTATACAGTGAACTGTTTTTTTTTTTTACAGCAAATTATAACAAACTCACATTGTGACTGATTATGTTTTTCATTTATGTAGCGTTAACAGAAATTATGTTTTTTATTTTCAGGTTGTTTGATATTTGGATATCTAGAATTTTTTTTTTTTTTTTTTTTTTTTTGCGCCGCATAAGCTGCACATCTAGCTGCACCTAATGCTTATTTGTATTCTTATCAATTGTTTGAACTTGCAAGTACTAACAAGGTTTAAAATGTAATTATATGTTGCTAAAGAAAGAGAACATTTACAATGCCAGAAGATATATAACAGAAAAAATCCAGAGTTAATGGAATCTAAGAATACCTATATATGGTTCCTACATATTTCAGTTTCTCCCTAGTGCACTTTTAGTGTGTGGATGGAAACTACAGATTTGAAGTGGAATATATTTGTTCTTTTAATCAATAATTTATTCATTTGTGTGCCTTTCATTGTTGCAGGCTTCTGTAGTGCGCCAATATCTGCACATCACACAGGAGAAAAAAAACCCCACTGAAATAAATGCTGACAACAGCAGACAAGTGCGCAGCGGGTGAAGGCGAGGGAACTATTAACTAATTTAAGACATGGAGCGCTGCCTCAGGCCACCATCTCCGGCCTGCAGGGAGTCTCGCTCGAGTTGAGTTTTTGATCCAACGTAATTGGAGTACTATAATCTTACTGTAAGTAAGCGTGCTAGTGGATGTGGGTAAAGACCAACTGCTGAGAACATGTGTAATAATGAGGATCGGTCAGAAGGCTAGGAATGGACCAGATATGAGTCTGAGATCGATACAGTCTGGCATTAAAAACTCATTCAATATGCAAGTTTTTAATTTTAATCTGTGAAGAAAACTTTGAACATTAACACTTTGTCAGAGATGAATCCCCTCACATCAAACGCTGCATGGCAGAGCTCATGGAATGCATGCCCGCTTGCAACCGTAGTGCATGTCAATCTTTTAAATCTGTGTTTATTTAGTCATGAACGTCTTTTTTTTATTATTCATGTTATGTCCCACACTAGACCTGTTATTGGTTGTTTTCCTCACACGCTCCTATTGTCCACAACTGTTTCAGTTCACCGCATGAATATATAATGTTTAAGTACCCCTCGTTTTCTTTTTTAATAAATGTTTTGAATTAACATTCTTAGATTTTTATTCATGTTTTTGCCTTCCGATTTGGATTTGTTTGTCTGTTATGAATAAAATACCTGCACTTGCATCCTGCCATACCTCTATTAAATGACACACTAGAGATGCTAAAGATTTAAATGTTCGCAGTGTAACCTTACAATCTTAAAATAACAAACAGTATCACAGAATTAATTACAAAGTCACAATAAAGAGTGAAAATGAAATGTCTTATTAAGTGATCTTAGCACATCCTTGTATAGATAATGAAAACCAAAAAAGGAAACAAAAAGATAAAATCCTCTAATTGTTTTTTCTTTCTGCAAGATTAGGTTTCCAGACTGGTCTCTGGTGTCGGAGGACATCTGTAGTAATTAGGATTGATTCACACAGAATAAGAAATCTTTATAATAATTACAGATATGTGTGTTGAGATTTTACCCTTTACATCCACCGCATTTGATTACAAACTGAGTGTTTTAGGTTTTATATAAAGCTTATACAGTAAGTGCCTGTAATAGAGTGCTTGGACACACAAGTTGTGTTTCATCTCTCCTCTGACACATTTTCTTAATTTGTCTTTGTTTCATTATTTTGCATCTGAAACTCAACCCGATATTTGACACACTTTTTTTTTCTTCGTTTTAACAGGAGGTAATAGAAAAGAACAAGAATTTAGTGGAGTTTGACCCACAGGATATAATGAAGTCTTAATCAGCATGTCAATTGGAACAGGCTACATATTACTTAGACTTTGTTCTACTGCACACTTTATAGAAAGTAAAATATGGCATAATCTTTCCAGGCATGTGCACACACAGTTTGTAATAAATTACCGACCTAATGCATTTGGACAGGACTAAAGAGATCCTCGTGTAATAATTACATGAATCCACTGCCTCGTATTAAACTAATCCAATCCAACTAGGACTTTTGAAAGCTATTTTTCAGAACGACTTTTCCATAAAGTGTCTTTCGTTGTCTTTATCTATCACATTTTGTCATTATATGATGAACGAGAGGGGCTGTGTGGAAAGGCAGAGTGCTCAGCCAAAAGAAGAAGAAAAACAACTGACAGAAATGAATGTCAGACAGTACTTTGATAAAGTTGAAGTAATACTCTGTGACTAAGTATTAAATGTTGGCAATATAATGATACTAATCAAGACACATTCATGAGGAAATAAGCAAAGTCCTTCATTAATATGTCTTACAAATATACGGCTATGTATCATTTTAATACCATGCATCATCTCGTTGTCATCACACTTCCATTCATTTGTATTTAGGCCATTTGGCAGACGCCCTTAGCCAGAGTAACTTATCATTTATACTATTATGCACAAGTTTCCAGCAGTGGCAACACAAACTGAATTTGCAGCCTTCTAGCCAGTAGTACTACATTTTTTTTATCATTGACAAAATTACATTTCCAACATGACATTCACCAATATAACTAATATAAAATGTTCATAATTCATTTATGTAACCTTTTTAATTGAATGTTCAGAAATAACCAAACACAGTAAGTTATGCTGAACTAAAGGTGACATCTTTTCTTCACGACAACACATTTTTTCGGCATATCTTAATAAATAAATATTAATATTATCTTGTAGAACCTGCCATCATTCTTCTGAAAGTGCTGACTGTTTCAGAAACCAAAAAAAAAAACAACACAAACTGGAAAGTTTCATAAAAGGAAATTTGTATTTGATATTAATGTTATCAAATGCAGAATAAAACAAATATTAATATTAATAAAATTACACTTGCAACTATGACAGAGCAAACTTAATACATTTTCAAAACACTACATATAAGAGGTGGTGTAATGTAATCCATAAAAAACATTTTAAAAATACAGTATATGTTTGCAGATTGTTTAATTTAATCCTGAAGCTCCTTGCTAGCACAACAGCTCTATCATCAGGAGATAATGAGTTCAATTTAAAACAGGTTCCACAGACATGCTTTGTACAGAGGAAGGAGTCAAGGGATCAAAATTGGCCATTTCTGGGAATGCCCTCCTTCTTCTAAATTGTCAATCATAGTGGCACTAGCCAATTGTATGTAAGCGTGTGTATGTGGAAGAAGGAATATAGCAAGTTTTTTTCTTTGAGCATCTTAAATGAGAAGGTGAATGGATTGACATGCCTTCGATAAAGCATTTTAGCCTTCATCTTTACCACTTGGTAGCTGTTTTATTATAGGGAAGTGGCAAGTAATCAAAATGGAAAAACATTGTAAAAAAAAGTTGAGGGAAATCAGCATTTTGCCCATGCTGGCTGCAAGAGAAATCAAAATGTCAGAAGAGAAGCAAAATGCCAGCCACTGAGAAGGCGTGAATAGTAACAGTGCAGTTTGGAGAATCCTGAGACAAATCTTTTGAGTGAGGGTGAAGACATTACCCCAGACTGAAACATTGTTAGGATATGAAAGGGAAATGAAAAATTCCAACATCCAGAGGCAAACCCAAGTGACAGACGTGTCTCAGAAAATGAATTAGCCACAGCTTTATATTCGAACATGGGAAAAAATATAATAAACGTGACTTATCATTCATCCTGTAGACATGAAAACCTCAGGATGGAATTGTGCTGTTATTATAAAGGACATTTAAATATTCAATGTAACACAAAATAAAATCGCCCACAGCAAAAAAAAAAAAAAAAAAAGGGAGCACAAACAGAAGCCCAATTATTCCTTCCCAATTAAATCTCAGTGGTAATTGGTTTTCAGGCGCAGTGTTAAAAACACATCTTTATCCAACAGATCCTGGTTAATTTAATTGAATAGGAACACCTGCTAGAGGTTTTTGGGTTGGGAGATTTGGTGTTCATGCTCGACTGCAAAAGCAATGCTCTGATTCTGTTTAGTCAACTAAAGCAACTGGTTGTTGCTCTAAAGCCTACATGAGGTCATTCCGTCATTCCCTCGTTCCATTATTCCATTCCTCAATCTGACTGATGACATAAGAACCTAGGCTACTGGGGATAAAACAAGTGTTCCACTGGAAGTACATCTGGGACTGACATAGGATTTCGTCCAACTGCCCGTTGATCTTAAATAGGTTTTGATGTGACGCAAGTGTATGTGTGTGTGTGTGTGTGTGTGTGTGTGTGTGTGTGTACACTTACCACACACACAAGCAAAGTGACCATTAATTAGTCTCGAACACAATGTAAAAACGTCAGTCCTATCTTGATCTGTCCTTTTATTCATTTCTTTTATTTCTATACCACATTTTAGATAAGCTTTTATGTTTCATACTACTTGAATCTGGTAAAAAAGAAATAACAACAGGAAATTTGTTAATCCTAAAATTACTATTTAGAAGTTTATACTTGCAACATAGGCATCTTCTAGAACCAGAATTAATAGTAGATAGAAGCAATCTCAACAAAACAGCAGGTATAAACTGCAGTCCTGTGGCAGTATGTAATAACATCACTTCCAATCTAAAAATTTAGAGCAATGCATTTCCACTACTAATAGACAAAAAAAAGAGTGAAAACAGGATCTGGTGAAAATGAGTTGTCAAACAAAAGTAAAAACAAAGTTTTTTTTTCTTTAACATAAATAAAACCATTCTACAATAACTCTCAAGAACCAAGAGACGTAGCTGAACACTAAGCTTCTTGATGTAAAAATATAATTTGTGATTTTTTTTTTTTTTTGCAGCTAGTCATGATGTATGACAATTACCCTTTGGTAAAGAATGTCTTACATCCTGTAGAGGAAGATATTTTCTTCACTTTCATACAAAGACACTTCATACAGCACTCTCTTTTTTTTTATCTCATGCTGTATAACCAAATGAAACCCTGTCCATTTCAATAAGAAATAGACGTTTGAAGTGATGTATCAAAGTGATAAGTGACTTCAAATAAACATGCAGTAAACAAAGTATTTTGTAACGTTAAATGAGTTTTGCCGTATATACAAGAATTATCATTAGATCAGTCAACATACAGACACGGTAGCTTATTAAATATATGAGTAAAAATATATCAATCACTTGGCACACTGCTGGGTAGCTTATGAGAAACAAAGGTGTATTTGTTATTTCTTTTCCTATTTTCTAATGCAAAAAAATGATATAATAATGCTTTCCAGCTTTCCACTCATGAAGTAATTTAAATGCAGCTTGAAAAGCAACACTAAGTAGAAGCGTACGTGTGCATTTTGAAGACATTCCCATCTTTGTGATTTATACTGAGAGCACTTATTCCATGCAAATCGGCCAGTAATTACCACGCTAATTACCCCTCCTGCAATATTAACTAACAAAAGTGTCTGGAAATATGATCCTGAAAAAACAAGAACAATTAATGGACGTTATTGTTTGATCTTTTGCCTGTAAAAAAAAAAAAAAAAAAAAATATTTATATATATATATATATATATATATATATATATATATATATATATATATATATATATAAAATGCGTTAATTAACACATTAATTTTGACAGCCCTAATATACAGTATATATATATACTGTATATTAGGGCTGTCAAAATTAATGTTAATTAACGCATTAACACAAATTCATTTTAACAGCACAAATTTTATTAATGCACAATTAATGCAGCGCACATTTATGTTTGACCATTTTTATAAAAAAAAAAAAAGAGGCTACAAAGGCGACATCCTTTCTTTACTCAGATATTTAAAAAAATTATAATAAACTTCACCAAATTAATAATTGTAATCACTAGACACTGCCTTTCCAGACAATTCAAATATTGAACTTTCCTCAGCCGAGCTTACCCACAACAAAGTGAAAGCAACCGGAATCAGAACATCATTTTAAAGGAGCTACGTACGATATTTAACAATACAACCAACAATAAGACAACCACAAAAACAATTTACATATAATAATTAATATTAAAGAATAATTTCCAAAGTGTACAATAATCAAATACGTATAAAATAATGAATAAAAAAGGGAGAGATTTTGAGTGTTAAGAACTTAATATATTTATATTATAATGGTAAATTTTTTTTTAAGGTTTAAGATACATTTAGAACTGATAAAAATGTTTATTTATTAACCCACAATAAATTTCCATTTTTTACCATTTTTATTAAAAAATATAACTAATTAAATATAAAAAAGGCAAAATTAAAACCTTTAACTTAACACACATTTTTTCACAAAATCCTTTCTTTACACAGATAAAAAAAAAAAGATAAACTCTACAGAAAAATTATTATTAATCACTAAACATTTGTTTTAATGATGTGCTAAGTCTTAAATGAACCTTCAAAATCCACCATGATGCACACATCCTGCAATTAAAACCGTACGTGTGGAAACCTAGCAAAATCCCGTATGGTGTAATGATGATTTACGTCATTCAAAACACCTTAATTACTTTAAAACATTTATAAGCATTTATGTTCTATGCTGAGTATCTGCTAAACACGGAGCACAGTGTTTCCCATGGATCATTATTACTGACGCACTACCCACTAAACTCCTTTAGTGTTCTGGACAGGTAACACCAAAGGCACTGCAGAATGGGAAAAAATGAAGGAACGGGGAGAAAACAGCGAGGGGGGAGGAGAAGATTTAGGCCAAAGAAAACAGCAGAAAGTTTCAAAAGTTTCGAATCATCAAAAACTAAAATAAAAAGAAAACCCAGTACAGTGCGATTGCCGTTTTTAAAGTAATTTAAAATGGATTTTTATATTTTTATTTATATACAGTGCATTCAAAAAGTCCCACATAGTGGCCGCTTAGCACAGGTAGTGAAGCACGTTTTTAAAGCGGGCAATAAATACATGGATTTAGTTCTTGGAAAATTTCAAGCAGCTTTTTAGAGACATGAAAACCACATCGCGACACTGTGCAATATTTGATAAATAAATACATACGCGAGAATAATAATGGGTTTCATTAAACAAATAGTTTTCCATAACCTACTCTACGTGACCACTGCTTTTTGAACTGCGCACTCTATTAGTATTTTGATATAATATGGAATTTAACTGCACAAAATGGGTTGTTACTCACTGTTATTCTTGTATGCAATTTTTTAGCAATACAATACTTTCTAAAAAGAAAACAAATAACTTTTCTTATTCTCTCTCTCTTATTTAGTATTGCTGTTTAATAGAGAAAAGTACTTCTTATCTGATTACTCGATGGAATAACCAATATAATACTCGATTACTAAAATAATTGATAGCAGCAGCCCTGGTCAGGTGTTCATAAAATGCTGCCTATTTCTTCTTTTATATACTGTAAATATAAATATGGTCAATCTCCTCCATAAATGAGTCTTCCCATATAAACTGTAGGCATAGTAGCCACAAAGGTGGAAGCACAAATTTGTAGAGAATATCTTTGTCTTCCGCTTAACTGAAACTAAGCAGCCCCCAAACATGTTCCAGCATGACAATGAAATGTTCAAAAAGCACCTATAAGGAGATTATTTTGTAATAAATATTCCCAAGTGGTTAGTGTATAATCAGTTAATAGTGCCAAACCATGTACTTTTAGAGTTATCATGGTTAAACTGTCATCGCCCACTTTTCCACAATCTGCTCTATAGGCTTCTCTGTTACACTGCACTCACTATTTAATTATTTAAAGTTACAACTTGTAAAACTCAGTTTGTTTAAACAGCAAATAATTAGCACTAAATCATGTGTATTTTTAGACAAACACATACATAATTATGTGTATAGTATAACATGAAAACACTGAAACACAAAAAAAATGATAAACAAAAAATGTGTGTGTGTGTGTGTGTGTGTGTGTGTGTGTGTGTGTGTGTGTTCAGTTTATTAAGTGCAATAAAAGCATTTCACAGATTATGCTTTAAATGCTGCTAGCATTAGGGATGTTACAAGCAGTGAATATCTAATATAATCCAGTAAAATATGTAATAATAATAATATTGTTGAAATAATACATAATTTTAAGCTATTTCAGCTGGGGTTTATTTGTAGAAACAAATTGTAATCTGTTTTGATTGTGTCAATGTGGTCAATGAACCAGTATTACTATCATGATTAAGTCACAATTATTAACTCATTTATTCTTTTTGACAGCAATTTTACAATGGTTTATTTCCGTATCTGTGTTTAAACAGCTGTAAATTTGCAACTGCATATGTATCAAACTTGCTTTGTGCTAGATCAAGTTGTGTCAAGCCGTGTCATGTTGTGTTTCTCATTAATATGACACTGGACAATGAACAACTGCGATTAAATTATTGAACATTTTAAATTATGCTCTTGTAGCAAAACCTGGCAGTGATCCTTTATGTTTATGCCATTTGTCTTTTAATAAATTCCATTGTAAATGACATCAACTTCTTACAAGAATTACAAAAATACAGCACCAGCCAGCACTTTAGCACTAGAATCCCTAAACACATGTACTTTCTTTTGTCACTTATATTAGAAATGGACAATTTTAATGGGAATGTGCAAGAATAAAAAAAAATGAATGTGAAATCTACTGGTACGCATTTCTGTAGCTCATCTATATCAGTGCTTCAGTGTTCATATTTCAGAGACACACGTTTGTGAATTGTGGGATTCTAGCAACGAGGCAGGCGATTAAAAACGCCTGCATGACTTCAATAACCGCGACTCGAATAGCACTTAGTTACGGAGCACCGTTGAGGGAGCAGGAAAGAGGTGAGGCAATGGAGAGAGAACATTCTCTGCTCTCATAATAAATGAGATGAACCCTGGGTCTTAGTCTGCACCACAGTGAATTGAAGCTGCCTTTATTTCAGGGTTAATGCCCCCTCTGTCGCTTTAACTCTACTCAAAGGTGGATAACAGCATCCATCAGCTTCCTCGGCCCCCGAAGTCACAGCAAGTAACACAGCAAAAAAGTTGAGGTGGATAATCACTGCTCGGTGCCTGCGGTTTTGCTGAGAAAAAGCTTTTCGGCCAGAACGGCCCCTGTCTTTATTACGAGTCATAAAACAAGGAGCTGCCTCATAAAGTGTCTCTGATCGCTATATAGCGTTCTCTGAAAAGCTGTCTCTTGATGGAACATCAATCCAACATGAGCTATTGGGGACAAGCCCCTGAGGTCACTGTGCAGGCAGGCGTCCGATAATATTACCATCAAACGTTTTCAAACAAACCAGCATACTTGTGAGCGTCAAGACAGAGTGAACATTTGCAAGTTTTTTACCTTCAAAAATTCAAACAACTTAACTGTTCAAAACTGACAAATGATTCAAATGACAGGAAAACAAGCATTTCTATCATTTCAAATTTAAGGTAGCACA
Source organism: Silurus meridionalis (assembly GCF_014805685.1). Taxonomy (NCBI): domain Eukaryota; kingdom Metazoa; phylum Chordata; class Actinopteri; order Siluriformes; family Siluridae; genus Silurus; species Silurus meridionalis. The sequence goes on from NC_060898.1 coordinate 13,496,409, forward strand.
TTAAATTTTAATAATAATAATAATTAGCTCTGCAGTTGGGAAATGAATTCCGGCTTCCTGTGCAACTCTGACTCATATGCATGTGCGATATAGTGTAGGCAATCGAACTTTAATTGTATGTTTACTCATGTTGATTTATTTACATTTACATTGATTTATTTTTTATTCATTAATTATTTAAATTAATTAATTCAGAAACTCTAAATATTTTCTATTCACCATAACACAGTGGCAGGTGGTCAGGGTCAGCAAAGTCTTCTCTGCTGGCCTAAACACTATCAGAAGCACTGACTTACATTTACAACCTAAATCCTAATATTTGTTCCATGAAATTGCTTTAATATATTTCCAACAGGTTATTCTCTTCATTTTGTAGCATTTCTCTTGGCTGCACTGCTTCCAGTACGTGTATGTGGTTGTTAGATTTTTTGTCCAATCAGATTTCAGCCTCTATGTGCTGCCATGTGATTGACATTGGCCATGTCAATCTAATCTGCCCAGGGCCTTCAAGGTCATTACTGCTGGCATTTTGACCATGGTCTCCTTAAAAATTAGCTCTGTTTTTTTAACCAATCAGATTTTATATTTACCTCACAGCATCAGCATTTTTCCATCCTCTGATTGGTTGGTCAGAGGGAAACTGTTACAGCCAATTTTGACTGGCAAAACACTTCTGTAGCTCTGCACACATTAATACATCTGCGTTAGACTTTTTTATGCCTACAGAGGAAGAAGAATTAATTTGGACATACTTAAAAATGCATTTTCAAGAAAAGCTAGACAACGTGAGGAGAGCTCGGCCAACCCCGAAGCTAGCTAGCTTGTCTTAGCCCAGGAAATTGTTTGTTCGCCACTTCCAGACCAGTGAATACGATCGGTACCACTGGGTTACAGCCTCTTACAGCAAATATTGGTTCTGAACTGCTCCAGATGATGTAGGTGGCACAGTTGCGGTTGTAGTGTAGAGGTTTGGAGCTTGCTTTAGTAAAATGGTATTCATCCTCCGCGAAATGCTTCTCTCTCTGTAATGCCACATGTTGTTATATTGCGTTTTTGTATAGTATTGATGGTTTCTATAATTGCAATGTGATAGCGCTGGATAAGTAGTGGATTAAGTCCTCACTGAAGGCCCAGGTACCAAATGCACTCCCGCCACTGCCATAACATACACCCCAAACCTATTCAATCAAGCCTAATAATTATTTCATAATTACAAACTATTTCAGAATTATTTCGATTTAGGGCCTATTTCAGATTATGAGAGTATGATGCAAAGGAAAAAATTATGTAATATCCAAATACTTTTACAGTGAGGAGACACACTGTAAAAAATGTCAGAAGGTTTCCACTATCCAAAGGTGTGCTGTTTCAATAAAGTTTCATCATTTCTTTAAAAAAAAAATCAAAGTGTTCAATCAAATTTGCTGCTCTCATTCCATTTAAAATGCATTTCATTGATTCTAATAAATCTATGTTATTTTATTATTGATGTGTTAACTCTCTGATTCCTATCTAGTGCAATGACAAAAATTGGTTTTCTGGTTATGTAGTGGCAAAAAATAATGAGCATTCAAAAAACCTTCAGTAGAAAATTGACCTAATGCTATTCCTTGAGGGCAAATAAATTTTACTTTAGTGTGTGATACTCTGTAGTGTGAAAACAAACAGACAAAAACATCAAGTGCTCCATGGTGCCATTTTTAACAACTAGGTATGAGAAGGGATAGAAATAGCACATAAAAAAATATAATAAAGACTTTACGTAACTTTTATTGGCTCTACACATTCTCTTGGGTATACAGGGGGAAATGTGGATTTTTCTTCTGTACTTCTGTGTTTTACAGTGGAGAAAAAAGTTTTTGTTGTGAAACAGATACGGTTGAATTGATCATGCTAATAACATAAATATATACAATATATACACCTAGGAGGTCACATTTAGCACTTATAAAGTTAAGGAAAAATTGCTGGATGTGATGTAAGTACATGTAAGTTTTATTCAGATGCTCTAAAGTTTAACTATTATGGCATTAAGCTTTAATATTCTAGACCCAATATCTGTGGGGTTTTTTTTGGATTAAACAAAATATACATGCAAATGAAAAAAACAGACAAATGCTCTACTTGTTATTGAAATCAGAGACGTTATAATAATATCAAATGCAGCCTGCTGGGTACAAGCATGCTTTATGATGCAGACACGTCCCTGGAGGGCTGCAATTAAGTATTTATTTGACTTATATTAATGTTTTAATGTTCAGTTCGCCGTCTGTTGGAGAATACTGAAGAAATCCGACTGTCATAAAGCAGCAGTGGTCCCACATCACACCGTTTTATCAGCTTATTTTTTTTCTTGCTACAATATTTAACGGATAAATGCGATCATTCCATCAAAGCCCTATTTTACTGTCAGGCGCTCAGACAAGCCACATTTCACATAAATACATTTGCTCATTTGCACCGTGAGACACGGCGAGATGTTTAGTCGTCAGTCTTCTCCAGGCAGGAGAGTCTACTGAAGGGGGGTGATGCAGAGATGAGTAATTGAGTGGGTGTACAATTGGCACTACAAAAACAGCAAAAGACATCCAAATGGTTTGAAAATGACAGCCTGTTATCAGGTAATATCTCAGCCCACGATAGGCTTGCTTTATTCTTTATTCCATGTCTCTCGGAGGGGGAGAGGGAGGAGGAACCGACAAAGGATTGAGCATCTCGCTGCCTTCAATGAACAAAAATCAAAGGTCATGCTTACAGTAGGACATGGAAGCTTGAGCGGAGATGACAGTGTAGATATTAAAATCAGTCTGTACTCGTAGCATGCTTACACAAACACTGTTTATTCTGTTTGAATGGCGCTCTAGCTGGTTCTCCCCTCTGCGATTCTTGAGACATGTTAGATCATAGCAATCACACTCTGGTTCAAAAGAATCTGAGCACAATTTGTTGCAAAGAAAGAACCAAATGACAGAGCTATAGAGCTGCAGAAGTGCCATATGAGGATTCAGGACATTTGGACAAACAAGCTATAAAGGAAGGCAAATACTGGATGTGATACAAAAAATGCTTTTAATTACTTTATATAATGATCTAATCATTTGTAAATACTTGCTCCATGTGCTCTATATTTAGGTGATTTTTGTTCTGCAGTCTTCTGTCTTTCTCTATGAAACCCTACAACCGAGTATATGCCTGTTAGAAAGGGTCCCCAAAAGAACACTTTTTAAAATCAAAGAACCCCTAATAATCCAAGAAACTCTTAGAGAACCACTAAATAATTTTTTCTTTCTTTGAAGACAACTAAAGGGTCAATATTTAGTTAGTCAATACATAGACTTATAAAAAAAAAAATGAAAACACTTTTTTTTTTAATAAAGTGGTATAGACAGAATAATAAGAATCCAGAATTTCAACAGTTCTGTCATTTAAAAACAATGTTGCTATTAAAAGAAAATATTTTCATCATCATAACCATGAAATTTTCTCTAAAAATGCCTCCTCTTAAGTGCCTTCTCTAAACTCGTCTCAGAGCTATGTCCTGGCGGCACCAGAATGGATGTGATGGCGTCGTGGTGCCACGGAGGAGGTTTTGTTGTCACAAACAGAGCGTGTGCTGGATGTAAATTCAGCAGTAAACACTCCCTCGCTAATGCAAGCTGCAGGAGCTGAACAGAGGCTTCACAGTTCACGGCTCAGTAACGACTATGCTTCTGACAGCTCCAAGCGTTCACTACCTCCTGAGTGGACTATGTGCAGTACGTCTTCCTCTGCACAAAATACACACATACAGTGTAGACTATTTTCTGTCTGGTATAAGTATCAGAAAGTGATTTTCTTTTTTCTCTACAGATCAGTTTAGGCACCATTGTAAGCGCAAATGCCAATTTAGCTTCGATAAAGATTCATGAAAAAATAAAAAGCTATATTTATTGCACTTTTTTTCAAAACTTGTTAATACTGCAAACAGTCAGATTAAACACTTGGGCAGATGTGTCAAGTAAAAAGCAAAATGAAAGTACACAGACACATCCTTATGTGATTGTGCCTCTAAATGTACATTTGTACACAGTGTGTGGCTTGTAAGGACCTTTTACTGAAACAGGCAGCAAATCTATAGTATTAATTATATAATGAATTAAATATCTTTTAGTACTAGTACATGCGCGTTTTGGGACTTGTAGAAACTGATTCCAAATGAGTAATCTACATAGAATTAAGCAGAGTGGGCATCATAGAAGCTGTTGTTTATGCTTTTTTTATGTTTCCTATGTTTAACTGACACATGATAACTTGATAACTGGATACACTATATGAATAAACTGTTACCACAAAGTTAGAGGCACACAATTGTATAGGATGTCTTGGGATGCAGTAGCATTATATTTTTCTAGGAACTAGGAGACCCAAACCTGTTCCAGCATGGCAATACCCCTGTGCAAAAAAAAGAAGCTCCATAAAGATATGCTTTACATGGGTTAGAGTGAAGCATTTTGAATGGCCTGCTATAGAGCTCTGACCTCAACACTATTGTATTAATTTGGGGTGAATTGAAACACTGACTGCACCCCAGGCCTCCTCACCCGACATCAGTAACTGAATTAACTAACAAACTTTAGGCTAAACAAGCATAAATCTTTACACCCACACTTCAAAATCTAGTGGAACATCTTCCCTGCTTATTATAAGAGCAGATGAAGACTAAATATGGAATGAGATGTTCAAAAACACAAACGAATCTTATTGTCTGGTGACCACAAACATTTGTCCATATGGTGAGAATTAGATCCGTGTTGGCTCTAACAGGATTTTACTGGAAACTGACTGCCAGCAACAATGCTCTGGATAAGGGTTGTTATTTCAGTCACCTAGCAAGGTCAGTATACTTCTTTACTCACCTAGCCAGCATTTGCATGGTTGCTGTTTGCTGCAGTTACAGCAGACTTGGTTGTTGTTGTGTTTAAGATGCTTTATCAGGTATTGTAGAAAAAACAATGTAGTTCCTGCATTTGCTATTTTTTACAGAGCACAGTTTGCAGTCTGCTTGGCTTTGATTGTCATCATTAATCATGAGATACGTCCAGATCGCTGTCATTTCGTGCCGTCTGTTCATTAGCGCAACAACGCACATTAGTCTTACGTTACACAATATCGCCCGGTATCAGCTGTCCTTATTGGAGTAGAAGTAAACAAGCATGGTACTGATCCGGTAACTGATAGCAGTATCAGTAGTAAAGAATCTCTGTGTACACCTGAATCTAAACCTAGCCTAAACCTTAGTAACTAAGGGGAAACCAAAGGCTCTTAATTTTAAAAAGTCTGCAATTTTTCTCATAAGGACTAGCCAAATGTCTTTAAGCACTTTCAGATCCACAGCTACAGTCACACTCCCCCCCATCAGCCACAGTCAATATTTACAGGACGCCAGACGAGCAAGCCAGCAGCCAAAGTCGACCCTTTGCAAGCACCGGCTGTCGGACTAATTGGGTACATTTGTCTTTCATTTAGAGCTGATTGGAGTCCAGGAACAGATCCAGCTGGCCAACGTCGACGTCATCGTGCCAGCACAGAAAAGCCGGCGAACACTCGTTGTGCCAGGAGCTCTTCTATTCTTACAATCATAAACCCTTTTTTTATTTTTTATTCTTTTTTTTTTCATTCACACGCTGATCACTCAAAAAGAAACAGAGCAGTGAGTTAGCCTGCAGCTAAATAGGCTCAGCTAAATCGTCACATCTCCGCTAGATAAGCTTTTTTAGCTCTTTTCAAGCATGAAAATGATGAGTTCTTCATTCCTAGGCTTCCAAATCGCAATAACAATGTTTTACTATGTCAATTATTTAAGTCATAAACAACTGAGTTACTGGTACTACACCCAAGTTATTTCCTATAAAAGAACATCCACAAGTGTTGTATTCCTCTTATACCAGAGCACATTAGTCAAAAATAACAATTGACATTTTCTTCCATGCATATTTACATTAAAATGGTGTGGAATGTTAGTTAGAAACAAGTTAGTTCATGGTTTTTTATTGAACTAACTATTATAACAAGAATAAATAAGTCATTATAGACAAATTGAGAAACTGCAAACTTGTCTGTCAAAAAGTTACTGCTTTGCCTCTGTCTATTGAAAATTCCTTCTATAAATGTTCATTGATTCTTCGTGAAAAAACACATCATAAAAAGCACTGTAAGATAATTCAAGTAGGAATGCTTTCTTATAAGCGCAGTTAATTGTACACATAGTTAGGACAACAAATTACTTTTAGTTTCATTTGAAAACTTAAAAGAGTTCAATATCAAAAACTTTTTATGACATCTGGAATTAAACAGAAATTAACCTGGATATCATATTTTACAGTGAAAAATCTTCTATAGAAATCATATCATAATCAACACATGATTTGTTGTACTACTATCCAAGAAGCTGTTACAAAAAAACTCATCAACACTTTAACAGAATTCAGCGGTGCTGGGGTATAATCATATAATCCTAATTAACATGTACAAATGGGGTTATCACTTATTCATCTTCAGTGAGGGGTTTATTTTAATTAGGGTCACTGTGCACAACTGCGTTATGTATTTAATATTCGCTGATTATGTGCAAATACAGATCTAATGAAGCAAAAAGTGATGGCAATTAAACAGCCACGGTAATTACGAGAATTATATGCCTCCGTCTCAGGCCTGCAGGATCACAGTGTGAACATCATTGATATAATTGACCCTTATTATTAGGAAACTAATGTCACGTCTTTGGCTGAAGGGGTTTCTGAGTAAGAGACAATAAGTAATAGCAGTTCAATTATTGGCATTTAAATCTTTTTTGTTGGTCTAAGGTTCTGTGCGCTGCTGAGACGCGACGCGACAAAGACGTTTTGCATCTTTTTGAGCACAAACACTGGGAAAATACTGCTACAGATTGAAAGGAATGGTGTAATTATGAATAAATTACTTTTCTGCACAATACATGAACTCTGAATGTGATACCTTTAATAAGTTTTGCATAAAAAGAGAACACTTTTTTAAGTTGCATTCTGTTTTTTTTTTTTTTTTTTGCTGTTTCTTTCTGTCTTTACAGAACTACAGCTAACATGAACTAAGAGGCCTAATAGAAAACTATCTGGTCATTTTATCACATACAAAAGTAGATAAAAGTATATGTGCTTTTTTAACATCTCATTCCATATTTAGTCCCCATTTGCTGTGATAACCTCCACTCTTCTGGGAAGATGCTCCACTAGATTTTAGAGAGTGCTTGTGGAGATATGGGCTCATTCAGTCACAAGGGTTTTAGTAAAATCAGGTATTGATGTAGGGTAATGTAGGTACTGATGAGGTCTGGGGTTAAAGTCAGTTTTAAAATTCGTTTTTAAAGGTGTTCAATAGGGTTGGGGTCATTCAAGATCTTTCACTCCAACCCATGTAAGGCATATCTTCATGAAGCAGGCTTTGTGCACAGGGGCATTGTCATGCTGAAACATGTTTGGGTTTTCTGGTTTAGATGTAAGGAAAATTTAATACTACAGCATCCAAAGACATTCTATACAGTTATGTGCCTCAAACTTTGTTGTTTCAGTTTGAGGAAGAACCACATATTGTCAGTACTATGTGACTCGATGAGTAAGGACCCAAATGCAGGATGCCACAGGAGAAAGATGAAAACAGGTTTTAATATAAAAAGTGGAGCAAAGAGCCAAAGGCAAAAACACAATCCAAAAACAGTCCAGGGTCAAGGCACAGGCAAACAGGGCAATACAGGGAAGACAAAACCAAAAACCAAAACAGTCCAAAAAATCCATAAACCAGCAAACAGAACAATACAGGGCAGAGCATAACACAAACCAAAAAACAGTCCAAACCAAGTAACTAGGGAGGCAGAACAGGGTCAGAAACAGGGTCAGAAACCAGGGCAGGCAGGGTGGCAAGAGTAATCTCAGGGGCTAGGAAGCCTGTAAGATAATCTGGCCCCAAGGTAAATTCTTGGTTGTCCTTAAATACCAGGAGGCGCGGGAAAAACGGCAAGATGGCCGCTGACCAGGAAGTGCGCGCCGCAAAACCGGAAGTGCTCGCAGTGTGCCCGGGAGATCCTGACACATATGGCTAGAAAATTCAGGTGTCCCATAGTGTATATTAATCTGTGTTAAACTGAGCACTCATTAAGTTAGCTTTCACTGCATAAGCATTTAAACTTTACATTTTAACTCTTATGTCTTTCAGAAATGCATATTAATGGTAAAAAAAAAATTTAAATATCACTTGTTGGCATTCTAGTTACATATTAGCTAAACAAAATAAAAATATCGCAAATAAATTAGCTAGAAATAAACTAAATATTTTAGTTTTTATTTTAATACCAGGATTTCTTTTCTGTTTAGTTTGGGTTTTGATAAAACAAAGTCTCCTATGTTGACTGGGTCTCAGCTTTAAAGCTTCAGAGAACACAGTGTAAATATATTCAAAAATGGAGTACATGAAACCAAATGTCTGTGTTCAATTACAGATCATAACCAAAGATCAAGCATTTTCCTTCATACAATTAAACCCTCTGCTCCAAAACCGGGTTTGTGGGCATGGGCTAATATTTTAGTCATTAGTCTGAGACTCTTCCTACAACTTTACTCAAGCAACTACAATTAGAATGCAGTTGTAGTTACCGTTTAACTGTTCCTGCTAATTTAGCTTTAACTCACTAGTGTTTACATCAGCTTTCAGTCACTAAAGCTGTCTGATTTTCTTAGAAACTAATGACGGTTTTAATTAAATTGGTCTGGGTGGAGTTTAAACAAGCCTGATATTAGCCCCACCCTCTTTACATGTAAATAGCCTAGAGGTATTTCTACTTTATCTAGCGGTAGAAAATGATGTTATGTCTTTTTTATTACAAGCTGAACAATTATAATCTGTGGAATCTGTGATGTTTTTTGTTTTTTTTCTTCAGGCAAGTTTGGATGCCTGCCAGGCAGTTAGCACGCAGAAGCATGCGCTCTCATTCCCCTTCCGCCTGACAGGACCGGATAATCTATTTCAGATAGAAAGTATACAGCAAAGCATTCATCTCTCCATCAGTCCATCACCGCTCACAAGTCGATATCACAAGCAGCCCGAGACATGTTTATTAAAGATTTTTTTCCGTATACATGCGACAGAAATTGGCATGCTCAAAAAAAAAAAAAACTTCTGCACAGGTAATTAAGATAAAATGATTTGATTGTGCAAAGATGGAGCCTCAACTGGGCCTTGTACTGCTCTGATTAGACGCCAGCGAATGCATGCTCCGAGATTCGAGACGATATTCCCGTTTTTAATTACACACATGAGCAGCCGCTTAACTACCACCACTGACTCATCTGCATGATTGAAATATAATTACCATGTGATTAAAACATGGCTCTGTTTGGTCTGCTAGTGCAATTGTTTTCTCTTTTCCTGCTGCTTTGTTGGTCTGTTTTTCTGTCACAGGCCTGAGAACTATTAAAGCTTTAGAATAAATATCCACAAATTGCACTTCCTCTAGTTCGGAATTGAAGATCTGCTAGTAAAAAGGATGCTTTTTCCTTTCTATTAAAATTATTGACCTTTTAAAATAACCAACATACTAGAGATGCACCAAGATGACCTACTAAGGGTTACTCTGCATGCACGTTATTAAAAAAAAAAGTGTTTCTAGCTAAATTTTTCTCTAGGCATTTTTTTAATATACTAACACAACTTTTCTGACAAGGTAATAAAGCAGACAAAAATCCCAAACACACTTTTCAGCTTTTTTAAATACACTACATGGACAAAAGTTTGTAGACACATGACCACAACATTCATATGTGCTTTTTAAACATAACATTCCACATTTAGTCCCCATTTGCTGTTAAATATATGTTCCACTTCTTTGGATTTTGGATTGCTGAATGAAGGATAGCAATCCAAAATTTTAAGTGGCCTGCTATAGAGCTCTGAACTCACTCCAATAGCAGTTCCACTCCAACCGATGAAAACCATATCTCCATGGAGCTGGCTTTGTGCAGAGAGGTATTGTCATGTTGGAACAGGTTCGGGTCTCCTAGTTCAAGGTAGGGAAAATATAATGCTACCAAATTGAGAAATGTCATATACAATTGTGTGACTCTACAACTGGTAACAGTTAGCTTGGAAAAGTCAAGTGTCCCAACAATTTTATCCATATTATGATAAAACTGCTGATTTTGCTGTTCTACACCATCTAATCACTATCTAATCCTGGCCATAGCCTCTGTGGTTAAAATTATGTTTAAACAATTATTTGGAATAGTATAAATTATTTAAAAGTATTTCTTTAATACACACCGGTAAACACATCAAAACGACAACCTGTCTTCTAGTGACATAGACACAGAGATCTGAATTGGCTTGGATTTGCTAATTTTATTTTGAAAAATGGTTGAGTCTGAAAAATCAAGTATATTTTGTAAAAATAAAATAGTCAAGGCATGATAAAATATTAATAGACAATGAATTGGTATGAAGCCAAGTTACTGTTACCACCCCAGTGATTATTTTCCCTATAACAGCAAATCTCCAAGTGTTTTATTTCACTTTATTCATTATTAATATTAACTGCTCCCAAGTTATTAATCCAATGTTCCAATGTAACATTCTGGAACATCTATGAGACAAGTTAGTTCCTGCTATCGCTTAGGCTGTAGTCATTTATAACGTATTAATGGCCTCTCTCTCTCTCTCTCTCTCTCTCTCTCTCTCTCTCTCTCTCATGTAAAGCTAATATGACAAATAAAATGCAGCTTGTCATCCATTTATGTGGAAAATTAACCCCAAAAAAGTTGTGAATGAACTAACTCATAAGAGTGAATGAAAAATATATGCTGCTGTTACAGAAAACACCATCTGACCAATCAGAATCCATAATATAACAGTGTTGCTAATAAAGGATTTCAATAATGTGAATTTCATCTATAATCAAAACGTCGAAGAAATAAAACTGTGATGAAGATATTACAGAGCATGTATTTAACCAAAGAAAAACTACTGCAAGAGAATGAAATTCAACTTTCAGATGATGCATAATAAAATATACATGAAATAAAGGTTCTAATCTTAATAATTCATCCAATATTGCCTAATTTCAAACTTTCTATTTATCATGCTGTTGTTCTCCCAAACTTCAGTCTGCTGTCAAAAAACAGTCCTGAGTGCTTATAATGTTGGACCGTTTCCATTACTTTTCAATAAATATATTTTGCAGGATCACAGCCAGAGAAATGCACAATTACTGATTATAGAAGCTACAATAATCGAGTAAACCATCACAGTTATAAAGTACTGGAATAAAGCAGACCAGTTGGCTGCAGGCCACTGAAATGAAACAGTAAATTGATCAAGGGGATACATCAGATATAGAAAAAAACAAGATATAAAAAAAATTATAGTAATAAAATTAGGCTTTTCACAATCTTTACATGAACACTACATTTTCTATGTTTACTCTCTGTTGGTATTTGATTGCCAGGAATAGTTCAATAGCAGGACTGAGATTGTTAAAGGAAAGAGATGCATATTCTTGCACAAATAATACAAGTGACCAACACAATAGACCACAACACTATTATTTTCTATTCATTTTCCACAACAGTGTTCTGACAGTAGTGCAGCTTAAAATCTCAAAAACAATAAAACGATTTTTAAACAATAATAGAAGGGAAACGTATTTATTAGAAATCACACATGAAATAAAAAACATTAAAAAAGCTGCAATTATATTATTTTAATTTATAATATTCAATTTTGCACTAATATTAACATACATAAATAAGTACTCAGATATATGAAGTAGCGAAGCACAAATACTTTGTTACTGTATTTAAGTACATTTTTCTGGTATCAGTAATTTATTTCACTATTTATTTTCTAGACATGGTCTACTTTTTACTTAATTACATGTCAGGGCCTATACTTCTTTACCTTAACTTGAAGGAAAAAGTGTAGGCAGTACTTTTTACCAAAGACTTTTAGTATTTGTACTTCTACTTGAGTGAAGGATGTGTGTACTTTTGCCATCTCTATAAGTACTACATGGCTATTTATCTGAAATGACATTAATGAACTATACAGTGTTTGGGTTACCAAATAATTAAAAATGATTACTGAATGGTCTTGCCAATACAAAATGTTGACTTTTGCACCATTCTGTACAAACATGTGTAACTGTTGAAGTTTTCTATTAAGTGATTTATAAAAACAAAAATTGTTAAGATTCTCCAATGTCACTGCTACTTAACAATCAAAAATACACAAAGCACATGCTGTTTGATGAAAATGATCAACTTGGTGGTTTTGTGATGTATTATTTATTTGTAGAATTGAGCAAGCTCTTGCACTTGTTTTTGTTTGTATATCTGCCCGAGACATTTTTCAATGAACTCAGTTGGTTCCGTTTGCCTAAGCTATAAGGAAATTAAAGTAACTCCGTTTCCTTCCATTCCCTATGAGTGTGTTGGTAAATGTGTGTGCATAGTGACATATCTTATCCAGTCTAAATCCTCACATCACACACAGTGTTATCGGGATAAGATTCAAACACATGGCTTTACTTTTTAGTTTGAAACATAAGTTTGCTTATAAGCTTTTTCGAAAACATTCTCTTTAAATGCAGTTGATGTAGGAGGTGTGAATGTGCAGTAAATGTCTAATATAAAGCCTAATATAAAATTTTTATAGTGCAACAGTTAATCATCACATATATAAACTTTCTGAGTATTTTACTTACACATAATTTAGATACACTTTCTCATTGTTCAGACTAGAGGAGTGGTTTATTAAATGGCATAAACAAGCTTCTGCAAATTTATTTCCTGGCCTTCAGTCTTATTAATTTACTCACACAATGTGACTTTCAGGCTGCAGGTGATAAATTAATCTATTAGCATTGACTCTGTAGAACCTGTTAGTAAATCACCTTGCACAGTTTTGTGGATGTTAATCAAGTTTACATGTTTTTACACACAGCAATTATTTAAGTGAATCAGATTCTGAGATGGGAAGCCAAATTCTAATCACACAGAACAATGGGATGTTTTTGCAAATGTGGAATAGAAAATACACCTCATAAATATAATTTTTCTTTATTTTTGTTTACACTCTCCTGAGTATTGAAGCATGAAAGAGCCCCTGTTACACCACAGAAGCAAAAACAAACGTTTCTTTTACAAAATGCTCCACAGCTCTAATTGAATCAGTCTTACAATTCCCAATTTGTCAAGATGTTAGGTTTTGCACTCTAATTAAAACTTTTAATTGTGTTAATTACCTGTTTGGTGCAGACTTACACTTCACAAAGTGCCTTTTGAATACAGTGTTAAATGTTAGCATGGCCTTTCAAAAGAATAAGAAAAATATCCATTCTCCATTTTAACCACTCAATAAAAGAAAAGTCATTCCTCCTGTATCTCCTACAGAGGGACCTCAAATTCCTCAGAGACATCCCGTCACCTTTGTCCTTTCATTCTCCTCTCTATCTGTCTGATTCATTTCAGTGGACACTGTAAGTCGTTTCCAGCCCAAGAGAGCCCACGTCACTGGCTAACAGAGCAAATCAGATGTGAGGTTTGGCCTAAATCAGACCACAAGGCTCTGAGTATCATTATGAAGACTAGTAGAAGATTATTTCATTCTAAACATTCCAAACAAGAAGTCTAACATCAAGTCTAACCACTGAGCTACTATTTCATATGACAGCCTACAGTACAAAGTAACTGGTGACTTTTCAGTGTTTACAATAACTTTAGTACAATGTGCTAACGTTCAATGTAAAGTAGACAGAGCTGATCTCAGATAACCGTAAACTAAAATTAACTAAATAAAAAAGTAGACAAAAGCTCCACTGTCACCAAGCTGATTAATATCGTGCAGCTCTGCTTGTTTAAAATAAACTATGTATAAGTGGTGGACAGTAATGGAATAATGTAATTCCATACTGTACTTAAGTAGCTTTTTCACGTACCTGTAATTACTGAAGCATTTTTTTTTTTTTTGAGACTTTTACTTTAACTTCACTACATTTTAAAGTAAAAAATCTTACTTTTTACTCAATTGCATATTGCTGAATCAGTTGTTCGTTTTTATTTATGAGTGGATAAACATTTTACTGGTCAAACCACCAATCAGTGTAAAGCACGTGTTCTGTTTTAAACTTGTTTTGATTGCCATTTAGTGGTTTCTACTTATCACCAACATACAGTTCAGCATCCGTACAACAGCAAGCAGAACATTTTGAAAGTAATAAATGATGGAAGAAACTACTGACTCTAACTTGCCACAACACCAGTGACCTTATTAACATGATTTTTTTAAGTTGTTGAAAAGAAGCCAATGCTAATTTTAATAGATATTAATCAGTGTTTGACTCAGTAATATAATTATATTAATAGACTGGTGTGCAAAAAGACAAAAACATTAGAGTCTTTTTTAACAGAAATTGAATTGATTAAGAAATTATTAATATTATAATAGGACAATATAGCCATACTAAATCGTAGTACTTTGGAAGTGAAAGTTTAAAGGAAGAACTTTTTATTTTACTGGAGTATTATTTTACTGAGTGTATCTCTACTTTAAAATGCTTTGTGTAAATCCAAAACTGCTATAAATCTATGGGCACCAAAAGTTTACAATTTTGAACATCGTACCTCTTATGAAATTAACTCCACTACTGATTTTGGCATTATGACATTATTTATTGCATTTATTGGGTTTTGTGATTGGAGTTCGCTAATGAAATATACATTTGTTTTGACATTTTCAGAATGTCTAGAATATTTTTCACATGGCTTTTTTACATTTCACTGTAAGTTGTATTCTGTATATAACAGAATAATACAAAATTGAGTTGATACCATTTGGAAAATTTATTCTATTGAAAAACCTCTGTCTCTGATGCTTTTTATAAAGAAAAATCAAGTTCAGCTCTGTGAATTATGACACATCAGCGTTCACTTTTACACCCTTCATTCCTTCCTAAATTCATTCTAATTTACAAGACTAAAGCAGTTTTAACGTTAGCATATCGACCTACCATAAATATACAGCTATTACATTCCATTACATCCCAAATGTCCATTACTTCCCAAGACATCAAATTACTGACCAGTACAGGTCATTATAAAATATAACTGTGCATTACAGACTAGTGCAGCCACACCTAAATGCCCTTTACAGATGCTTACATCTCATTACAGACATTTAAATCTAAGTACAGTCCCTCATATTTAATAACAGACCCTTGCTTGTCATTACAGTCCTTTATATCTAATTACACACCATTATATCTCATTATGCTATTAGAGCTTATTATCCTATTACTGACTGCCTATTTAGGTCTGTAATTAAAAACACCCATTATAGCCTATTTTAACTTAAATGCTCATTACTTGGATATTACATGTTTAACACCCATTACAGTCCAAACTGCAAAAAACCTACTAATACATCCCAAACCCTAACCACCCATCATAGAATATTATTGCCCACACTCAAATCACCATCACAACCCTTTAAAGCCTACACCTTATATCTCAGCAGCCCCTTACCATGTCTATTATATCCAATTAAAGCCAAATCCCAAAAGTAATTGCCCATTACACCCCATTCCAAGGTACCCATTGCACCGCATTAAAACCAAAATACTTCATTCCAGCTCATACACAATTAGCCATTACACCCTATTAAAGCTTATACACTGTTAACCATTACACCTCATTATAGGCTATACCCAAATACCCATCACACCCATTACAGCCCATGCCCAAATAACTGTCACATCCCATTATACCCCAAATACCATTAAACCCCATTTAGCCTACACCCAAATATCCATTGCACCACATCAGAGCCCATTGCCAAAAGCCTATTACAACAAATTATAACCTACACCAAAATATCCATTGCACCCAATTACAGCCCTTCCCAAAAAACATTACACCTCATAAAAGCCTATTCCAAATGGCAATTACCCCTAATACAGCCCATAACCAAATGCGCATTAAAATGCACACCCCTAAATGTCAATAAATCCTAAACAAAATCAGCACTAGGACATATTACAATGGAGGGAATTGGGCCTTCACAGTGCATAAAACTGTTAAATTGTGAAATATTCTTAAAAATATAACATTTAAAATTGTGGTAAACATTGCTATCATTTGCAAAGATTTTGAAGGGTTTTTAAAATGTACATCTATGAGATCATGTTAAATATTATGTCTTATCTGAATTGTCTAAGATAGTTTTTTCAATTTGATTTATGTCTATTTGTATGCTATCCTATTTTTAATACAGTAAATCTGAACCCCATACAACACACTATCACTTAACAATGAAGATTAGTCAAACTTTCACAGCTGTAAAGTTGACAAATCAATTTGCAGTGTACAACTGTTAAATAAAGTGAAAGAAAAAACTCTTTGTGAGCAAGAACTTGTGCACTTTAATTAAAGAATAAAAAGAGTGTTTAAGTGTCCATCTGTCTGACATCTTGGCATCATGTGCTCTAATTGCTTTATTACATTGTTTTTCATCTGTTTCTATTAAAGCTGCATGTTTATTCAAGTTTAAAGCATGATAAGCCTCTATTGGTTTAAATTTTTCTATATATGGAAACTGTACATATTTGATTGCCTCTGTGGATTGCATTAAAATAATGTCCAGGGTCGCTTGCCAGCACTAACAAGTTGAAGCTGTCATTAATGTTCGCAGTGCCTACTTTGTCAAAATGATAACAATAATAGTGAATTGTCATTAGTTATTTTATATATGGGTTGTAAGGTCTAGAATTCTGCTCATTTTAAATTGTACATGGAGATGAGGTAATAGTGTGTTAATATATTTGTTTGAATTAATTATAATAATATTCACCTTTAATGAGGTAAATATTTGTTGATAATAACATCATACAACATTCTTGTAACAAATGAGGTAAATATAAACTTGTACCAGAATATAAAGAGAAAATTATAAAGAAGGGAAAAACTGTTTATGATACAAAGCATACCAATTTTTCTTCTGGTGTGGACAAGACTGCCTGACCAATGAGCAGGAATTAAAGACAAACAAAGTAAAGGCCTGGCAGTGCATCACCAAGGAGAAAACCAAGCAACTGGCTTACAGACTTCAGGTAGTCATTGGCTGCAATGAATTAAAAATTAATACTTTTTGACAGTTAGTTTGTTTAATTACTTTTAGTCTCTTAACAGGGGAACAATATATATTGTGTAGGTGAAATTCCTACACCATCCATATAAATTAGATGTAAATATCTTTAAATGTACTGCACTTTAAGCTCACATTTTATTTCATTTCAACCAATATACCAGACAATAAAAGTCAATATATTCATTGAACTGACTGCATATTTATTTATATAGTGTCTAAAATCACCTCTGACTTTTTAATATATATCTCCACTATTTAAAGTGCTTTTATACTTTAAGTTGCTGAGATGCTATTAAAGTCAAACTCTGATCAATACAAACTGCTGACACTTAGTAGTTTAGTTACGGAAGATGCCCACATATACAGTTCATTAATAAAAGTAGTGCATCCTTAGTTTCTATCTATTTCCTGTGTGAATTGAAAGAAGTCCAATTTCCCATTGATTGGCAATGTGAAGGTGGTTTCCAATAAAAATCTGTCATCAGCGCCAAGCAAAACATAAATATTGCTTTGGACATCATCATCACTTCGTTCCAGAAATGTTGTGTGAATCATCAGTTTATTGACTGCCCTGTGATTTGATTTATCACCACTTTTGTATCTGAGGACACATTCACCAAATGCTATGACACCAGTGAAATATCATGTTAGTTGTGGAACCATATTGTTCTTAAATGCTAAAATGAAACAAATCATTGTGTGTGGTGCTGTTACAGAAATATACGGATTTTTTTTTATAATAACATGTCTCTAAGTAGTAGTTTATTCCTCCCATACAACAACAATTTTTACGAACAATTGTTATTTATATACAACAGTTCCTTAAATTTGGTTAGACAAGTGGCATCCCAAAGGTGATAACAGATAACAGCACAATACACTTTGTAAATCATTCCACTTGTCTGACTTCATTACATTGAAACCGTTACTTAAACTTGCATTGGGCTGTAGAACAATCTGTGTGTTGACATGACAACATGCAATCCTCTATCCTGCTGAGGCTTTTTTGGGGAATTATCAAGCAAATGGTTTAACCTTATTGTGTCAGAAATATCCTTTTACACACAGTTACTCCCTTTTCTTGTATTTTTGTTTCTTGCAGTTGCACGAAATATCAGCACAAAGTTGCAGGTGACAGTTTCAGCAAAACAGCATGCTTTCATGTGCTGTATTGCTTAATTAAAAAATGCCACGTTGCACATTTCATCCATTTACACCGACCAGGCAACTTTATGGTCACCGATTAGGCATAACATTATGACCACCTGCCTAATATTTTGTTGGTCTCCCTTTTGCTGCCAAAAACGGTCCTGACCCTTCGAGCATTAACAACATTAACTTCTTCATTTGAGATACAGGAGCTTGTCTGTTGGATCGGACAATACTATACAGCCTTCGCTCCCCACATGCATCAATGAGCCTTGTCCACCCATGACCCTGTTGCTAGTTTACCACTGTTTCTTTCTTGGACCACTTTTAATAGATACTGACCAATGCAGACCGGAAAAATCCCACAAGAGCTGCAGTTTTGGAGATGTCCTGACCCAGACGTCTAGCCATAACAATTTGGCTCATGTCAAACTCGTTCACATCCTTACGTTTGCTCATTTTTCCTGCTTCTAACAAATCAACTTTAAGGACAAAATAATCACTTGCTGCCTAATATATAACACCCACTAACAGGTGCCATGATGAAGATATAATCAGTTATTCACTTCACCGGTTATAATATAGTTATAGTTATAATGTCATTATGTTATGTCTGATCCGTGCATGTGAAACATTATTAAAACATGTATATTTCTGTCATTACTTACTTTTTCTGTTCATTACAACACAAACCTTTTTTTTCCTCTCTCTCTTAAAGAAAAAGTTTGTAATGTTAGCAACAGTATATAAAGTATATATAATGCTATAATTATTTAGAGAAAGAAAGCTGGAGCCTCTTTCTATTAATTAAAAGTCTCCATTGAGAAAACTTCATCATCTCAACAATGGCACATGGTTTTTAATAAATCTTTGTGAAACATCAATCAATTAATTTGCTTTTATTGACACCACTGTGAGAAATGCAGTTATAGAAAAATAAATCACCAATTAATCAATTGAGAATTCAGTAGCGCTGTGAAATAATGAAGAATAACATCTGGGAATGAATATTAATGACTAATGGGTGTGTTTCAGTGAATCGGACTACAAACAATGTAACGATTTATTAAATAATATTACCATATTACACCTAATTTAAAAGTTTCTTTATGAAAAAAACAAGCAAATTGAAAACAGTTTACAGTAAAAAGAAATCACACACACACACACACACACACACACACACACACACACACACACACACACACCAGGTTGTTTCCCGCCATTAATTTAACGAACACATCAACCTGCGGCTGTGAAACAGTTTATGAGCTTTGTAATTTGGAAACAGAGGCTGTAAACATGAGACGGAGGGAGCAGCGCAGTACATTTACTCTGATTGATCCTAAATACAGAATCATTGCAGCTGCTCCCTTACAGCTAGTCATTTTTGTCTTCTATGACTCAATGCATTGTTTGCTATAATATATTAGTTTTGATTTACACAATATAATTCTTTTTCTGATACGTTTGCAGGTACAGGAACAGTTGTAAAGTTGTTTAGCTAACTAGAAATATCTGTAGAAGCAGCTTTCTGATGTAGCCAAATGCACTTGCGAATATGCTACATCTAGAAAAGATATTATGCAGGAACAATATTTGCCATCAAGCTATGTAAATGATGTTTCAGACTAAGGGTGCTGCATGCAAGTGCAACAGATGATTTTTTGGGGTGTGTTTGTATTTCTTTGGGGTTGTTTTTTTAATAAGTGGTGTTACAGATTTGAATGATTAATATTGAGGTGACTGGGAGGATTTACACAGTGCTAAACAGGAGGATTTAGACTTCCTAACTTCAGAACGTCTTAGCGGATTTTGTCCTAGCCATGAAAGATTGATATATAAACTTTGACAATGTAAAATACTGCAACATACTTATTAACAACTTTATTAGTAATGCATGTATCCCTGCTCAGTATTTATTCAATCAATGAAGTGTCAGTGTTGCAATGTAAAAAACATGCAGACAGAGCTTAAGAAATTCCAACAACAAAGAGTTTTAGTGACTGTCGCATGGGTGTGGGTGTCAGATTAGCTGGCTTGAGCATTTCAGCATGGTGTTAAAAAAAAACTTTTACATACCAGTACCATGAAGGCTATAGTAACACAAATTACCACTTTACAACTG
The DNA here is from genome assembly GCF_014805685.1 of Silurus meridionalis. NCBI lineage: Eukaryota > Metazoa > Chordata > Actinopteri > Siluriformes > Siluridae > Silurus > Silurus meridionalis. The sequence goes on from NC_060898.1 coordinate 13,516,885, forward strand.
TGACGAGCAAAACAGCATTTCAAAATGCACAACATGAAACTTGAGGATTGGGCTACAACAGCAGGGGGCACATCAGGTGTACTCCTGTAATCTACAGTGGACACAGCTACACAGAAACTGAACTGTAAAAGAACATAAAAGAAAACATTGCCTGGTCTAAAGAATTTTCTGCTGCCATATGTACGGACAGAATATAGTATAAATCCATTGACCCAACCTGCCTTGTGTCAATGATTGAGGCTGGTGATTGTTAGTGTACTAGTTTTCTTGGCCGCTTAATTTCAATCAAGCACAGTTTGAATGCTTATTTGAGTATTTACTGACCAAGTGCATCCGTTTATGTCTACTTACTATAGTACCAGCAAGATGATGTGGCATGTCGCAAAGCACAAATCATCTGCTACTGTTTTAATGAACATGAAAATGAGTTCAGTGTACGTTAATGCCTCTCCAATGACCAGATCTGAATCTAATAAAACAGCTTTGAGATGTGGTAGATTTGTAGCATGATAATGTAGCTGACAAATCTGCAGCAATTATTTGATGCAAATCATCTCAGCTTTGACCAGAATCTCAACTAAATATTTCACTATGCAGCATCCATGCCATGACAAACTAAGGAGCGTCTGAGTCTAATAACATAAACATACATACAAAAACATTAAAAGCTCTTGGGTAAAGATGTGACCCCACAAAGAACAACAGTGGCTCGCCTGTGAGCCGGAAGCGGGGGGTCTGGCGTCATAACCACACAAACAACAAGCCTATTAAGAGTGATTACAAGAGCTGCCTGTGTCAGTCTCACTGATCTGTGGCTATGCTGCTACACAAGCACCTTCATCATAATGCAGAACGGCTGCCAGATGCCTTATACCGCTTCCGGCTCAATACCTATAAAAATAAAAATAAACACACACACACAGACACCGTGTACAGATAAATCACTCCACTTCTGACAACTTCCTGCTCTGAGGAAAGAAAAGCTAAAGACTCTAATGCACTATATTAATGTTTTCGTGCCTGTCCTCTGGAGTTATGGAGACCAGTTTGTTAGTATGAAGTATCTACAAAAAATACAAAAAAGATTTTATAAAGTTTGTCTATCAAAAAATAATGTTTTATATATATATATATTTTTTTTTTTTTCTAAACCTGTACTAGTCTCGAGCTAGTCTTCATCTTAATTAATACTTAATTAAGCATACAATGGGCATTTTTGCTTTACTCATTAGCAGTAAACATAGTGCTTCGGTGCATTTTTCGCTGTACATCTTCCACGTTGTGGAGAAATAATGTTTTTTTATTTTGGAACTTGGTGGTTTTTAATGCTGAAATGTTATTACCACAGACTGATCAGGAGTGTGATTTCATCTTAATACACCAATCAGTCATGCCAAAGATCTCAATGTGACAACCATGCTACCAAACTCAGCGCTAATATGAGCAAGTTAAGTCTAAAAACACTCCTTGTCAAGGATATCGTTCTGATTCAAGTGGACAGGTGTGGGTGTTGATAGTGATGAAAATCCTCCCAATGAACAAAGGCCTCTAAGCATTCTAAGCTTTCTCTATAAGATAGCGCCAACTTAGTTAATTTTTTATAATTTTATCACTAAGTATATGGTGTATCTTAAGGATATACATGAGCAAATTAAACTGAGAAAATTGTAGATGTAACTCTAATTGTAATAAATTAATGATTCTAAAATATTCAATTAGTCTGTGAACCTTCCTACTATATTAACATATATAAATATATTTAATATAAAAATTATATTATAAAATAGAAATAAATATAAAAGAGGCAAAATTAAAACCTTTAACACAACACACATTTATTCCCTACATCCTTTCTTTACTCAGATATAAATAAATAAATAAATAAATAGAAAACTAATGCTTAATCACTAAACATTTGTTTTACTGATGCACCAAGTCTCAAATCAAGCACCAAAGCGTGCTATGATGAGCACATCCGCCAATTAAAACCGTCCTTGTGAAAACACAAGGAGAGTTCCGTCTGGTGTTCTGATGAATAACGTAATTTAAAACACAATAATTACTTTCAAATATTTACAAGAATATTTTGTGTTCATGCTCTATGTGGTTTCACTAATAATAAACATACATTTGCATACATTATCAATATTTGTCTATTTTGATTAGAGTATTAAAAACTTGACAAATATTAATTTATGATACATTTAACTTATGGTACAAAATTAAATAATTTTGTCAAATGACAACCTAATATATATATATATATATATATATATATATATATATATATATATATATATATATATATATATATATATATATATTTTTTTTTTTTTTTAAACCTGTACTAGTCTCGAGCTAGTCTTCATCTTAATTAATACTTAATTAAGCATACAATGGGCATTTTATGCTTTACTCATTAGCAGTAAACATAGTGCTTCGGTGCATTTTTCGCTGTACATCTTCCACGTTGTGGAGAAATAATGTTTTTTTATTTTGGAACTTGGTGGTTTTTAATGCTGAAATGTTATTACCACAGACTGATCAGGAGTGTGATTTCATCTTAATACACCAATCAGTCATGCCAAAGATCTCAATGTGACAACCATGCTACCAAACTCAGCGCTAATATGAGCAAGTTAAGTCTAAAAACACTCCTTGTCAAGGATATCGTTCTGATTCAAGTGGACAGGTGTGGGTGTTGATAGTGATGAAAATCCTCCCAATGAACAAAGGCCTCTAAGCATTCTAAGCTTTCTCTATAAGATAGCGCCAACTTAGTTAATTTTTTATAATTTTATCACTAAGTATATGGTGTATCTTAAGGATATACATGAGCAAATTAAACTGAGAAAATTGTAGATGTAACTCTAATTGTAATAAATTAATGATTCTAAAATATTCAATTAGTCTGTGAACCTTCCTACTATATTAACATATATAAATATATTTAATATAAAAATTATATTATAAAATAGAAATAAATATAAAAGAGGCAAAATTAAAACCTTTAACACAACACACATTTATTCCCTACATCCTTTCTTTACTCAGATATAAATAAATAAATAAATAAATAGAAAACTAATGCTTAATCACTAAACATTTGTTTTACTGATGCACCAAGTCTCAAATCAAGCACCAAAACGTGCTATGATGAGCACATCCGCCAATTAAAACCGTCCTTGTGAAAACACAAGGAGAGTTCCGTCTGGTGTTCTGATGAATAACGTAATTTAAAACACAATAATTACTTTCAAATATTTACAAGAATATTTTGTGTTCATGCTCTATGTGGTTTCACTAATAATAAACATACATTTGCATACATTATCAATATTTGTCTATTTTGATTAGAGTATTAAAAACTTGACAAATATTAATTTATGATACATTTAACTTATGGTACAAAATTAAATAATTTTGTCAAATGACAACCTAATATATATATATATATATATATATATATATATATATATATATATATATATATATATATATATATATATATATATTTTTTTTTTTTTTTTATATATATATATATATTAGAGAACAAGGGCAGAATATGTGGGAAATAGCATGAAGGAACCTGCCTACGAATCACTCTCAGTTTAAGGAACATGAAATACACACAGAGGGCAGTGAGACTGTTGGGGGCACGACAGGAAGTCTGGCTGCAGCACAATACCCATAGAATGAACTCATTTATGTGTCTGTATCTCTGTATGTCTGTATGTCTACAGTATGAATGTCTCTGCTTATCTGTGTGTCTCTCTATACATCTGTCTTCTTGCCTCTCTGTGGGTCTGTCTGATTGTGTTTCTATATCTGTCTGTAATTTATCTTTTAGTCTGTCTGTCAATTTGGTTCATATATAACTTATATAACATATATAACATACCAATATTGAGAGGAAATACAGCACCATTGAGATCTAAATTAAAGCGTTTATGAGGCAGTTCATACATTAACAAAAACATGCCCACCACATTCATGAAACATTCAGTAAAGCAAAACATCTAAGCAGTTAAAACATTTTATTAATGAACCAGCGAGAGACTCATTAAAAATTCCAGTGACCTTTGCAACATGTTTGGTATTTTCACTGCTCTTTCTTCCTGATTGGATCGTCCTCCGTCGTTGCGCCTCACCTCACTCTCACACTGAATTAACTACAGGAAGGAGGAAGCTGCTAACTTTCAGCTCTGCTAAATTTGAACGGAAGTGAATCTGTGCTTTGCTCTGCCGCTCTGCTTCTTCCACCTTGCCTCCTTATATTACAGCCGACAGATAAAGCAGGCCGGCCGGTGCACATCTTACACAGGCAATTTCCTCTCCCACCTGCTTCCTCTGGATTCTCTATCATCAGTGGAATGTCATTTCTCAGTTGTCCTTCAAATTCCTCTGTTCAAGAGCCAGAAACTCAGGGGTCTGAGCTGAACCAGGTGTTCTCTGTACAATTTGAGTACAGGTGTTTCTAATGGGGGGAAACACAATTACCCCATGTGTAGCTGTATTCAGGTTTAAACCGACTCAGCAAAACAATGGAAAACACTGGGAAAACCTAGAATTTGCACTGTCAGCATCCTGAACAAGTATAGTCCTTGTTTGTCCAACAAGTGACAGAAGTAGAAATTAAGATCTCCTGCTCTTTCAGTCTTTGTTTCAAGTCCCTGCTTTCCAACTTTCAAAAACCTGTATGTCTACAACTGTATCTGCATCTATTTTAAAGAATGCACTTAAATTCAATGCTAAAAAACACATAGCATCCTGTTAAAATATGCAATTGTCATCCCTCTGATGACCCATACAAGACCAGCACCAATGCGGACGTACCTACACAATATTGCCTAAAGTATAAAGACACTTTTGTGCCCCAAACCTTTGTTACTTTAATGTGTTCCTATAAAAAAAAAAAACAGAGTGGAAGAATTCAGGGGAGGATTTTCCACGGGATTTTAGAGTGTGGCTGTGGGGATTTGAGCTCATTCAACCCTAAACACATTAGTCAGAAATTGATGTTGGGTGAGAAGGCCTGGAGGAGGGGTTAATCTCAATAAAAAAATAAAAAAACAATCATTATATCTTACCATGCATTTTCTGTGTTAATACAATTTTGGTATCTTCATTTCTTTAATAGGATTTTATTTACTATAGAATATTTTCAGAGGGTCAAAAGTTTAGATATATTTTATATTGACTTTGAAATGTTTGAACATTAATCAAACATTCAGGATAACTTTCCACAAGCTTCACACAATACTTTGCTGAAATATTAACTCAATCCTCCTGCCAGCACAGATGTACCCCAGTCATGTTTGTGCTCAGACTCACTTTTTCAGTTCCTGTCCAGAGATTTTCTATGGGAGTGAGGTCATGACTTTGCGATGGCCAAGCCAATACTTTCACTTTGTTGTCTATAAACCATTGAAGGTATGCTTAGAATCAATGTTCTGCTAGAACACCCCATTGTGACCAGGATTTGACTTTCTGGCTGAGGTTTTGCTTTAGTAAATCTAGATAATCCTCCTCCCCAATGATGGCATCTATTTTCTGAAGTGCACCATTCCCCTTCCCAGCAAGACACACTAATAAAATGATCCTGCTTCAGAATTGAGGTGGTGTTCTTCGGATTAAAAGCCTCACATTTGTTTCTTCTATACACAGTGCTGATCGTTATTAATCTGCTTTTTTGTTTGGATGGTGATCACCTGCAAACTTAAATCTGTCTTTTTGGGCCAGTTTTAGATTACAGGCTTCTTACTGGTGATGTAGCAAACATTGTTGATGTACAAACCTTGGTAGCTGATGGTTTAAATTTTTTACCCATACCCATATTGATGTTGTCTCTGAAGCCTGTTAAATTTTTCAAATTTAAGTGTAATCATTCATGGATGCAAATTTTTGCCAATGCAGTGTATGTGTGGATCCAAAATGTGTGTATTTGCATAAACTTGTTTGTGCAGCTTACGGTAACTTGTTTCCACGCATTCAAGCTTAAAAGGCTCTAATTACAGCCACAGATTCGCCCCACCAATTTCTAATTATAACAACTGGCCAATCAGAAGCTTCTTAAAGATATTACAATAATTTCTGGTATTCAGACTTTGATGCATTACTTTTAAGCATATGTACATTTTTTTTACCCTTTTTTCACACCCTTCCAAATATCTCAGTTGCGCTCTCAATTCATTACTATGTGTCCACCATTTAACACAAGGAGAACATCTCAGACAGCAACCTGGGTCTTTTATTACAAATACAATCCAATAAGAAAATTACATCTACATAAAAATATCATTCAGCACTATTCTCTAGTACTGCACCACAGGTTTATGTCTCCGTTTCACTGGCACCATACGGTAAGTAATTATACACTATATTGTACAATTTAACTCTGTCATGCAGCTTGAGGATGAAGGTTTAAAAGCGTATCCTCAGTAATGTATGAGCACCTTGGGCTGCATTTAGCCGGCGTGTCTCACTCTGAGGTAACGCCCCGCCTCATTACTCCAGCCATTAGGTGAGGAAGGAAAATCATTTCCACTTTCTTCATACTCAGAGCTGCTGGCCCCACTCATGAGCAGCGTATTAAACATACATCACAAGGGCGAGGAACATTAACACACTGTGTGTGTAAAAGAAAGAGGCTTTAATCTCTTATTGAAAATGGCTAATAATATCTGCTCAGTGGTGTTTCTATGGTGGTCCCTTACAGCTGATGGACAGTGTAAAGTGGTGCCAAGACTTTATGCAGCACAACAGATGGATAACATTCAGTACGTATTCACCTATAAAATGAGCTGAACCTGATAAAATGGCATTTTGATGTATTGTATACAGCAGGTGTTAATAACAAATAAATAGTGGGTTTTTTTTCAAGCATATATAAAGGATATATAAAGCATATAAATTACCAGTATTATTACTTAAGATTAACAAAAATGCCTTAAAATCAATGTTTAAGCATCATTTAGACATTTTGCTCAATGTTTAAGCACATTATTCAGTATCTGCAATAAATTTAAATGTAAATGTGACAGCAGATAAATAACTAAAGTTGGGAAATACTAACGCATTTAAATAACTTTCCCATAGAAATGCTACACGCCAAAAGAGCAAAAGAAGACCCGTCAATTTTTATTCATTAGTAATCAAAATTAAGCACTTAATCGTTGTTTTGTGTGCTGAAATGTTCGTCACTGCAGAACCAACAGCATCTTGAAATTCTTGATTCTGCTCCCCAACATGAACTGCTCTGATTCTCTCACTTTCACATTTATTCCATTAAACACAAACTAAACATGGTCATGGTTTACTGACTTTCTCAAGAAACGTCCTCCAGCTGACTCATACTGGCTACAAATGAAAAAAATAATAATAATATCATATTCTACACAAGCATGGCTTTGATTTTTGTGAGGACTGACTAAAAAAACAGTTTGTGCATTTGGGAAATATGTTTTCATTCATTTATTACTTTATCCTGGCACAATTATTCATCAATAAATCTAATTTCCTTTTATAATTCACTTCTTTCAGAAGCAGGTCACTATCATATGAACACAGTACTCTTAAGTTTTTTTTTGTTATATTATGCGCTCATATTATTTTCCTTTTATTTAGCTCTTTCTAGCTGTCTTGCTGTGGCCTTGATCCATTCTACTATGTAATACGTGCATGGTAGTTGAGTTTGGTTATAAGAGGGTCAGAGAAGATTTTACTATTGTTTGTTACACACCATTTACTGATGTCCCAATTCACATGAATCCACCATAGTGACCGATTATTTAATGTCATCCAGCACTCGCATCTTTTTGACACACGCCTGAATTTCATTCATACAAGCACAGTCCTGCTGAAAATAATCACAGAACTTGTTACAGGCATTTGTTGGTTCCTGATGGTTTTGTAATGGTTTGTAATGAATGAGGTTTTAGTTTGGAACAGAATAAAAGAAATCACTGATAGTGGTAAAATTTTGGCAAATAAAGCACTCATATTCATAACATGAGTAGTTTTATACGGAACATAAAAAGGATGGTAACTATATTATTTACATATAATGAATATTAATTAATCTGTGTCTGTAACCAAATGCCATTTAGACATCGTTGCATACTGATTATGAATGAAACAAAACATTTTCTTTTTTAAACCACTGCAAGAAGTAATCAAATGCAGTGCTGAATTGGCAGCTGTATGTCAGACATGGATCCTGCCAGGTCAGAATTAATGCAGAGAAGTATAATGCAAATACTTAAGATTCAGCTTCAGGAAAAAAACAGACTCACCTCTGCATAGGAAAGGCGAAAAAAATATGCGGCACATATCTGTAACCGTACATGATTGGCTCTTAGAAACTATCGAAAACATTGGATTGGATGCCATTAGACAGAGTTTTAAATTGGGTGTTGAAAAATATTCTTTTTATATCAGGAGGAAGATTAAAAGGGCAATAAATTATAGAAATAAACGCAACACAAGTCCAGATAGATAAAAGAAATAGTCCAGAATCCCAGAAATAATAATACTAAACAGTACTTGTCAAGAAAGATTGTTTTGTACCTTTAGCTTGTATTTTTTTCCTATTAATGAGCATATATTATATACAGTATTGTTGATCAGCTATAAAAGAAGTGGTCCTTAAGATCTAATTTTGTAATCTTCAATAGCCACGTTATCCTGCTCAAAAACCTAATAAATCTGAAGCCCACCCCAGTAACACTATGTATTTTAATTCTTCTTAAAGAATCCTATATAAAAAATATTCACTATATGTACAAAAGATGTTAAGAAAAAAGTACAGTTTTTGTTTCTGATTATGATTTTGGGGAGGTTTTGGAAGAACCATTGGAGATTCCTTGCAGAGCCTGGCAACAGCCTGGGTTTCCATGATCCTCATTAGTAAGCAAAAAGCTTCAGCTGTCCTTTTTTGTGAAATATTGTGTCAGGATTTAGGTGCAGCAGATGTATAGCAGATGTGCAGCAGCAAACTCACCTCTGCAAAGCAAAGGCAGGATGAGGGACGCGGTGCACATGCGCAGCAGCATCTTCTCCATCCTTCAGGGAGCGGGTCAGCAGGACTCTGGAACCTCTCACAACTCCTCGTGACACCTGGATTTTCTTCTTCCTCCTCCTCCTCTTCCTTCTGCTCACGCGCCAAGGTACAGGGCACCCATTGATCTACCTTACCGGTGCTGGTTTTCCATATCAAACTGCCCAGCTGGTGCCTGAACTATATAATAAATCTAAGCTGTTCCAGGATTGGGATGCAAAGATTTGCAAATTTAGTGCAAATTCTTACACTAAATAAATAATACGGATTTATTCAGCGCAAAGAGTCTCAAAGCTGCAGGTGGTCTACATATAAGTGCAGGATCAGTACCATAATCATGCATGAAGCCTAAAAAGCCATGAAAGGAGCCGGAGGAAAAAGTTTAAAAAGGGAAAGAGAAAAAAAAAAAGACTGTCAGTCTGTCAGGATCAAAACAACTTCCAACAATCGGCTGCGGGTGCGTCATGCGCGTGCCTACACCCGAAAAACACCCAATAGCGCAACAGCGTCTTTTCAGGAGACACACAAGTCCAAGTCTGTGTGCGCGATCGGATGCACATTTAATATCCTACAAATTGTAGCACACGAGATCGCTTTTTATTCAGCACATGTTGAGGAAATCGTGCCTGCGCTGCTGCCGGGGTGTTCCGCCGTCCCGCGTCGTGCGTCAAAGTCAACCCGCGTGCCACAAGCGCACGCAAACCGGCACGGGGGGAAAAAAGTTCTCCCAAATATGCTTTCTCCTTTCCGGTATAGTCCAGACAGATTTCTTGCCCAGGCTCTGTTCACTGAGTCCTGACAATGCTGTTCTTCGGCACGATTTAAAAAAAAAAAAAATCGGTGCCGAGTGAGCGCTCAAGAAGACTTGGACACGCCGAGTCCCGAATAACTCCGTGTGCCCTACTTAGGCGCACTACATATGAGTGGAAAGGAGTGGTTCCTACAGCTTACGCAGTGAACTGTGTTGTCTAACAGCAAGGTATTTGGGATTGAAGCAGAAAATTGGGGGCGTCGCGTCAATGGGGACCTCGGTGCATGAATAATAATAATAATAATAATAATAATAATAATAATAATAATAATAATATTAATTCCCATTCACAAATGTTATATGCAGTATGTAATATGAAGCTTATTTACTGTATACACCAACATGTATGCAATTAATTTAAAATAAATACGTCCCTATTTACCTTCATGTAACTCTATGGCATTATGATTCAAAATGAATGCAGAAATATATTACACTTATGTATATTCTAATAGAACTACTTCCCCACCCCCCAAAATAATACTTTTGTTAAATAATTATTTTCAGAGACGGTGGAAATGCAAAAGCACAAAGACTCAACGTCCCCCTCTAGTGGACACCTCTAGTGGAGATTTTCATTATGATTTCTTTCCTGCCTCGCCTCTTACTAATGACACTATTTTTTTTATGAAGGGCGATTTATTTGGCGACATAAAAGGAATCCATGAATTTATAGTTTATAACATAACACCTGCCGTAAAAAGGTCTGTAGCTATAACTCTAGTTACAATAAAATATAGGCTATGCTTTCAATTAAAAGATCACCTTCTGCTTTTAGTTTATAGCACATGATATAATAAAATATGGGAATCAGGTGTTACCCTACTGCATGTGGCCAAGCCCCTCAACCAAATGTGGTTATTCCAGAATATAAAATGTCCTTGTATACTATAGCATTAAGATTTCCTTCTATTGAAACCTAAGGACACAAACTAATTGAGTGACAATTCCAATGTGCACTAAGCAGTCATCATAAAGACAGGGTTTGTCAAGGTTGTTTTGAAAGAACTCAAGTGGCCTGCACAGAACCCTGACCTCAACCCCACGGAACAACTCAATTCAATTCTATTTTACCTGTACGGTGCTTTTAACAATGGACATTGTCCCGAAGCAGCTTTACAGAAATAAATAAAAATATAAATTTTAAATTCATGAATTGGTCCTCTATAAGTGTATCCATTATAAGCAAACTAGTGGCGAGAGTGGCAAGAAAAAACTCCCTGAGACAGCAGGAGAAAGAAACCTTGAGAGAAACCAGATTCAAAAGAGATTCCATCCTTATCTGGTGACTCTGAAGGTACATTCATTGTAGTTCCATCATTGTTGAGTTGTTCATTGATCACCTGTTCACTGATGGACATTTGAATGCAAAAAAAATGTTCATGGCAACTGTAGTGTTAAGCCATCGTAGCAGAGTGTTTATATTAATTACCATCCAAATCCATCTTCATGGTTTTTACATTCAAGTCTGCTCAGTAATGAATCTTTAAAGTGTTCATGCGGAACCATCCTCAGCAGCAGTGAGTGCTCTCCAATTGAAAAGAACTCCATCCAGAGGTATGGCATCAGGATAGATCAGGCAGGTCCAAAATGAAGTAAGGGACAGGATCACTGTTAACTCAGGAGCATGTTTTACCCAACAGGGGTGAAGCAACACAGAGAGAACTGAACATATATTATTATCCTTGTTGATAAATAATAGTTAAGGACACTGTGCATTATGATCAGGGTGCAAGTAAGGATCTCTGGCAAGACTAGCAATGACATCATTACCAAAAGTGTGAGCCAAAAGGTAAGACAGACATGAGCGATATCTGGGATATAAGACCCACCACAACCCAATCAACAAACTTAAGTAAATGCATGAAAGTGTGGGTATTGAGGGGCATCAGCATCCAAATGTCCCAATTTACCAAAACACTCTATAACCATTATCGCAGGCTTGATTAAACAAATATATTTTCAACCTAAACTTGAACACTGAGACTAGTTGAAATGCTGTTCTATAACTGTGGGGCTTTATAAGAGAAAGCTCTGCCCCCTGTATTAGTCTTCGGTATTCAAGGTACCAACAGATAGCCTGCACATTTTGATCAAAGTAGGCATGGCAGATCAATATCGACCAAACGTTTACTCAGGTACAGCAGCGTGAGACCATCCAGTGCTTTCTACCTAAGCAGAAGTATTTTTTATAATCAGTGCAAGCTTTGATTGGGAGCCAATGTAGAGTGAATAAGGCAGGGGTGATGTGGTCATATTTTCTGCTGCTGCATTCTGGACTAACTGGAGCTTATTTATGCACTTACTGGAACATCCAGACAGTAATGCATTTTAAAAGTTCGATGTACTGTAACAAATGCAAGAGCTAGTTTCATCATATAACAGAACTTATTTAAATATAGAACTTATTTCTTAGAAATAAGAAAATAGAAAAACCTTTAAAAATGTAAAATATTTCTTAGATGAGTGATGGCTATCCTAGTAATTATTTCGTACATGAGCTTCAAGGAAAAGACTGGAGTCAATAATTACACCAAGGTTTTTTACTATTACACATTTTAAGACAGAAAGGCCATCAGAGATACTATGTAATTAGAAAGTGTACTTCTAGCTGCATGTGGTCCTAATTAAAGTACTTTCGTCTTATCAGAATTTAGCAGAAGAAAGTTAACAAGCATCCACTGTCTAATGTCTTTAACACATTCCTCAACATTATTAAGCTGATGTCTCTCATCTAGGTTACATACAACTGTGTATCGTCATCATAACAATGGTATCTAATACCATGCTTCCAAATCATTTTATCCTGAGGCAACATGTATAGGGAAAAAGCAGTGGGCATAAGATACTGTAGATCCAAACTTTACCTTTTAAATGTAAAAAAAATCACTATTTACATCTACACACTTATAACGATCAGCCAGATAAGATTTGAGCCAGGAGAGAGCCATTCCCTTAACTCCAACTGCATTTTCTAATCTAGCAGAATTAATATTACGATCAGTGGTGTCAAAAGCTGCACTAAGTCTAAGTCAAGCAACACACTAAAGCAGACACAGCCTTGATAAGAGGCCAGTCGCAGGTCATTTACCACTTTAACCAGCGCTGACAATGTTCTATGGTGAGGCTTAAATCCTGAGTGATACATTTAGTGAATGTTATTTCTATGTAAGTATGAGCATAATTGATCTTGGAGATAAAAGGAAGGTTTGATACTGGCCTGTAGTTGGACAACCCACAGGGGTCAAGGGCAGGTTTTTAATTAGGGGTTTGTTAACAGCTAGCTTGAAAGATTTAGGTACATAACAAATGTTATGAAAGAGTTTTTTTCAACAATTTTTGATTGCTTCCCGAATTATCTGTTTGTAGAAGCATTAGGGTAAAGGATCAAAAGTTGATGTTTTTGATCCATAAAAATGTGAATACCTTTCTGATTAACTGGAAAGTTGATTATTCACCTTTACTTCACTAATGCTCTTCTAGCTGGAAAAAAAAGTCCCACAAATCTACTGAATAACCTTCTGCAAGAAGCTGTTAGACCATCTTTGTTTTGAATATAGTTTTGGAATGGGCACATACATTTGTTATAGTCAGGTGTCTACATATATTATAGTATACTATAATTGTGTGTGTATATATATATATATATATATATATATATATATATATATATATATATATATATATATATATATATATATATATATATCAGAGGCGATTTCTTTAAGACTGCAAGGGAAGCTCGGCTTCCCTTATAATGTCACAAAATTAATGGTCAAATATGTACTATTGTATTAACATTTTATTGACTAAAATCAGAATCAGTTACATATAGCAGGTCGGCTGACTCGATTTCCTTCTCATACATTCCCGCAGCGTCACAGTGCATTTCCTATTGAAGCCCAGCGTCCATTGACTTCAATGGGGCTGCTTTGAACAGTTTTTCAGCGCTTCGAAACTAGACGGTCATTGGATAAACGCTGCGATTATGTCCCGCCCACGGACGCTCAGCGTCTCTGGGGTGAATGGGAGTGGGCTGGCCCGGACTCCGAGCTTCTGCGTGATGATTGGAGGGTCTGTCGAAGACTGCATCTCCTTTTGACTGACAGCGATTCTGTACTATAAGGAATCACTGAAGCTATTCGCGCTCAGTCCCATCGCGGATTTCTCAAGTTCAGTCGAAATAAAACTGCTGCAACCTATTTCTTTGATATTTGCTTGGCGAAATTGCTTGATTTTCATCATACATTTCACACAATTATACACCACATTCCTTGTTTCAGTTTTACAGAGTTTAATATTTTTTTTTTAGATCGTTCATTCATTCCTTCATTCATGGCCATCACTTTGATTCAGGAAGACTGAGGTCAGAACTTCAAGTCCTGTATTCAGATCAGGACTTGCAGGGTAACAGGGAAAGCTGTGTGATTACTTGGTGTTCCTTAAAGACATGGAGTTGGACAGTGCAATGCCTCAGCTTTACAAACTGTTCTCATTAGTGGCAACAATTGGAGCTACATCTGCAGGTGTAGAAAGGAGCTTCTCCTGTTTAAAGCGACTCAAGTCCTACACCCGAAACACAATGGGCCAAGGCCGTTTAAGCAGCCTAGCTCTGCTGGCCATTGAGAGGACACTGGTCAAGTCACTTGAAAAGACTCCTAGTTGGTACGACAGGGTCACAGACCATTTTCTTGAAAAGGAACGTAGGGCAGAATTTACTTTTAAATAAATAGACAATTTTATGATGTAGGCCAAAATGAGCTTCCCTCTCTGACAGACCAGTAGCCGCCACTGATATATATATATATATATATATATATATATATATATATATATATATATATATATATATATATATATATATATATATTGATTCCAGGTGTCCTAAATGTCTAATTGATATGCATTTAAAATTAAGTCAATAGTAATAATGACTTATATCAGTGTAGTAGGCACATTTAGTCAATAAATCTAGAAACATTGGCCAGGCTTCAGGATGTAAGCTAAGGTATAAAATATTCACTGTTGCATTAAGATTCCTAAGGCTTTTATTTTCCTTCACAGACTATATTAATACTTCCTTTGTACAAAATGGTCATTGAAGCCTAGTTCTTATATGATTCTTCAATTTTAAATATCTAATACACAATAGTAAAACACCATGAGCTGTGAAATTTCACATGGGAATGTTATATAGGTGTTAAAAATACAATTAAACACAGACCTTATATGTTGAGCTGTGCACTTCCTTATTGGGGTTTATTGTCACAATTATGTTTTTCTCATCAATCCAATTAATTAAATTATGCTAATTAGTCAGTGCACATATAGGAGAAAGTTGCATTTCGAAGATTATTATTGAAAAGCAGAGGTGGCAAAGTATATATTGTTCACTTAAGTAGAAGTGCAGATAATAATGTTTAAAAATACTCTGGTAGAAGTACTGACTATACTTATTTACTCAAATTAAAGTAAAGAAGTTTGGGCTCTGACATGTACTTATGTAAAAAGTAGCCATTAATACTACCAGATATAGTTTCATGCTGGTAACTGAAACTCACTTTATATTAATATTAGGGTTTATTATTAGTGAAACCAGACTCAACATAGAGCATAAAGACACAATATTCTTGTAAATGTTTTAAAGTAATTATGGTGTTTTAAAATACGTAAATCATTAGGACTTGACTAGACTTGACACCAAAAGGAACCATTGCTATGTTTTCACACATAATAAAGTGTAATGAAGTGAAACCAGAGAAACTGTATCTCTTCTAACTTTCATACGGATTACAAAATCAAAAAATATTTGTATTCAATTTATTTAAAAGTAGATATTTCGAGCTTCCTATTTATGTATGTATTATATTTGTGAGGCAAGTATTCATTGCGATTCAGGTTGTTTTATTTGTGTCTGTGAAGATGATGATAATGCATTGCTCTTATCTGTACATTAAAAAAAAAAAGTAATTTTGACATCATAAGCAAAAATTACACAAAATGCACTGGCGCGTTTGTCGACCCCAAAGGGTTAATTGTGTGCATCATGGCGGATTTTGGTGCTGACTTAAGACTTGGCGTATCAATAAAACAAATGTTTATTGATAACAAATGATCAATTTTATAATTCTTAAAAAATATATATATATATATATATATATATATATATATATATATATATATATATATATATATATATATATGTGTGTGTGTGTGTGTGTGTGTGTGTGTGTGTATGAGTAACAAAAGGTATTGTGAATAAACGTGTGTTGTGCTGAAGGTTTTATATTATATGTTTGTGTTTTTATTTTTTTTATATAAATGGCTATACAGAAATGCACGGTGCATTAATCACGCATTAATAAAATTTGTGCCATTAAAATGAATTTTTGTAATAAATGTATCCAGGCTGAACAACCACCATATAGAACAAAGGAGAAAAATATGATGATGATCAAGAATGTCTCTGTTCTCAGTTATGTTCACATCTCTGACTCCCTCTGTCATATCCACATAAGCACCATACTTCTTGTTGCCTTCTGCCTTGCTCATTATTAGCTTTATACCTAGTCTATGTCTGTGGTGTGTGACAGCAAAAAAATTATACTGTATTTATACAGATATTTGTGTGAAAATGTAATAAGTGAAAGTAAAAAGTTGTCTGAAAAACATATAGTGAAGCAAAGATACCAGAAAAAAGTATTTGTACTTCATTACATCCCACCTCTAGTGAAAAGCAATGTTAAGTCAGTCGAAAGGATTTGACACATTGAACGCTACTTGAATAATAATATATGGGCACCGCAAACTGTTCCTACCAAAGTAATTTGCTGGTATTTTTAATTAGTAAATATTGTTTTCAAATGTTATTTTTTACAATTAATGTCATGGAACATCCAGAAAGTACAAATAGTTGAAAAAATAGAGTTCAAAACAGTTAAAATTAATGGGACAAAAAATATCTATTTAATATAATTCAGAAAATGTAATCTGTGAAGACTTTCTTGTGGTGGAAAACGTCAAGTAAAAGCTTTACAATGTGCTAAAACTGAAGACTCCTCCTAACATAAACATCAAAAATAAATGTTAAATAACATTTTATATCTTTTTTATTTTATTTTACTTTATTCATAAAAAGTCAGATCCAGATTTGTCTTTTTATTTTACTATATAATGAATTCATTACATACATCCTGTGAATAAGCTGTTACCATAGAAACAACAGAATAATATTATTTATATAAACATGTGATTGCAGCTGTCAAAGCTGCTGCTATAGAAAATATATCGACACCTTCTGATCAATCACATTCCAGAACCCAACAGCACAGCCATATTAAGTTACAAGCTGTACATTATTAAGAAATTTTTGTTTAATGTTAAATGAGAAATCATAAAAGATTATAAAAAGCAAAATTAACTACTGTAGCTGAATAATTTTGCTAAATAAATATGAATATCATTTGATTTGTTGTTCTGTAGTTCAGTGAAGTCCAGCAATATGATATCTCCTCTCCTTCCAGTTACAGCTCTGTGCGTATCTTCATCAGGTCTTTGCATCAATAATTCATATAAAACTGTCAAAAGGATTTATTAAAGGTCAATTCTGCTTAATTTAATTTAAGTAAAGACCCTAAAGTGGTCACTTAAGCACGTTTGTAGAAGAAAGTGGCTCAGTGGCCTGCGCCTGATGTCTAATGTTCATCCAAGGTACAGTTTAGTCTTGTGCTATTTAAA
Source organism: Silurus meridionalis (assembly GCF_014805685.1). Lineage (NCBI taxonomy): Eukaryota > Metazoa > Chordata > Actinopteri > Siluriformes > Siluridae > Silurus > Silurus meridionalis. The sequence continues at coordinate 13,534,491 of NC_060898.1, forward strand.
ATTACAGTGAACCATACGACTGAACCCCCACACAGCACTAAGCAACAATTACTGTCAGGTGATTGTGGAGAGAGGCTTTGAGAACTGGCCAGAGGAACACAATCTCAAGCAGTCACTTAGCTGACATGTTTAACAAGGCTGTGTGGAGGGAGTAGGAAATGTATTTGTTTAGATTTTAGCTGAATTTGGCTGGAAAGAATCAGCTGACACACCAATTTGCCACACTGACCACATCTGTTGTAGAAGTGGAGGCTTCTGAATAGCCTTTGGATTGTAGGTGGCAGAATATCTCAACGGTACGTGCTTATTTATACAGTGTGACGAATTAAGTTCTCAAGCCGATTATAAGGCAATGCAGTCTGATTGGTCATAAGGGGGTTTATTAATTAAGCTAAAGCAAACTGGTCAGATAAATTAAGCAATTTTACATGAGCTAAAGTGCTGCTGTACGAATATCAGCATGGCTTTATAGGCAGGAGGCCAAAAGTAATTACAGCTGATACTCAAGTGCAACAACAGTTGTGAGTTTGAAAATATACTGTGTGTATATATATATATATATATATATATATGTGTGTGTGTGTGTGTGTGTGTATAAACTATTGCCAAAACTGTAATGTAGCAATCAGACACATGTTTAAACTAAAAATAATCACTTTAAGAATCAGGTTTTTAATTACAGCTTATTCACAGGGTACATGTTTAATGGATGCTTAAGATTTATATTAACTATACACAGTACGACATGCAGTGAAATGCCTATTACTATTGTTCTGTAACAAGAAAAACTACATTTATTTTTTAAAGTTATATGAGAATAAAACAAGAATAAAGGAAAATAATATAATTTACAAATATAATAAAATTAAATATAACTGCACTAAATACTAAATAAAAGTGAACTAAAAATATAAAATATAATTGACAATAAAAATATATAAATACATTTTAAATAAATAAAAAATGTATACTGTATATATATATATATATATATATATATATATATATATATATATATATATATATATATATATATATATACACACTGGCAATCAAAATTAGAAAACAATTTATAAACAATTGAACAATTCTGAAATAATGTCATCTTCACTGCTCAACAGTTGAAGAGTTTTTGTCCTGTCTATACCATGCTACCAGAACACATTTTCCACAAAATAACTAAGGCATTTAAAGTGATGAAAGCAAGTTTAATTTATTTGGGTCCGATGGGAAACATATGTTCGGCGACAAACTGGAGAAAGACTGAACCCAAAGTGTGTAAAGGAGTCAGTGAAAAGTGGAGGAGGAAGTGTCATGGTTTGAGGCATGTTTTCTGCAGCAGAAGTTGGGCCTCTTATACAGCGACATGGCAGAGTGAATGCAAATGTTTATCAGAACCTTCTTCAACAGCATATGGTTCCTTCCCTGCGTTCATCACCCAATCAGCCCGCAGTGTTCATGCAGGACAACGCTCCATGTCACACAGCAAAACGGGTAAAGCAGTTCCTTGAAACTAAATAACATTGAAATAATGACATGGCCTGCCCAGAGTCCTGATCTCAACCCAATAGAGAACCTCTGGAAAAGCCTTGGTGACAAAGTTATGGCCAAGAAACCCACCACAGTCACCAAACTGTGGAGGAGACTGGAAGAAGAGTGGACCAAAATCACACCAAAGCAGTGTGAGAGACTAGTGCTGTCCTGTGGCCGCAGATGTGCTGAAGTCATTCAGAGCAGAGGCCTGTACACTTCCTACTAATTGCTGACTGTTGTAACCTTCAGATAATTTTGTTGTAATCTTTTTTCATGCTACAGTCATTGTTCTCTAATTTTGATCAGTGTGTTTTCTGCAAAATAATTTTTTTTTGGAAATGCCTTAGTTATTTTGTGGAAAAGGTGTTCTGGTAGCATGGTATAGACAGGACAAAAACTCCTTCAACTGTTGAGCAGTGAAGATGACATTATTTCAGAATTGTTCAATTGTTTATAAATTGTTTTCTAATTTTGATTGCCAGTGTGTATATATATATATATATGTTCTCTGGTGGTCTAGTGGTTAGGATGCGGCGCTCTTATCGCTGTGGCCCGGGTTTGATCCCTGCTCAGGAAACCAACCCCAGCCACTCTTAGTGAAGGTTAAAAATGGGGAGGGTTGCGTTAGGAAGGGCATCCAGCGTAAAAACATGTGCCAAATCAAACATGCGGAGGATCTGCTGTTTCGACCCCTAATGGGAGAACCCAAAAGAAAGTTATATATATGTATATGTGCCAAAAGGCAAAATAAGGTAGCGTATGTTGTGAAAGAAATGGCAGAATAAGGTAGCGTATGTTGTGCAAAAAAGATATGATGAGTTAGTGGGTGTTGTGCAAAAAAGGCAGGATAAGGTAGTGAATGTTGTGCAAAAAAATTGCCAGGGTAAGATAGTGAATGTTCTAATCCGGTGTAGTGAATCCAATATTTTAGTCCTCGGTGTTCTCCTAGTTTAGGGCCTGAGTTGCCTTCCTCATTCTTTTTGTTTTGGCTTTAGGGAGCGAAAAGAACTTGCTGATTGAAAACAGTCTATTATTGGAATAACTGATGAGTTTTATGGTTGGTGAGTTTGTTAACAAAAAGATTAGCAAGTAAATTGGATTAACTCCATAATTAAGAAATTCACTTGTTTTTACCCAGTTAGCACAGCAAGCTGTGGATAATTTGCTAGCTGCTAACGTAACCGCATTTCTTGTATGACTGTAGCTTTAGTAGCTGTGTCATACAAAACACTCTGTTTCATTGACTGGCAAAACTGGTTTCCACCATATGTGTAATTAAAATTATATTTCAAATCAATCAAACCAATCAAACCAAAAATAACCAACTCCCAATCCTATTCCTGCCTCCTTCACCCATATACACCAGCCGGTATTTTCTCTCTAACCTCTCTGCATTCTCCAAGCTGATTACCATGACCCTTGTTTCTTATTGCTAATGTCAAGTAATTAACATTTATCACTTTCTGAGCATAACCTTTACCCTGAAGAGGTGTCTCGGTTGATCTGCTCTTTTCCTCAATCCTGTCTCGGCATTTACCTCATTACCAGACCAAGAAGAGTCATCTGAGAAAGGAACTTGTTCAGATTGCTGGTTTAATTTCAGACTCTATTTTATCTTGTTAAAACATTGAACACATGCTGTTGCTAGTTTCACATTTAATATTTTAAGTATTAAGTGTTTAAGTGTGCTTTACATAAATTTAATGCATGACATGGGGGCAAAGAACCACCCGAGCTGAAACAGAGGTGCAGTATCTTTTGCAGAGAGCATACAAATCATGTAACGCAGATATAGGGTTATCCCATTTATATCATTGTCACTTGTCAGCAGTTTAAAGTTAAAACCATTATTGTCAGCTTTGTTTGCAGTTAAAAAATAATGGTCAATAGTTCATTAATTATTTTATTTATGGGTCTTAGATCTAAAATTATGCTCACTCCAAATTACACACAGAGATGAAGTGGTGTCATTAAATGCATTTATGGAAATGAATTATAATAAATAGAGAGATATAAAATATAATAATAATTAGAGTCAGAAAGGGAGAGAGAGAGATAGAAAGAGTCAATTATGTGTGTCTGTTCCACTACTAATAATGAAATTGTTATTAATTATTTGTGCAGTTTTCTTTCTGTTTGTCGTTTTAACGTTATGTTCTCCAATTCAACAAATTCAACTTGTGCCATGTTTCATTTGCAAAACTGCCATGTTTACCATATACCATATATAACTTAAATGACTGCAATAGTTATTCCACTTTGGATGCAACAGTGACTTTATGTTACTATGGTTACAGTTGTTTATTAGGCAGCGCATTCATTTAGAAGGTGATTAAACTACTTGTGCATTTAGTGGTTTCAACACACACCTTCCAGCCAATCAGAATCAAGTATTCAAAATGACAATGGTATAATTTACCTGTAAGGTACTTTTGTTTTTCTGCATTTCATTGCCCATCAATCTTGAATGACAGCAGTTATTTAGTCAAGAGAAAATGTTAGTGACTGTGGCATTACCTACTCAAATGTACGGCTTAAGTGCCTTGCTAATGTAATGACACATCTTTCACATCTTTCTTTCTGTGCATATTGCAACAAAATATGTCCCAGTAATATTTGCAGTACTTTCAACCTGGCTCTGACCCATTTACTTTCTTTAAATATTCTCTATCTTCTCTGTTCATTTTTCCTCGTTCCATTAGTTCATTGTTTACTGGTTATGAAATGCTCATTTGGAGATATATATATATATATATTTTAGAGTAAAGAATAGGCACTCACTTTTGTTGCCAGTTATTTTGACAATAATGAAGTTATTTTTAGAGTACAGTAAATCTATACTGCTATACAAGCTGCACCACCTTGACTACACTAAACTATATCCAAGTTTCATTTCTGTAATATTGTCTCTTGAGAAGATACTTAAATGGTTGCTGAAATGTGTGGTACATTTAACCAAGTATAAATATATATATACTTGTTTTTTATTGATGTCTTCCTGCTGGTGCGCTCTGACCTCTACCATATTATACACCTGGAAAGCTGACTGCACCCTAGGCCCCCTCAACCTACATCAGTACATTACTGTATCAACATCTTTGCGGCTGAGTGAGCACAAATCTCCACAAGCACACTCCAAAATCTTCCTAGAAGAGTGGAACTTATTATAACAACAAATTGGGGACTAAAATGTTAAAAAAAAACACCTACCAGTCTTTTGGTAAGATGTCCAAAAACTCCATATAGTGTAGATTAGGTCTGATTACACTATGTGCATTTTTAAATATGTATGGCAAGACATGGGGCAATTCCAAATTCCCACAGATACAGATACTGATATTTTTAATAAGGTAAAACAAATAAAGAAATTTCTCAGTTAGTTGTTCTTGAACATGAAAGTACTTTAACAGTTATTGTAAATAGATGTTGTTTAATGATTTCAAATCACATAGGAGTACATAAACATGTTTTCTCTCTCTCTCTCTTTATCTCTCTCTCTCACACACAAACACACAGACACACATACACACATTCACACAAACACTTACACTGGTAACTCGTCCTTTTGCCAATTATTTTTACACATTTCCCTGCATATGAATCTGTTTATTGGTGTCATATAAAAATAAATGACCTCACTGACTTTATCTAATTAATGTGGTGTCCTGTTCTGAGTTTAAAATACACATCGCTCCCTGAAGCCACTCGTTTTATCTGTGAAGCTACACAAGCCAATTAACCGTGATGCCTATTGGGGGAATAAAGCCCTGGTGGCAAAATAAGTATGCTAATTAGCAATAGAAAGCAATGTGGTTTCTAATTGTTGGGCAACAACACCGTGTATGCGTAAGAATAGCAAATTAAAGCTAATGTTGTTTTGCCTATCATCTTGTCTTACAGCCAACTTTAATCTGCACAAAGAGCAACAAAAGGATTTGTGTGCTAATTGAAATAAAAGACGAATAGGTTAAAAAAGAACACCGTTTGGCTCAGATCATAGTTTTTACTTATCAGCATTATTGCTGTTCTGGCGCTTGTCATCCGGACAATATATAATTTAATCCTCAAGCTTATTAATCACTATATATTTTATAGAAGAAGTATGTTTCTCAACAAACAGAGATGTGAATTGTGAATTGCCACAATGAATTGTAATTGTATTTTTTCAAATACATTTACTAAAATAGCAAAAACCGTTAATCACTTACACTAGCTATTAGAGTAAAGCATTTTTAACCAGTGAAGGTTTTGGCATTTTTAAATCTCCCTGCACATTCTCTAAGAGCCAATATACAAGAGATTTCAGCTTATGATTTTTTATAATTATAATAGTGTCATTTAATACAGTTCTTATTTATTGTTAATCATGTGCTTCAAACCTCAGAAAAAAGAAATATAAACGTAAGAGTTTTTTAGCAGTGTACTCTTTCTGTGACTCATTATTTCTATGAGCCTTAAAGGTCTAGTGAATGTTCATTTTCAATATTAGCATTTGGTTAATTAACTTTTATTGGTTTATGAATATTATGATTTGTCATTTTAGAAAATTAATAATAAGTTGTTTTTATTATTATTATTATTTTAATTAGTAAGCAGAGACTGAATGAACGATGGAAATACACTGAGAACGGAAGCTGTTCTTTTCAGTGCTTCCAACTTACAATCCTTAGCAGCTTGGCAAAGAATTACTGATAACAGCTGGTCCCAACAACAATCCACTGATCACCACTGTTTTACCCTTTCAGGAATTCGATTTGCGTCGAAACGCTTTGGTTGTCGCCAGCGAAGCGGCGCCAAAGGTCTTGGGCTTGCAGGCTGACCTAGCAGAAGTCATGGAGACGGATGAGTCCCGTTCCTCGAGGAAAGCACTCGCTCTGGCGTTTTCTTCTCCCGGCGTGTGTGACGCAGAGATCCTGGATTCTGGGATACATTTTGGAAGCTAGTGAGCTCAGGGACTCCTCGCAGCCTGTGCTGTTCGAGGAGCTCCTGAAGGTTCAAGCTAGAGTGAGCTTGGCTGGGCAAAAAGCAGAATCAACGCATTCCCAGCAAGCCGGATGAGCGTTTCCTGCGTCCCCCATCACAGCCTCCATGCCAGGGCCTACCGAGGTGTCCAGGTCCTGGGAGACCCCATATGCGGCCCGTGCCTTTTCGACAGGCCAGGACGAGATTCCCGACAGGGACAGGGATTTTCTTCTGAATGCCCCGGTGGCTCCTCCTGTCCTGTTCAGGCGATGCTGCAGGTCCAGATCGTACAAATCGGCCGACCTAAGGGTGGTCCTCTCCGCAAACAAATTGACAGTAGTGAAGCGGCCCTGACAACCAGAGCATAAACCTAAAAACGGTGCCCGTACCTCCTTGTCACCACCAGGAGGCCAGGCTGTTAGCTTTGCCACAGGATGTGCTTTGGGGCACAACCTCCCTCCAGCGGGTGTTTTCCCCCATCTCCGCCCGAGAGATCGCTGCGGATGAAGGAGACCCGCTGCCTCTCATAAGGCACAACGGCTGCAGGGCACCGCTCCAGACACTCTGAGAAGGTCAGGGACCAGCGTGGAGAGGCTGGTTCCCCGATCGGATGCCTTGGCATAGGAGGCCAGGCTGCTAGCCCTACTACAGGATGTGCTTGGGGCACAGCCTCCCTCCAGCAGGTGTCTCCCTCCATCTTTGCCCGAGAGATCGCTGTGGATGAAGGAGACCCACCGCCTCCCAGGAGGCTCCAACTGCTGCAGGGCATTGCTCCAGCCGTTCTGGGAGGGTCAGAGGCCAGCCTCAAGAGGCTGGTTCCCCTAATCGATTTCCTGGCAGCTTGGGAAGATCTGCCAGACATATCTTGGTGGGTCCTGCATATAATAGAGAGAGGATACTCGATTCAATTTGGGTCCCTCCTCCCCGGTTCAATGGGATGTGTTCCACCCTGGTGGGACCCAAGCAGGCTCTGATCCTAGAGCAAGAAGTACGCACCCTCCTGACAAAAGAGGCCATCGAATTGGTTTCTCCCTTAGTCAGAGAGTCAGGCTAATACAGCCAGTACTTTGTTGTTCCAAAAAAGGACAGCGGATTGTGGCCGATCTTAGATCTACGCTCCTTGAACCGCTAAGTCATGAGGCTCAAGTTCAGGATGCTCACCCTCAAAGAGGTTGTGTCTCAGATCAAGTCCAAGGACTGGTTTGTCCCGATAGATCTAAGGAACGCCTATTTTCACATAGCCATCCTTCCTGCTCACAGGAGGTTCCTGAGGTTTGCTTTCGGTGGCATAGCTTACCAATATCGGGTCCTCCCCTTTGGCCTAGCACTCTCATTCCGCACTTTCACAAAGTGTATACGGCTTCAGAGCATCCACATTCTGAACTATATCAACAACTGGTTGATATTAGCTTGATCAGAGCTTCAGGCGGTCCGGCATCGAGATGTTGTTCTCGCCTGCATGAAGGAGCTGGGGTTAAGACTGAACGCATGGAAGAGTGTGCTTTCTCTACTGCAGAGAACCACCTTTTTGCATATTGGCCGGATTTCACACGTGATTCAGAGCATGGACAACACGAGGTGTTCCCAAAGCGTTTTTCTATGCATCGTCTCATTCCCTCAGGGAACTAGGGTTACATACGTAACCTAGAGAGGTTCCTAAGTAACAATCACTGGTTACGGTTGTTTCCGACAACTAATCAGTAATTACACTGTCAATAAAACAGTCAGTGATTACTGAAAAGTCCCAATGACCAATCAGTAATTACCCTTGTCCCCAACAACCAGTCACTGATTGCTCTTTACCCAATGAACAATCAATGTTTCAGCATTGTTTTCATAAAATCAATCACTGATTACCACTGTTCGCAACAAACCATCACTAATCACCACAGTTTGTTCCACATATTTCTTTGTTTTCTCTTCTAAACCCTCTTTTTGACAAAATGTACAGTAAGAAAAGCATAATATTCCCTCCATAACTGCTTCCTCATGCCTATTTCCTGATTCCCCACTACCAGTGCTTCTTTTATTTATAAATGTTTTTGCTTGATAAAATTTTTTGATGAATGATGATTTTTGTTAATATAAATTTTCTATTCTAACAGTCCAATTTGTTCCATTCTATTCCTCAACTAATCTTCTTCATGTAACATTTGGCATGCAAATGATCATGATAATGTCAACAATAGTTTAATGAATCCATAAGATTATCTATTGACTTGTAGCAACTGAATGCACATACTTTGTCCTAAAAAGATTAGGCACCACTGCACTAGGCATATCCTAGCTGATCAATACCTAGGTAACAAATGGGCATTGTGGATACTTAAATGGCTTCCTTAAAAAAAAAAACTTTCATTTAATTAACATTTGTTATTTTAAGTAAGCCTATAATGCAAAATCCTGTTAAAAGGCAGATAAAGTTGTAGGACACATGCAATATTATTGAAGAAAATTTTGCTGTATGTCGCACCACTGTGCTTTGAGATACATTTTAATTCTTTGGCATTTTGATCTCTCTCTCTTTCTCTCTCTATTTCTCTCACTCACTCACTCCCTCACTCACACTTACTCTCTCTCAGCCATCTACCAAAATTCATTTAAAGTTTGGATCGACGTTGAGAGGTGAGTGGACGTGAGGTGTTTACCCACTGGCCCTGGCTGCTGTCAGGGTGAAATATGAAAGCGCTTAACCTCTGTGAGCTGAAGGAACTGCAGGGAACCCGGTGCGTGCAGGGAACTGCACTGCTTGCATGTTTATAATGAGAGGAGAACTGCTGCAGAACATAAAGGAGCGAGTCTATTGCACATTAAGCTGCTGAATGTTTTACAGACGGTCATAAAACTCATGCCTGGCTAATCAAATTCACAGAGAAAATGCTATCATTCAAGCCTTACAGACACTGAGATCACATAGTGCATGGAGTTCGACCTGATTAGCACTGATTGCAGTGGTTTAGCTGAAAAGTCCATTTAGAATCATTGGGACATCAGGCGAAACTAGGACAGTTCAACTTAGGAGTGTCTAGTTGATGATCTGATCATTGAAAGGTAAAAACTTGTTACCTTTCCCACTGTAGTGGAAGTGCTTGATAGATTTCCACCATTTCCATGATCAGATTTTGTGATCAGCAAATAGGAAGCACAGAGATATTTGTTCGTTCAAAACATGTTTATAATTAAATATTTTTTTATATTAAAGTAGTAAGTGAAGAGATAGGAAAATAGAAATAGCAATCTATGCATGAATAGATGCATAAAACATCTATTGGCTGAATGATGCACTCCTGGATTTGATGTGCATTAAATTATGTTTTCATTAAGTATCTTTAAAAGCAGGGGAAAAGGGGTAGGACCATATCTAGTCACATTACTGATTATGCCAAAATCCGTATGCAGTGTACGATGCTTGTTTTTTAGTTGATGCTGATGCTTAATTTTAAAAAAGGTTTCAAGTGTTTTGATGCAACTGCAAGCAGTCAGTTATAAAATGTTTACTGATTTGGGCCTTTAAATGCCTTTTTCTGTGATTGTACATTATTTGATTTGATCTCTATAGCATTTTTTAAACAATACACGTTTCACAAAGCAGCATTAACAAACTACATAGATTCTGGATGTACATTTTAAATGAAAACATTTATCCCTATAAAGTTATCCCTAAAGAACTGACTGACGAAGAGGTTGTGTAATAAATGGAAAAAAAAAATTGGCATTCAATATAGTTTTAACATGAAGTATATTTCTTTAGTCATCAATCATCATATCATCTCTGCTGCATACATTGTAAATGTAAATGTATGCAGCATAAATTATAGATTCATAGTATACACCTAGTCAAGTCTACTGTGTCTACGCACACACACACACACACACACACACACACACACACACACACACACACACACACACACCACAATACAATATGTTGATGATGAATGTGGAGAATATCCATTCAAGTGCTGTTGAAAGTGTATTTACTGATGCTATGAATAAGTATGTAATAAATAAACATTTTCATGCAGGATTAAACTAAAAGCTTCAACTGCTGAAAATGTGTCCTACATATCACACGTCATCAAAATAGGCTTCATAAAGTCTTACAAAAGAGTCTTTAGAATACAAGATAAACTTTTAGTTTCCATTTTCTGCTATAATATCTTCCACTCTTCTGGGAGGATGTTCCACTCTTTTGGATTTTAATGTGTGGTGGTAGAGATTTGTGCTCGTTCAGTCACAAGGGTGTTGGCAAAATCAGGTACTGATCTAATATAAGGATGCCTAAAATGCAGTCAGCGTTCTAATTTACTCCAATTGTGTCCAGTAGGGTTGAGGTCAGAGCTCTATAGCAGATGACACAAGATCTTCCAACTCATGTTATCAATTCTGGAAATTGGAAAAATCAGGTGTCTCAATGCCTTTGTCAAAATACTGTATTTTTAACTGGCATATTTAAAAATAAATCTGGTTAAATCTTCACTTTTCTCTGTAATGACAATGATGTATGCTAATGTAGATAAGATGTAATGGAAGAGTATAGGCATCCAGCTTAGCATTATGCAAACTGCATTAAAATGTTAAATTAGGATGTGGGAGTGCATATGTGCTAGACAAACAGACAAATAAGTGAATAACACTTTAATAGCAATTTTACCATTTATTATTAAATATTTAACAGAGCAACAAATGTTGCTATATTTTATTTCACTAGCCAATTTTACAGTTGGCAGTGTGTCAAATTTAAACTGACAGTCATTAACTAATTTGCTGCATTAGCACAAGTATTTTTAAAAAGCAAACTTTGGACACATTTGTATACAAATGTTTCATATTTTTGCTAAAGTGTTCATCAAATTAAAATGATACTGCTATGATGTTGTCTAACTGTTTTAAAAGTCGGAGTGTCCAGAAGAAATCGGACCTGACATCAGACCCAAACCTCTTGATTTCATGCTTTTAAGTCATCACTGGTGTCTACCCTTGTCTTGATCATCACAAACACATATATATACTGTGTATGTATGTATGTATATATATATATATATATATATATATATATATATATATATATATATATATATATATATATATATATATATATATATATTCTATATATATATATTATTATGATTATTTATTATTATTATTATTATTATTATTATTATTATTATTATTATTATTATTATTATTATTATTATTATTATTACTATTATTATACCTGTCTCTCTATTCAAAGTCTGTCTGTCTGAATGCCTATTTTTTGACTGAAGGTCAGTCTTTCTTAATTGCAGTTTGTCTATCTACTTGTCTAAAAAACAATTTGAAGGTTTGTCTGTCTCTCAGAAGGACTGTCTGTCTGAATTTCAATATACCCGAATGTGAGTATCTATCTGTCAGTGTCTGTCTGCATGAATCCAGAATGTCTAGTCCTCTGTTTTACTTCTGGCTGAAATTCTATTTATCTGTCTACATGTCCGTCTGTTCAAAACTCTATGTTTACCTTTGAAACTCTATATGAGTGCCTGTTTGTCTGTCTGACAGTTAGTTTGTATCTTCGTCTGTCTGTATGGAAGTCAATCAGTACGTCTGTTCATCTTTCTGTCAGCCTTAAGCTCTGTCTAAAAGTGTGTATGAACTTGTTGTGTGCGAACTGATAGCTAAGTGATTAAGTTGTTAGACTGATTACAAATTTGTGAGTTCAAATCCCAGTCCTGCAAAGTTAATACTGATGGACTCTTGAGCAAGACTCCTTAACACTCAAGCACACAGTTATATAAATAAGATAATCATAAATCACTAGGATAAGGTCTGTATGTATATCTTTTTCTATCTGAAGCTATATCTGCATATCTGTTGGTCTTTCCCATTCTCTAAACGACCTGTTTGTCTCTCTACCTACTTATATAATAATTATAAATAAAATACAAACAGTAACACCATAGAAAGTATACAAAAAAACAATAAAGTACCATTTAGCTTCCATAACAGTTAAGAAATATGCAAATAGCACATATCTGCTGAAGAGGTGTACAATAGGCTAAAAATAATCTAAAATGCAACTGATACGCCTGATGCACATGTTCTGTCTGCTTCTGTGTCCTTTGCCCTCAGTCTTACTTTAGAGAGGAAGAAGCTGTTAGTAAAGCAGCTTCTGTGACTTTTAACTTATGCACCATTTTTCTTTCAACTACTTTATTTTAAAAATATAAGAAAAGTTGAAAAAGAAATTAAAAGGTGAATTTAAATAATATATGTTCACTTTGTCCAAGACAGAAAAATGCTAACAAGCTGTATAATTCAATCAATCAAACATAAGAAACCAATTAAGAGATTTATGACAAAAAAAACAAAGATGAATCTGTGGTGTTTAGTTGATGAAATTTTTATGTTAAGCATAATACACCAGTCCTGGATTTGAAGTTGATTTCTGTTGTTTAATGTGAGCCATGGAAGTCATGCTGTATAAGATAACTCTCAGCTCCCTCATGGCTGAGTCTCTCCTGCTTAGTGACCTAAACTCGACTGCTGGAAACTCATCAAACTGCTGAGGTGGTTTAATATAAATGAAACTCTGCTCGCTCTACTGAGTCTGATGCGGATGGGGAGTTTCAGGTCATAAAAGTTTTACAGGCACTCCGGTAACCATTTCCGTCTGTACAGGAGAGCATCTGGCAGGACCGTATGCTCGAAACGAATGGTCAGGAATTAGCAGGAATTGCAGGCTGTCAGCTACGTCCCAAATTGCTTCTGTACTAAATAGTGTCCTCTTGAGACCCGGGAACTGTTGTTAAATCCAATTTTGTCTTGCTATCTGTCACTACTAACCCTGATAACTGCTGAAAAGAGGCAATGTCTTCGAACAGGAAGTAGATTGTGTGAAAAAAAGAGTAATTGGAAGACAACATGGGATCTGACAAGGATAAACGAGTGTGCTGCAAACATGACCATCTCAAAGATAAACTAAGGAGCGAAACAATGTCTTGAGCTACTTCACAGATAGGACAGGTAAGCAGAAAATAGGTAACGCTCATCAAGACATTGTTATTAATTAAATAATTTATTAATTAAATACATTTCTTTTTGCTAATTTAGTTGATCAATTCTAAAAGGACAAATTGTTGGGAATGGTCTCAGCTATTGGTATTTACTTCGTGCATTTCAATCTCTACTCATCTAATTTATCACCTTAACACATAGTAAATAATTCTGTTAAAGCTGTCCCATAGATGGCTTTTTGTCCTATAAAGCCCCTGTGTTCTGAAATGGTTGCACTAGAATTTAAGATTATTAAAAATTGTTTTTTTGGACTATAATGTTTTATTCAGTGGGGTCCACAAATTAGAGACTTCATCATTTATAATAAACATAAACAAAAGGTTTTAAAATATATATATATAACAAAGCAAATTATAAATATCTTGAATATTTGTTCAACATATAATTAATATATTTATTATTACATTAATTTAACATTCTGCTATATTTAGGCCCCCATATATCTCCACATGCCTGATCTCTTATGTTGAAAATGTGTGTTCAGAGAGCAGTATGATGAATTTGATCTGAAATGGATCAAAAGGATTTGTGGAGCTCATGCCAGCTCAAGTGCATGCTGTCATTAAAGCAAATCTCAAAAAATCATTTCAATATTTAAAACGTTCTAATTTTTATTCTGATTATTGTTAATAATACAATTAGTAAATAAATATTGTCGTACACATTTTTTGCAAAACTGCAGTATTTTTAATCTTAGACATTTGAACAACAGTGTATATTGTCCCCCTTCAACAAAAAATCAGACAACAGAAAAAACCTTTATATTTTATGGCCCCAAACCTCCAGTGTTGCATAATCTGTATTTGCATATCGATACCTGATAGGATCTTATATTATATGAAACAGCAATCAACCTTGAGAAAGATCAGGTTGTGTCTGTCAGTTCTGTTTAAAATATTTTTACTATAGAGCCATTTTAACCCTAAACAAGTTTAAACTCATTTTGCATGAGATCAGATCATGACATTTTCTGAAAAGAAGAGACTACAAAAACTATTATTACAAGACCCTGCTTCTTATCCACCGTCACGTAAATGATGTCCAGTCTCCCAGAATCTGTGGAGACGAGCATTACTAAGGGTGCTAGCTAGCTACATTTTGCTTTGAGTTGTGGAAATTATGGAATTTCCTCTATGATTTAATATCTGAGCTGCTAAAAGAGGGCTTTGTTTAAATTGTGACTTTAAATACATAGAAACACAGACAACAAGGTTTTCAATATTTGTCGGATTATGTCCAGTCAGCAATTATGTTAAATTGCATTCTAAAAATATTTTAACCTAACCTGTAATAGTGAAAACAACTACAATATTGAGGACTGCATATTCGGTTGGTAAATCTGAAGGATTTACAGTATATAGTTTAGAATTGATGTACACAAAAAAATTATTTCTGCTGAAGAGGAAATACAGAAACTCTAAATATGCCAGTTTACAATTCTCTATAACCTGGTAATATGTTGTTGCTGTAGGTGGACATTGTAAAACCTGCATCTGTGTATTGAACCTGAATGACTTTTGGGTTCTAATGATGCAATAACATTAGCCATGTTCATACTGACAATTTCTGCATGAGCTTTCGTTTGTTTGTTTTGACCTTTTTTAAAAAAGAATTCAACACAAAAAAAACTGTTTTATAAAAGGCAGGGTGACATTTCAAAAAATGTGTTGTAACACACTTGTCACAATAAATTTTTATAAAATATAGGGTGACTTTAAAGGTGATAGGGGATGACACAGTGATTGAGGGAGAACACTTAACAGTAACTCCAGAGACTCACTGTGTCAATTTAATCTTTCTACATTCTCCCAGAAGATTGAGAGGCATCGGGAAAAAAAGTTTCTTAGGGTTGACTTAAACCATCTGAAAGCACTTCAAAGGCCTCACTGGACTTCTTGTGGAAATTGAAACACAGCCTGGAGAACAGCTATTAAGTGTCAAGTAGCAGCGAACGTTGATGGAAAATTCCAAATTGTTCCTCGAAAAGAGCGTCTTCATACCTGCTCTGTCCCCACCATCTTTCTCCTTCCTCTTACTCCTCTTCTTACTCTACTTACGTCCTGACAGCTGCCGTGATCAGGCTGGAGCCAAGAAATCCATCATTCCACTTCACCGCACCACTCGCCCTGTCTGATCAATGATAGCGCTAATAATAACCGCCACACAGCCACCTCCGGCTCACTGCTGGAGCCGCACGGCTTGGGGCCATCGCTCCAGATTGCCCCGTCCGATTAAGAGCCCATTACCAAACGTGTTTACTCATAAAAACCCCTCAGGCTTAAAGCTGCTTTGTTTATATGAGGTGACCTTCAAAAACCTTATTCAATGCAATTTTTACAAAGTATTAAATATTTAACACAGTTTCCTAGTTTAGCAATGTCTCTATGTTTAGGTAAAATGCCAAAAGTCATATCAGGATTTATAATTTAATCAATATTTGACCTATTTAAACAGCATCACTGAATTGTCGATTCTGATTGGTCAGATGTTGGTTAATATTAAATAATTATAATTAAATAGCTTCAGCTTTGATAATAGTGGATCTGAAAATCACATTTATATAAATGCACTCATGCTAATACATGATCAGGTTTATTATAATATAGTAAACATTTTTATTTAACCAATAATAAAAAAATATATAATTATTTGTTCTCAACTATGACAAAGTTTGCAGTAAGGAGATGTTTTTTCTCCTTTATGGAAGGAGTTTCCAGTGATAGTGGTAGGACAGGGCTGGATATATCCTCTTGTGTTAGAGATACAGTACTTTTAAAAATAAATTGCTAATTTTGCTTGAGTTTAAAGCAGTGAACAGCGGCAGCACTGAAACAGAAAAAGATCACTCCCACTAATATTCTAATATAGCACAAGGTTATGTATGAATCACAATTGATGCAAAGCTCAGTAGGACATTTTCCTTTTTTAAATTACCATAGTGACAATATACCAAAGTAATAACAGTTACTGACAATAATAAAAGTTTTAAAAAAAGGAAGCAAAAAATAAATGTATGATCTCTATAAGGTTCCTCAATCACATTAGATGTTGAAAGGGTGAGTGTTCTGTGTGTGTCTCTCAATGTATAATGGTCATCTTCTTTTGCATAATGGATATAACAAATATACTCACAGCAATATCATATAAAAAAATGGGCATATTAGGATTCAAATGTACATGTAAGTTCATAATAAACTTTTTAACCACACTGTGCTACAGTTGTGAAGCTTTACTCATAATCTTACATTCCAGTGCTCATGTTAGTTCTCACTCTCCAGTGTTCTGTACTGTTTAAAGATTTATAATCACACTCTTGATGTCACACAAATGAGAATGGGTTCCCCTTTTGAGTCTGGTTACTCTCAAGGTTTCTTCCTCATAACATCTAAGGGAGTTTTTAATTGCCACAGTCGCCACGGCTGCTCATCAGGGATAAATGCACACCATTCACCTTAACTATTAAGTTCTGTAAATCTGCTTTGAGACAATGTATGTTGTGAAAAGCGCTATAGAAATAATCTTGACTTGACTTGACTTGACTTGACTTTAGTGGTAAAACTGTAACATGGGACAATGTATGGTTTTAGAGAAAATATGCAGTAGTTGCTGATGATATATTTGTTCTTGATCAAAAAAATGAAGAAGAAAACATGCTCATGATATTATGTGGAAAGTTTGAAGACTGTATTAGAAACCATCATTGTAAAATTATATTACGGGCATGTCTTCCTTCCATTTAAGCTGTAACTATAATTTTCTCAGCACAAGAAAGTGCCTCCTCACCGTACATCAGTCTTCTTCTTCTTCTTCTTTTTTCGGCTTCTCCCATTAGGGGTCGCCACAGCAGATCATCCGTCTCCATACCACCCTGTCCTCTAAATCTGTCTCTTTCAAACCAACTACCTGCATGTCTTCCCTCACCACATCCATAAACCTCCTCCTTGGCCTTCCTCTTTTCCTCCTTCCTGGTAGCTCCATCCTCAGCATTCTTCTACCAATATACCCCATGTCCCTCCTCTGCACATGTCCAAACCATCTCAATCACGCTTCCCTCAACTTGTCTATAAAACGTCCTACATGCGCTGTCCCTCCAATAAACACATTCTTAAAACCTGTCTATCCTCATCACTCCCAACAAAAACTTCAAGATCTTCAGCTCTGCTACCTTCAGCTCCACCTCCTGTCTTTTAGTCAATGTCACCATCTCTAAACCATACAAAATAGCAGGTCTCACCACAGTCCTATAAACTTTCCCTTTCAGTCTTGCAGACACTGCTATCACAAATCATTCCTGTCACTCTTCTCCACCCACTCCACCCTGCCTGCACTCTTTTCTTCACTTTACTAACACTCTCCATTACTTTGCACTGTTGACCCCAGGTACCTGAGCTCCTCCACCTTCACCATCTCTTCTCCCTGCAACCGCACCACTCCACTGCCCTTTCTCTCATTTACACACGTACTCTGTTTTACTCCTATTGACTTTCATTCCCTTTCTCTCCAGTGCGTACATCCACCTCTCCAGGCTCTTCTCAACCTACTCTCTACTCTCACCACAAATTACAATATCATCCACAAACATCATAGTCCATGGAGACTCCTGTCTTACCTCGTCTGTCAACCTGTCCATCACCACTGCAAACAGAAGGGCTCAGAGCTGATCCTTGATCCAGTCCAACCTCTACCTGTCTGTTGAACCGGTTGAACCAGTCTGCCGTTCCTACTGCACACTTCAGTGCTGTCACACTGTCCTCATACATGTCCTGCACCACCCTCACATACTTCTCTGACACACCTGACTTCCTCATACAATACAACAACTTCTCTCCTGCCACCCTGTCATACAATTTCTCTAAATCCACAAACACACAATGCAACTCCTTCTGACCTTCTCTATACTTTTCCATCAACATTCTCAAAGCAAATACTGTGTCTGTGGTGCTCTTCCTCGGCATGAAACCATACTGTTGCTCACAGATGGTCACCTCTTCTCTCAGCCTGGCTTCCATTACTCTTTCCCATAACTTCATGGTGTGACTGATCAACTTTATTTCCCTGTAGTTATTGCAGGTCTGCAAATCGCCCTTATTCTTAAAAATCGGTACCAACATACTTCTTCTCCATTCCTCAGGTTATTTGTTTTGTTAAACAATCTTGTAAACTTGACTGCTATCTCTCCTAAACATCTCCATGCTTCTACTGGTATGTCATCTGATCCAACTGACTTTCCACTCTTCATCCTCTTAATCACTGCTCTCACTTCCTCCTTACTAATCCTATTCACTTCCTGCTTCACCATCTCCACATCATCCAATTTTCTCTCTCTCTCGTTTTCCTCATTTATCAGCTTCTTAAAATACTCCCTACATCTTCTCAACACACTCTTCTCAATAGTCAACACATTTCCATATCCACCCTTTATTGCATTAACTTACAGAACATCCTTCCCAGCTCGTTCCCTCTGCCTGGCCAATCGCTACAAATCCTTTTCTCCTTCCTTAGTGTCCAACCTCTCATACAGCTCATCATATGCCTTTTCCTTTGCTTTCACCACATCCCTCTTTACCTGCTGCTGCATCTCCTTGTACACCTGCCTACTTTTCTCATCTCTCTGCCAATCACAATTTTGTTTCGCCAAACTCTTTCTCCTTATCCACTTCCTCATTCCACCATCACGTCTCTTTGTCTTCCTTTCTATTTTTAGATGTCACACCAAGTACCTTTCTAGCTGTCTCCCTTATCACTTTTGCAGTTACCCAATCATCCTTTACTAAAGCCCTTGTGGATGAATAAGCACAAATCTCCACAAATACAATCCAAAATCTAGTGAAACATCTTCCCAGAAGAGTGAAGTTTATTATAACAGCAAAATGGGACTAAATGTGTAATCAAAATGCACTTATAAATTTTATTGTCAGGTGTCCACAAACTTTTGTCCATGTAGTGTACATTTCTGAAGCATTGATGTGAATGTGATAAAGCACAGTCTTTGTTAAGCTTCATGGATTTATAAGAGTCTATTTGTGATTGGAAAAAACCTGAACGATCAGTTGTTAGTGCTTCCTTATTAACCAACACTCAGCAATCATTGTGTCTCATCACTTAGAGCTCTCCAATCAGCTGGAGTGGATTTTCAGACTGAATGTTTTACCATTTAAACTCGACCACAACATGGACCAGACGCTCAAAACCAGCATCACTGCTGTGCATGACCCAATTACAAGCGCTCAAATGAAATCATCGTTACAGCCAGGACAAGAATCAGTAGCTTTCCTTATCTATGTCCTAAGATGAATAGATCTTTAATCAATTTCACTGACTTCATTCAGTCTGAGGTTCATTTCTGTGAGGATAATGAATGAATAATGAACACTGAACAAATCTCCAAAGTGGCACTTTATTTATTCACTGTTTTGGCTGCTCAGCTGCAGCAGTAAACCGAAAAAAAGTCACATACATATCACATTAAATTATGATATAACTAAAAATATAACCATAAGAAAAAATTCCAAAATTTGTCCTAAAAATGCACATGTAAACTCAAATACAAACACGTGTCTTTATCTCTTCATTATATGTCATCATGTAAAAAAGGATTGCTGGTGTGAGTAAAAAACTGAATCATGTCAAAATGAACCGTGTAAAATGTATGAGACAATAAATTATATAACCATACAGTTGAATCATCCCCCAAAATTAATGTGTGAAATTATTGAATACAAAAGTATATACAAAAATAAATTAATCATTAAAAATGAACCGCAAAAGAAAAAAAATCACAACACAAAATTAGTGGAAACTAACATGTTGATGTCAAAAAATTATTTTAAAAACATTCATTCATTATTCATTCTTAATTCAGTTATTTATTCAGTCATTATTCAAGTATAAAGTTTGTGTGATTTTTCTGTAAGAGTAATGGAGTAATTAATACCAGATCATAAAACTTCAAATTATAAACAACTGACTGGTGTAGACAAGGAATGGCAACTAGTTTTTGTTGTTTTTTTGGGACACATATAATAACTGTATAATCAGACATGAATGAGCCTCAATATTTCTTGTATGCCAAGATGTCTTAATAAAGAAAGGGGCTTTATTTTAAGACATGAAAATTAATGCCTTAAGACAAACATGTTTTTCCCCCATGAGGCCCACATCCTAGATTTCTGAGAATATCTGACCCTCTTCTTCTCACAAGTGTGACAGGAAAAAAAAAAAAAGCTTTGGCACGCATCTTGTTTGTATGTGGAAAATTAATGCTCTGGCACAAGCATCTGTGGCATAGAAATGAACTTTCACATGAATGCTGAAAATGCCAAGTTCTGCACCAATGTAATTAAACCCAGCCCACCTCTACCACTATGCTAATTGAATAAGAATAACATGTAGTAAATAATAGTCCACTTCATATCGAGAGTCTCTTTATTCACAGTAGCCTAAAGAATTAGAGCCTAAAAACATGTTCCATTCCAAAATCCATGTTTTCAAAATAGCCATGTAACTGTCGATAAAGGGATTAGCTATAGCCTGGAGATCCTGACAAAAATTGTTAAAATGTGACATGCAAGTGTAATGATGTTTGCACAGAAGTAACATGAGTCCAGTAAGTTGAGAAAGACATCATTTTTACCCCTGTGAGCAATGCTAATCACATTATTTGGACAAAGGTTTATGGACACCTAACTGTAAGATTGTATGTGGTTTTTAAACATTGAGTTCTACATTTGCTATTATAATAACTTTCACTCTTCCAGGAAGATGTTCCACCAGATTTTGGAGTGTGCTTGTGGAGATTTGTGCTCATTCAGCCACAAGGACTTTATTAATGTCAGACACTGATGTTGGGTGACTCGGCCTGGGGGGGCAATCAGCTTTCTAATTCATCCCAAAAATGTTCAGTAGAGTTGAGGTCAGAGATCTATCACTGGCAACTCAAGATCTCTACTACTCTTCTATTCAAACCCATGTAAACCATATCTTCATAAAGTTTGCTTTGTGTGCAGGGGCATGAGTCTCCTAGAACAAGTGAAGGGGGAAATTTAATGCTACAGTATCCAGAGACACCCTATACAATTGTGAGCCTATAACTTTGTAGTAACGGTTTGGGGAAGGATCACATGTGGCTGATAATGTCTGGTGTCCCAATACCTTTGTTCAAATAATGTATGTTTTTAAAAGATTATTACATTTTATATTTCATATTAATTGAACTTGGTTAATTGAAGTCTCATTGAGAGCATTTAATTAAATGTTTAATATGTATATATACATATTTATACATATTTATAAATATATATATATATATATATATATATATATATATATATATATATATATATATATATATATATATATATATATATATATATTTTTTTTTTTTTTTTTTTTTTCCGATTGGGCTGCCTGTCATCTATAAACAAAAACAAATAACTGCATTATACACTCCAGAGTAAAAATAATGTGACAAATATTATGCTTTTAATGGTTTGACCACAAATTATTGGTCAGGAAATTAGCAGGAATTAAACAAAGGCTGTAGCTCTCCCTGCTTTATATCAATCATGGTTCCATTTATAAGCTTGTTTGTCACACACTTGGTGTGTCAGATAAACATCTAATCACTAATAGTTTAAAAATAAAACATCCCAGACCATATTATTGGGAATGTTAGTAGGCCCAAAAGATTTGTTAATTGGTTCTGTGTTTATTTTACATAAAAAATGTTAATAATTAATAATGAGTTTGCAAGTTTACTTTGGGTACAAGAAAACCAAAAACATGAATTTCACTGTTTCTAGATTGTCCTTCAACAGTTCAGTGCAGCAAAAGTACACAAGCAAATAGTGGCACAGGACATCTCCGGGGTGCATTTGGTTAATTCTCGCTCATTTTCTGCCCAATGATTTGTTATTAATACTTTTTAATATGTGCCATTTTGGGTCTGGCACATTAATTGCACAGGAGCGTATATGTATTTGTAAAAAAAAAATTAAACAGGCCACAAATTCAGAAGAGGATTATTGCATATCCCTCCATCTAAGTGCGGTGAAAATAAGGTTGTTTTTTTGAAAGTACATATTCAGTATAGACCTTTTATAACTTGCTTGACTAATGGCCCTACTGGACAACATGAAGTGTTTCCAGATGGCCGACATTTTCACTGTTGACCGGCTGCTCAAAATTACTGATGCTGAAAAGCAAATCAATGGCCAACAATAATTAGAGTCAAGGTTATTTGTAAAGTGTTAGATCTGGCATTTCTTTATAGATGTTTTACACTCATAATGTTTTGTCCTTTTTAACTATTCGACCAAAAACTGCAGTTTCCAGCTTAGCATTTTGTACATTTTTGGAATTATATTTAGTATTTAATTCAAAACATTCAAACAAAATGAAAATGAGTAAAAATTTTGATTAAATGATTGAATCAAATGTACAATGATGTACAATGATTGAATCAAATGTTGATTCAATCATTGGCTGTTTTTTATTATTTTTGATTAATATTTATTTAAACGGAAAAAAAATGTTTTTTGGGTAGATTTTTGAGCCCCTTCCAAAAGTCTCCAAAAGAGATTAGGTTTAAATACTAAACATGTAAAGATAGTCAGGTCTATTAATTCATTTAAATACGTATTGGTATTTGCCATCTCTTTCCTAAGACTTCTGCCCTAAGACATGGAAACATTTATTTTTGTGTTTTGAAGGTGAAGATGACTTTGACATTTTATGTATTGTTTAGTTGAGCACTCTACATTAATTCTTTTCTAACTTTTTTTAATCTCTTTCTTTATGTAGAATCTCATTTTCTTCTATGTCCAAGACACTAAACTCTTTCTGGTAGCAATATGAGCTGAATGGCATTTTTTCAAAATTCCGACATTTGTCATAATTGTGAATTTTTATCTTGAAATAATGACCTATTATCACAAAGTAATTACCTTTTTCTCCCCAAAGGTATTACTTATTATCAGAGGTGGAAAATAACGAAGTAATATTTTGCCCACGTTCTTTGCCGATTAATTTAACATCCCTAATGAAAACCAGTTTATGATTTTAGGCAGACGTCTTACGCATTGAGACTTTCACATAAGTGGATTTAAGGATTTGTATTTTTCCCTCAAACTTGAATAAAGTAGTGTGCGTTGTTTTATTTATTTCTTTATTTTTTTTACTGATTATACAGATCAGCATTTCCAGATTTACTTAAGGAGATTTTTGTGTACTTTTTTTCACCATAGAGAATAAAATAATCTCACCATCCCATGACTCAGCAGTTTACATACTGCACAGCATATATTACTTGCATATATAAGCCAAAATCAAAAACAGAAATGATCAGAATTAAGTTTTTTTTTTTGTCCACCTGTAATGGATAAGTGTAGAAGCATATATGCATACAGGCTGTTTGCGAGTAAGAAAAGGGTTTGTGTTTATTTAATAGTTGCCTTTTACAATCCAATGAACCCTAAAAAATGGGTGTTTATCAATATCTGGAGAAAAGAGAATATCATAATGAATTACCTTGATACATTGCAAATTACTTTAATAAACTGAGGATGGATTTTCTTTGACCTTGAGCTGTTTTTCCACTATAAATGTTGAGCTAAAAGAGTTCCTGATAGACCACTATCGACTGTCTAGCTGATAGCTACAATGGAGGTTCAGAGCCCTGATAGGAAAAAAAAAAGAGGGAAAATAAATGTATTTCCATCCGTGTTTCCATTTATAAATCCCTCTTCTTATCAGTGAGTTTGAGTCTCCGCCTGCTGGCAGACAGACTCCACCCACTAACCATTACGAGACACCCCCAACCACCCCCCACCCTGGCAGCCCCATTCACCTGTTTAAATTTCCATTAAAAGCCTGGATGGTTCGTCAGAGCCAAGGGCAAGTGAGAGACCTGTTACACTTTAGAGATTTAGTTGTAGTTTAACAAGTCAACAGTGGACTGATGCAGCAGTTAAGCCTTAAATAAAAAAAGTCTTTAAAGTTCATACTTATCACATATATAGTCAAGCATCTGAAACATGTAGGCTGTATAAAGTTTGCTTCTTTAGTATTTCACTGCTACAAGCTTAGTATAGCTACAAAGTAATAGAAAATTGTAGCCTCCAATTGAATATTTTAAAAACTGCAAATCACAAATGATTACAATTTCTATAACTGAATCCTTTTAGATAAAATTTAACCAAGCGATGGGGGAAAATAAGTATTTGAACACCCTGCTATTTTGCAAGTTCTCCCACTTAGAAATCATGGAGGGGTCTAAAATTGTCATCGTAGGTGCATGTCCACCGTAAGAGACATAATCTAAAAAAAAAACACCTGAGAAAGTCAATGTTAATATTTGGTACAGTAGCCTTTGTTTGCAATTACAGAGGTCAAATGTCGCCTGTAGTTTTTCACCAGGTTTGCACACACTGCAGGAGGGATTTTGGCCCACTCCTCCACACAGATCTTCTCTAGATCAGTCAGGTTTCTGGCCTGTCACTGAGAAACACGGAGTTTGAGCTCTCTCCAAAGATTCTCTATTGGGTTTAGGTCTGGAGACTGGCTAGGCCATACCAGAACCTTGATATGCTTCCTACAGAGCCACTCCTTGGTTATCCTCGCTGTGTGCTTCAGGTCATTGTCATGTTGGAAGACCAGCCTCGACCCATCTTCAATGCTCTAACTGAGGGAAGGAGGTTGTTCCCAAAATCTCGCAATACATGGCCCCAGTCATCCTCTCCTTAATACAGAGCAGTCACCCTGTCCCATGTGCAGAAAAACACCCCAAAGCATGATGCTACCACCCCCATGCTTCACAGTAGGGATGGTGTTCTTGGGATGGTACTCATCATTCTTCTTCCTCCAAACACGTTTAGTGGAATTATGACCCAAAAGTTCTATTTTGGTCTCATCTGACCACATGACTTTCTCCCATGACTCCTCTGGATCATCCAAATGGTCATTGGCAAACTTAAGACGTGCCTGGACATGTGCTGGTTTAAGCAGGGGAACCTTCAGTGCCATGCATGATTTCAAACCATGACGTCTTAGTGTATTACCAACAGTAACCTTGGAAACGGTGGTCCCAGCTCTTGGCCATGTTAGTAGTTGGATTCTTACTGATTGTATGGGGTGTACAGGTGTCTTTATGCAGCTAACGACCTCAAACAGGAGCATCTAATTTAGGATAATAAATGTAGTGAAGGTGGACATTTTAAAGGCAAACTAACAGGTCTTTGAGGGTCAGAATTCTAGCTGATAGACAGGTGTTCAAATACTTATTTTGCAGCTGTATCATACAAATAAATAGTTTAAAAATCATATATTGTGATTTCTGGATTTTTTTTTTTTAGATTATGTCTCTCACAGTGGACATGCACCTACGATGACAATTTCAGACCCCACCATGATTTTTAAGTGGGAGAACTTGCAAAATAGCAGGGTGTTCAAATACTTATTTTCCTCACTGTAAATGTGTTTTTGAACCTCATTCTCCTTACTGTTCATTTACAGGTATATAAAATTACCCTAAATAGTTACCTTTTTTTTTGGAGGTAATAGAATAACAATGTCAATTTCATGACAAATTCATTTAACTTTTTTTAACATAACTTTAGAAGCTCTTATTACTGGTTGTGTGTGTGTGTGTGTGTGTGTGTGTGTGTGTGTGTGTGTGTGTGTGTGTGTGTGTGTGTTTGTGTTTGCCACTGTATTGCTCATATCTTGTTTTTTCTTTGCTTTGTACATATAAATATCTGCCCTTGTATCCAGCTCCACTACAAATCGCTGACAACTTTAAACTATTTTGCGAATGGTTCATGCACAATGCTACAAAGCTTAATTTTGTTCATCTACTAATGATTTCTTTACATTAATGATGTTTCTATAAATATTGTACATGTATAGATATATTGTACTACTCTGTATTTCAATGCTGTATTTGCACAAGCTTTGATTTGCAGGTGCTTCTGGGTAATGCTTACTAAATGTATTTCCATCCTAATAACTATATGTCTTTATTTTTCTTCCTGTATTCCTTTTGTTTTCCAGCAAACTCTGCAATGGCCTAATCATTTTAGCTCAGTCTTGATAGAAACCTGTGATTGTTGCTATACAATATCATTTTACTTCTAATATAAGGGAAGAAACATACAGAAGGTTTTTTTAAAACAACAGCTTGTCTACATTGTATAGCCATAAACAATATTTGGACACTGTCTTGTCACCTCCATATGTGCTGTTTGAGCATCCCATTCCAGATTGAACTTCACTCTCTTCTGACACGGCTTTACAATAGTTTTTACAGTGTGTCTGTGGGGATATTAAGCTACAAGAGCATTTGTGATGTCAGACACTGATGTTGGGTGAGGAGGCCTGAGCTTAAGTCAGTGTTCCAATGGAGTTGAGGTTCTGTAAAGGACACCTGAATTGTTCCAAACTAACAATAGCAAAGCATCTTTATATAGCTTGTATTGTGCACTGGAACACTGTAGAACATGTTAAGCGATTTCAGTTCCTGTGAATTTATGCAGGAGTATATATATGTACAGTATGTATGTGTGTGTGTGTCTGTCTGTCTATATGCACCGATCAGGCATAACATTATGACATTATTACATTCGGACCAGTGAAGTGAATAACACTCTATAATAATAATAACATCTCTTCATCATGGCACCTGTTAGTCAGTGGGCAGCAAGATTAATATTTTGTTCTCAGAGTTTATGTGTTAGAAGTAGGACGATTGGGCAAGTGTAAGATTTTGAGAGAGTTTGACAAGGACCAAATTGTGATGGCTAGACGACCGGGTCAGAGCATGTCCAAAGCTGTAGCTTTTGTGGGGTGTTTCCAGTCTGCAGTGGTCAGTATCTATCAAAAGTGGTTCAAGGAAGAAACAGTGGTGAACCGGTGACAGGGTAATTGGCGGCTGAAGCTCATTGATGCACGTGGGGAGCTGTCACGTGTTGTCCGATCCAACAGACAAACTGCTGTAGTTTAAATTGCTGAAGAAGTTAATGCTGTTAATGCTCGACAGGTCAGGACTGTTTTGGAAGCAAAAGGGGAACCAACACAATTTTAGGCAGGTGATCATAATGTTATGCCTTTTATGGCTAAGTGTCCATAAATTATTATTTTTTACCAGATAGTATATTTATTTCTTTGCAAATCTACATGACTAATCATTGGAATTTAAAGTTTTAACCCTGGGTTTTTTTTTCTATTAGTAAAAATGTTTATCTTTTCCATCTTGAAATGAAAAAATAATCATTTTTTGGTTTGGGGTTTTTTGTTTGGTTTTGTTACGGTTGGTTTTTTATCCCTCGTACACAACCTCTTTGTGGAGAAACTATTTCTAAAAATTAGGAAATGATGGATGGAAGACAAGTCTCTAAAACATGAAGTTGCTATCATTTTCTCTATATACTATCTTTACCTGTAGATTGAAAATAAAATAAAAGTAATCAAAAGACAGAACATGGCCTTACAAATTGATGAAACTGATCATGACAGCTGCAGCTGGTATAAAGTCTCACATTTATGAGCCTACAGTAATGTCACAATATCATAAGGGGTATTGTGCTGTAAATAAATATATAATCCAATAATATGATCATACTACCATGTGTGGCAGAAACATCCTGGTTCGTAAAAGTTTCAAATTTGATTGATGATCCTGTGATCTCTCTCTCTCTCTCTCTCTCTCTCTCTCTCTCTCTCTCTCTCTCTCTATAGAGAGAGAGAGAGTGAGAGAGAGAAAGGAATTCTTTGCAGATATTTTACAAGATGTGACAAGGTGTGGGTGTGGAGCTACTTTAATCCCAAAATCTTGTGATGTCAGCAGTGAGGAAAAGAGTACAAAACACAATGACTTGTTAAATCAACTGATTCAAAATACTTTGATCAATCAAACATGGCTTTATTAGCCTGAAGATACAAGGGATTAGTTTCCAATTTAGAGCAACCAACAGTGCACATTTAAACATACAAGCATTGCACAGGAATGCTGGACTGGATGGGATCTAGACTGATACAAACATGATTACAGAGGCCGCATGAGATTCAACAGTGAGTGAGCCAATACAGTTCATACAAGAATGCAGCACAATGCAGACAGAACACAACAATGACAGAAATACAATACAATGCAAAATATAGTGAAAGAAGAAAACGACACAAGAAAGTATAAAAGACAGAAAGTCATTGATGAAGAAACACATTAAGTAAATACTTTAGAAAGTTACTTTTTAAACTTGTTTATATTTGATTTAACCAAAACATGTTTTACATCAGAGGATTTTAGATAGATAGATAGATAGATAGATAGATAGATAGATAGATAGATAGATAGATAGATAGATAGATAGATAGATAGATAGATAGATAGATAGATAGATAGATAGATAGATAGATAGATGTCAGCAATGTCAATTTCCAGAGACATTAGCAAGCTGTCTTATGTGAATAATATGTAAATATGCGATGTAAATAATTATCTATGTAACAATGAAGCTTCTAGCAGGAGAGTGTGTTGAGAAGGTGGAGGGAGTATTTTGAGCAACTGATGAATGAGGAAAATCAGAGAGAGAGAGAAGGTTGGATGATGTGGAGTTGGTAAAGCAGGATGTATATAGGATTAGTAAGGAGGAAGTGAGAGCAGCAATTAAGAGGATGAAGAGTGGAAAGTCGGTTGGACCAGATGACATACCTGTAAAAGCTGAGAGAAGAGGTGACCATCTGTGAGCAACAGTATGGTTTCATGCCGAAGAAGAGCACCACAGATGCCTTATTTGCTTTGAGGATGTTGATGGAGAAGTATAGAGAAGGACAGAAGGAATTGCATTGTGTATTTGTGGATTTAGAGAAAGAGGAGCTGTGGTACTGTATGAGGAAGTCAGGTGTGTCAGAGAAGTATGTGAGGGTGCTGCAGGACATGTATGAGGACAGTGTGACAGCAGTGAAATGTGCAGTAGTAACGACAGACTGGTTCAGGGTGAGGGTTGGACTACATCAAGGATCGGCCCTGAGCCCTTTCCTGTTTGCAGTGGTGATGGACAGGTTGACGGACGAGGTCAGACAGGAGTCTCCCTGGACTATGATGTTTGCGGATCATATTGTGATTTGTGGTGAGAGTAGTGAGCAGGTTGAGAAGAGCCTGGAGAGGTGGAGATATGCGCTGGAGAGAAGGGGAATGAAAGTCAGTAGGAGTAAGACAGAGTACATGTGTGTGAATGAGAAGGAGGGCAGTGGAGTGGTGTGGTTGCAGGGAGAAGAGATGGAGAAGGTGGAGGAGTTCAGGTACCTGGGGTCAACAGTGCAAAGTAATGGAGAGTGTGTTAGAGAAGTAAAGAGTGCAGGCAGGGTGGAGTGGGTGGAGAAGAGTGACAGGAGTGATTTGTGATAGTAGTGTATCTGCAAGAATGAAAGGGAAAGTTTATAAGACTGTGGTGAGACCTGCGATGTTGAAGGTTTTCGTTGGGAGTGACGAGGATGGACAAGATCAGAAATGAGTTTATTAGAGGGACAGCGCATGTGGGATGTTTTGGTGACAAGGTGAGGGAGGCGAGATTGAGATGGTTTGGACATGTGCAAAGGAGGGACATGAATTATACTGGTAGAAGAATGCTGAGGATGGAGCTACCAGGAAGGAGGAAAAGAGGAAGGCCAAGGAGGAGGTTCATGGATGTGGTGAGGGAAGACATGCAGGTAGTTGGTGTGAAAGAGGCAGATGTGGAGGACAGGGTGGTATGGAGACGGATGATCCGCTGTGGCGACCCCTAATGGGAGCAGCCGAAAGAAGAAGAAGAATGAAGCTTCTAGCACATTATTCTAAATGTTTCCTTACAACACTTGGACATATCTAACGGAACAGCTAACCACTACCAAAAATCTAAGTAACATGTTTAATACACAGCTGTAAACATCAAACGATCTGGCTAGCTCGTCTTGCTCACTCAGCCCAGCTAAATGCTTACCTTTACATGTTTCTGCATTGTGAAATGCAAGTGTTGCACAATTTGCAGATGATCATAAAGCACTCAAAACTGAAGATCTGTTAAATTAGGCCTAGGATGCACATCTGTCTCCACTTACACAGACATTGTTGCTGCTGACTAAGCATTTGGCACCTGAAATGTAGACTTTTGGCAGACAACTGCTTTATTTTCTATTGGGTCTTGAAATTGGATTATATCAAAATTGCACATACTGTCTTTTAACTGGTGCAGTTTGTAGAGATGTTGCCTCACAGCTTTAAGGTCTCTGGTTTGGTCCTAAGATCCAAGTACTCAAGTGATATGAGAGTACATGTCCAATTTAATAAATTAATATCCAATGATAAGAAAAGTAAAAAAGTAGAATTGATTTTCATATCATCAGAAATGTACAAACATGTAGAAATCTGTTGAACCACAATCAGAAACATTCTAGGGGAAAAAACAAGGTTACAACATTTTGATTATATACTGTAGGTGCACATCCTTTTATAGTTGGGCATGTAGCTCTGTTCAGAATGAACAAAACACATTCAGGCTCATGTTCAATACTATCATCATTTATAATTAAAGGATTAATCCCAAATAAAGACCAACTGGGTTTGCAGGATTTTCTTCACATCTTCATCTGACTGCTAAAATCAATGCCTGCGAAAATGCTTACACAGCATGTACAATAGATGGCTCACTGTCAATCTGGAAAGGGGTATCAAATAATTTACAAAAAAAATATTAAGAAGTGGAAAAAATAGAGAACCATGACATCACCCTGAACAGGGTGATGTAATATTTACAAAATTACAAGGTAAACATTTACCAAGAGATCCACAGTTGCCAAAAGATTTACAGCAGCATTAAAGGATCTGCAGGAATATCTGATATCTGAGCTCTGATTACTCTCTTCTTGTGATACAAATCTCTCATATTCTTCACATGACAGAGCTGTGGAGTATAGTGGCCCATTCTAATGTAAAACATCAAACCTCAACTAATTCACTCCTAAACAAGTGGCAAAATGTTTAATGGTTATATGAGTTCAATTCCAAAAGGTATGTTTGATGCAAAACTAAAAGCACATCAGCAGAAGAACATCTTACCCACAGTGCAACATGACTGATATACAATTTAATGGATCTACAATGCTTTTATAAGAAACCGTGGGAATATATGGGCAGTTCAAGTGGTGCCATGATAATGGACACAAAAAGACACAGAAAAGAGTGCCTCAGCAATATTAAGGGAGTGTGCAAACGTATACATCTAGGTTTGTTTGTTTTTTTTCACTAAATGTTTAAATGTTTCCATTTTATATTGAGGGTAGAAAAAGTTCTGGCGTAGTTTATCTGTGTTGTTTTTTGAACAACATAAAACCTTCTGTATTTTAGTGCAATTTTTTATTTTCATTGTATTTCATTGCTCTCCACCTCTGCATGTCAGGCAAAACTGCAGCTCAGGAACAGATATGAGTTAATACAGGAAAGATGACATTTAAAACAAAGAAAGTTTGGATGCAATCGATGATAATCACATTATACAGCTATTGAACTAACTTTTAAAAATAAATCTAACCTTTAGATTAATGTTGCTTATTGCACAGCTAGCATATATATATATATATATATATATATATATATATATATATATATATATATATATATATATACACATACACTTTTTTTTCTCTCTACTAGATCTTTTAGTACAGCTGTGGACATTTGTCATCATTTAGCCATTAGGGCTGTTGTATTTTATTTAGGTACTCATGAGTGGTCCTTGGGTGCAGTTAGCGTTCCAATTCATCCCAAAAGTTTCTAATAGGGTTGGGGTCAGTGCTCTCTAGAAGGCCAATTATAATCTATTACTCAAACCTATATTCTCTGAGACCACTTTGTGCACAGGGGCATTGTCATGTTGGAATAGGTTGTAGGGAAAATGTAATGCTTCTTCCTCCAAGCACATCCTATACAATTTTGTGCTTAAATGTGTTTTAGAAATTAAATTACGCTTTTAAAATTCAGGAATGGTATATAGGTAATGATTAATTTTCTGCAGCTCTGAAAACATTTGACAGCATATTAACATGCGTCTTGTTCTCATAATATTATAATTTTTAAATATTATCTGTAAAAAAATGTGATCTAATTTAGCAAAGTTATATAATTGCTGATATGATAAAGCTTTCTGCAAGTACATGCTATTAGGAATTATGAAAGGAGCCTCCAGTTTCAGCATTTTGTAACAGTCAGATGTATTTTTATGAAGTGAAAAAACTATTCCAGTTCCTGGGTACCATTATAAACTAATTTTTTTTTTTTTAGCAAAAAGAACTACTATAATGTAATTTAAAAAAGGAACTAACTTGTTTCAGTGACATTCTACACCAATAAACTTGAACTACAAACACATAAAGAGTACAAGATAAAAGAAATTCAATTTTTGTCTTTAAAAAAAAGTGAAAAAACGTAGGAAAGTTTCGTTATAAGGACATAATCACCTCTGCAGTGGTATCAATGACACACACACACAAACCTGTCACATGAGGAATCTTTAGTAGAGGGTATGCAGTCATTACGCTATGTTTTCCAATTACATAAAACTTGCTAATTTAGGTGCACAATAAGCCTATAAAGACTCTTTCTTTAACAGCTCAGACACTATTGTTCTTCTTTAAATGTCTTTTTTATCTCTTTAGAGCTACAGTTAGGACATAAAGCAGGACGGAAGAGTGAATGCTCCTTACAACTAAGTAAAGTGTCACGCTTTGGCCTTCATAGAGGTCAAGAGAAGGTCACATCAATCAACGGTGGAAAAAAGGCCTTCTGTCCGTCCTACTGCTCTCTCCCAGCACCTGAGTGATGATGGCCTTGCTCCAGATAAGAGCCGATCCATTGGCCTGATTTGTGGGCAGCAGACCAATTTCAATACCCGTCTGTGTGCTGATAGATGAGGCCTGCCTTTGATAAAGAGCCAATTTGCCGCAGGGCCGATGGGAACGGAATTGCTGCAGTTGCCTTTATTTTGTCTTTCTCCGCAATTCAGACAGGAGTAGAGCTGAAGAACGAAGAGATAGAAAAAAGGAAAAAACATAGAGTGGCAGAAAGCTTAAATTACAAACGCCTCTTGATTAGCAGCAAAGACAAAGCTATATTTTTAGTTCAGTAACTTAGTTGTGGGGAATTTCTTAGACGTTTAAATGTTTCATATGTTTGCAGAAAGAAACGTATGTGATACACCAATAATACATCTCTCACCATCAGGCTGTGGTTCAATCTACAGTTCCTGCAGGTGTAGACATGAATGGCCAGAGAGATGTTGTGTAATTTCATGCTTTCAAAATCCTAATGAGATGATGTGCGAGGAGAAGGACATCTATGGACAGGAGATTCATTACAGTTGAGGGGAGACAGGAAAGACAGTTAATTTGCCATTGACAGGTTTGTTACTCTCAGTGTTCATCATCCATCTTCTATACCACTTATTCTACATTGGGTCAGATGAGAACCTGGAGTCTATACAGTCTATACCAGGGCAAAACAAGGATACTAAGCAGGGGGGACATGCTGGACTCTGGTGCGCGTGCACACACACACACACACACACACACACACACACTATGGACGATTTGGAAATGAGCCAATAAGTCAACAATGCATGTCTTTAGACTTGCAGGGTGAGAAACCTAGAGCACCTGAAGTACTGGGAGAGCATGCAAACTCCACACACACAACTGAGGCAGAATTCAAATGTGACATGCCTCTCATTAGTCTGTGAAATTAACCTGTATGACGAAATCATTTCAACAGCTCAGTGCAATATAAAAACATGGTCAGAAGGGGAATGTAGGCGAATCATTATTACTCTTAATGTTACTTGATTACATTTCATTAAAACCCCAACACACCTTTTACTGCTTGCCAATTAATTTCAATTGGCAAACATCATTCAAATATGCTCTCCCTGTTTTCTTTATAATGACCATCTGTACTTTCATGCAGTTACCTTTACAGCCAATCATGTGGCAGTGGCGCAACGCAAAAAGAAAATCATGCTGATAAAGGTCAAGAACTTCAGTTAATATTCACATTAAATATCACAATGAAGAAGTGCGATCTCTGTGACTTTAAACATGGCATGGTTGTTAATATCAGATGTATGATTTAAGAATTTTTTAAAATGCGGATCTTGAGATTCTCCCACACACTAGTCACTAGAGTTTGCACAGAATGATGTGAAAACCGTATTGATAAGAGAAGTGAGAAGAAAAAAAACCTAGATATGAGCTGCCATGAAGGATATAGACGTTTTTTTACAACTGTGGTGAACAGAAAAGCATCTCAATATGCACAAAACGTTGAAAACATTAAATGAATTTCTAGAAGTTTCTATAGTATGAGACCACATAAGGTTTCACTGGTCAGACATCTAAATGAATCAAACTAAGCAGTTAACAATTATAATAAAATGACCTGGTTTCTTTTTTCCAGTCTTTAGCTGTGTGGTTTCAGCGCGTGTTTGTCCTTGATAGCCTCCGATTCTTGTTTTCTACAAGTATACATTTAGCTCTTTCTTGAAAAAAATTGCAACCTGCATGTTTAAGAATGAGAAAAAATATAAGCTGTTGAGGGAGTGACTGTTTCTAGCTGCTATATTGTAAGTGATAACTGAAACTAACTGGTTTTGCAGACATTCCACATCATGTAATTGATCCAAAAAACACACAAAAAATAAAAATTTAGGATGCTTTTTAAAAAATTCAATAAAAATTGTATTAAATCACTGTTGTGCATGTTGGTAAACCCCTTGTCATTATCTGTTAGGTAAATAATTACCATTTAAAACTTCTTTTCAGCTTGACCTCTGACTATTACATAGCACAGGTATTGAAGACTCCGTCTAAAAAGTAGATATTTCATAGCTGTAAAAGTCACAATATCAACAAATACACATTTGCCATGGTGAAATAAATGAAATATTACAATTAATCTTAATATCAAGTCAAATCAATTCCCTGTGAATCAAATGTTACTATAGAAACAATAACGTATCCAGACGTGATTTACAGCTGCACCACTATCAGAGAATAAAAAATGAATGAAACTCCATAATTCAATGGTGCTATATTATAAGTAGTTCTAACATCTCTGCCTGCAGTTCGGATAAAAGCATTAACTCTTTCATACACGCTTGAGCAAAGGGTGAAAGTGACTGCGCAAGCTCTGACAGGGCCACGACTCAGAGATCACTTCATTATGAAGCGACTTTTTCAGCCACATACTGTGTTAGTGAAAGGAAAAACATCAGTCAGTGTGAGGTTGAACAGTTGCAGACCGCTGGGCCTGTCCATGCTGACTGAACGGCACATGATTAAACACGCCATTGAACATTTATTATAATGAGGTACAGTAATGAAAACAGGGACAGTACAACATTTCCACTGCATTATTAATGCACCCAGAGAGCCACAGGAACATTTAACACAAATTATTGATCAGCTACTTGTTAACTACACAGATTAAACTCAGCATGAGAGGGTTTTTTTTATTCTGTAAGCAACACTGCCCCTATGAGCATAACACCTGTACTGCAGATGTCAAAATAATCAAATAAAACTTTTGTTTGAAAATTCAAACCCCAACTTTATCTTTTTATATCTTAAAATAAAAAGCTTGGGTAACAAGACAAAACATTTTTTGTTCCAAAAATTAAATACATATACAGCCAACAAGCAAATTCTCTATGGCTTTTTTTAACCTAATGTATCTAAGAACTAATGGAAAAATCAACAAGCAAAACATTTTTCTGCACATAAGCAGTTTACAAAACTACTTCCAAATCACTTTGAACATAGCAAAAGCCGAGACACTGTCAAAACAGAAAATGCCACTTCAGATTTATACATGCACTTTTACAGACATTTCTTTTCGATGTGATTTGGGGCTACAACTGTTTGTTAAAGAATCCTCTTCCCATGACAGGCAAAGAACAGAACCTGTTTTGAGCTACACCCCCCATGAAGGCGAACGGTTCTGTCTTTGCAGTGCTTGTCTGGCGTAGTGCACTTTCACTGATGGGTTCCAGTGGGGCAGAAAGCATAAGTCCCCTTCCTAAACTCGGCATAGAGGCCGTCTTCTTGTCTGGTACGCTTCCGTCTTCTAGTGTTGACGTTTCAGGAAAAGAGGGACACCTTTTTCCAGCATCCAGGCTGTAATCCAGAACCTCAGGCTGTTCCTGAATCTCTGAGTCTGGCTTTGAAATAGGCTTGATATTGTAGCGGTCCAGAAGTCCATCCTTGGTGATGTTGTAGTGGTCCACAGCCCTTTTCTGTCTCTCACGCTTGATTATGTCAATCTCACGCAGCTCGTGAGGGAGCTCCAGCCCGCTCTTGCCAATGTCCTCTGTGTGTATAGGATTTTCCTGACCGCTCTTTAGATAAGAGTCCACCAGACTGGTGTAGTCAGACATCAGAGCGTCCAAAAGTACAAGACGGAGAGGTTGCAGGTGGATCACAGACAAAGCCATGACTTTTAGGAGCGGAGCAGGGCAGGGACGGACATACCAGACTTGTTGGTCTTCCCTACAGAGCTGATCTTTGATGCTCAGAGAGGACAAGGGCATTTTTAAGTGATCGTTGATGACCTCTTGCAGCACACTCACCCGCGTGGGCAGGAATCCACCTGTCTCTGCGTAAAAGTGCATCACATCTGCAACCTGAGTATCAAACACGTTCAGAAGATTCACGCCAAACTGCGCACTCAGACACCCGGAGATCCTCCGGCAGTCGTGCATGACTTTCAGGATGTTCGTGCTCTCCAGAATGGTGGAAAGGCCATTTCTGAAAGCTCGGGCACCCAGCAACAAGATGTCAAAGAGGTACACGTTGTTTTTGGTTGCCACCTGCAGCCAGCAGAGCCTCTCGTTCTGAAATGCACCAACTCCATCCAGACCAAGCCCGATCACCTGCTGCTTCCGGATGTGCATCAGTGCAGGACCAAACTTCTCGTGGAACTCATCTACCACCACGTAGTTCACGGAGTGCTCTTCCTCCTCTATCACTCCATCATCAAACAGCGTACTTCTGTAGGGCTGAAACTCAGCCAGGCTCAGCTGGCCGACCTTGCCATGATCCTCGTCCTCCAGGGGGTCAGTGTTAGACGAGGGAGCAAACTCAACATTCTGAATTTCTTGTCCAAAGAAGAGTTTAGCTCCGCGAAACCGGCTGCCGCTCCGGATCTCAACCACGTCATCTAAGATGATGGTCTTGTTCAAATTAATGCGTTGAACGATGCCCTCAAATGTGCTTTCTTTTGTTATAAGTCGGATGCGTTTACTTTTAAATCTCTCCAAAAACTGATAGTCGTCCAAAGACACCATTTTAAAGCATGTATATATTTATTCTAAACATTTTCTGAACACGTTTGAGGTTCGGAGAACCGTTTATGGTATGTGTCGTAAAAAATGACGTAAATTTCCTACGAGCTTTATTGTTCTTGTTGACGTGAAGTTCTGTGTTTAACAGATTCGACTTTTACATTTATTTGCATAGAGATTAAAAAGAGAATAATAATTATTATTGTTATTATTAATATTAATAATACTAATAAAACGTTTTATGAGACACTTGAACATTACATTTACTTTTTTTTTTTTACCAAGAAAAACGAAAAGCATGGAAATTAACAAAGGAAAATATTGTTGAAGCAAAAACAAAAAAAAGGGAGTTCCAACTTCTAAATATTTTTTCTTTGACCAAACAAATATATAAATGAACAGATGTTGGTACAAAAACGCAATAAACCCTTAAACTTGTATTTTTATAAAAAAAAAAAATCCTTCCTTAGCTTTCCTTTCACTAAACATTTTGCCATCTCTCTCTCTTTCTTCACTTTTGTTTTCTTTCTGACCTTGAGGTCCAATTTACTCTAAGCAATCAATAGGATTTAGATGCAGTCCATGGTAGGCCATTCTATGGTAGATTCTCTCTCTCTCTCTCTCTCTCTCTCTCTCTCAGAGCTTGGAGGTATGCTTCAAGTTATTGTCTTGTTGCATGGTGAAGATGGTTCCAATTTGGCAGACACCATTATTCCTTAGCCCTTAACCTTATATAATGTATGAGCAGACATCTTTATGTCGTATAGTATATGTTGTGTGTGATAAAGATATAATTTATATATTTTACATGGTAGATATTTGAGTCTTTTGAGATGATAAAGCAGTAATAATGCCCTAAGAATTATTACAACATGCACAAAAATGATGGAAATATGTGAGATGATTGTCTGTGAGTGTCAATGTGCTGTCAGTGGCCAGTATGCTGATATTAAAGTGTGGGTGGTAGTGGAGACATGAGTGAAAGAGTGGGAATAGAAGCAATGACTAAATCACAGTTTATTCAGGATCATGACACCGCTAGGCTTCAAGCTGCTGGTTCTGAATTGAATGCTGTTGAATTGTCTGCTTTGTGGCAGTCTGGTAAACAGTCAGTGTGCTGGATGATTGCATTCTGTGGTTATTTTTAGAGCCTTCTTCAGACTTTGTGTATGTCCTTACGTGTAAGATGGCCTTGCAGTCACAAATGGAAAAGCTTCCAAACCAGACAGTCAGGCTACTTTTAAAGGTACATTTGTAGAAGTTGGTCCAGATGAAACAGGGAAGACCAAACTTTCTTTAGAAAGTAGAGCCACTGATAAGCAGATTTAATTACTGTCTTCAGGTAAAGCGACCAGGTCAACAGCATAACCACTGTACAAGGGAACAGTCATCTTCCTAAAGCCTCCTGTAGTCCACAATCATCTCCTTACTTTTGGTGATGTTATGGCCTATACAGTGATGAGACCTTTCTGTGCTTGGTGACAATTGTAATTGAATGAGGGAACAGGAAAGGAGTGAGAACACGTTCTTGTAGACCTCCTGTGTTCAGAGACAGTGTGGGGAAATATGGTCACAGATTCTCATCACCTGGGGCAGTGGTAGAATTGAGTCAAGTCTTATGTGGGGGTCCCCAGTTGTTGGGGTTGTGGAGGGTGGGGGGGTGGCTTCTTTCTGTCAGATTCAGCTATTTACAATGTAACAAAACATTGTGAAAGTGTTTAAGGACCTGTTTTTATTAGTTAAAACATCAAAAGGATGGCAAAGTATCAGGTGATGTCAGGGAAAGAATACATGTTAACTCGTAACTTGTCCACCTAGAACAGACCATAGTGCTCTGTCTGGTTTTGTCTGTGCTTGCCTTCCTGTATTGGTTGCAGTTGACAGCCGATGGCCATTTTTTGAGTGCAAACTCAAATATGTACTGGATTTTTGCCAAATTCTTTCCGCAAATATAGGCTACTAGCTTTAAATGAGGGTTGCTTTCGTCTGAGCACCCCTGCATAACCGGGCCTATTAATAATGAAAAATGTGTAATTTATGTTGAATACAAATCCCCTGGCATGGAGTAAATAAATATAGTAGAAAGACAGAAAGTGAAAATTACCCCTCAAAAAAGTCAGCAAGTTTTCTTTTCCAAAGTGGTGGTTTATTACTCTCTATTTCATAGCTGCTTCACATAGCAGCGCCAAACAAGCGGTAAATGAGATCACCCATATGGCGGCTTTTAGATGTGGGGGTGTTTGCATTTTACAGAGACATGACAACTATTTAATTAAACATCCTTATGTCACATAAATGATTGTAAATAAATAATTAATTTAATTTGCCATATCCTAACTGCTTGAATTTAATCAGATGTGTAATTCATATATTTTTTTACTAAAATAATCATTAAGTTTATAATGCAATTGCATAGATGAGTGCTCTGCCCTACATCCTTATGCTTTGCATTGTGTTTGGCTGGAAAGATAGTGTGAATATATAGACCAGATTTATAAATGCATCTTCACACTGTGGTTGAGAATAGACTCTTGGAGTAACAGCTGTTTATTACATTGCACAACACACACATACACACACATTTACAATTCCAAGAGCCAATTTACTTTAGCCAAGCCTATCTGGGATGCCAGAGAAAACTTACAAGGACACAGCTAGAACATACACAGAATCCATGCAACAATTCTGAAAGTTTATGAATAAACCAGGGACTGGTCAGAAAATGAAAAAAGAAAATGTGAAATGTAATAGCGTGAAATTCTGAAACAAAAACAATGAAACACAAATTTTGTTATGCAATATAAATATAATATAATAGCACAATTATAATTGCTAACACGAATTAATCAGTTTTTTAAATCTGTTTTAAAAAATCTGTAAATATCAACATATACATTAAAATATATACTAATAAAAAAATCACAAATATTTTAATAAATTAAAGCATATATTCGTGAAAGTTTATCATAGTATCTTATATATATATATATATATATATATATATATATATATATATATATATATATATATATATTTTTTTTTTTTTTTTTTATATATTAAATCATAGAAGCCACTACGTCCTACGTCCTCCAAAGCGACACAAATATTTGTATCAAATATAAATATAACATCACATTTCATATAATAAAATAAACAAAGTACAAGATGGTCAAATCTTTTAAATACATATATATATATATATATATATATATATATATATATATATATATATATATATATATATATATATATATATATATATATATTAAGTACGTTTGTTGAACGGAAGTTTATTCGCTGCAGCGGAAGTGACGTTACAAAGCAACCCCTCTTCAAAAACACTGTGGAGGTGAACGCGGTATTTTGGAATTGCGTTATAGTTCTATATACATTTCTTGTTAGGTGTGCCTATAGATATAGTTTAAAGATTTGTCTACATCAATATTTATATGATAAGATTTTATTTGGAGTAAGGGTAAGAGTGAGAGACTGTCGGTTAGCTGAGTTTGCTAACTGTAACGGTGTGCGCGCGTGCTTATTAGCTGAGAGAATTAGCAAGACTCGCGTGATGAATAGAGTTTTAGTTACACTGTCGGCGTGAGAATAACAGTTAAACATAAACGTGTTACTCTGTGCCTTATTTTATATTTATATAGCAAACCATAGTGAGCGGCTTTAGTGTATGGAGACGTGAAACTCGGCTAGCTGGCTAAATAAACGTGTTATTGACGGTTCCTCAGGTTATAGTGGACCTGTGCGGTGGCACGAGCGCCTTCATCTGCAGAGTGAACAGCGATGGCTGCGCCTGTTGCCATACAGCAGCCCAGCTATCTGCTGGTAAGATCATTTTAAAATCCAGCAACTCATGAAAACGCTTGATATTTTTATTCCGAATGTAAACACTTCCTGGAGTGTAATCTGTACTCAGTTCTTTTAGGTATGTGTGCAAGTTTGCATTGTTAACTTGTGATTTGTTCTTCAGCTTTCAGTTTTCTTGCTAATTACATCCACTGCCTTTACTCAGCCTGGATTTCTCAAACTTTATTTACCATTTTACAATTCAGTTTTGTTTATCCTTTACCCCAGAGGCGACTTATATAATTGGTTCCCCTGTTTAAAAAAATAAAGACAATATTCTGATAATAAATGTCTTCAAGTCAGATTGGTGATATGAAGAAGCAAATCTGGGACTGATTTCTTTCTAGTCCAGACTGTACATGCATGCAGGCAGTCAGTGGCAGTCATGTCAGGTGTTTACACAGAGTGACACACCCACTAGAGTAGATCTTTTAAGTTGATATTGGAGTGGCAGCTCAGTGCTTAAGATGTTGGACCTGTGATGGAAAGGTCATGAGTTCAAATCCCAGCTACTGCTGCCACTGCAGGGCTCTTGAGCAAGGTCCTTAACCTTCATCTGCTCAGCTGCATTAATGAGAATTGTAGGTCACTCTGGATAATGGCATCTGCCAAATGGCCAGCTAACCTGGCAGACAAAGATCTGTGTCTCCATTCTCAGTTTCTGTGTTTCTAGGTTGTGCGTTCCCAGGGTTCATTTTACTTGCAGGTGTGCACTCTCTCCCATCAAGTTTTTTATATATATAAAATCACAACCTTTGCCTGGAAAGTGGCGTACGCATGTTTTCAGACTCGTTTTGTGCGTACGCCACGTTTATAAATGAGACCCCTTGACAGGTAAACGCAGAAGAGGCTGCAGAATGAAAAACCGAGGAACGGAGAGAAAAACGGCGAGGGGCGAGGAGAAGATTCAGGCCAAAAAGCACAACAAAGTTTCCAAAGTTTGGAATCATTTCAACTAAAACGTGAAAACACCGTACAGTGAAAAGAAGTACTTCTGATCTGATTACTCGATCAATTGATGGGCTATTCTGTAGAATAAATATTATCATAGAGATTAGATTTTAGCTTTTGTATATTTGACATCTTAATCAGTCACCACTGCTTTATCCTGTCCCACTATGCACTGGAATTGCAACATCTATAACTAAGCGCATCTACGCATGTGGGCACTTTTGTTGATAAAGATTATTTTTTTATTTGGAACAGGCAAACCTCAAAGCAGACTGGAGCACTAAGCCACTACTTCAGCGGTGTCAGGAGCTGGTGAAAGTGATAGATGACTATCCTGCTAAGGTAGAGCACACACTTAATTTAGTGGAAATATTGAACTTGTTGGTGCTGTTGCACATTTACAAAATTAACCTTAATCATGCATTGTCAAATGACATTCAAGCTGCTATAGAAATTCTGTTACTGGACACTTTTATATACATTTGTTTAACGATTGATAAAGATGATCCTTTACAACAACAAGGACTAAAACCGGTGTGATGCTTTAATAGTAAAAGTATGCTTACTGGCAGAGTGCTGTGATTAAGAAGGGTAAAAAATTCTTTAGACAACCTTAAGGGGGTTGCCTTAAATTGTAGTTGTTTTTTGTTAATAAATTACATCAATTTGTTTGTTGTATTGTAGTTGCGTTTAATGTTAATTAGACAAAAGCACATCTAATCATGTGCTCAGGTCAGAATCCACAGCTACACCTTTAACTCTGCCTGTTACAAGAACGTTGTGTGACTGACTCAAAATTCTCATAAACAATATAAATACGAAAATCAGTGTATTAAAGTGACACTTTTTTCAAATCAGGAGCTTCACCTGGTCTTCCCATGGCTGGTTGAGAGTATCTTTGGCAGCCTAGATGGGGTCATTGTGGGTTGGAACCTGCAATTTGTGCACCCTCGCATGAATGAGTACAACATTGTTCTGGACTTTCTCGATCCATGGTTAGTTTTGCTTGTTATTCTTCCGTTTGTCCATATACAGCAAAACCACGTTGGACGAGCATAATTCGTTCTTAAAAATTGCTCGTACGTTTGAACAAATTTTCCCCATAAGAATGAATGTAAAAGCGATTTAATCCGTTCGAGATCTTATTCGAGCGCTCATTTCTGCATTTAAAAAATTTCACCACATTTCAGAAAAAGAACATCATACCAACAGTAAAATATGGTGGTGGTAGTGTGATGGTCTGGGGCTGTTTTGCTGCTTCAGGACCTGGAAGACGCTGTGATAAATGGAACCATGAATTTTGCTGTTTACCAAAAAATCCTGAAGGAGAATGTCCGG
Source organism: Silurus meridionalis (assembly GCF_014805685.1). Lineage (NCBI taxonomy): Eukaryota > Metazoa > Chordata > Actinopteri > Siluriformes > Siluridae > Silurus > Silurus meridionalis. The sequence goes on from NC_060898.1 coordinate 13,578,545, forward strand.
TTATCTGTTCTTGTCCTTAGCTAAAAAGAACTTGGGTTCTACATCAGGACAATGATCCAAAACACCAGCAAGCCCACCTCTGAATGGCTTAAGAAAAACAAAAGAAGACTTTGGAGTGGTCTAGTCAAAGTCCTGACCTGATTCCTATTGAGATGCTGTGGCATGACCTGAGTAGATTTAGGGTGCAAACACTTTTTCACACAGGGCCATGTAGTTTTGGTTTTTGTTTTCCTTCAATAATAATCTTCATTTATAAACTGCGTGTTTTGTTCACTTGTGTTATCTTTTACTAATATTTAAATTAGTTTGATGATCTGAAACATTAAAGTGTGACAAACATGCAAAAAAACAAGAAAGCACACCACTGTAGCTAAATGATGACCTAAATGATCCATTAAATGAAATTACTTGCCAGGTAATTATACACTATACTGGCAGAAGCATTTGGACACCTGACCATTGCACCCATATGTGCTTGTTGATGCTCCTATTCCAGATTTAGTCTTTTTGTTGTTATTATAAACTCCACACCTCTAGCAAAGATTTCTAATGGGCTGTGGGGATTTGTTCTTTCAGATATAAGTACATTAGTGAGGTCAAGCACCGATTTGCATGAGAGGGCCTGGGGCACAACTGGCATTTCAGTTTGTCCCAAAGGTGTTCATTTGGGTCATTGTCAGTGCTCTGTGCAGGTCACTCAAATTCTTCCCCTCCATCCTTGACTTATGTATGAGTGTAATTATGGCTAATCCCTGTGATAAAATTAGCTTGTTTTAACCTTTTAGTTTTTTTTCTTTGGTATTCAGTTATAAAAGGCTATATGGTTTATATTTTAACTTCACCGGCATTTATAAATAGACTCAAAATGTACCAATGCTTTTTTTTTTCCTTAGAAGCATTCACATGGAAGTGTTCTCATTTCATCATTCTGCTTGGACTGCCTTGTATGTATTTTTCATAACATTATAATGTGTGTACTGCAGTGGCCCCATGATGAAGCTGGTCTACAAGCTGCAAGCAGAGGACTACAAATATGAGATCCCCATCAGTTATTTGCCAGTAAGTAAAACAATTAGTTATGCAGTTTATCATAGCCTTTGGATGGATGTTCGGATGAAATTCTTTTTTCTTTTTATTTCTTCAGGGTCCTGTGAAGGCCTCTTTTCATGAGGGTGTTCTGCCTGACTGTGCCCTTTTTCACAATAAGTTACAATTCCCCATGTCCGACCTCATCATGCTCAGTATGTTTTAAAAAATGAAAAGTCTTGAAACATGAAATGTTGATGTCTGCTGCATCATCCAGTCTGATTTACAACTGCCACGTTTTGTTTCTTTCTTAGATCCTTTTGAATACTACATGTTCATCTTTGCTTACAGTCTTATTGCACCAAAGGTATGTGTACCTTTAGATTCTGTGTGAGAAATGTTCTCTGAATAGTGTTTCAGACTCTGTAGTTACTGCTTTCAAATTTGTGCATGTTTAATGAAACTCTTTTACATTCTTCTAAACAGTTTAAGAAGTCTAATGCTCACAGTTAACTCTGTGGTTCATGTGAAGACACTTTGAAGGAAAATGAAAAAGCATACAATTAAACGGTTGCATAAGAATGCACACCCCATCAACTTATATGTTGTTTAAGTGCATTTTAGTTCTGGATATAGCAGAGTAGTAAACAACCAATGTAAAAAAACAAATATTTTATTTCAATTTAAATCTGAAAATGATCAAAATCTGAAAGTTTGCTTACACACCTTAGTTGCTGCATGTGTGTAAGAAAATGTCCACAATCTCTTTAAAACAATGTTTTTTTACTACTACCAAACAGTCTCTTAATGGAAAATAGATACAACAAAACATGCATGCATACATTTACAGTAGTATATTGGCAGCACTACTACCGTAATAAACCTACTACAGAACTGTTATTACCACACACACACACACACACCCTACTGTAATTGCATTTAACCTGTCATTTATTTAGAACCTGCGGCCCATTATAAAGGGTTCACATTATGTTTATACAAATGCAACAAGGATACTGTTAGTTTTTTCTTTTAGCACCCAATACCCTCACCCACCCTGAACACAAATCTTATTTTATTAATTATACAAATAAGTGTGAGCATTTGTTTTTCTACAAAAATATTTGAAAACTATTTTCAGAACTATCCTCCTGGACAGCGTGGCAGCTGTTCAGACAGTGCTTACTTTGTGCTTGTTGATGCCTACCTCAAGCACTTCTTGCCCACAGAGGGAAATGTGCCCCCATCTCCTTTCTCTGATCCAAGGGGCTCTGTTGCCTCTCCAGCTCCACGGTATTTTCCTTTCACATACCTATTTTTCTTTCATATTTAATTTTATTGTTTATAATTATTTTAAAAAAATGCAATTCTGGAACTAATAATCACAATTATATATATTTATAGATAGCTGTAGATGTTTACTTTCATGACAATTGTCAATAAATCGCTGTTTTTATATATATATAGTAGAGCAGTTGATATAGATATTTTTAATAATCTAGTATTCTACTGATTATACCAACAATTATTCGGATAAGACATACTTTTTCTTTAATAAAGAGCAATACTGTGTGTGTGTGTGTGTGTGTGTGTGTGTGTGTGTGTGTTAATATATAAAACAGTAATATTTAATTAAATTTAACAAATGTATAACAGATCAATCAGTATTATACCTGTGTCTATGGATGTATCATGTTTGTAGGTTGATGCTTTGTTTTCTGTTTTTACAGAATAAGAATCTAAAATAAAAAATAATCTTTTGAAATATGAATTGTGTTCTCCTGCCAATTTAAAAACAAGAATCAGCAAATCTTTGATTTCTCTCTGCCCCAGGTCTCCTAGTGTACCTTATGTTGGCTATGGCATCCACAGCAGCAGCCTGCTAAAGCGACACATATCCCATCAGCCCTCAGTCAACGCTGACCCTGCTGCTCAGGAGATCTGGAGATCTGAAACCCTCCTACAGGTGAAAATGTTACACACATCTGCCCAAACTCTAACACTCCAATAGTTTAATCATGTTTTAGTGAACCATGTTCAGTCATGAGTGAAATCAAGTCAACTTCAGTTTTGCTTGAATTAGCTGAGACATGTTTGCTTCCTTTGCATTCTGCAGCAACAAGCCTAATATATCTAACAAGTACACTGTAAGCAAAATTAATAGGCAAGGAAGTATTTTGACAAAATCACAAATTTTATGCATATTTTCCAACGCATACATATGACCAACGCACAATTTTCAGCTAAATCTTTTTTTTTTCCACGTATTTTGACTGAGGAAAAGAATCTGGCTGATAATTATGCACATCTTGACAACCGTTGATCTCCTTAGGCCACGCTCTCCCTCATTGCGCAAATACTCATCACCCGATATGCTTAAAGCCAATAAGCATTCAAATTTTACAAAGCAAAATACGTGGAAAAAAAAGATTTAGCTGAAAATTGTAAATAGTCTTTCAGAGGGATGCAGCACTCTTGAAATTGCTGAGATATCGGGGTGTAATCACCATACAATTGTTTTGTTGTAGTAAAAAAATAGTCAACAGGGTCACAAGTAACGTGTTAAGAAAAAAAGATGCAGATTAACTGCCAAAGATTTGAGAAGAATCATCCTCCAGTGCTGTCATATTCCACAACTGCAAGCTGCATGGAGTGCCCAGAAGTACAAAGTGTTCAGTGCTTAGTGCTTAGAGACATGGCCAGGGTAGGGAAAGCTGAAACCTGTCCACCACAGAACAAGACACATGAGTTGAAACATCAAGGCTGGGCCAAGAAATATTTGAAGATGGATTTTTCAAAGGTTCTATGGACTGATGAGATGAGAGTGAATCCTGATGGACTAGATGGGAGAATGTGACTGGATCAGTAACAGACACACAGCTCAGACTCAGATGCCAGCAAGGTGCTGATGGGGTACTGGTATGGTCTGGTATTGTTAAAGACGAGCTAGTTGGACTTTCTTGGGTTGAAGATGGACTCAAAATCAACTCCTAGAACTACTGCCAGTTAAGAAGACACTTTGTTCAACAGACACAGATATTCTCCTAAGACAGCCAAAACATCACTTTTACTTTCTTAAATATTCCGGTTTAAGGCTTGTTAAAACTGATGGATTGACCAAGAATACAATAATTAATTACAATAATAACATTAATCCTCGAAAATACAGCTTCCCTAATAATTGTGTACACAGCGTGTTACAGGTCTAATTCATCACCCACTTGTCTTACAGACATAGTCTCTTAATAATCAGAAAGGTCATTTGAATTTTTGAATTACTATATTTTTATATGGTAAAAAAATAAAGTAAGCACCAATACGTTTAGTGTTTTACTGCTACAGCAAACTATATTGTTTTTACCATTAAATGTTGTAACATTACAATTAGTTTTCCCTGCAACTAAAGTAAGATTCTGTTCCAGTATGATGGTGCCCATATGGATATTTTATCAAGGTTTATTCAGAAGAACTTGAGTTTCCAGCACAGATCCCTGATTGAACAGCTTTGGGATGAACTGGAACGTCCACTGTGTGCTTATAATGTACTACCCCAAAGGCCGTGCCGGTTGCCATGGGTTTAAAGAGGCACATTTACATCTTAAATGGGAGCATTCTGTTCTAACCAGCCAACCCGCAAATTGTTTTGGTGTATGGTGGAGAATCTGGAAGAAACCAACATGGACACAAAGAGACTATTTACTGGGTCAACCAGTGTACCTTGAAGCTGCGAGGCAGCACTTTTACTTGCTTCATCACTGTGCTGTTGTGTTAAATTAAGTCGTGAAGCTAAAATCTGGTCCACTGAAATCCTTTTTTTTGAGCTTTGTTCTTGTTTGGCTCTAGGTATTTGTGGAAATGTGGCTCCATCACTACTCGCTGGAGGTGTACCAGAAGTTGCAGTCTCCTCAGGTGAAGGTAATAGCAAAGCATGGGTTTCCTCTTCACCCCTCTTTCTCCACCGCATGGCTGATCGGCTGAATGCCTCCACCCCACAGCCGTGCTTCATGCGAGGGGGCGGGTCGCTGCACGAGTCCCTCACACACTGTTTACTCCACTGCAGTCAGCTGTCAGCCTGTTTATGCAAATTATTAGGTGATTTAGGTGACTTTGTGGTTGTGTTTAGCATTTTATATTTTCACTTTCTAGTTTTTGCCAATGATTTTTAGTTTATTTTTTGCTTGTAGCTCAGCCGGATTACTTTAAAATGGACAGGACTAAGCAATGGATTACATAGTTAACTTTGAGTTCTATGGCATGTGGTTTTGGGAGTACAGCCTTTATTTAAATGTATTTAATTTAAGCATGGTGTCTGGTGTCTGCTTTGTCTTTTGGCTGTGAGCTTTTTTACCTCTTTGGATTCAGAGCTGCTATGGTTGCTGATATATCATGTTGTAAGTCTGCTATTAAAATCACCAAAATTAGCATGCTTCCATTCAGCCCAAAGCACTCTACAGCAATACATGCAGTTTACTACATACCACAGATCTATGGGTAATACACCGTAGATATTGCATTGGATGAACGCTTTTTATGTAGGAAATGTGACATAGCAACTGCCTTCATTATCATCTGTCTAAAAAAAAATAAGCAAGATGCAGTATTTCCTTTTCCTTTCTGTTATATGTAATTTTTAATATTGAACACACCTACTGGATTTGTTCTCATAACAAACAAAAGCTAAATCTGCAGCATTTATTTGTTTTTTTTCTCATGAATTTGTCTCGGTTGAATTTCTTTTGGATGTTGAAGTTGCTGTGTGTGAAGGAAATCAGCATCTTGTCAATTTCATTGCATTGTGGTCAAAATTGTTTTGTTCTGTTCTTTCTTTTCCATTTTTGTTCACTCTCATTTCGGTTCTTACTTTGTCCAACACTATTATTTCCTTCCTTGGATGGCATTCTCTCCCTTTTTCTTTCTCTTGTCATTTTCACCTTCCTCCTCATTTCCTCTCTTCTTTCTTCCCCCTCCTCTCCGTTGTGTGTTCCTCCTCCCCAATTTGTGATGGGTCCTTCAGCTGGCGTTGCTGCAGTACCGTCTCAATATGTCCAGCATGCTGTGCCAGCCCCCGGCCCCACCAGGCTCTGGGACCTTCCACACATACCAAGTACTTTTACCTTTTCATTCAGGCTTCCTGGAGGTAAATCTAAGGGATTTTTTTCCACTGCATTTAACCACCAATACCAGTCAAGTGCTACACCGAATTATTTTTCCATTATTGTTTTGGAATCTTTTAAAAACACAACAAAACAAAAAAAAACACATAAAGGCTCTCAAAACTGTGGAAATGTGTGCTACTTTTGTTGGCAGGTCTATCATGTTATCATGTGAGTTCTGGAAGCTCAGTGGAAACATAGTTATGCATACTGTGACACAACCCATACATGTAGCAATTAAATAAAATTCTTGATTAGTTATGCAGTAATAGTAGTGTAATAATTATCCATATTTATTTATTTGTTAATAGAAATACCTTATGCTTGTTTGATCTACTGATAATTTTTATATATATATATATATATATATATATATATATATATATATATATATATATATATATAAATATTGAATACACAAACACTTTTAATTGTTTTATTATTTTTTTAAATACCTTTTCCATTGACCCCTGTATTGGGCTGGTGCTTGTTTTGGGAAGTGCAGTGGAAAAACCTCTTTAGTGAGCAGAAAGCTCTGGGATCCTGGCAGAAGAGTGTGGGGTAGTGTTCTACTAGTCCATAAGGAACAGTTTAAGTATATTAGCATATGGTTGCTGTGTAGGTGTGCAGTGAGAAATCTTGACCAAGGTGTCACATGGAAGAACATACGTTTCTGGTAGCTTGTTTCTCTCTTTAAAGAGCATGCTCATTTTATTTACATTGTGGTGGTTTTAACACACCTTATGTATTGTCATTTGTGTTCACTGTTTCCTCTGATTGTGTGTACAAACAAAACTACACTGTTTAACATGTTCATATTTTGGTAGTGCAAATGAGTGTTCTGGTGATACAGTATAGTGAGCTGATGTGTGTGTGTGTGTGTGTGTGTGTGTGTGTGTGTGTGTGTGTGTGTGTGTGTGTGTGTGTGTGTGTGTGTGTGTGTGTGTGTGTGGTGGTACCAACTTAGGAACCCTTCAGCCCGACAGAGGAACACGTTCTGGTGGTGCGTCTGCTTGTCAAACACCTGCATGCTTTCTCCAACAGTCTCAAGCAGGAGCCGGCCTCATCCTCCCCCTCCACACACACACATGCCAGCCCTCTCGAGGAGTTCAAGAGGTGAATTTTACAACCATCTTCCACAAACCAAGCAGCACCAGCAAATATTACAGAATATCAGAGTCCTGACCTCAAAAACACTGAACACTTTTGGGGTGATTACGAACCTAAACCAGATTCTGCACCAGACCTTCTGATCATACATCAGTAGACTAACTGCATTCATGATCTTGTAGCTAAATGAATGAATCCCCACATCTCTAAAATATAAGTGAAATTCTGTCCAGAAAAGTGATTAGTCACTAAATCTTTAATGTACTATTAAAAATAATAAATAAATAAAAGCACTATAAGGGTGTGATGGTCAGGTATCCACAAACGTTTGACATCATTGCATTCAGTTTATACAGTTTTAATAAATTTTTTTTTTTTTTTGTAAGGCAAAGGTTATATATTCTCAGTTGTGAGCTTTAGCTGAACACACTTTTCTCTCTTGGCTGCAGCCCAGAGGTTCATGTACTTGCTGGGGTTCCTTTACTGCTTTTTTCATCATCATCCTTTTTTTTTTTTTCCCTCAGGGTTGTAATGCAGAGGTTTGTTCAGCAGAAGCTGTACGTCTTTCTGCAGCACTGTTTTGGTCATTGGCCTCTCGATGCCTCATTCAGAGCAGTAGGCATTTTTATCATTTGATACTGTGTGTGTGTGTGTGTGTGTGGTGTGCTTCAATTTTTATGAAATGTTTTACAGTACATGGATTAGTGAAGATAAATGTAAAAAAAAAAAGTCATCCAGTTTATATGACCAGGATCTTACTTGGACTAAATAGGGTTTGAGTGGAGTGTAAACTGAGACTGTGAGCTTTTGTTACTTGTTAGCCAGATTAGCCTCATAACTGCATTGCACAAAAAAAAAGTGAGCCCCATGTGTTTGCTAATTGATTTTTGGTACAGCAGATGACATTAAATTGTGAAAAGAAATCATCAAATATTTTGCACTTTATTTATAATTTTCATCACTTTTCTGTTTTTTTTTCTTCAGGTGTTAGAAACATGGTTGAGTTATATCCAACCCTGGAGGTATACAGAAGAGAAAAACATTCCGATGGCAGAGGCTCAGAATCGAACATTACCTGATAAGTGGTAATTTTTTACTCATGAACACCTCAATGTTTAATCGTCCTTCTACTTAATTTGAATATTTTTGCTTCTTGCGTCTTTGGCTTAACCAGTTCTTTTCTTTTCCAGGGCTTTCTTTGTACAGGATAATCTCTTGATGTACACAAAGCTCTTTCAGGGTTTCCTTAATCGGGCTTTACGCACAGACCTCGTCAATGCCAAAAATGCGCTGATGGTATTCAGGGTTGCCAAAGTTTTTGCACAACCAAATCTACCAGAGATGATTCAAAAAGGTACACATCATGATTTTATTAGGATTGTTTCATTTCATACATATGATTGAACCAAGATATAATTCAGCACAAATTTTTTAAGTACAGGTTTTACTATTCTCCATATTAAAAAAAAGCACATGTTCTGTATCTAAACTAAATATTAAAAAAATATTGAATGCCAAATTGTACTGTCAATTCACATCTTGTGTCTGCCAAAAAATGTTGTTTATTATTTTTAGAATTTTTCACTTGGTATAAATTTGTAACATCAGTGTTCCTTTAATTAGTTCTTTAATTGACGTATTTTTAGTCATTTTTTAGACTTTACTTCTATTTAGGACTGGTTAGCTATACTGCCCATTTTGCATTTAGGAGAACAACTGTTCCTCGAACCCGAGCACGTCCTCCACCACCGACAGGCGCGTGTCTTCCTCTCCCCTACACACGGTGGTAGCTTCCTGTCCTCCCGACAGCCTGCAGGGACAGACTCCGTCTTTAAAGTCAAGAGTCATGTCTACAGTCTGGAGGGGCAAGACTGTCAGTACAAGCAGATGTTCGGCAGTGAGCTGCGTGGAGTGGTGAGTGTAATAACACTGCCATCATGTCAATAACTATGCCATCATTGATTTATTATTTTCATAATGCTGTCTTTTGCTTATTATTTATAATACATCAATAAAAAGCTTAAAGAAATAGTTCAGCTTTTTCCCTGCCCCCTGTATCTTTAATGATATGTATGATTACAACAGACAGAAATGACGTTTGTTTGTACTGAGAAATTTATGCTGACGGGAGAGACTCCTCCCAAATTAGTTAAATGAAGGTCTCGTCACAGTAAACATCACAATATTAACTATTTCTGTTCTAAAACATTAATCAACACTTTTTAAACAATTAGATATAAGAATTAAACAATGCTATGGGGTTAAGGTAGATAATGTAATGTATAGTATAGGTCAACCGATGTGGGTTTTTCTCTGGCCGAAGCTGATATTTAGAAATCGGGGCAGCCGATATGTTTGAGGGGAGGAAAGAAAATCGGCCAATCTCATAAAATTTTGTAAAAAAAATTTAAACAGTTAATTAATAAGATTTGCTACAGAAAAATGCTTAAACTATAAATTTTTAACAACACAAGCCTCTCCAAGTCCCCATGACTAACTGTAGCTTAAACTACAGCTGTTTAAAGCTCGATAACAACAGTTAGAAAAAGTTAGTCACATTCTCTGTCTAAATATTATTCTCATTCTCTATTCAAAAGTAGCATGATATGAAATATAGACAAGATTTAGTACGGAGGATAAAAACTTGAAACAATGTTGACTTCACGTCAGCTGTTTTTCTGCCGTTTCCGTATGTTGAATCAGTGGCGGAGAAAGAGAATGGGGAGAGAGTGAACTCCGATTGGCTATTTTGCTTAGCGAATGAGCACACGAGAGAAAAACGGAACACGCTTGTTGTCATTCTTGCTCTTATCTTTGTAACTTAGCAGACACTATTAATAAAAAAGCTACACGAATCCGTTAGTAATGATCACGGTAGGTGTAAACATCCCTGTTTGGATGCCGAATGCACACTACTGCCACCTGCTGGTATTGAAGAGTTATGTTCCCTCACGCAAGCGCAGAACATACAAGCACAGTCATTCGTGATAATTTCGATTTAATAAAAAGTGCCTAATGTGTACTCTAATGTATAGCTTCTGAAGCACTGTGCACATATAGTCCCAACATAAAATTCTGTTTCTGGACAACTTCTAGGTGTTGAAGTTGGTGCAAATCATCATGCAGGCCCGACAGACAGCGAAGCGGATCTCTGATCAGTCTGCTGAAGTGGCAGCTAACAGCTCATTCCTGTCATGGTTCAGCACAAGCTTCTCAGACACTAACTCCACCTTTCATGGAACAGAGGCAGAAGACATGGGAGAGTGCTTTAAAAAGACTCATGAATTTCTGGACAAGGCCCTGGATTACCTGTGCCTGATATTTCGGGTCAGTCTCCATAGTTATATAATAGTCTTGTATGTGTTATAAAGGAAGGGTGCAAATTCAAAATCTGTTCTTTAAAGTTTATTCATTGATGCTTCTCCCACACCTACTTTTTTTAGTATTATCAAAAACAAAGCAGCAGCACCATGAGATTTTGTATTATGGTAATGGGTAATGTTATGCATTAATTAACATGAAATTAATTTTAGCAAATTATGTTGCACATATCTACCATTAAGACACTGTCTGTCTGTCTGTCTTAAATCTCAAATGGCTGCCTGCCACGTCTTTGTTAAACACGCTTCCTAGAATAGGAAGAACATGAGTATCAAATATGTTAGAGCAAAACACTATGTATACCTGCACTTCAGTTTCTGTTTTATAAAAGAGATCTGTGAAAGGGCTTGATTTTGATTTTAGTCTGCAATGTTTATCTCTGTAGTTGAATGCAGGACAGCGGACTCAGCTGATGGCGAATGTGAACTCGGCAGATGACGACAGCGATTCGAAACAGCTGCCGCATTGCATCCAGAGTGAAAACGGTCCTGTGCTCACAGATCTTGGTAGGATGCAGGTACGGACGCTTTTACTCATTTACTTTAAGGCATTTGGCAGGCGTCCTTATCGAGAGCGACTTACCTTTGTCATTTTATACAACTGAGTAGTATAGTGTCGACTTGGTGGTTTTTGGGAATATGAATTCACTTTTTATTTTTTATTTTATTAGACGTCAACTTAACCACTGACCTACCACTTTCTCATCATCATCATTAGAAAGTATAAAATTGTAGCGTCAGAATAGTTGCACTAGAAGATTACCTGAGACACTTTATATCGGTCTGATTATATAGTTTTGCTTCAATAGTTTGGACAAAGAATCAGAATACATTGAAACTTTCATGAATACAGTTCATGACTATTTGGGTCTACCACTGGTCAGTAAAGTGAATATAGGATGATTATTGGTACTAAATCTAGTTACAGAACCTGTGTGCTTAACTAGCTAATGTACTTTTGACCAAAGTTAACAGCTATTTGCAGTGGCTGTGTTTTTAAGCCACAGCTAATGTTGTATTGTCACACAATTTTGTGTCTTTTAGAATAAAAGTAGTTTCATCAGTACTGTTAAAGGGTAATTCTATAACTTCTGCATAAAATGGCATCTGGATTGTACAGTCTCGAAAGCATAGACAGCCTTTTAACTTGTTATAGGTATCATTTAAAACCTCTAAACTCCATCATTTGTATCTCTGTTTCTGATGTTTGTTGGATTAAAAACCTGCTAGATTTGTTTTATTTTGCCTTAGATCATCAATGGCCTCCGACGATTTGAGATTGAGTATCAGGGGGATCCAGAACTTCAGCCAATAAGGAGTTACGAAAATGCTTTTCTGGTTCGGCTGCTGTTCCAGCTTTCATCGTTCATCAACGAGCGGGTAAAATTAGATTTTGCAGTAACTCAGCTGATGCTTGTAATGTGTAAAGCTTCTGGTAGATCCCTGCGTGGTACTGTGTTCTTAATCCCGCCTGCTTCCGCAAAATTTCCGACATAAAATTCCGAGTCCCGTGTGTGTCCCGCTTCCCAAACATTGTCACTGCTTATAAAGATTGTGTAAAAAATTTACACAAACATTAAGGCTATGATTAATTATAACAGAATAATATCAGACATAAATCTTTAAATTGATAGTAAAGTAAAGCAATGCTACGGTAAAGATTTTTTTTCTTTTGTTAGCTTTAAAAAAAACAAACATTACACCTAGCGGGCTGGCGGGACTCACGCTGTTTGTTCTAGCACCCATGGCAAAGGTAAAACGACCCACTCCCAATCCAGCCCTCTAGCTCCTGTCAGTCAACTAGACAGCGCGTGTATTTAAATGCATGGGAATAGAAATGTGTATAATGCTTTAGCATATACATTACTATATACATTTAACTACAGTAGCATTTTTTTTTTTTTGGTTGATATTTTACTTTATTTTAGTAGTTTGCCGTATATTACATTTTTGCAAGATTACAGATCCATATGAACATCTACCATATTAAACTTTTGTTTCTTTTTACTAAATACACTCATTAGGATACTTCATTACAGTGTAACCAGGGGTCACCAGCCTTTTTGAAACTGAGAGCCACTTCTTGGGTACCATTAATGTGAAGGGCTACCAGTTTGATACACACAGTTTTCAGTTTGATCTGAAATAACAAATTTGCTCAATTTACCTTTTATTATGTTATTATTAATAATTAATCATATTCATCTATGTGAAGACACTGATCATGCTAATGATTTCTCATAATAAGTATCAACAATGATTTAACAAAGTAGGAAACAGCTATTTTTAGACCCCTGGTGTAGACCCTACATAGTACACTAAATGATTAGAGTTCGACCAATGTGGGTTTTTTTCTGACTGATGCCGATAATTAGAAATGAGGGCAACTGATATATGATGCTCATTTTTTTTGCTGATATGTTTGGCTGATTTTTTTTTTTTCTTCCCTCTCTTTATCTAATAATTAATAAGATGTGATACAGAAAATTGCTTAAATTTAAATTGTCCCGATCAATCGACCTCTATTCTATGGTTCCAAGCTACGTTTCCAATTTATTTTGCTCCCACTTTCCGCTCCAGAACCTTCAGATTTTTCCAATTGGCAGCTTTTAACACGTTTACAATCAGAGTCTGTTTGTTCAGGTGTTTGTCTTGTTACTGATTATCTTTACGTTTTGCTGCATATTGTTTTTATTTAAGCAGATTTTGACATTGTATTTTTATATTTAGATTTCATCATTGGTTTTCAGATGGTGTTTTTTATATTATCCAGCATTGACTTTATACAAATTTGATTATTTTTGTAGCACTTTTAAATGTGGTATAAAAATAAAGCTGATTTGAATTGTTATTTGACCTGCAGTTTGGAGGCAACATGGAGGCGCTGTGCTCACGACAGGACATCCTGGGGCGCATGAGTCGACACTACCTGAGCATGTCACCAGCGCCTGAGCAACGACGGAAGAGTCCGGCTCCGCGTCAGACGAGAGGTCGAGTGCAGAGGCCACGGCTCAGTCTGCGACCCTTCGCCAGCTATCGTACACTGCTCATGCTGCTGCTGCTCTACGTACTGTTTGCTCTGTTCTCCTTCAACCTTCTGTCCAGCACTGGGCTCATCCTTATTATCAGCCTTCTGTATGAACTACTACTGTTCCTGTTTGCTGATAAACTCAAAACTCACTGAATCATCAGTAAAGGCTTTTTTATTATTATTGTTATTATTATTTATGATAATACTCACCCTAGTGGGTTTCTTAATTCTGATATAAACATGACTGGTGTGAGATTGACCACTGACTGTTCAATGCCTTGTTCAAGCTTAAGAATTACAAAAGTTAACAATCCAATGTCTGCATTGTGCCAATTGTCTCCAAGCGAGGACCATGTTTCTGGTATCTGGGTATTTCTTCTTTCGGCAGCAACGCCAATGTAGCTAACAAGCAATAGCAGTTGTGTGATTTTTGACATTCAGATTTAAATATAAGCACTGATGTAATTTTACTTGTAAACTATATAATAGCTCTTGGTGTAAATGGCCATTGTGGACATTTTATTGTCCATAAGCATTTTGTCAGCCTTGTACTTTTATATTACAATTAAAACATAGTATCTGAACAATGATTGGAGTGACATCGTAATCATAGACACAGCTGCCTTTTTGAGTATTTATACACATCTAAAGCCAAAATCCAAGTGTTGCTTTTAATAAAAAACTTATCTTTCGGTAATTTCAGTAGGGTGGTCTTTTATTCATTCAGTTGCACAGTGACTGCGGTTTGGATGCAATTAGTTTTTATTTAATCATTCTGCAATGTGTAGCCTATGCTCTCTCTCTCTACTGATAATACAGCACAATTCAGCAGAACTCTCTCTGCCAGCTGTATGGCATCAGCACATTCTGCAGGTCTACAGGAATTTATTGATAAGCAATTAAACGCACTGCCGATTTTTTGTTTTGCCTCTGATGTAACCCTAGTGTAGTTTCTCTCATCTCCCTGTGTAGCTGGTTGGTTGCAGCTGATCCAGAATGCAGATCTAAGACTTGTTTTCTTTCCAAATTCTCTCACGTCACACTAATACTGCGTTCTCATTCTGCCCGCTTTCTGTAGCTGCTGCGTCAGATTTTAAACCACAAAGCTAAAATCAGACCCCCACCTATCAGATGAACTTTTCACACCAGATTCCATGCTAGCACAGCTCGACTTGACTCGCCGTCCATCAAGGTAAAAGGAAGTTGTGCATTAAAACTCTTGGCACCTACTGTAGGTGGTGGAATCAAGGTTCTGTGGCTGCCTGAATTGCTGATTCTGTCTTCAGATGATGTCTAAAGATCCACAGCATGCATTAAATGAGCATTAGAACCCCAGATTTGTAGATATTTTGCTGCCATAATTATCTGTACCATTTTCTCTTTATCAAGGCTTTAGCTTTGAAACTGACATATTTGTATTAGTGCAAGTGCAATTGTAATGTCATTTTTTTTTTTTTGTAAGTCATTAGAGAAGTGTAAATACTCATTAATAACAAAGTTAACAATATTTATGTAAGTATTATGTGGAGTCGTGAAATGAAAACTTTATGAAAACATGCCACTACTGATTAGATTAGACTAAATTCTATCATTATAGTACAAAATTAATTAGTTTGCAACTAATCAGGAGTGCATAATAAATATAATATATACATAATCTATAAGGTGCATGTATGACGTAGAGTGCAAATACAGATGCGCACTTTTCAACGAAAAAAAAAAGTATTGTGCAAAGAGTCAAAGTAGACAAGTATTTATAAGACAAGTAACATGGGATTGCAAATGACGTGCAAACCGCATTAATGAGGTAAAGTGCGGGCTTTTGTTTGTGTGTGTGGCACATGGGTCAGAGTGGAGTTCATTGTTCAGATTGATTTGGGGTTATAATTGTTCATCTTTATTATAATTACAATCTCAGCATCTTACATTCACCGCTAAAAATGGTTATATGAGCTATGGCCTCATTTTGTTTCTAGTTTCTCTGAGAACCATGGTGTGGGCAGATCATTATTTCCCCACAGACGGCAGAGAACCGGCACACAGGCAACTATAGAAGAATGTGACCCAATATTTCATACAATTCTCATTTTTACTAGTTAACTGTGAGAAAGTGCTGAGCCTGGATCAGGGAAAAAAAGAGGTCAGATATTCTATATCCCCTGCTTCTTTATATTCATTTCTCAGTTTTCTGCACCTTTTCTAACAAAAGGTGCTCAGATTTGATTTGATTTTATTTAATTTAAGTTAAATGACCAACATAGGAGGCAATATGTGTTATGATTTAACATTTGAGGTTAAGACTAATTCTCTTTTTGTGAAAACTAGACATAAAGTATGTTACTATACTATGTAATATACTAGTATTAGTATATTAGAATAAATCATATTTAGGCACACAGTCTGCCTAAATAAATATTTAGATGCAATATAATAAATAAGTCTGTACTGTGATCATAAATGTCTCAGTGAAATGTATTTTACATTAAAAGTAAAGCAGTTCTTGGTGTGACACGCTGGTGCAGTGGTCAGCATAGATTACATCTCTTAGTTTTGATCCTAACTTCAGGTATTTGGGGGGTTTCTACATGGTATAGTCCTTTTAACAGTGTGTATTACTTCAAGTTCTCTGGTTTCTTCCACCTCCCAAAAATGACAGTAGGTACAGTACATTAGGTACAATGTGTACAGTGAATTGGCAAACCATTAAAGCTGTGTTCTGACTGCGTTCCACACTCTTCCCTGACTCATGAATTTCCCCCTGAGATGAATAAGTGATCTCTGGATTCCTGATCTAAACTCCTGACAAAGAAAGAAAGCCCATCAGCATCTCTACATTTGGGGAAAGATAAGAAAGGCCCAGCTTCCCCCACAGATCCTCACAATCTACAAAGGAACCATTGAGAGCATCCTGCACATCTGCATTACTGCCTGGTTTGAAAATTGCACCGTCTCTGATCTCAAGACCCTACAGCGGATAGTGCGGGTGGTTAAGAGGGTCTCTTTTACCTCCTTTATCAACATTTACAGCACACAGTACTTCTGCAAAACCACCACCATTTTGGCTGATCACACACACCTCTCACACACACCATTCACTTTCCTGCCATCTGGAAAATGTTAGTGTATTGTTTGGGGCCTCACAACCAGAGTGTATAACACAGTGTATAATCCTTTGTACTGTATTGGTTAGTGCTACAGTGTCACTCTTTCTTCTGTCTTCTTTTGTTCTTTTTGCAATAAATGCCCCACATGTGCACTTTATGTTGTGCCTTAGGTAGTTTTGTGTTACGTTTTGTTTAATTGTCTTATGTAGCACCTTGGTCCTGGGGGGAAAACATTGTTTGGTTTTACTGTACTCTACTGTGTATAGTGCTTGCTGAAGACAAATGAACAATGAAAGAGAGGATAAAATTGGCATTTAATGCAGGACGTTTTAGAAATGGTTCTTTTCAGCAAAGTCAAAGTTGAGCTCATCGTTTTGAGGAGATACCGCGGTTTGCCTCGGCGCTGAATCGGTTCTGTTCGGTGAATCGATGCGCCGCTGACGTCATCGCCTCCCCCCCCCGTGTTTGTCAGGCAGATATCAGCAGCAGCCTTCTTATTTCAATAAGAGCTATTTAAAGCTTCTCAGCTCTTTATACCGCGGCAAAAGACGACTTCTAACGAGGTATGGTGCGTTGTGTTTCGCATGCTTGTGTAATCTAAGCGATTTGAAGCGTTTTATGTTCTGAATGTGGATGTGCTGCTTTATTTTTCGGTTGAATGGAGTGATATGGCCGCCCTGCATTCTGCATAGCCACACCACACCGCAACACACACACACACACACATTTATTAACATTTACAACAACAAAAAAACGGTGTTTTTGAATAAATTATACCATTAATGAATAAACGCAGAAACACTATACGTTAACCCGAGGAAGCTAGCTAATCTACATTATGTATTTAATGGGACTGTTACTATTCGACGTATTTACAACCCTTCGATCGATTACAACCGAGTTTCTCGATTTAAAAAACGTGTTAGACATATGGAAACGCAAATAGGTGTGTTTTATATATAATTACGCCAATATAATCTAAAAAAACCCGACTCTCATTGAGCATTTGAGCCGCCCTGCTGTCGACAGGAAAGCAAGCTAGCTGAACTAGCTGCATCAGCTCTGCAGCCATGATAGCGTAATAAATATAAAGCATGGCAGATTACATGTACAATTATAACAAAATAAACCAAACAAACCCGTATTTTATGTATATATGCAAAAATATACAATAATTAGGATTTTCTTTCTTTTAAACGACCCAAATGTGTCCTTGAGTACTACAGGAGCCGCCCTGCTCCTATGGCTGGGAGTCGACTCTGTGCGCAGGGAGATACACTCCGTCTTTTATTCGCACGAAAATAACGTGAAACCACTTATGTTAAAATCCAATTTCACAAAAATAGCAGAGCAAAATATTATTTTTTATTAAACAACAGAACGGAGTTGCTGATTATGAAATTGTCCAACACGAGGAATGGGAATCGAGTCGGAGTCGACTCTGGGATTCGAATAGCAGCCTAGGGTCTGTATTTCTAGCAATAAATAATGTAATTTAAACACGAAATAAAAGCAAGTAAAACGGGTCAGATACATTAATGTAATAACACAAAAACGGTTAGAAGTATTGCTTATCATGGGTGATAAAATCTAAATTGCAATACAAGATAGTTTATTAAATAACTTAATTATTTATATTATTGCCTCTTTCATCAGTACATAATGATTGCGTATTTAAAGCACTGTTGCATTGTTGATCTTGAGCACTATAGAAAGTGCCATTATTGTCAGTAGGTTTTTTTCCCCCTCAGGTATTTATAAATGTCAGCATTTTGTGCCACATTACAGCATTTTATTATAACTGTGCAATCAGTCCACATGATCTTTATTGCTAGTTTAAATTCTAGACTCATTGGCCAGACAGCAAGTTATTTGCACAAGCACAATGTATAATATCATGGAAATATAAGCCTAGAACTTCAGGTAATTATATTCACATTAATTAAGAATGTCCAAACCGGGAATACAAGTTTGGGAAAAGACCAGACAGCATTGTTCAGTCATAAACTGGGAGCCAGTGATTGTTGAAGGTTCAGGGTTTGAGTTGCTTTTCTGCTCACTAGAGTTGTAAAAGGTGGTTTGTGTTATCGTAAGCTAAACCATTCTCAGTTGAAGTTGTCACCAACAAGGCATTTCCACCTGCAGAACAGCAAAGTTTTATTTTTTGCGGAGATTATTGAATAAATACAGTTGCTTATGACTGTCTTTTGGCATTGAAAACCATGTCATGGTCAAATGCAGTTAAATATTTACACACCCCCACATCCTCACTTTTGATTTGATGAACATTTACTGAAGATAAGCTGTATTAAAATGCTTTGTTAATTGTGCTGTTGGCAAGAAGGGCCATTGGTACTGCTGTTCCTATTAAAATGGCTGGAAATGGTACACTTTCATACATTACAACGCATTCAGTCCATTAAGTGAAAGTACTTTTAAGTGAAATTTGATTCAGGCTTGCTTTTTGTACACTCAGCATGTTGCTGCGGCTCGGCCTCTACTTTACATTAACGAAGGCTGGAAATGTTTTGTGCTCAGCCATTAGCATGCAGAGTGTGTGGTGTGTTCCCCTAAAGCTCACAAAGCTGTTTACTTCTCCCTCAAAGAGCACCAATGATGTCAAATTTACACACGGATGAGACCACCATTCTCCCTTCCTTTTTTGTACATATAAACATATATATAATGCACGATTCTTCCTTGCTTTCTTTTTCTTTCTCCTTTCCCACTACTGAGTTTATCTAATGCTCTCTGAGGTCTGAGGAAGGGGTGTGGTATGTAAAGTCATAGCTGTAGAACTCGGGGTTCTCAGCAGAGGTCCTGTGGGACACTTCTTCCTCTTTACATGCAGCTGTGTAGTCCAATAGCTGGTGCACAGCCTGTTCATCATGAACATGTATTGTATACGAGCACATCTGCGTCACTTGTTAACCCTTATCAGAGTTGGTACATTCCAATAGCTTTTGTGCTGTGGAATGCATGAGGAAGGGATAATGGTGTCATGTGACATTGTGCTGTAGCACAATCCTACAGCACTGTTTCTCATATTGAAGCGAGGAGACTCCCTGTTTCACATCTGTTTCACATTTGTATCGCACATGATCCATATGAGCACTTCCATGCTAGAGCTTGTCTAATTCAGCTGTGGCTCACTTGTTCTAGCATGGTATAGTGTGTTCTAGTGTGTTGGTTGATATTTAATCACCATGCCGTTTCACTGACCTTGTTTACTCTTATGCCCTGTAATGGAGACAGAGACAACGCTACCATGTCAAAGTTTATTAAACCCAAACTGAAGGTAAAGTGTGTAACGCACCATGTGTTTGTGTGTGTTTTGTATGTGTTGCTTATGGTGTGCACTGGTTTCACTCTTCCCTGTATAGCCAATCTAAAAGCAATTTTCCTCATTGCTTTTCAAGTATCAGGACTGTATCCAGATTAAGATTATCCACATACACAAGTAAACCCACTAAAGAGACTTTAAATTTACTTTTAATTACATCTTACGCAAGTATAAACGAATGAATCTCTCCAAGCATCTTCCAAAAGGTGAGTGATGCATGTGCCTCATGAAAGCTGAAGGAAGCCTTTAAAATGGTAAATATTTAAATAAAGTAAATCAACAGTCACAAGTTTCATCATAAAACAATAATAAAAAAAACAACTATCAGTCAGATTTTAGTTACTAAATGCATGCAGGTAAAGTCTTCTTGGGATACAATCCAGATACATGATGCATGGACAGATGTGGTGTAACCTTCAGCTCTGCAGAGAACTCAGTCAGGGTTCAGGAATAAGTTTTTTTTTTTTTCTTCCCCTATTGTGACACAAAGCTTCATCATGAACAGTCAGTGCAGTTAGTGTGCTTGTGCTGCTGGTCAGCTGTTAGTCATTCCACAAAGATGTGACGGTTTCAGTCTAAATTATTTTATTTTATTTATTTATTTATTTATTTTTTTTTTTTTAGCAGAGATTTTAACATTTGTGAGACAAGATCCAGTTCAGGAACAGGTAGGTCAAGCGATGGACAAACAAAAAAAGTCGCAAAAACAAGACAACCTTCAATTGGGTAATTTTACTAATCAGCACCTAAATAACAATTGTGTGGTTTTCTCCTTGTATAAACTGCCAATTACCTTTAAGTGACATCTGAGCACACAACAGATTTCAATTTACAGTCATTTGCTTGTTTGAAATTTCAACCTACATTTCAGAAACCAGGTGGAAAAAAAATAAGCGTGCGCTTCCTACTTTCATAATCTGCAAGAGCAATTCCCAGCATGGTGTTACTTAAGAAATTGTCAATGACTGTGCGTGTGTGTGGGTGTGTAGGTGTCTGCATGAGGTCAAGCAAAAAAAGGCTTATTAGCCATGACCTCAAAGAATTGCTTTTTTGCTAACAATTGTTCTACATGTTACGTCATTATGGGTGTACTTGTTTTTCCTACCTGGTTTCTAAACGTTGGTTTATGGTTTATGCAGCAAATTACAGTTTTTTGACAGGCTTTGTTTTTAGAAATAAAAACATAGAATTGAAGGAGGGTATACTTTTTTTTAATTTAATTTAATTTTTCCTCTCACTGTATATAGAATAGTCAGGGTGTGTGATGGAATGGGAGATGGAGTTTGAGGCAGGCCTTGATAGTAGAGGGTAGGAATTGTTGTACAGCATAAAACACACAATATAACAGCAGGGGATAAGCAGAGTATATGTTGACAGTGCTCGTTTTTTCTTTCTTTTCTTTTTTTTTCAGCTGAAATGCTGTTAAAGTACTTACCAGCATTATTTCTTCCAGCAGTCATTCAGAGAAAGAATAAAATTACCATATGGACTTGTACGAAGACGTTTTAAGAGTTGATATGTACACATGCTACAGGAACTACATTATCAGGACAAAATTTGAATTATTTGGCGATGAGCGAAACATTTCGTCGTACTGTCGGGTGCAGTTATGTTCCCCCAGCATTATGTTTAATAAGCATTTACCTGCCCACTAGACTCGCTAAGTATATTTCTGGTTAGTTCACCTCTGTTGGAGTGTTAGTTTAGGTTAGGGTGTGTGTTATGGGGATCGAATGCAGCGCAGTCAGCAGGGATGTAGAAAGCAGGGTGGATGGATTTGTTTCAGAATGATGTTTTCTTCCTGGGCAGGGCAAGACAGCAGGCAGGGCCGGGACTTGGCTGTATCCCCACATACGTTTATCACTGCAGCATTCCTGCGTCTCTGCACACCGCAGCGATGGAGAGAGACACACACTCACACTTTTGCCTAGTCATACCTCTCGAGAGGCGTATACAGCTCTGAAATCATTCAGGCAGAGCAGCGAGCCGGAGTGTGCAAGGACTGCGGCTTTTTCTTTTCATTTTATTTCAGAATTCATTTGAAGTTTTTTTTTTTTTATTGCTTCCGAGGTAGGTCTATACATTGAGACGTATGTGCACATGCGGGGATGTAAAGCGCTGCATGGTGTGTGTGTGTGTTTTCTCTGCATGACTTTGCAGTGTGATAACGCGAGTCGGATTGTCTCGGTCGTGTTGATCAACACTTTGATATAATGTGAATCTATAGTCATAGTCGTCCGTGCTGCAATGGATTTATTTATTATACTGGCACCGTAGAAATGGAGAAGCATAGGGATGTTGCTTTAGGACATAAACAGATTTTCTTTAGCGTCCTACAGTGTGAGCATGGATTCTTTTTCGTGGGTTGTTTCATACAAATAACATTCTTTATGCAGTTGTGGGAAAAATGCAGAGGATATTTTAATTGCAAAATTAGCATAATAGATATGTTTTAGAGACGAACATGTGATGCACCAGGCTGACGAAATGCAAATATGTAACCTTGGCTGGTAAGCGATCATAACTGAGATTATAAATGTCACTGGTGATTTTTAGAAAGGCAAAGCATCTTGATGAACCACATAAAGGAGGTTTTCTGTGTGCGGTGATTATTTATGCAGGATCCTTTTTTTCCCAAATCCTTTTCAACGTGTGTGTGTGTGTGTGTGTGTGTGTGTGTGTGTGTGTGTGTGTGTGTGTGTGTGTGTGTGTGTGTGTGTGTGTGTGTGTGTGTGTGTGTGTGTGTGTGTGTGTGTGTGTGTGTAAAATAGTTTAAAGATGCAGTTTTCTAATTGAATTCTTAATTTTGCAGTTCTTCGGTAAGAGTTGAAAAATGTAATGACTCATTCTGCATCCAAGGGGCGTGTGCTGATTGTGTCACTAAACATTTATATTAATTCTCCCGGTGTGTGGTGTGTCTTAAATCAAGCCCCACCCCCAACTTCCTAAAGTCATGTGTTTTAAGATGAGCATGAAAATGTTGACACTACAGTATGCATAAAAAAACAATCATGTATTAATTATTGGAAAAATATATGCGGTAAAGATTCTCGGGCGTTTATCTCACTCAAGCTGATTATTAATACTCAGCATTGAGATCGTTCACTTTACAGCCCACCACCAGTACAACTCTGTACAAGCTCCATAAAGCAGCGTGCACATTTATTTATTGTGTTATCTGGCCTGTATCCTTCCTATCCTTTCTCCTGCACGGGTAACAGATGTGTTTCCATAGAAACTAGTTCATTTTCCGGCGATGCTGACTTCCCAGTAGGAGTGCTGCTCTCCGCCTCAGTGAGATTTGATTCGCTCTCACAGGAAGTTATGACGTTAACAAGGTGCCTGAAGGGCAATGTAAAGATTTATGGATGATTTATGAAAGTGTTTTTTTGAAATTTCTGAATTAAATAGTTCTTTATTTATCTGAAGTAAGATTATAATTGGTCTGAACAGTCAGTAGACCAGCCTCACATTTGAGTGTTGATTAGTTTTATTAATTAATTAATTAACTATTAACTATTTATTAATAATGAAAAAGAAAAAGAAATGTGACACGGGGGATCCTGAAAAAATAAACGTTGTTTGCTTTAGGAGATTAATCCCTCAGGATGGGATTCAAGTGGTCAACTTTCTCTTTGTTATATCCTTTCATCTGTTAATCACAGTGACACTTGCCAGTTGGGTATGTCTTTGAGCTAATGTGTGTAAAAAGGCTTGGTAGCTCTTTACTGCATGTGCGTCATTCTGCCCCTGTGAGTCAGGATGAGCCGTTTGATAAGATGGCGGTGGTTGGCGTTTTTACACTTTGCTCTATACGTTTTAAAACAGATCAGTCAAGGTTCACATTATTACGTCTCTTCATACATACATTTGACACAAATATTTCCAATGCAGTTATTCTATATCTTCCCAAGGGACGATACTATAGAAATGAAACTTGGATATATTTTAGTTTATATTTAAGATTTACTGTTCTCTGAAAAGAACTCACCATACAGCCATTATTGACTGAATAGCTGGCAAAAAAGTGAGTAATAACCGCTGTATGTCGTGTAACGATGCAAAGCCACATGTCCTATTCATCATGTTCATGGTTTTGTTCCTCAGGACGATACAAACTTGTGTATCTTGTATTAGCGCAGTTACGATTTGGTGCTTTGAGTACAATTTTCTCATACTGACCACACTAGGCTATAAGAAGATCGATAACATCCTGAAACTGAGTTACAGTACAGTTGCCAGGGTCATACAGAGGTTTTCCAAGACTGGTTCAACTCGGAACAGGCCTCAAGGGTCGATGGTTGCAGAAGTGGAAAGTCCACTTGTCAGTGCTCAGACCGTACGCCGCACACTGCAACAATTTGGTTTGCTGAAGACGACCTGTCCAAGAGCATGAGTTACTGGAACCTGATGAGACTACGATAAACTTGTTGTGTGACTCAGATGGTGTCCAGTATGTGTGGCAACGACCTGGTGAGAAGTACCAAGAAAATAGTGGCTTGCCTACAGTCAAGCATGGTGGTGGTACCATCATGGTCTGGAGCTGCATGGGTGCTGCATGGGTTCTGCTGGTACTGGGGAGCTGCAGTTCATTAAGGGGAAACATGGACTGTGACATTCTCAAGCAGAACATGATGCCCCTTTCCCCAGAAACTGGGCCGAACAACAGACATACAAACATAAAACGACCCCGAACACACCGCCAAGACGACAACTGCCTTGCTGAGAAAGCTGAAGGTGATGGAGTGGCCAAGTATGTCTCCAGACCTGAACTCTATTAAGGAACCTGTGGGGCATCCTCAAGCAGAAGGTGAAGAAGCGCCACGTGTCTAACATCCAGCAGCTCCGTAATGTCATTATGGAGTGGAAGAGGAACCCAGCAACAACCTGTGCAGCTCCATGAGGATTAAGGCAATGCTAGATAACAATGGTGCTCACTCAAAATATTGACACTTTTTATTGACATATTTTTGACGTGCTGACGTAGGGTGTACTCACTTTTGTTGCCAGCTATGTTGACAAAATGGCTGTATGTTGAGTTATTTTCGGAGGGCAGTAAATCAATGCTGCTATACCAGCTGCACATTGACCACTATAAAAATGAAACGTGGATATATTTTATAGTATTGTCCTTTAGGGAAGATACTAAAATGGTTGCTGAAATGTGAGTGATGTACTCACTTCTGCGAGATACTGTATGTTCCATCCATCTTGAATAATGAGCTAAAGTTTCATCATCCACCGGATTTTTAAAACTGATGGAAAGCACAGTGGCCCAAATCTAGTATACACCATATTTACTAATGTTGAGGTATGTCACAGTAGCTGGTGCTGCCGTCTCGTATTCTGCGACACACTTCTGCAGCCAGGATGTGTATATATATATCCAAACTCGTCCTCTTTGAGCGAGGTCACGCAGGACGTCTTTAAGAGGACGAGCTCATTATCAGGACACCTTGGGAATAAGAGTCTCTCACACAGACCTGATTGTGTGTCTGTTGGGGATCACATGGTGTAAAGTGACTGACACACCATGTCTTTGCACCATCTGAATAAATACAGTGAAATTCATTCATTGATATAATAAACTGTACCACAGCCATTACATGAAGTTCATTAAAGATATAAATACAGGCCAATAAAACAACGAACATAAATCTTTTTACTTAATATTTTATTATTACTACATTTATTTCTACATACAAGAATAAAATCGCAATCCTGATATTGGGGCGATTTGGGATAAAATGTCTAGGTAAAATTTGCAATACTATAGTTTAGACAGATACCATTTGCTGCTCAGCTGCTGACATTCCTCTATCATATGACCGCTACCCCCCCCGGGTGAGGGTAAAAGCTATCACACGTTTCTTTCTAGAGACGAGAGTTTTAAAAACCTCCACTCTTCTGGGAAGATGTTCCACTAGATTTTGGGGAGCGCGTAACATTATTAAAAGGCTAAATATGAACTATCTCGGATTCTCACAGTAGATTTTTTTTTTTTAAGAGGCCAGAAATTGATTAAAAAATTTTGTTCTGCATAAACAACCAATTTAAGTTAAGCACATGCTGAGTATTGGTTAAGCGTAACTACTTGGGTAACAGTTTAGCAGTTTGATCTACACTTGTATTACCTTATTGTCAATTGTCAGCAAAAAACTTGAACCCAAAGTACCTGATTAATATGGCATGAGCAATTTTAGTGGAGCATGCACTTACCTCATTATAGTTTATATCTTCCATTCCACTTAACTCCACTCCGCCTCTTCACTTTGCAGTAATGGACAAGCGTGAGGAATGAGTGTGATTTGCTAAATGCTAAGTTCGATCACTCTAAAAGCCTCTGCTTTTTGCCTTCAGCTTCACCCTAATGTACCTGCATTTTTGACATTAGTATTTCTTCTATTATGTTTTTTTTTTCTTTTAATTTCTAATGTTCCACTCTTGCGGAAATCTATTAAACACACCTCTGAACAATGTTTCAGCTATGCTCGTGTGTATACAGTATAAGTAAAATATTGAGGAAATGCATGTGATCAGCTTCCAAACTGTTTAGGTTTAGGAATGTTTAAACAGCGGTTATTGTGTGCAGATGGAGGGCGTGGGTCCGGACTTTTTCTGTGTCATCATGGGGCTGGAATGTGAGCGAGTTATCAGACTGTGCAGTATAGAGAACGGGAGACTGAGAGGGGGGGCGGTGGGGGGGAATATTCTAGAGCTGCAGTGTGGAGCTGTAATGGGAGTGGGCTGGTGAAGAAGAGAAGAGTGAGTAGGCCGAACAGTGCGAGTGTGTGAGCTGGTGTTATCTCGATCCTGCACACGACTCGTTATCTCTTTACTGCTCCGAAACGAGTTTAACCGGCGTGTGTTGGTGAGTTGTTGTTTTTTGTTTTTTTTTGCACATTTCCATTTGGATATTTCTCTAAGCTTGCCGTTGTATGGGAATAGATCGTGTCGTCAGTTAAAGATGAAATGATGTTTAGATCTCACCAACATGAGGAATTTCTCAGGTGACGGTTAAAATTTGTCTCGTCACGCGGGTCTCCATAACGTCATTTCTGCTTTTGCGTGTTAGGGCGGGGTGTTGAACTTTATCTGTGTATGGCCACTGGATTAATGTACACAGTTTTGAGCTCCCGCCCCCAATCTTCAGCCCCACTGCAAACTGAGCTGAATATAGACGGAAATGCACTAAATTCTAGAGGGACCATCATTGGAGATTCCTAATGACTTAATGCTGCAGCTCAGTCTGAACACAAACATGTCTCATTTAATCGAAATGCATTTGAGACATCTTTTGTTTTTGTGTGTTTGTTTTTTGAATTTGTAAACTGCAAGATTTTATTTAGCGAACATGTAGATTAAGCATACCGTCTTCAATTTAGCACGGTGTGCCATGGCATTATCAGCTGGCATTTACCGTCTCAGACAGGCTTCTGACCCTGTTATGGGTGTGTTGGGCTCCCAGGTGGTGCAACGAGAGATCACAAGTTCACATCCTGTTTGTGACCATTATTGATGGCCACGAATGAAAAGAGCTAAACTGTTTGTGCTGTCTGGGTGGAAGAGATGATGTCACTCACAGTAGTACCAGCCATTCCTGGCCATCTCTGCGCTCATGTGTATAGATGATGGCCGGCAGCATGTTGCAATTCATTACAAAATTACTGATGTGTCAGAGTTGTAAAAGACAAAATTTCACATAACACCGTCCACCTCAGTGTGTAAAAATGACTTACTCTGAAAGTGAAAATGTTTCTTACTCAGCATTCCATGGCAGCATCAGACTGTGATACGGGCCACGGCTTGAAACCTGAAGCCCGAGCTGCATTTTTGGGGTGATTTGCATAATTCTAGAGTTAATGGCAATAGTGGAGTGTGTGGTAATGCAGGTCGATCTGGTGCCTATATGCTTTCTGTGTGTATGCATATGTGTTTACGCAGTGCTGATCACGGGCGTGGTTTCTTGATGTTGTTTTCCAGCTCCAGTAAATCGACTGATCCACTTCCTCTGTTAGTCACTGTGATGAGCCGTTGTTTAATCCCTGCTGTCTCCCTGACAGACTGTCTCACTCTCGTTGCCTTGACAACAGTTTCTCGAAGTCCTTGTTTCCGTTTCCACTACCCAGTTTAAGATGTACACTGGGTTGTTGGCCGCCGTAACAAAGCCGGGTATTGATTTAGCACAGCAGTGTCGTGGCACAGCCTCGGCTAGTTCTTCCCCTTTTTCAAGACATGTCTCTGGTTTTTATCTCTCACACCCTCTGACCCTCAGTTCGTCAGACTTCTCTTCAGTTATTCCTGTCGTCTCACTTGTACTCTGTGCCTTTCCCAGCTGTGCAAAGTGCATGGTTTAATCAAGCTAATGGAACAGTGATATACGCCATAAACATGTATGCCACTTCATTTTAAAAGCATGTTTTGGCACAGTGCCATAGCTTCCTTATCGAAAATGTAGCAATCCAGTGGCTTTATCACGGTTTTAAGATGTATTCTCACAACCTTTTACAGGCTCTAAA
Organism: Silurus meridionalis; assembly: GCF_014805685.1. Taxonomy (NCBI): domain Eukaryota; kingdom Metazoa; phylum Chordata; class Actinopteri; order Siluriformes; family Siluridae; genus Silurus; species Silurus meridionalis. The sequence goes on from NC_060898.1 coordinate 13,607,211, forward strand.
AATCTTTCATGCTTCACATAAAAAAAGTAAAATTTTAGAAATCTTCAACAACACAAGTGTGCCTTGTGATGTACGTTATCTGTATTTCTGTTAATTTTTAAACTTTGATTGTACTGTATGTGTGACAGGAAATCCGAAATCATTGGTTAGGAGAATTTGTGGAAGGCAAATGTGACTGGTGGATTTTTCTTGTTCCATTTGTTGCTTGTGGCATCTGTGCTGTTCCTCTATAAATAGTTTTGCAGGGGGCCTCACATTCCCCAATATCCACCTTGTCTGACACTAGGGAGGAGCAGAATATCCGGAATACCAAGAGCAATTTCCCTAATTCAGGCGTGGCCTTTTCCATGCTCTATATATACACCGTTGTGAAACTTCAGATTTTTCTTAAATTCTCAAGTGTGTGTGTGTGTGTGTGTGTTGTAAAGAGGCACAGCAAGAAAGAGATGTTGGAAAGAGGCAGAGAGTGAACGAGGGGGAGTCGGGGGGGCGGCTGACTCCAGCAGTATCTTTGTGCTGTTTGTTCAGATGCATGTGGAATTTCCGCTCACTCCACTCGTATACTCAGCTGTTTGCTTGCCAGTGTGGGTTCAATCCTGTGTGCGAGTGTTTCAGTTGAAACGCACAATAGGGCCCCGCAATATGATCGATAAAGTCAATGTTGATGTATTGTGACGATACAATTATGCCTCGATATCAGTATTCTTTATTTAAATCTTTTACTTTCATTAAATTGTCAATAACAATATCACCTAACATTGAGCAATTCATTTATTTATTTTTAAACAAAGCACTGTAGGCACTAATACCTCATTTTACATTACTAGTGCAATCAGTATTTTTTAAGTACACGTTGTTAATTACATTTTTTTTCACAAGTCAAGAAAATAATAATAATAAAAGATTTTTGATAAATTAAACTATATTCTGCTATATTCTAAATTAAATGTTATAGGGGGAAAAAGCCAGATATTATTATTGTCCTGAACAGTGATCAACATGTGAGCTTTATAACAACATCTGAACTTTGTCCTTTTGAGGTTCACAATTATTGGTGTATAGCCTCACTCACACTACCCTTGAAGTGGTGAATTGCAGTAGAGTATTAAAGAATTAAAGAAACCTATCCCGTGTGCATATTTTCTAGAGAATGGATACCAGCGGCACAAAAGTTCTCGAGACAGCCGATGACATCCAGGAGCGTCGGCAGCAGGTCCTGGACCGTTACCGGCGCTTTAAGGAGCTGTCGACTGTGCGCAGGCAGAAACTAGAGGACTCGTACCGCTTCCAGTTCTTTCGGCGCGATGCGGACGAGCTGGAGAAATGGATCCAGGAGAAGCTGCAGATCGCCTCTGATGAGAACTATAAGGACCCAAGCAACCTTCAGGTGTGTGTGGAGGATTGTGTAGTTATTTATTTTTTTCCACCTCTGATTATATTGAGATTTGGTAATAGACATGCAGAACATTTGACTTCCTGTTTTAGATGTCAGCATATGGATTCAAATCTCAGTTCACGCAGTCTTCCCTGGACCATAGCTTAGTTAAATATTATAGTGGGTCCTCGTCAGCACACACAGTATCTACCTTTGTCCTGTAACCAGTCTTTGTTTAATTTTAAGAAACTTCACCTGCTGGATTGGTTTATTATGAAATATGTGACTGACATCTTCTTACCAGTAAAGTTTGACAACATGAAGACTTTGTCCATTCATATCAAGTTGCATTAATGTAGTGGAAATAAACCTGTATATCACATCGAATTTGTGGATATAACGTAAATGCTCATATTCATGCAGATTTTGATGATTCTTCAGAATTTCTGCCAATTATTAACTAAACTTTGCAATATATCTGGGTGCCTTTGGGTTTCTGCCCACCCTCAATTTATTAGTCAATATGATTGTCTTTTAGGGAAAGCTCCAGAAACACCAGGCCTTCGAAGCAGAGGTTCAGGCCAACTCTGGTGCCATCATCAAACTTGACGAAACCGGCAACCTCATGATCAACGAGAGTCACTTTGCCTCCGAGACCATTCGAGTAAGACCAAAAAAACGAATACTTGCTTACTCACATCATCCAGTCTCATTCAACCAGTTTATTTATTTTCAGCCACCAACTTTCTCATTCACTTATTCACCCAGTCACTCTCTCATTCATCCACTGACTCTTCCTTTTATCCCGGTGTGCTTTATATTTTTTTCCCCATATCCTGTGTTGATGTTAAAGTGAAGCTGTGTGTGTTAATCGTGCTAATGTTAATCATGCTAATGATCTGGCTCAGTCCTTCACGCCATACCGGACCGCCCAGAGGCCAATTGTAAAAAGTGTCAATTATGGAACTCATATCCAAGTAGGTTTCTGGATGCTGTGAAATTTCTGAAACTTCTGGTGAAAGAATTTCTAAAACTTTCTTCCTGGAAGTGTGTGTGTTTGTGTGTGCAGTGAGGTTTACAGCTGGTTTGTACCTTTTTATTGACATGTATTTGCCTTTTATTATAGAGAGAGGGTTTGTGTGTAAATGTGGCACACAGAGAATCTCTAACTACAGTGAAGATGTGGCATGTTTAATTGTGAACTTTCAATAAAGACTATAGCATTTTGGTAAAAAAAAAAAAACAATAAAAAATCATGTTAGAATGACTAATTTAAGCAATCAATTACTAGTTAAATTAGTGAAAATGAGTGAAAATCATTTTGGTGAGAATTGGCTTTTCTGCAAATTCTCTGCAAGTGTCAGTTTGCCATCAGATACGTGGTCACAGAAGGATAAACCAGCCTTTACGCAACATTTCTTTTGTGAGATGTTAGTAGTGAACTTTCCTATGCTTGTTTATTAGGCTTCGTTTAAGTTTGTACACATTTTGCACAGTTCAAATAATTTACATAATGATCTCCATTAGGCATTTCTACTGCTGGTTGGCATGATTTCATCCACTTTTTGGCACGGATGATGAACGTCAACAGAAGACTGAGCAGTGACACATGTGCCTAACAAACTGTGTTGTCCTCTGCTACAGGCCATAAATATGCTTTATTTGGGGTGATGCGCAACACCATAGTGTTACTGTTCTTTTGCCTAAAGCAAAACATGACTGTCACATCAAGTGGACATTCCTTTTCCTTAATCTCCAGTCACTCAAAATTCTCAAATTTAACATCACCAGTCTGTATTTGTTTTGCTGCATCACTACTGGTCTAAACATAGGGTTCAACTCCTTTTCTTCCTGGTAATGAAAACACAATAAATCTAACACCTAAATTTCTCACTCTGTCTGTCTCTCAGAGTCGCTTAGAGGAGCTGCACCGGCTGTGGGATCTGCTGCTGCAGAAGACTAAGGAGAAAGGTGTGCGTCTGCTGCAGGCCCAGAAACTGGTCCAGTACCTGAGGGAGTGTGAGGATGCTCTGGACTGGATCACTGACAAGGTCACACACACAATTGGTTGAATGAATTATTGATAGGATGGTAAAAGGATGAAAGAAGAAGAACGTGTATATGTATGTGTGTGTGTGTGTGTGTGTATATATATATATCTCTATGATCTAATAGAAAAGTGATAAACGTAAAAAGTTTAGAGAAAGGCATGAACCAAACAGACATTTTCACTGTCACAGGAAGCCATTGTCACTTCTGAGGAGCTGGGTCAGGACCTGGAGCACGTGGAGGTCCTGCAGAAGAAGTTTGAGGAGTTCCAGACAGACCTAGCAGCCCATGAGGAGCGTGTGAACGAGGTGAACCAGACTGCAGCTAAGCTAACTCAGGAGAACCACCCAGAAGCTGAGCTGATTCTGAAGAAGCAGGAGGAGGTGAATGCAGCATGGCAGAGGCTGAAGGGTCTGGCCCAGCAAAGACAAGGCAAACTATTCGGGGCCGCAGAGGTGCAGCGTTTCAACCGGTGTGTCACTATTAACAGATCAGCACTACTTTAACAGGTTACTTGCAGTGTGGAATGAAACCAATTTGCCTACATTTTTTCCTTTTCTGTTCTGTAGGGATGTAGATGAAACCATCAGCTGGATCAAAGAGAAAGAGCAGCTCATGGCCTCCGATGATTTCGGGCGTGACCTCGCCAGCGTTCAGGCTCTGCTGCGCAAACACGAGGGTCTCGAGAGGGACCTGGCTGCCCTGGAGGATAAGGTCAGTCTTAATGCTCACTTTACCTTCAGCAATCATAAAAGTAATTTTTTTACACATGCACACCTGTTGCTGTCTCTCTCTTAAACTGTTGTAATGTGCTGTAAGGTGAACACTCTGGGTGGTGAAGCAGAGCGTTTGCAGCAGACTCACCCGCAGAACGCCACTCAGATCCACCTTAAAAGAGACGAACTCATTACAAACTGGGAGCAGATCCGCACACTGGCTGCTGAGCGCCACGCCCACCTCAACGACTCCTACAGGTGTGCATCGCACTTCATCAATATATTCATCATTAGTGCATTTTGTGTAATAAAATATTTCCGCGCTATTAATTGGTCATTTGTGAGTGTTTCTAAGATGTGTTATTTAATTTTTGTCCTCTAGATGGTTTTTGATCTGTACACTTTTGTAAATATTATAATTGTTTGATTAATATTAAATCAGTTATTGTTTATACTTTAGCCATGCTGCACCACTAGCTATGATTTCCAGGTGATCAGGACTTTAAATAGAATTCTGAACGCCAGCTCTGATTGATGATTTTGTTCTGTTTTTTAGGCTTCAGCGTTTCACTGCAGATTTCCGTGACCTCACCAGCTGGGTGACTGAGATGAAGGCTCTGATTAATGCTGATGAACTGGCCAACGACGTTGCCGGGGCTGAAGCTCTGTTGGACCGACACCAGGAACACAAGGTGGGCCCGCTGTCCATTTCCACTTCATCACAGATCCACGATATCTGTTTCCTCAGAAAATATTCTTTATTCAATTCTAAATGAGAACATGATCGTGATGATAAAGCAACTATGGTTTTGTTTACAGGGAGAGATCGATGCCCATGAGGACAGCTTTAAATCCACAACCGAAGCAGGGGAGGCTCTCCTGAACACCGGACATTACGCATCAGAGGAGGTCAAGGAAAAGGTACGTACCAGTATCCCACTACACCATCTCACATCACACCCGCCTTTTAATAAAAGCTAATTTATGTTCATTTGATACCTTTTTTATTTCACTAATAAATCTTTGGCAGACACAACTCCGTCATTCGTCAAGCCCTGATCAGATCAAATAATGATTCTAAAAGTATTGTACATGTAAAAACAAACAAACAAAAAAAAAACACTTGGTTGCAATTTTGTGTGTGTGTAGCTGGGAATTCTTTCAGAGGAGAAGGAGTCTCTACTAGAGCTGTGGGAGCTGCGTAGACAGCAGTATGAACAGTGCATGGACTTGCAGCTCTTCTACAGGGACACTGAACAGGTTGACAACTGGATGAGCAAACAGGAGGTGTGTGTGCATTATCTTGCAATGAAACGTTGCAACATTTTCTTCCGTTACGTAAATTAAAAGAAAGAATACAAGTATTGAGGCATTGATGTGTAACCCTGTTCTGTCAGGCTTTCCTCCTGAATGAGGACCTGGGTGATTCTCTGGATAGCGTGGAGGCCCTGCTGAAAAAACATGAAGACTTTGAGAAATCACTCAGTGCACAAGAGGAGAAGATCACTGTGAGCTACATGACCACTCTTTCACTCTGCTTTGCCTCAGCAACTTTTTTATCCTTAATCCTCAAATACTGAATTTATAAAGTGTTCTCATCCTTTATTCTGTGTGTGGGTGTTTTGTAGGCCCTAGATGAATTTGCAACCAAGCTGATCCAGAACAATCACTATGCCAAGGAGGATGTGGCCACCCGCAGAGATGCAGTAAGCAAACTACTGCACCCTATTGCTTTCTTGATGTTTCCCTGTTTGTTTTCCCATGCTGATGTCTAAATCCGAAATGTTTCAGTTGTTGAGCAGACGTAATGCACTGCACGATCGTGCTCAATCCCGTCGTGCTGCTCTGGAGGACTCCTTCCACCTGCAGCAGTTCTTCCGTGACTCTGATGAGCTCAAGAGCTGGATCAATGAGAAGATGAAGACCGCCACAGACGAGGCCTACAAGGTGCTTTCATGATTGAGTGCTCCTATGTAATTAGAGTGATTTGTGTTTTCATGTGCATCATTGTGCCTTTTCTTCTAATCTCTCTCTTTCGCTGTTGTACACACACAGGACCCTTCTAACCTGCAAGGAAAAGTGCAGAAGCACCAGGCCTTTGAGGCAGAGCTTTCTGCCAATCAGAGCCGTATTGATGCTCTGCAGAAGTCAGGCCAGGAGCTGATCGATGGCAAACACTATGCCTCTGCTGAGGTGGCCACTCGCATGGACGAGGTCAGCTCCCAATGGAAGAAACTTTTGGAAGCCACTGAGCTCAAAGGTAGCAATTTACATGTGCCTTTATTATAATCATTATCAATAGCAGTGGATGTTTAGTGCTGTTGCTATTTTATTATTGTTAAACTGCATTCAGTGAAATCCTCATGACTCTGTGTGTGTCATGCTGTCAGGCATTAAGCTACGTGAAGCCAATCAGCAGCAGCAGTTCAACCGTAATGTGGAGGACATCGAGCTGTGGCTTTATGAAATGGAGGGACACCTGGCCTCCGATGACTATGGCAAAGACCTGACCAGTGTTCAGAACCTGCAGAAGAAACATGCATTGCTGGAGGCTGATGTAGCCGCACACCAGGTGAGCTTTATTTAATGTTTTTGAGTGGAAGGAAATTATCATTCATATATTATGTAGAGCTGTCATACAGCATAGGAGAAAGATTTTTAGAAGCTCTCTTGCTAGGTTAGCTTTTAATCACTAGGTTAGCTGGCTCTCGCTTGTTAGGTTGCTCAGACTCTTAAATCCAGTTAACAGAAGCTGTATGGCCTGGACAAGTGACCTCAACTGTGAATCTCTCATTCTTCTCCACAGGATCGTATTGATGGCATCACCATCCAGGCTCGTCAGTTCCAGGAAGCTGGCCACTTTGATGCTGATAACATCCAGAAGAAACAGGAGGCTTTGGTAGCACGCTACGAGGCTCTTAAAGAGCCCATGGCCGCACGAAAACAGAAGCTGTCTGACTCCCTGCGGCTGCAGCAGCTGTTCCGTGACGTGGAGGATGAGGAGACATGGATCAGAGAGAAGGAACCCATTGCTTCCTCTACCAACAGGGGTGAGGCTAGGAATCCGATTAGCTGGATCAGGTGCAGACTGAATGTTATAAAATTGTAAAAACTGTGTTTTGCCTTTGTGCTCCTCCAGGTAAAGACCTGATTGGTGTGCAGAACTTGCTGAAGAAGCACCAGGCCCTGCAGGCGGAGATCACCGGGCATGAGCCCCGCATCAAGGCTGTTACTCAAAAGGGCGAGGCCATGGTGGATGAGGGTATGTCTGGTCCAGTAAATAGAATACTTTTTAAGATGACCACTTTTCTTTCAAGATGAACTTTACAAACGTCTTGCTTTCAGGGCACTTTGCTGGTGAGGACGTGAAGGTCAAACTGTCAGACCTGCACAATCGCTGGGACACTCTGAAAGCTAAGGCAGCTCAGCGCAGGCAGGATCTGGAGGACTCTTTGCAGGCCCAGCAGTACTTTGCTGATGCCAACGAGGCAGAGTCCTGGATGAGGGAGAAAGAGCCCATTGTGGGAAGCACTGACTATGGCAAGGATGAGGACTCAGCTGAGGTAAGTTTTAATACTTAATGTAGAGAACATAATTACAATACACTTTTTAAAAAAATTTTGAGAAAAACTTCTGTGGTTTCTTGTCTTCAAAATTAACCATTCTTTTGAACCTCTTTAGATATTTACTGTTATACGTGAAACTGTAATTGTACATGATACTAAACAAAATTGCCATAATATAGCAAATCCAATGGCTGAGATGTTTAAACTATTCAAGCCTGTGTACAGCTGATCCTGAATTTCTTGCTCCTCAGGCCCTGCTGAAGAAACATGAGGCACTTATGTCAGACCTGAGTGCTTATGGAAGCAGCATCCAGTCCCTAAAGGAACAGGCTCAGGCATGCAGGGTGAGTGCGTGGTCTTCTTTATAAAACCTTGGCAAAATCACACTTCTCAGCAAAGTAAATCTTAATCATCTGCACTGTCCTACAGCAACAAGTTGCTCCTACTGATGATGAGACCGGTAAGGAGTTAGTGCTCGCCCTCTATGACTACCAGGAGAAAAGTCCTCGTGAAGTCACAATGAAGAAAGGAGACATCCTCACCCTGCTAAACAGCACCAATAAGGTAGAACTCAAATGACCACTAATTTTGTATGACATGTGGAAGGCTGTTTGGTAGATATAGTAACAAACACTGTTCGGTGTGTCATGTCTGTTCCTCAGGACTGGTGGAAGGTGGAAGTAAACGACAGGCAGGGTTTTGTGCCAGCAGCCTACGTTAAAAAGCTGGACCCAACTCAGTCATCCTCTCGCGAGAACCTGCTGGATGAGCAGGGCAGCATTGCACTACGCCAGGAGCAGATCGACAACCAGTAAGTGGCCCCTTAATCTTTTACAATTTTTGCACTTATTATTAACAAACTGGTTTCTTTCTCGAACCCCGAGGGTGCTTTCACATTGTTTTATTGCTTAGTGCAGTTCTTTAGTCTATGCAAACTCTAGAAAGTTTCTATTGTAGAGAGTGAAGCGAGTTGACTTGATTGCAAGAAATGACCCAAAACTGTATGTTTTGGGTCGCAGTAATTTTCTTTCTTTATTTATTTTTTGTGAAAGCTGTTGAATTGAGCCACGAGATTCAAAATCAACCAAAAGCCAGAACTGCATATCAGGAGAATTGCCATGTTTTGAGTTTCTGGACAAGCAAACAAGTGCTGGATGTGATACACATGTTATATATTTGCTTATTTCCATTATGTAATTATCTTATCATAATTAGGGCTGCCTTTGTTTTTACTCTTTTCTTTCTCTTTCTTTCTTTCAAAATGTGTTTCCCTTCTCTGCATTTCTGAGTGAAAGGTGTTTTCTTTTTAATTAGATTTCTTTGACACGATTTCACTCTGATTCAGGTTTGGCAAATGAAAGTGCTCTTAAACGTATTTAAGACTTTTTACTTCCATTAACAATCAGCCGTAGTCAACTAAACAGTCCGAGCGCCGACTCTTCTTTCAGTCTTGCTAATGTCTCTGCCTTTCTTTATTCCTCTTCTGCTTCTTCTAATCTCTTCTCTAACGCCTGCATGTGTGTGCTCGGCCTGCCCTGTGGCAGAAATGTGTCCACCAAGGAAGTGTGCAGCGTGTCTGTGCGCATGAAGCAGGTGGAGGAACTGTGAGTAGGACCCAGGCTGTGCTCTTTCTTACCCATCACGCCTCCATCTTAACCCATCGTCTCTTTTCATCACTTTCGTGAACTGGTAGCCCATTCTTCTGTAGCTGTCCTGTCATTAATCTTGCCTTTTAATAACATTTCAATTTCGTCTCTTTCATGCAAGTCCATCTGCTTTACTTCCATTCAATAAAGGAATAGAAGTTTCTATCTGTTTCTCCTGAAGCTCGCCTGTTGGGTGACGCTTCCAAATGGTCATCTCAGCTTCTTATCATTTTTTTACACTTCTTTTTCACTGCTTTGTTCAGTATGCTTTTTGGCCATTTATTGTGGGTTATGACTAAGGTAACCATGAGGTGTCGACAGAATGTTAGCATGAAAACGCTGACTGGCTTTACACAGTTCAGAATTATAGCATTTTATTGCTTTTATACCACAGCAAATTTCATATTAAAACAGCTTTACCTCTCTGGTAAACTGTTACAAAGTGTGGATACTTTGACTGCTTTTATAAAAAAGGATTTTTGCAGACAACAATGTGTGTGTGTATGTATGTGTGTGTGTGTGTGTGTGTGTGTGTATATATATATATATATATATATATATATATATATATATATATATATATATATATATATATATATATATATATATATATATATATATATATATAAAAATAATAAACTGTGATAGAAGTTATGATGAGCTGTAACTATGGAAAGATATTTGAGCTGCTGTTCTAGGGTTTTTCACCTCTTTTGATAATCAGAATGCAGAATTCACAGCAAACTAACAATTGTATTTGCAGTTCCTCACACTTGGCACTAGAGGGTGCTGTACACACACAGTGTCATCTTAACATCCAGAGTAGAACCCAAAGCAAATTCGACCCATCAGGATTACCTTTTAGCCATAACAATTTAGATGTATTTTTTTTTTGTACAGATTTGAGCTTTAAACCTCCTCCTGTGTATTTCAGGTACGGCACCCTGCAGGAACTGGGCGATAAGAGGAAGAACATGCTGGAGAAGAGTTGCAAGAAGTTTATGCTGTTCCGCGAAGCCAACGAGCTGCAGCAGTGGATCAACGAGAAAGAGGGCGCACTGACCAACGAGGAGGTGGGGTCTGACCTCGAACAGGTGGAAGTACTGCAGAAGAAGTTTGATGATTTCCAGAAGGTACATTCTTTCCCAATTCAGTTGTGGGGTAAAACATTTAGATAAAATCTCCCTGTATGTGATGTCATTGTGGTTGTTTTTTCCCCCTTTTTTTAAATCAGGATCTGAAGGCAAACGAGTCTCGTCTGAGGGACATCAACAAAGTGGCATCAGAGCTGGAGTCAGAGGGATTGATGGCTGAGGAGGCACCAATGGTGCAGGCTCAGGTAAGTTTTATTTATTTATTTTTTATTCCGTTTAGTCCCTGTTGGGGCACAGTGATGTCATAAACTAATTACCATCGGACTCATCCTTAATAAGCTGTTATCTTCTCAAAATAGAGCAGAATATAAAGAGAAATATTTAAACAAATGTTTGTATTACCCTGCTATTCCTAAAATTAGTTTTTATATACATTTTTAATTAATGTGATCCAACATTATAATGTTGAATGATGTTAAAATTCTTAATATTCTCTGCCTCTTTTTTCCTCCTGCAGCAACAAGAGATGCTGGGCTCAGCTCCTGGCAAGGTCTGTCTTTTTATTACTATACTTTGTATTTCACTCATCATTTATACATTTATTTTACTAATATTCACTTTCTCTTTTGAAGGATGAAGCTGATTCAAAGACTGCCTCTCCCTGGAAGGTAATGCTTTTCATTTTAACTACATTTTTAACACCAATAGGAATGGTAAAATCTTTAATATGGAGAGTAATACGTGAGATTTTGAGTGTGCATGCTTGTTTAGATTTAGGAATTGGGTAGAACTAACGTGTTGATTTCTCTTCTGATTGGTGTGGTTTTTGTTTCCTCCTTTTTTTTACTCCCCCTTGATTTTCCCAAATTGGTGTAGTCTATTCGCATGGCTGTCCAAACGACGGCTAACTTTAATACTATTAAGGTAAGAAACCTGTTGTTGCTGTAGAACATCATCTCATCCCCTCACTAAATCATCCTGTCCTCATGGCTGAAGGACTAACCCTGTCTCCCTCCTGTCCCCACCATCGTCCCGTCTCCCACTATGCTCCATTGGCCGTTACTGTTCTTATTCAATTTCTAAACGTCAAAGCATTGGTGTTTTAAAAGCGTCAGTCCTGTTTGTCTCCAACAGCTCACAGCCTGGCCACTGTGCTTATTTGTGTTTTTATTTTTGTTATTTGTTGCCTTGTCATGTCATTGTGGCTGTAGAAGTATATAATATACATATTAGAGCTCGAGATAGCAACAGAACCACTTCAGAAAATGTGTCACATAATTGGCCCTGGGCAGAATGACATCATCAGCTATTTAGTGCTCTAATATGGAGATCAGTGGCTGTAACTTATGTTTTCATCTAATCTGTTGTCTGTATTCAGTCATCCTTCGCCATGAACCCATGTCATTGAATGTCGCTTCCACCCAAAACTCCCTGTTTATGTCTAAATCATTGTGACTGTGTACATACACACCATTGGTTCAATGTTGGACTAAAGTCTAATCATGTGAAATGATTTGACAAAAATAATGCATGATCACTGATGTTCTGTAACTTGTGAGTGCAGCAAGCACTACTTTTAATGTTATTTGCACAGGAAGATTTTGAGGCAGTGCATTTTTACATTTGTGAAAGCACACTCTGCAACAAATGTGATCAGCATCCATCGTATATCTAACAAACGTGTTAATAAATGTTTTATAAAATAGAGACATGTTCCAGTACATGTCGGTTATGATGAGTTTTCAAAAGCGCACCAAGAAAAAAAACGTAGAAAGATTAAAACAAACCGCTTTGGAAAGCCTAGAATTATTTACAAAAAACTCGAAATGCTATAAATGTTTTGACCGAGGTGTCCTGTAGTAATCTAGCGAACTGTTGAGAGGATGCTGATGGTTGCATTTGGGGTGTTTACAGGAGCTGAATAACCGCTGGAGATTGCTGCAGCAGCTGGCAGAGGACAGGAGTAACATGCTGGGAAGCGCTCATGAGGTGCAGAGATTCCACAGGTACGACTAATTCAGCTCACTTTGATTTCCACTAAATTGCAGCAAGTTAAAAGAAACGGACTAAAGATTTTTTTTTGTTGTTTTATTTAGGGATGCTGATGAGACCAAGGAGTGGATTGAGGAGAAGAACCAAGCCCTAAACACTGACAACTATGGTCATGACCTAGCCAGCGTTCAGGCCCTGCAGCGCAAACACGAGGGCTTTGAGAGAGACCTGGCTGCTCTGGGAGACAAGGTCAGCTTGCAGTATATACCACTATATCAGACAGACCCAATATATACAGACAGCAATATACCACTATATATAATATATATCTATTACATCATTTGGGATTAACCCAATGAAGGATAAGTTCATGGTCATGTAGCACATGATTTGGGTCACTTCTTAACCGTTGATCAAGGACAAAATCAGACACAAGAATGCGTTTAAAATGTATCCCTGTATCATAGTTAGTTCGAGTTTAACGGACTAAAAAGAGTCATAGTGTATATTTTTTAATAAAAATTTAATACAGATTAGCTTTACATACATTAACAAATTGGGCCATGAGTACAATAAAATAAAAGAAACACTGTAGAGGAAAAAAAATCCGACACTCTTTTCTTTTCTTAATGGTTTAGACTTTGTACTTTGTGTTAAAGTCATTCGGTGTCCTGTTTGCAGGTCAACTCTCTGGGCGAGACAGCTGAGCGTCTGATTCAGTCCCATCCTGAGGCTGTGGATGATATTCAGGAGAAATGCACTGAACTAAACACTGCTTGGAGCAGCCTGGTAGGACGTGCTGACCAGCGCAAGGACAAGCTGGGCAACTCGCATGATTTGCAGCGCTTCCTCAGCGACTTCAGGTGAGGAAACACCTTTATTACTTCTAGTGGGGAATATTTTATTAAGTTCAGAATGCAGCAGCTTGTGTCATTTGAACGTACCCCCCCTTATTCAGCATTTACTGGATGCTTAATGATGTTTTAGTTCTAAACAGCTCTGAACTGCGATACCAGACGTTAGTTATTATCCCCATGTGTCACACCTGCAGGGATCTGATGTCCTGGATCAACGGTATCCGTGGACTGGTGTCTTCTGATGAGCTTGCCAAGGACGTCACCGGAGCTGAAGCACTGCTGGAGAGACACCAGGTACTGAACTCGGAATATGACTACTCACCAGAGCTTCAGTGGTCTCATCAGTCACATCACATAAACTGGTTCTTCTTCCTCTACAGGAGCACAGGACTGAGATCGACGCCCGTGCTGGAACCTTCCAGGCCTTTGAGCAGTTTGGGCAGCAGCTGCTGGCACGTGGTCACTACGCCAGTCCTGAGATCCAGCAGAAACTGGAGGCTTTGGACCGTGAGAGGGCAGACCTGGAGAAGGCCTGGGTACAACGCAGGATGATGCTTGATCAGTGCTTGGAGCTGCAGGTAAAAAAGAAAAACTGCCAAGTGCATTACCTAAATTAAGACAACATTATTATTTTACGTTTTCTGTGGTTTTACTTCACCATAGTGAAAAGAACATTATTTTCATATACAATCAGTAATTTTCTTGTTTTCCAGTTTTTATTGGCGGCATATATATGAAGTTTTATTACATCACCTATCATCCAGCAGCAGATTTATTATTGTTCATAGGTGTTCCAGAGCCGCAGTCTGTCCAAACCGAGCTCCTGAATAAACAAATCCTGTTGTCTTTCCCACAGCTGTTTAACCGTGACTGTGAGCAGGCTGAGAACTGGATGGCAGCGAGAGAAGCTTTCCTGGCCACCGACGACAAGGGTGACTCCCTCGACAGTGTGGAGGCTCTCATCAAGAAACACGAGGACTTCGACAAAGCCATCAATGTGCAGGTTAGCAGTGGTAATACAAACGAACATTCATGAACAAATGTTTCTCTGATCACTGAGGCTTGACCAAGCACTATCCCCACAGGAGGAAAAGATTGCCGCGCTGCAATCCTTCGCTGACCAGCTCGTTTCTGCTGACCATTACGCCAAACCTGAGATCGCTAAACGCCGCAACGAAGTCTTGGACAGGTCAGAGTTTTTTTACCCCTCATACACATCAGCGTGAATCCGGTGGAATCAGCTGTAATGGAAAAGTCAAAGTAAATTTATGTCCTGACCCCCAGGTGGCGCCGTCTGAAGGCTCAGATGATTGAGAAACGCTCGAAGTTGGGTGAGTCTCAGACTCTGCAGCAGTTCAGCAGAGACGTGGACGAGATCGAAGCCTGGATCAGTGAGAAACTGCAGACGGCCACTGATGAATCTTATAAAGACCCAACCAACATCCAGGTACAGCTTCACTCCACAGTGACCCCACTGACTTCAGCCTTTTCAAATATAACTGGACGGTAGTCAGTGCATTTTTTTATTTTTATTTATTTATTTATTTATTTATTTAAAAAAAAAAATTTTTTTAACAGATTTTCCAAGCTTCAGCAATTTAATGAAATAAGCTTCATATTTTAACACATTTTAATAAAAAAAAAAAATGCTGAGAATAACAGGTTGTTTTTAATCCCATTTCTATCATCTCAGCAGTTCTTTTGTCAATGACGTTTGTTTGTATGTGACTGCATACTGGTTGTATTTATTTTTTTTATTTTTTTAAACAAAAAGGTTAATTGTTTTTTTTTTTTTTTTTTTTTTACTGTCACCATGTCATACAGGATAAAGCAGTAACAGGAAAGAATGAATAAAAGCAATAAATGCAATTAATGACAAAAGTCAAACAAACAAACAAAAAACACATCACAGGCACATTGTTTTGAGAAAAAAAGGGGTTAACAGAATGCTTATATAATTATCAAAGTTTTATGTTTTTACATTTTGATCAGATATAATGCGTGGTCTTCTAGATATAAAAGCGGTTTTGTTTATTGTTCTACTGCTCTACTTGTAATCTAATCCCAATAAGTAAATAATTTAAAGTTATAAAATAATGCTTCCTGTCTCTCCTGTAACCCCCTCAGTGTAAACTGAATTAAACTGAACCTCTCTCTGTTCTCATGTCTTATTTTTTTAGCTGTCCAAGTTGCTGGTAAGTGGAGTGGCGTGTTCGCATACTAACCTCAGTAGGGTTTCATCACGTCTGTGCGTGTGTGTGTGTGTGTGTGTGTGTAGCAGGCGTGTATTAGAGCTTCAACAATGTCCCTGCTCGGTGTCCCCTTGTATCGTCTGTCTGCTTCTTATAAATGTATTTTATTTCAGCAACATTCTGCGCTGTAAGCCGCTGTAAATGTGCCTGTTCCATTACATGAAACAGTTTGTGGTCATTTTGTGGTCTGTCTGCCAGTTGTGGGCTGATTTTGTTTCAAATTTGTTCCACACCATCAGTGTGTTGAGGGTCTGCACAACAAATGCAGGGTTAAACTTGGGGCTAAGGTGAAGGGGGAGTTGGAGACCTGTGTTCCGCTCTTCTGTATTCGTTTTTGAATCAGTGACATGCAGTGGTAAAGCTGCTTCATAATGTATGTCTGGTAAAGTGAGCTTCTCTTTTCCTTCTCTTTCTTTCTAGAGGTGATAAGATGGTGTGGAATAATGACTACACTCACCTTACAAGCTCTTTTCTGCACTGATTTTGATAATATAATAACAAAGTTTATTTCTTTAATTCTGTGTGTGTATACATACATACATACATACATACATACATACACTTAGTACATACACAAGTCTAGAAACAGTAAGAACAGAAATAAATATTTGCATAAACAAAATGTGCAAATAATGCGTGCAGAAAAAGTTTTTTTTTTTTTTAATCCTTGTGCACAATCTAAAGTCTTCAGATTGGTGTGGCCATTGAAAACATTTTACGCTCAACTGGACTTACAATTGAAAAATTAGTCCATCTCCAATTTTGCTGTCAGTCCTGTAAGGTGACTGTAGCCCACATGACACAAAACAGCCCAGCCTCAGATTCTTCACAGATTTGCACCTTGTTTTGGATGCTGTTCATTGGAATTTTATTTTTTGCCTTAAATGTTCCATTCGTGCTGGTGTCCTGTATGTAGCAGCAGTAGAAGTATTGGTCTTTTCACTTTGTGGTCTAGAGGCATTACTAGAATTAGAGTATGAAAGTAATTCACTCTCACCATCACTGCTTTCAGAGCAAGCACCAGAAACACCAGGCGTTCGAGGCAGAGCTTCACGCCAACGCCGACCGTATCCGGGGCGTGATCGATACAGGAAATGCGCTCATCCAGAGGGGCGCGTGTGCAGGAAGCGAGGATGCCGTCAAGGTAAATAATACTTGTGGATTTGATGATTTTGATTACAGTATACCCACTGGGACAAATAACCCATACATGATATCAAGATTAGCCACTAACTTTTTCAGCAGTAATATTCTCATAGCTGCTCTACAGGAAACAAATCCACATCTTAAGACCTATCGGAATACAATAGCATTGCCGTATAAACGATTAATCGAGCCATTCTGTGTGATGTCCCCAGTCTCGTCTAGTGGCTCTGGAGGAACAGTGGCAGTTCCTGGTGAATAAATCAGCAGAGAAAAGTCAGAAACTGAAGGAGGCCAACAAGCAGCAGAATTTCAACACCGGCATAAAGGACTTTGATTTCTGGCTGTCGGAGGTGAGAACTGCTGCTAATCCTGTTTATTGTGGAATGGTTTAATTACTCAAACGCAGACGGTCATGTTTTCTGCTCTTTCATCTTCGTCTGAAGGTTGAAGCTCTTCTTGCCTCTGAGGATTATGGGAAAGATCTGGCCTCAGTCAACAACCTTCTGAAAAAGCACCAGCTTTTGGAGGCTGACATCTCTGCCCATGAGGTAACCCAACTCATTCATTTACCGTATATCTTCAGTTATAACTTTGGATAGGCGATTGTAAGTTAGTGCACCCCCATAGAGTCACGGTTATTTATTTTTTACGCATTTGCACAGTCAGTTAAACTCAGACTGAATCCAAATGAGTGAAATAAGTAGTTTATCATGCTTGTGTAACAAGTGTGTAACACTTCCTCATTCTGCTGTTCCAGGATCGTCTGAAGGACCTCAATGGCCAGGCTGACAGCCTGATGGCTAGCAACGCCTTTGACACCTCTCAGGTCAAAGACAAGCGTGATGCCGTTAACGGGCGCTTTGTTAAAATCAAGAGCATGGCTGCTGGTCGCAGAGCCAAGCTGAATGAGTCGCACCGCCTGCACCAGTTCTTTAGAGACTTGGACGATGAAGAATCTTGGATCAAGTGTGTATTATACCACAGAACATATTACCAATTTATTTATTTTTTTCTTGAAATTGAACTCCCATTTCTCTGATTTTGTGCTGATAGAGAGAAAAAGTTGTTGGTAAGTTCGGAGGATTATGGACGTGATTTGACTGGAGTACAGAATCTGAGGAAGAAGCACAAGAGACTGGAGGCCGAGCTGGGAGCTCACGAGCCGGCTATTCAGGTGAGTAGCAGTGCGTCTTTCACGTTGTGTCACACATTTGACTTCAGCTGAGGCGGTGTGGAGTAACTAGATTCTTGTCCTCTACAGTCTGTGCTTGACACAGGGAAGAAGCTGTCTGATGACAACACCATTGGGCAGGATGAGATCCAGCAGAGGCTGGCTCAGTTTGTCGAGCACTGGAAGGAGCTGAAGGATTTGGCCACTGCCAGGTGACAGTCGGCATCCTTTAACAAAACCGTAGTGGTTCTTTAGAAAATGGACGCTGCTTTGGATGTTCACCGCAGATCCTAAACTGATTTTAATGCTTTCTCTTCTAATCCTCTATTCAGGCCAGTATGATAGAGCACTGTAATGAACTCTGTATATTATTGTGTAGGGGGCAGAGGCTGGAGGAATCGCTGGAGTATCAGCAGTTTGTGGCTAATGTAGAGGAAGAAGAAGCCTGGATTAATGAGAAGTTGAATCTGGTTGGAAGTGAGGACTATGGTGACACACTGGCAGCTGTGCAGGTACATACACATTCACAACTGTGAATATATAATGGAAATATAAGTGACATCAGCCTAATGTCTTGTGATGGTGTAGGCCTTACCCAATTTTAACCCCTCCCACATTACATTAAAGGGGAAATATAAACATACAGACATGAGAAAGCACCACTCATTCAAACTGCTTGGAAAGTATGGTTTAGCTTTCCTGAAGTTATAATGATAATTAGACAATAATAAATAATTAAATATTAATGTTTTCTCTGACAATTTTTCCTATTTGTTGAAATCGTTTCCTGTCTCAGGGCCTGCTCAAGAAGCATGAGGCGTTTGAGACAGACTTCACCGTGCACAGGGACAGGGTGAACGATGTGTGCGCTAATGGAGATGAACTCATCAAGAAGGTAAGCGTTGCTATTTAATCCTTCTTCAATCTGTAGTTTTCTGTGAATGTTCGTGTAGTCAAACTGACACTGAGCTGTCACTGCAGGAGAACCACCACGTGGACAACATCACAGCGAAGATGACGTCCCTGCAAGGCAAAGTGGCTGAGCTGGAGAGAGCTGCTGCTCAGAGAAAGGCCAAGCTGGATGAAAACTCGGCCTTCCTGCAGTTTAACTGGAAGGCTGATGTGGTGGAGTCGTGGATCGGTATGTTGTCGTTGTCTCTCTCTCTCTCTCTCTCTCTCTCTCTCTCTCTCTCTGTGTGTGTGTGAGAGAAAAAGAATGTTATTTTTTATACCGAGTTGATTATCTGCATCTGATTTGTGATGGTTTAGATGAGAAAGAGAACAGTCTGAAGAATGATGATTATGGTCGGGATCTGTCATCGGTTCAGACACTGCTTACTAAGCAGGTATGTGAGAAATTTCATTTGTGATGGAAATCACAGATTGTGATACCCACTATATTATTTTTAATACAACAAAGTTTTGCATGATTTTATAAAAGTTTGCAGCAGTTTTTTAAAAAGTTTCCTTTTTTCCTTTTTATTTGTACTTTTAAAATGGACATTGTCCCAAAGCAGCTTTAAGTTTTTTGTAACGCAAGATTACAGAAATTATAAAAATACCAGTGAAGTCTTAAATGCATCAATACATCAATACTCAGAAAACTGCAGCATGATGCTATGTAACAGTATAGGGTTCGGACATCATCCAGATGAGCAACATTAATAACATTAACATAAATCTGCACCTTCTCTCCATCATTGTAGGAAACATTTGATGCTGGACTTCAGGCATTCCAGCAGGAGGGCATCACTAATATCACTGCACTGAAGGATCAGCTCCTGGCCGCCCAACACGTGCAGTCCAAAGCTATCGAGGCTCGTCACGCCACACTTATGAAGCGCTGGAACCAGCTGCTGTCCAACTCTGCAGCCCGCAAGAAGAAGCTTCTGGAGGCTCAAGAACACTTCAGAAAAGTAAGAACACGACATACAAAGCCTGAGTCTGATCTCCAGCCATCCCATCCTAGGACATTTTAAAAAATCTAAAGAAAGAAAATCATTTAAATGTATGACTCACTTCAATAATTTCACGCAAAAACTTTCTAAAATTACAAATAAATATAGTAGTAAAGTTAATTCTCTTCTGATCTGTAAAATACATGAACAAAATGTTAATTTCTATTTCCTGTTTCAGACTAGATTTATCATTGCTGTTTTTTCTTTATTCCTGTGACCACAATTAACAACGTAACTGATCTTTATAATGCGTTAACAGTTGGTTTATTTTTACATATAAACATTACATACATTTTACAAGTTATACAAACAAAAACACATGGAAATATTTGCCTTCATGAAAATGAGCAGATATCTTCAGTATAAACATTAAAGTCTGACTGATAAACAGTGTGTTACTGATGTAGAACCTGCCCATGCTATCTCACCCAGGTCGAGGATCTGTTCCTGACCTTCGCAAAGAAAGCGTCCGCCTTTAACAGTTGGTTTGAGAATGCCGAGGAGGATCTGACCGACCCGGTGAGATGTAACTCTCTGGAGGAGATCAGGGCTCTGCGTGAGGCCCACGACGCGTTCCGCTCTTCTCTTAGCTCTGCTGAGGCCGACTTCAACCAGCTGGCCGAGCTCGACCGCCAGATCAAGAGCTACCACGTGATGTCTAACCCCTACACCTGGTTCACCATGGAGGCTCTGGAGGAGACCTGGAGAAACCTGCAAAAGATCATCAAGGTAACGAGCAAACAACCTACCTGAACAGATGTTCCACTGAGGAGTTCAGTTAGTCAGTGATTATAGTATTACTATAAGCTTTTACGTTCAGAAGGTACAATATATACACTTTAAACACACTATAGTATTTAAAATACTCTTCTACCCCTTTGAGAAACTTGTTTTATTCTGTTGATTCTTTTGAAATGATTTTTAATCAAGTTAATCCAAAATTAGTCCAAAGCTTTTTTTTTTTTTTTTTTTTTTTTTTAAATAAAAAAATTAATCTCAAGCATCTTATTTAATTTTATATTTGTATAACTAAAACTGGCTTTCGCCATGAACATAGCTATGGAAGCTGGCATAAGGTTAAAAAAAAAAAAAAAAACACCCAAACGTAGGACCCTAGTACCATCAGCACAGCTTTATATACAACTCGGAAAGATGCTGGGTACATGTTTTGTTTTTGCTTTTTTTTAGAAACAAGTGTTTAGAAGTTTTTATTACCTCTGTGTTTGAATTTGCACTGCATGCTGCGATTTTATTGTAGGAGCGTGAGCTAGAGCTGCAGAAGGAGCAGAGGAGGCAGGAGGAGAACGATAAGTTGAGACAGGAGTTTGCTCAACACGCTAACGCCTTCCACCAGTGGCTACAGGAGACCAGGTAAAGGAAGCACACGCAGCCTCGTCATTCCTTATTGACAAACGCTGATACAGTGAACGCAATGCGTGTAATCACATTTCTGCCGCTTAAATGTTTCAATGTTTCACTGTTCACAGAGGTCAGTGCATGCTTTGCTGTGGTGTTGGTGTGTCTGTGTTTTGGGAAATGGGACAACACCTATAGGCTTTGACATTCACATTAGCACTGTTTGTGTGTGTGTGTGTGTGTGTCAGTGCACTTCTGTTTATATGTGGGTGTTCAATGCTGATAATGTCACTGCTCGATGATATAACTATTTGTTTGTGTCTCTCTTTTTTTTGTCTTCCCCTTCCTACTCTCTCGCTGCCTCTCCTGATGCTTGGAATCACTTTTCTAATCAGGACATATCTTCTGGATGGGTTAATATAATTTTTTTATCTTCATATCTAATATAATTGTGTGTTTTTTAGAGAGTTTGTAAGTAATACATGTGCTTTAGTGAAATGGCAAGAATGCATGTACAAGATAAATTATTCCAATCCAAAATATAATTAAACCACAAGGTAAATAATGCTTTTTTTTTTTTTTTTTTTTTGTAAATGGAGGCAATCATTTGAGACATGTTCGAATCCTGAAATTTCATTTGTGATCATAGTTTAAATTGGAGGCTATAAGCTTCCAATTAAAGATTTTAACATTAGCCATGTTGCTCCACCAAACATGATCACACTGACTACTATATTTAGTGTAAAGTAACATCATGTATATTTACTTTATGTCTGAACAATAGTGTCTGTGTCTGTTTGTTTTCTTCATTTGTATTTTTAATGTCTCGCTTTGTTTATGCGATCATTTTTTTTTTTCCCATTCCTCCCTCTTTCCCTGCTCCTGGTCTGTGAATAGCATAGCCTATCGTCGGGTTATCCAAGTGTATCAGTATGAAGTCGATGATGATCTTTCTGGAAGGTTTTCTTACCATTTTGATTCCCTGATTAGTCCCCCTACCCGCTCACCCTCCACATCGTATGGGTTTCCTCATCATGCACTTGAGTCTAAACCCACCATTTAAGCTGTGCGTGTTCAGTCTTTTATTTTACTAACCCTCACTGCAATGTGGCCCTGAGGCAGGCAGACGGACCCTTCAGCTTCTTGAACCTGCAGAGCCTGGCTCCACTCCAGCACCTGTTTTTATTTTATTCTTTTTTTTTTTTGTTTTGTTTCTTATTTCTCCCCACCCCACCCTAGTTGAAAAGAGTTCATGCACTAGATTCAGGGCTGGAAACTGCAATCAGGAATTCTAAATGTGAATTTAGACCATTTGCTGTCTTTATTTCAAGCATCACACTATTGAGTTTTTGTGCATTTCATACAAATGCATTAACTCATGAGAAATTTAATTGAACCTATTGAACTATACGGCCCTCTTTAGATATTTATATAATGTATGTTTTCTAAGCCGTACGTGCAAGGAATTTAAATTGGTCTTACTATTCGACAAAGAGAAAAGAAATAGTAAATAATAATAGGGGAGTGGACAAATGAGGCATAATTTTTTAAAATTTATTTTATAAAAAATTTAAAGGTTAAAAAATGAGGTCAGTACATAAAGACACCCATAGGGGGCAGCTGTTGTTTTTGTAATTGTTGGTGTTTTGTAGTATTAAATGGCATGTGAACATTTTGCTAACATTCAACAGAATGAACATATAGTGAAAGTTATTTAAGCAAACAGCAGACATACATTTACATTTCAAAACAAATTATCTTAAAATCTATTTTTTTTTTTTTTGTACTTTTAAACACATTTTAGAAACATAATCAGTTTCTGGCCCTGCTGGCTGTGGTGTCAATTTAGCATGGACATAAGCACAGATATTTGGCTCTATTAGCATGATCTGAGTGGCTGTTGTGGGGGCAGCAGTCTTGAATGGCTTCTAGTGTGGGGTTTCATTAAGTTTTGCAACTACAGAAAAAAAATAGACATGACATTTGTGTC
The DNA here is from genome assembly GCF_014805685.1 of Silurus meridionalis. Lineage (NCBI taxonomy): Eukaryota > Metazoa > Chordata > Actinopteri > Siluriformes > Siluridae > Silurus > Silurus meridionalis. Next base: position 13,630,379 of record NC_060898.1, read on the forward strand.
AGCAGAGGTTTTGTTTGGTGTCATATTAAACTGCATTGTTATCTTTTTCCCAGAGAATTAGAGTGTTAACAATGTACAGACTGTAGGATTTGTCTAGCAGTAGGTAGTGCTAATGGATGTATCGTGTTCTATTGCGAAGCTTCCTTGAGGCCTGATCTCACTGCTGTGCGTGTGTTTGGGCAGGTCCTGTATGGTGGAGGAATCTGGAACTTTGGAGTCTCAGCTGGAGGCCACGAAGGTGAGTGATTTGAAGCAGAAAATGAGCAGATGACATTGCCTGATTTAAAAGGATGCAATTTTCATCTGTATTGATTATGTAAGTAATAGAGGTCGACTGATTTTACCGATACCAACAGCTACGTTACATCATTTTGCTGATAATTTTTTTTTTTTTTTTAAATGGATAAAAGACAAACATAACATTTGTATTACATAACACGTGTAAAATAGTACTTAACTTTATTACGAACATAGAACAGTACTGTATCATGAAAATGTGCTAAATGAATTAAATCTGAAAATACAGATGAATAAATATTATACAGTTAATAAATTATAAATAATAAATATAATCTAGCGCACTGCAGCACGCAGTCTCGCGTTAAAAAACAAAGAGCACGTGGTGTCGGTGATTCGCCTCTAGAGGCCGCTCTCACAATGACAGTGGACAGTGGAAAAATAATCAATATGGATTTTTGCCGATAGCCGATATTTCCAGAAATCAACAATCAATGCCGATTAATCAGCAAAACTGATTAACCGGTCGACGTCTAGTAAGTAATAAAGCACCGTGTGAGGTTCTGTTCTAAAAGACTGTATGGCAGGACGGATTGATAAAAGCAGAGTTACTGCTCCCACACCAAGCTTAGTTATTTTCCTGCAATAGCATCCTGTAACAACATCCGCTTTTTTGATTGATTTTTATTCATTTTATACACAATTCACCAGCAATTACAGTGTTTTGTTTGTTAAAGACCAACACATTGTCATTTTTATCCTTTTCTAGTTGAAAACTATGCTTTGCTTGTTTATGGTTTACGTGGGATTGAGTTGTTACTATACAAATAATATCCTTTCACTTCGTCTAAAATGTTATAAAAGTCATTTGCAGCTACATTTTTGTCAGGGCTGCTTTTATAGAAAATGAACAGCCTCAGACGAATCAGAATTCAACAACGCTGTGATACAAGTAAATGATACTGTAACCTGAATAGTGATTGGCGACTGTTAATTGTTATTGTAATCTAAGAACGCTGAACAGAACAGCACACTCGAGACAAACTGTGGCTGGCATCAGCATTTCCTTTCATTTCGCTGGACATGAACCGAGATTTACACGTGTGTTTGTGCACCTAACAGCGTAAGCACCAGGAGATCCGTGCTATGCGCAGTCAACTAAAGAAGATAGAGGATCTGGGCGCGGCCATGGAGGAGGCCCTGATCCTAGACAACAAGTACACCGAGCACAGCACGGTAGGATTGGCACAGCAATGGGATCAGCTCGACCAGCTGGGCATGAGGATGCAGCACAACCTGGAGCAGCAGATCCAAGCCAGGTATCATGTGCACACACTGGCACTGCTCGGGATACATTTATATAGAGCTACTTTACAAATAGGCTGTCCAACCACCAATCAGCATTCTTAATTCCTCCACAGAAACACAACAGGAGTCACAGAGGAGGCACTCAAGGAGTTCAGCATGATGTTCAAGTGAGTTCAAAATGAGATTAGATTAAATTTTTTCAACTTTTATTCTGGGTGTCAAAACCAAATTACATGCTTTTAATTGACCGAATACGTGATCCAATGTTTACAACCCTATTTTTTTTTTTTACTTTTACACATTTAAAGCCCAGTTCAGATCAGAGCTGTGGGGCGAACATTCTTCCTCATTCTTCAACTCGGTGTTTACCTAAAACAAATTAGCTCAATGACCAATCAGTCACAATTAGAGCTCGTGAATGAATTATTTCACACTTCTTTCTCACTCCAGACACTTCGACAAAGAGAAATCCGGACGCCTTAATCACCAGGAGTTCAAATCCTGCCTGCGCTCACTGGGCTACGATCTTCCCATGGTAGAGGAAGGAGAACCAGACCCGGAGTTCGAGTCGATCCTAGACACTGTCGACCCCAACAGGTAAGCAGGCAAGCGCTTAGCCCTGGCCCACCACCACACACCTGTTCAGTCAGGAGCTCATCACTGCATGTCTGCGTTTGCAGGGACGGAAACGTGTCTTTGCAGGAGTACATGGCCTTCATGATCAGCCGCGAGACAGAGAACGTCAAGTCCAGTGAGGAGATTGAGAGCGCTTTCCGTGCGCTCAGTGCCGAGAACAAACCCTACGTCACCAAGGAGGAGCTCTACCAGGTACGCAGTGCTGTTATTGTGGTCTACTGTACATCAGTGCGATATAAAACTAAACCAAACACACATACACACTATTACCAATGCAATAAAAGACTAAGACAATGGGGTGTGCGATATAGTGTGTGCTGTTGTGTGATAATATCGAAATTGTTGTTTTAGCGATGTGCAGAATCATTATCAAGTGTCACCCATTTTCAGTAACCAATCAAAAACGGTGCATGAAGTGTTCATGAATTCACCGTGTGCTCTGTACTAATGCGCTGCGAACACGTGACTGCAGCAGGAAAAAAAAACACGCAGGAAAGTTTCATACGCCAATATACAACAAACACGGTCACCGATTACATTACCAGAGAGACAGATCCAGTTTGAGCGGTTGAGAGAGAGATGGGTTTAAACAGCTTGTAAATACGTTAGACCCAAGATTCACACTGCCTGGGCGAAAACATTTCAGTGAAACAGCGCTGACTAAATAGTGCTCTTCATGTCGCCAAACTCGTATTCACAAGGTGCAGTTTTTGCATTTTTGAATTATGCAAGAATATCGTCTGATTATCGTTATCTGCAAAATCCCAGAAAATATTGAGATATTTGTTGCTTTATCGCACACCCCCTTTTCCCAGCTGCGATTTTATATTCACTCTGTAAAAAAACTGTTGGTGTGTGATTTTAATGTAACAGTCTTCCAGTGATGCACATTCTGTTGTAGCAGATCCTGTAGACACACACTTTGTTGTAGAAGATCCTGTAAACACACCAACACCTGGCTCTATTACAGTTTAATCTGAGTGCAGTACAGAGTCCACTGTGATGTAATGAAATAACCAGGTTGATTTTAAATGTTATATTTTTGTTCCCTCTCTGCTGCAGAACCTCACCAAGGAACAGGCTGATTACTGCATCTCTCACATGAAGCCATATTTAGACAGTAAAGGTCGTGAGCTCCCGTCTGCCTTCGACTTTGTGGAGTTCACACGCTCGCTTTTCGTCAACTGATCCCCGCCCCTTTGCCTGCCAGTGACCAATCGGGATGCGTTTCCCCTCGAGCACCAGACACAAAGCCGAATTGCATGAATCTAACGTTAGCTTCTCTTTAGCACTCTATACCTTTATGTAGGAACCTGATTCACTTTGAGCTGATCTCACACTCTCTTTGTGCTTCACTCACTCTAGTGCAGTGTGTGTGTGTGTGTGTGTTATTCTGTGGTTGTGTTTCCTGTTTCAGTGCTTCGCTTGATTTAGAGAAACCTATACAGACAGTAAGCTAAGCTGTAAGACCGGCCGTAATTCTGCAGTGTGCATTAATAAACGCTACTGGTTAGAACTGGTCATGGTGTTGCGTAATGGTGTTTTTTTTTGTGGGGAGGGAGGGGGAAAAACTTTTTTATTAGTATTTTATCATATTGTAGTTGTTTCATTTCAACAGAGGGAAAATGTACAGCCCATATTTACACAGAGGAGAGCACGTCTTCTTTTTCAGCAGCATCCACACCAGCTGAGATTTTCTGTTCTTTGAAAGAAAAAACTTGCCTCATGTTTTTTTGGAGCTGACTGCTTAAAACACAGACCTTCATGGCACAGTTTAAACATTTATAACGCTTACTAGATAACGTCAAGTTTATACTGCCCAAATCTCTAATTTACGCCCATCTTTCTAGCACATTGCTTTATATAAACAATACATGTGTATAAATAGTTTCTGACTTTTCGATAAAACTCATAGTAGTGAAGCTATTTTTAGCTTGTTTTCTTGTGATCACGGCTTCATTTTCTTGTGATCTTGAAATAAGAAAGATTGTTTACTTGTGATCAGCACTTAATTTTTCTGTGAATTTGGTATAAGAGCATGTTCTAGAGGCAGCATCATCGCAGCGTCATGGATGAGAAAAGAAGAAAAATTTATAATGCGTCGCCTTTTAGAACTTCCACAATAATAATTCCAACTGCCATTTTTATTCTAGTAAACAAATATATATGTGACAATTTTCCAGTCACTTTTAGAGTCTGAATCTTCACCTGAATCTCCCACATGATCAGACACCGAAGTCACAAAGTGGAAGGAGACCTCAGTTCTGGACTGTGTGTCACTCAGGTACATCATCTGCGAGTTGTTGCAGGATGGTGCTCTCTCTGGGCCGCTGCTCCGTGAACTCAGCACTCAGTCTCCAGATGTTCACCTTACCGTCTGCGTTCCCCACTGCCAGGAGCTGATGCTGGTTAAACTCCACACACAGAGCACCCTGACCTCCAGTGTCCTGCTCAATGGTGGCAACCGGTCTGAGACTCTTCTGACCCAAATCAAACACCTGCAGCACACCTACAATACAAACACATAAACGTCTGTTACAGGGTGAAACATGATCATGGTACTACTACTAAGTGCACTATATATTAGGGGTATAACGGCACACAGAATTCACGGTTTGGTCCGTACCTCCAGTTTTAAGTAACGGTTGGGTTCAATTTTGATACAGTTTGGGGACGCAAAACGTAAAATTGCATTTGTGATCATGAACAGTGTACATTAAAACAATTTAAAATAAAATGCCTGCTTCGTTAAATAATATTTTATATTATTAAAAATTAAATATATACAAATAAAATAAATCTAACGCATACACATTTTTTATTAGATTGAGGAAATGTAGTAAGTGATTAAATAAGCATAAATTAAATGGATTGAATAAAATTAAACACGTGGAAAAACTAATTAGTGTGTTTTTGAAATGTAATATTACATTTTCCAAAAATCTGATCTACTGTTTTCCTTATTTTAGCATACTTTAACAAATGTTTTCCTTCATTCATTCACTCCCTCGATATGCAGAACTGCCGGGATTTTCTCCTTTTTGGACAATTTCTTGAAGCAAACTGTAAAAAATCCGTACCGCTAGACTGTTGTATAACCGTAAGTGCCGTATGAGTGTGTGTTGAGTCCGGGTTGAACAGATCAGTAACACAGCTGTGTGTGTGTGTGTGTGTGTGTGTGTGTGTGTGTGTGTGTGCGTGAGGTGAGGTTCAGTTCTGTATTCTGTAGGGTGTCAATGATCGTCTTCTGGAAAACTGTCAAGTCAGCAGTCTTCCTCCATGATTGTGTAGCCTGAGCCAGACTGAGACACGAGTTAAAGGCTCAGGAAAGCTTTGTAGGTGTTTGTATTAATCAGCGGATGAGTGTGACACCACCAGTCTCCAATAATAAACTTTTTCACAATATTCAAATTTTCTGATATACTAATTTTGGGTTTTCATTAGCTGTAAGCCATAATCATCAAAATGAAAGGAAATAAACACTTGAAATGTATCAGCCTGTGTGTGAGGAATCTATATAATATACAAGTTTCACTTTTTGTATTGAATTACTAAAATAAATTATAAAAAAATATATAAATAATATGATTTAATATGATCATACAGATGGCAAGGTGTGAATAAACATCTTGTAGGAGATTTAATTTAGTTTAACAATATGGTTTCCATCCTTATTATTCAGTATCTCATTAAATCGATTCAGCACTTTGAATTACATTTTTAATATCGTGTGTGGGCAGTGGTGCAAACTACCTGCTGAAGCCACAAGAAGTCAGAAACGAGATCATGTATTGCGTTTGCAGGATATATAATTTACCACACTTTTAATTAGAGTAATAGCAATGTTTTAGTTAATAGGGTGGACTCTTCTGTAAGATGACAGCTTGAAGGATAAGCTGATATTGGTCCACTGACACTGGTTATGCTGGAATTCACATTATTAACCATTAATAACTTTGATCAGAATTGATATAAGTAGTGTATTAGAGTAAGATGCATCTCTGTACAGAAAATACTTTTCATATTTAATATTGGCCTCATTCCATTTTTTAATTTTTTTTTATTTACATCCCAAAATAATAATTTAATTTTGGGATCATCAGACTTAATCCTGTTTCCTGTTGAGATAAAGGTCAGAATCTCTCACTAAAACAACACCCTGTTTTCTTGTGTGGTATTTTAATATGAAATACTTGGATACACAACACGACCAGATGAACTATTTAAAAAAAAAAAAAAAAAGGTAATTAATTGCCACTTCAAAAACGTTTGCAGAATTGTGTTGTTTGATATTGATATAATTCTACTTTGTAGCTTGAAAAAGAATGATCCATTTTTCCAACATGTACCTTATGATTTAAGTATAAAGGCACTCTCTGAGGTACAGTTGCTTACATTTTGGCCCGAACAAGGCTGGTTGAACTGCATTTGGCGAGGTTTGAGCTGCAGTTTCGAAGCGACAATGCTGTAAGATGTTTGTATATGTATATATACACGTAAGCTTTTTATCTCTATGGTGTGTGCCCAGGTTTGACTGAAGGGCTAGAGGACATATCACTTCACACACGTAGGGTGTGTACATGAGAAAAAATGTCAATATGAATGTGTACCGTTACACTCCTACTGTATGGACAAAAGTTTGTGGACACCTGACCATTATATTTATATGTGCTTCCTGAACATCCAATTTCACATTTGGTCCCTATTTGATCTTATAATAACCTCCACTCTTCTGGGAAGTGATTTGTGTTCATGTCTGGTGTTACTAAAGTCAGTTTCTGTCCTTTTGCCGCTGTTTAATATTTAATATTGCTGAATTTCATTGTACAAACTGTCTGACATCTGTACAGATGACAAATGAAACTTGAAACTACTGATGTAGGTTGAGGAGGCCTGGGATGCGGTTAGCGTTCCAATCCATCTCTGAGGTGTTTAATAGGGTTGAGATCAGAGCTCTATAGCAGGACACTCAAGATTTTCCACTCTGTAAAGCATGTCTTCATGGAGCCGGCTTTGTGCACAGGTGCACCATCATGCTGAAACAATTGTGTGTCTCCTAGTTCAAGTGAAGGGAAAATAAAATGCTACAGCATCCAAAGACATCCTGTACAATTGTGTGCCTCCAACTCTGTGGTAACAACAACTTGGGGAAGAACCACATATGGCTGGAAAAGTCAGGTGTCCTAATACTTTTGTTCATTTAATCTGTCTAGATTTATATAGCAGACTATATAGACATACTATAAGATTTCGAATAAGACTTTCCTACATGAGGAGAGGGGAGTTGGTGTATTGCTGTTTCCGTGCATCATTACATGTGTGGTCAGTTTTTTGCACAGTAACTTCAAAGTTGAGAAACTGTGTCATGGCTACTGTAAAGAAACCACCTGGAAGAATACAGTGTATAGAGGTGGTCCTGCAGGCACCACTTTCACCCACCTTCCCCAGTGACTGCAACGAAAACTAGCGGCCGAACAGGTGACCACCGAACTCCGAACACGTATGAGTCAGAAACGCGCAGGGACAGCAGAGGACCAGGCTGCAGGACACTGTGGACATGTGCCAAGCCGTCCGTCCCCACACTCACAAACAGGTTCCTAAAGAAAGCATGTAAAATGTGATGAGTGTGTTTATCTAACGGGGTTTTATAATGTCGTTATTCACTTGAATTCACCTGTGAAAGGGAGAGAAGTGAAGCGACTGGACGGGCCCGGCTCGTGGTGTGAAACAGAACTGTGCAGGAGCATGTAGTGTCACGCTCTCACCATTAGGTGGCACCGCTGCTACTGTCTGACTGCTGAAGGAACACTTAAGCACCAGACCTCCCTCAGTGCCCACTAGGAACATGTCTGTGTCCCAGGGTGAAAGCGCAAGCGAACTCACACCGACAGCTGTGTCACCTCTCACCTGCCATCAGGAGAACGAGGATTAGTGCAAAAAGGTTCATTTCCCAAATGTATTAAATATGAATGGTTAGTAAAATCTTTTTTTTTTTTTTTGGAGAAAATAGCTAAAGAAAATGGGGCGGCTCAGCAACAGAAATGATTTTAGTTCTGCTACCTAGCAAAATAATACTAATAAAATCTTAATTTGCTTATTTTAAAAAACCTTACTAGTAATCTTTTAATTTTTACAGTACATCTGATGATTCAGTTGATAATTTTCACAATATGCCAAAGTACTATGGTTTCACAGTATCTTAGAAGTAATCACCCATTTAAAATTCACAATCTATTGATGAAAATTAAAGAAATAAATCTTTCTATGAACATCGCTTTAAAAATAAAACAAAGACAGAAACAACCAAACAAAATTATTGTTAGATTTTTTGAAAACAAACTTCCCACACAAGCTCTTTTAATAACAATTGCATGTGAAACATTTAAAGCAGCAGCAGAGGGCGCAATGCTCCCTATAAGATAAGATAACCATCGTGTTTTTCCTATCAGTACTGTTTAACTAGCACACGTTTCATTATTATTAATGCTATTCAATATAGATTGCATTATATCATTATATCATTAACATGCACAGTTATTGTACATTTTCCTATTCAAAGAAATACAAGGCTGCATGTTCATTGTCTACCCACAAACTAAACTGCTTTTTACCCATACAGATAAAAAAACAAACATCTCGTCCATTTAAAAAAAACAGTGTGAGGGTTTTTCTAGGACACATTTACCTTGCTGGCTGATCGACTCACAGGGAGTTGCTTCCTGACGAGAGCAAATCCAGCAGTTAGTGTCAGTTTACCTTCTGCTCCGTCTACACTCCAGCGCAGGACTCGACCTCCTGAACATGCACTTACAACTGCCATGTCTCCTCGACGAAGCCCTGGGACCCACTTCACCTACAGACACACACACACACACACACACACACAACATGTACTTTTGTAATTTGTATTTTCAAGTCATTCAAATCATTGCGTAATACACTTTCTTTACAAATGCAATAACTACAATCACTTAAAAACTGCTGTAACTCTGAAAGACGTTTAAAACATTTTTTATAATCCTAAAAAACAGATTAAAGGTGAAGAGACAGTTACCTCATATACTGGCTCTTTGTGTGTATCTAAACACATCCCTGTTTGAGCCAAAACGGGATCCTGAGCACGACTCGTGTCCCACACCATCACTTCTCCACTGTACAGCCCTCCTGCAAAGTTATCACGAATGGGACGAGACTTATTATCCATAAATTCTTTAAAATGAACTAATCAAATTCAGTTGCGTGTGCAATTGTCATCAATTAAATAATTTTAACAAACCAAAACTAAAGACCAGCGGGTTCTGTAAACCTTCTTCTCGGTTTAAACTGACTGCATGGTTCATGTCTCACTTGTGCAGTCCACAAATTGGTGATGCTAATCAGTCTATAATAAAGACCTGCAAAGAAGTAAAAGGATTTTACCGGCAATCAGAGACGGCCGCAGTGGATGAAAGGACACGCACATGACGGGTTTTGCCGTCTCTATGACTATGTCCGGCTGTTTCGGGTTCACTCTGCTACGATCCAGATTCCATGTGCACACGTACGACTTCTCAGTGCTCCAGTCGCCATCATCTACACTAAAATAGCACAAAGAGTGAAATTTCATTGGCTTTGAATCTAAGCAGAGTTTCATCACAAATATTATTACATTTTCAAAAAGATGTAACATGAACTCTACCTATATTTAAAAATCGCAGCATATTCACTGTTTACTATATAAACAGAGTTCCAAAAGTTACCAATACTTATATATATATATATATATATATATATATATATATAATAATGCACTCTGAAAGCTATATGCACCATTTTGAAACTATTGTTTGTTTTTCTCAAGACAGAAATATTACAGGTGTAGGAAGGTCACTTCAATCCACTCTTAATAAGGCATGGTTTCTTTGATCATTTTGATTGAATTATTATCAGACCACATGTTAATAATACACAAATTTTACAAAAGTATTGGGACGCTTGACCTTTCCTGCCATTTGTGGTTCTTCTCCAAACTGTTACCACAAAGCTGAAGACACACAATTGTTTATGATGTGTCTGGACGTGGTGTAATTAAATTCCCAAGTTCACTTGAACTTGGAACCCCAAGCATGTTCCAGCATGGCAAAACGAGCTCCTCGAAGAAATTTTACATGGTTTGTAGAGGAAGATCTTAAGATCTTGAATTGGAACAATGACTGCACCCCAGGTCTCCTCACCTACATCAGTAGCTGACTTTACGAACACCCTTGTGGCTGATGAACACAAATCACACTCTAAGCACACTCCAAAATCTAGTGGAACATCTTTCCAGAATAGTGGAGGGAATCATGAAAGCAAATTGGGACTAAATGTTGAATGCGATACTCAAAAGCACATACCATACATATGCCCAGGTGTCTGCAAACCTTTGTTATATCTCTGCTCTAACCTACTCACCTACTAAACCTGTTAAAGATTCAGAAATACACCCATAAGTATGGCTGATTCCCTTAACACCTGGTGCCATTGTTTATTTTTATATATATTAAGGATCGTAATAGGTGGCATACCGTCCAAAAGCACACGCTATAACAGACCCAGTGCAGTTCCAGGACACACTGGTGACCTGAAGCCCTCTGTCCTGAGCCTCACTGTACCCAAGACTGAATAAACATGACACCTGGACAGGAAACAAATGTTTATTAGTTAAGCACACTGAACATCACACATATGGATGTCTGAGCTTCTCTTGCATATCTGATCCTTACTGTCTCATGCTGATCAGTCCAGTTCACTTCATATTCATCAAAAGCATGGCTCTTTGAGTTCTTCACCAGCTCCTGGATGACCAGGTCCTCCACACGGTGCAGGAAATCCCTCAGCCCAGGCTGCTCAGCTGACAGGTCCGATTGGTGGGTGAGCTGATCAGCGAGGTCCTCTGGAGGATCAGTCTGTGTGCTGTTGCATGACACACTTCTGACCTGTGTCTCAGTCTCAGCTGTGTGAACAGGCATGGTCTGACATGTTTTCTGAAATCGGAAGCCGCAATGTACACAGTTATGTCGTACATTCACAATAAGTATTCACACATCTGACAGGGCATCTAGGACTCAACACTTTAATCCTTCACTTCATGTGTGGACCTTTCTTCTTAGTGATATCAAATATAATTTCACTCCCTCTGTAATTCATATACTGGAACTGAGAGCTCAATTCTTTTTTTTTCCTTTTCTATACACTGCAGACATTTGGGTTTGAGATCAAAAGATGGAAAAAGATTTTAGCTTTTAATTCCTCGTATTTAACAACTACATGTGTTAAACAACAAGAGTAAGGGATTACATGAGCAAAAGTATTGGAACAGCTAGACTTAAAGGAAATCGATTGCCTTTGGAGGTTGTTGGTGTCATTGACTGTTGTTTTGGTGTATTTTTTCTGCTGTTCAGTGTCTGGTTTTCAGTACATATGCATTTCTTTTCTTCTAAAATACAAAATTGTTTCACTACAAATGTAGTCTTCACAGCTGAAACCGAGAGCCAATGGTAGATTTTCAGAGCTATTTCTGTTTAAACAATCAGTCTAACAGGATACACATGGGTAACAAGAAATGTGGCAATCACATTCACATTTTTGATCACTTGTAAACTGGCTGTGTCAAAAACAGGTTAAAAAGCTTACATTCTGATCTTAAGCCCAAATTTCTCCAACGTATAGCGATTCGAATAAAACCAGCCTGGATGTTCTTCTACTTACAGAAAATATTTTTACTGATGACTGATTAATGTGTGTCCTGCTTCAGTGCTTCAGAGCAAATTACAGTTTAAATATCAAATTAAATCAAATCAAATCTTATTTGTCACATGCACATGCATACAGGGTACATGCAGTGAAATGCATGAGGGAATAGGATGGGGAGAAAAATAATACAAAGAAAAAAAAAAAGTATAAAAACTATATAAAATAAAATATAAGAATATATAAAGATAGATATATGTATATGAAAGAAAAGGATTTATATACAAAAAATGCTTATGGCAGTAAACAGTGAAACATATACATTTTGATATATATATATATATATATATATATATATATATATATATATATATATATATTATTATTATTATTATTAATTATTATTATTATTATTTTTGCTGATGGCAGTGATATTTGTGCATGTTTTCAGCATTACAATGCCCCTGATACAAATCTTAGACATCTTATAGGAAATATTTTCACTGATGACTGATACACACCCTGCTGTAGTGCTTCACAGTTGATATACCTGCATGATGGCTTTACTGTGGAAAAGGTTCTCATACATTTTGAATGTTTGTAAGACATGTTGTTTGTTTTCTTTATATTTCCATTAAGTACCTGAATAAACGAGTAAACCTGTGAACTTTACATACCGAGTCATGAGTCTGTCGTTGGCATTTTTTCCAAGTAGACGGAAACCCAACAATATCAAGAGCTTCATCTGTGAACATTTTTACCAAATTAATAAATAGTATTAAACACCTTTAAACTATCAGGATTCTAAAGACGCGCTTACACACACACACACACACAGCTAGAGACAATGCTAGGTAGGTATGCACTAATGCACTAATGCTAGCTGGTGGAAATATCTCGCTGTCCCATAAGCTATCTGGCTAACTAGCAAGAAAAAATATCAGGCTTTTTCCATGTTAAATAATTGCATAGCGGCGAATAAAACGTATTTGCTATATAAGTGTTATGCTAATACAGCTAGCTGACATGCTAATTCATTTCAGCGCTATTCAGTGGGTCACCGGTTACCCCGGGAAACTACTGACGCGTCGTTCACAAAAGAGTCGATTCTCTAAACCGACTCACATGTATGAAGAACCGAAATGCTTGTACAATTGAGAAAGCAAATCCAAAAAGCCCTTACTGTTTTTAAATAACCATCCCATTTAAATAAAAAACTATGTTGACAATGTAAACACAATTTATGCTCAAATATGCCGTTTCCATTAAACCTTTGTGGGAACTGAATGAGTCGATTCTTGTATGTCAGCTCTGGAAACCCAAACGGAGCGGCTGTGTCTCAAATCGAGGATGTCTTACTCACATAAGTGCACTACTAAGGATTTAAACCAAAGAAACGCTAAAGAAACGCCCAACGCATTAATATGTATACTTTAATCCACACAATATTAACTTTCTCATGCACACCTAAATTATTAAAAAAGTTTAAAAAAAAAACTAAATAAATAAAAAAAACTGTCAATAATAAATAACTAATGATAACCTTTACTTAGTAGAATACCTAAAATATTGGAAATAAAATATTTGTAGCATTTTATATGCTATAAGATCTCTTTATAGTCAACACAACACAGAAAAACTTTCTCTCAAAACTCAATTGTTTTTTTCTCGCTTTCTCCCCAACATACAACCTGGTTGTTTGGAAAGAAACCAAAGTAACAAACCAAAAAATATCATCCCACCAGCTCTGCTATTACAAAAAAATATCATCCCACCAGCTGTAGAGCTAAACAAAAGTGTTCAGATTCCACCTGCCCTGTAGCTGCATTGTTTAGGAAGTCTAGCAAAATGTGCATTTATGATTGTGGATAAAATGTAAGTATGAACAGCCTCAAGCACCATTAGGGGAAATAGATGAAGCTGAAGATCTGAGGTCTAAAGTTTAGTCTAATAACTGGGCATGAAATATGTAATAAGTGGCCTGAATTTAGGAAAATATGTTGCATGGAAAAAATTTACAGTATATCTGATTATATGATCATTGATTAATTACATTTTATTCCTATAGCATATTTAACATTTAATGCAGCATGACAGAGGCAAGGAAAAACTCCCTGAGATGATATATAAAAGAAACCTTAGAGAAATTGAGAGATATTTTGTTTAATATTGTGCTTAGTTCCAAATTAAATGAAAAAAATTAAAAACAAATGCATGTCCATTCATTATAGTTTTATCAATGGGGAGGTTATTAAGTGTTTGCTTATGGGACACTTTAAATGCAAAAACTGTTTATGGCAACTGAAAATCCTAAGCCACTGTAGCAGACTGGGTATATTAACTACAGTCCGAATCCATTTTAATAGTTCTGAAGTATTAAATGTGTTAATTAACTTTATAAATCTTCAGACTGTTTAAATGGAACCATTTACAGAAGCAGCATGTGGTCTCCAATTGTGAAGAACTCCAAAGGTAGGGTGTCAGAATGAATCAAGCAGGTTCAGAAAGAAGAAAGGAGGAACATCACTGGGACCTCAGTATGTTTAACTCAACAAAATGGGGCAACAGGGAGAGAGAGAGAGAGAGAGAGAGAGAGAGAGAGAGAGATTAAGGATACAGGATTTAACAGTTCACCAAAACACACTATAACTATGATGCCTCCAGATCTGCTCCTTTACCTAAGAGAAAACCTACTCACCAAAGGCTTGACTAAACAAATATGTTTTCAAACTAGTCTTAAACACTGAGTCTTAGTCCCAAACACTAATCAGAAAGCTGTTCTATATCTGTGGGGCTTTTTAAGAGAAATCTCTGCCCCTGTTGTAGTCTTCACTATTTAAGATACCAAAAAATACCCTGCACATTTTGATAGAAGTAGACATGGCATATCATAATTGACCAAAATTTCGCTCAGGGTCCGTTGTGTAAAACCATTCAGTGCTTTATATATCAGCAGCAGTATTTTATAATCAAAGTGTGATTTGATAAAAAAACATAGAATGTTTTTAAACTTTACAAACTGCACCGTTAACCCATTTTTATCTGAAAAGACATGCATATTTAAACAGATAAAAATCATCAAAAACACTGACAAAAGACTGGCAATTTAATCAAATATTTATTCAGTTTATTCAAATATTGAACAGGATACAATATGTATAGAGTGATAAGTGATCACTGTGACTCATGTCAAACATTCCAACATGCTCAGAAATGGTGTGTGCTGATGATGATGATGGCATGCAGTTAAATCAATGTAAACACTCTTTACTACAAGTGCTAAACCCTACGTGTGTGAAGTGATATGTCCTCTAGCCCTTCAGTCAAACCTGGGCACACACCATAGAGATAAAAAGCTTACGTGTATATATACATATACAAACATCTTACAGCATTGTCGCTTCGAAACTGCAGCTCAAACCTCGCCAAATGCAGTTCAACCAGCCTTGTTCGGGCCAAAATGTAAGCAACTGTACCTCAGAGAGTGCCTTTATACTTAAATCATAAGGTACATGTTGGAAAAATGGATCATTCTTTTTCAAGCTACAAAGTAGAATTATATCAATATCAAACAACACAATTCTGCAAACGTTTTTGAAGTGGCAATTAATTACCTTTTTTTTTTTTTTTTTTTTTTTTAAATAGTTCATCTGGTTGTGTTGTGTATCCAAGTATTTCATATTAAAATACCACACAAGAAAACAGGGTGTTGTTTTAGTGAGAGATTCTGACCTTTATCTCAACAGGAAACAGGATTAAGTCTGATGATCCCAAAATTAAATTATTATTTTGGGATGTAAATAAAAAAAAATAAAAAAATGGAATGAGGCCAATATTAAATATGAAAAGTATTTTCTGTACAGAGAGATGCATCTTACTCTAATACACTACTTATATCAATTCTGATCAAAGTTATTAATGGTTAATAATGTGAATTCCAGCATAACCAGTGTCAGTGGACCAATATCAGCTTATCCTTCAAGCTGTCATCTTACAGAAGAGTCCACCCTATTAACTAAAACATTGCTATTACTCTAATTAAAAGTGTGGTAAATTATATATCCTGCAAACGCAATACATGATCTCGTTTCTGACTTCTTGTGGCTTCAGCAGGTAGTTTGCACCACTGCCCACACACGATATTAAAAATGTAATTCAAAGTGCTGAATCGATTTAATGAGATACTGAATAATAAGGATGGAAACCATATTGTTAAACTAAATTAAATCTCCTACAAGATGTTTATTCACACCTTGCCATCTGTATGATCATATTAAATCATATTATTTATATATTTTTTTTCAAATTTCTTTTGGAAATGTATTTATTTGCTACCAGGTTTAACAGCGAAAAAATTAATCACTGATTGTATTTTAAAGGCAGGTGCTTGTGTATAAAGGCAGCTGTCTAGATGCGGTTGAAAAACCCTGTCCCGGATGATTATATGTAAAATAAATCTGATTTCAATCATCTCAATTGGAAGCCCAGAAAGCCAACTGAATTAACTGAACTCAAAATGTGAACAAAAGTAAATACTGATGTAACTTTTATATATAGTATTGACTGTAAAAGACTGTAGATAGGACATTACTCATAATCTTACACTTAGTAGTGCTCATGTTAGTTCTCACTCTCTGGTGTTCTGTATTGTTTTAAAGATTTATAATCACACTCTTGATGTCACCCAAATGAGGATGGGTTCCCCTTTTGAGTCTGGTTCCTCTCAAGGTTTCTTCCTCATAACATCTAAGGGAGTTTTTCCTTGCCACAATCGCCACGGCTGCTCATCAGGGATAAACACACATTGTTCACCTCAACTGTTCAATTCTGTAAAGCTGCTTTGAGACAATATCCGTTGTGAAAACTGCTATAGAAATAAACTTGACTTGACTTGAGTATATACTGTGTTCTGTTGTAGACAGAACTTGGAAAAATACGACTGGAGAACTTGAAATAGTGCAGGCCATGGAGGCACAGCGGATAGGAACACTGTTTAATATTTAATGTAAGACAAAGATTTTACATTAATTGGTGTAACAAAGCACTTATTTTGAGTCTGTTTTTAATCTGAGAGCAGGCAATGAATTTCAGTGTCTATATATCTAAAGATTTTTGGTTTTTGTTTAACCTTTTTTTCATGTGTCACTGCTAATATATGGTAAACTGTAACAGTACCGTATTATTGTAAAAACAAACCAAACAAACCCCTCTATGTGTTTAAGCTGTAACTGGCAGTGTAAATGGAGCTTCACTCTATAACCAAACTACATAGATATTAATCTTGAGTACTGTAGTTATCATTGTTTTACGTAAAAAACTGTGAAAAATCAACACTAGTCCTAATACTTTGTAAATTTCCCTCTGGGATGAATAATGTGATCTATGTAAACATATATCTGAGGGCAACAAAACACAGCATTAAAAAAAAACCAAAAAGATTAATAACACAAATAGCACTTTTCCACCATACAGCACCATTCCATTAGCTGGATGACTTGTCTGTGTCTGTAAAAGTGGGTGGAGACAAGAGATGCGATTCATATCATTAGTACAATTGTATTATTTGATTTATTTTCAAATGTTATTAAAAAATTGTGCCATAGAAAATTTAAAATGACTGCAATTACCCAAAGCCGAGGGGGCCAATGTTTAAATCTTCGTAAAAATCAATATATATATATATATATATATATATATATATATATATATATATATATATATATATATATATATATATAGGCTGTTGAGTCTGGGGACATTTTCATTGGCTGAATTTGTGTTTGAATTTTGCGTGTAGTGCATTCGGATGAAGGAGGTCTAAAGAATCCTAAACTTGGTCAGACAGTTACTACACTCCTACTAAACATCACTGTGCTGTAATGTCTGGAAGAAAAGTCATTCTAGTCAGAGACTATCGTGGCACCATTGTGTTGGAGCAATCGGTAATAATCAGCATGTCTAAACCAAATGATACACTTGTTTAAAGTACAGCAAACTGAAGAGCTCATTTACAAGCTGCACTGCCTGGTGTAAAACGCTGCAGCTAAAATCAAACTCGCATCTTATAATCCGCTGCGGCATGTTATATTGTATCCTTGTAGACCTTGTTAATATTAGGTAATAATAAACACTCCAACAAAACTTTTCTCCTGATTTCCAACATCAGCGCAACAAACACAGCTTTATGTGCATAGTAATAGTGTTAAAAAAACAACACAACATTCTGTACCGAGCTCTCAGTCAACATGCAAGAAGCTAAATGCAGAAAATCCGACCCAGTCGTGCTCAAACACAAACCCGTGGAAGCACAAAACTCTTTAACATCGAGGTGTGTGCATGTGTGTGTGTGTGTGTTTGGCATAAGAGAAGTACAGTGGCGGAAAAGCAGCAGCCACAAGCACAATAATATACAGCTAAAGAAGACCAAAAGCCCAGAAGCAAATAAAAATCACACACACGCACACACACACACTACGCCAGCTCAAGCATAAATGATCCTACTATAGCTTTATAGTATCAAAAGTTACAATGATGAAATGTAAGGCATACATTTACGTTGAAAAAGTTCAATCAAGTCATGCATAGATTGTAAAAGTTATTGTATTTCTCCAAAAAAAACCCAGATGCAATCTATATGTCTAATATTGAAATGTCAATAACTAATACGCTTTCAACATGACCATGTCTTTTTTTAGTTTTTTCAAAGATGCACCAGTTTTAATCATATTTTGGTAAAATATCAGTTTATATTAAAAAGGTTTGCACTGTGTGCACACACTGAAGAAACCTATTTCTTAGATCATTCTAATAAAAAAAAATAAAAGAACCAAACATACTGTAAAGCACAATGTCCGTTACCTAAAATGTAAAGCGCATGTTTGGTGTCGGACGTTTGATGTTTTTCACTGCACTTACAAGGCTAATGGAGTTATTATATAATAGAAGTTGCCAGTTTGGCATGATGCATGTCTTAGTCACCTCAAAGAGTATTTCACTGAACACTGTGTGTACATTTCATAATACAGTGAATCGAATTTCAATTATAAACTCATCCTGAAACTCTTCGCCTTGCACACACCAAACACGCCTTGTCGCACGGCAAGACTACATTCTGGGTAAAGGAACATTGTGGATCATTTTGTAAACGTGCTAATATTCCCTCAAACTCCTTCCCTATTATATAAAAACCCAGTTTCCTGACTTGACCTGATCTATTAGTGAATGTGTTCACAATTTAACACATGCGCACCTCCCTGAATGTAGATAACTATGGATATGATCACTGGTCAGGGCAGGCTGTTTAACCTTTTTAATGATTTTGTAGAGAGAAATATCACAACTTGGGCTGCGACTATTTATGATATATCCGCAAAAAAAATTATGATCAGGCCAATATGATTACTAACAAAGAACACTGATTTTTTTTTAAGTTTAAGTGTTGGCACGAACCTGTGTCTTAAATGACTGAATTCTGTACTATGTACTACGATTGATGTTAATAAAAAAACTCCACATGCTCGAACCTGAGAATGTAAAAGGGTTTAGGATGCTGTCTACAAGCTTATTTAGGCATCACAAATCTCAATGCTACTCTCTTCTTAATTGTGGGGGTGGCAATAATTGTAAGCCAATGGCGTGAATAAAAAATCAACTAAATTTAAGCCTGCAAAAAAAATTCTCAAATGAAAGTCTTCAAAATCCTTGTTCGTTGAAGATTTAAGTATCACTCCTAGAGGTCAAATCGGTGTCTTAAAGGGTGCCAATAATTATATTCACGCCATGTATGCATTTTGAGGAAAAACTGATTAGATTTGTGGAATTTGCGGATGCAGCATTTCTACACTTTGATTTCAGTTTAAAAATAAAATGTGCCATTTGAAATAAAACAAAAAGTGCCTTGAAATAAACATGATCTTGTAAAGCAGCGCCCCCTATTGCTTGAAATTACATTTGTTTTGTTTTTTTGCTAAATTATGCAAGAGAACCTTATTCTTTTTTTTTTACATTCTAGTTCTTTGATAATAGATCTACAAATCAATCGATTCCTAACAAATTTAATATCAAACCCTGATGGAGATCTGAACACAGGCTGTTTCTCAAGCTGTGTTCCTGCGTTCTTTCTTTCGATTCGTGGCTTACATGCTAATAAAGCAGTTTAAGTTCCTGAACATGTTCTAATAATATCGCTCACTGTGAGAACAATTTGATTTCTATTATCGGGTTCCAAAATCAGTGAATATTTGCTGATTTCGTAAAAACTGGCTAATATCAAACATCTGCTTTTTTACTCCAACTGTCGGCAGCACGGTAGCTAAACCAGCTAGTTAGCAAGAACCTCCTGTGGTAGCTTTAAGCTACTGGAAGCCAAGTATTTTTTTTTTTGCACTTCCTGTTTTGAGAAACAGCCAATAGCATTCAAACCACCTTCACCATGTGCTTCAAGAAATAGTGTGATCCCACTCCATATAGTAAAAGTGCAAGCACAGCCTCCGCACTACACAGGAGGGGAAATAAACACACTCACACACACACACACACACACACACACTCACAAATATAAGGAAGAGTGTGTCCTGAGATGACACACAAACAGCGCATGCTGCAGTAAAACTGTACAAATGCATGCATGTTGTAGGGGATACGTCCCACACGATGTCCTCGTGTCCCAGCTGCATGACGGCTCTCGGAAACCGTTCCAAATCCCCCATCACTCACATCCCGGGGGCGCGAGACAGTAAGCCCTTTCAGTCAGGCATGAGGCGTCAGGAAAGCACTTCATCCTCGCCTACGAAGGGCAAGTCCATACTGCGTGTGCCATCTCCGCTCTCTTGTTTCCTAGGAAACACACACACACACAGACACACAGTGTTGTGTTAAAAGAAAAGCACAAGCTTAAAAAAGCCATCATCAGTCACATCAGAGGCGTGATGAGATGGAAATCTCAGCAAACAAAAAATAACATTCGAAATGTCACGATGTTACGAGGTCTAAATAAAAAATTGTTTCTCTAAAAGCAGCTAAACTCACTGATCAAACTGAACGTGTGTGAGTGTGACATAATACTGTAATGCTTGATTGACTGCCCTCTATCACTATCTAGGTGAAATCTCATTAACCATTTTAGGTTTCAGTGTCTGGGTTAACTTTTATTTTACGGTTACCTTTCCCTCTGTAGATCTCTGTATCTTTCATTCACTATCACCATTTAATATCAATCAATTGAATGCTCGACTGGTCCCACCTTCTCTCAGGGTAAGAGGCAAGTATACATCAAGACTCTTCTCTGTTCTGGCACCAAGGCGTTGGAAGGAACTTCCCCTGAATGTCCGAACAGCTGAGTCATGTCTAATCCCTCCCTGCCTCCTCCTGAAACACTTAAACTAGCACTTATTTTCCCTGTTTGATTTGTCTTTACATAAAAAAGGGCTATAATTTCTCTCAACACAGTTTAGACTTATGGTATCCTAAATTTGGCAACCTAGTGAACCAATGTTGATGATTTTATTAATGGACTTCTGTACGTCGGTCTGGATCAGGGCGTCTGCTAAATGCGGTAAATGCAAATTTGAATAATGAAAGTGGAGCTTAGACATGTTTTAGCCAAGCTTAGCCCTGCCCACTGTGCACCGAAAGGTGAAATCGTGCTGAAATTAATGCAGGCACGGAAAACTCACCTAGTATTTACACTAATAATTGGTCTAGTGGTTAGGATGCGGCGCTCTCACCGCTACGGCCTGTGTTTGATCCCCAGTCAGGGAACCAACCCAAGCCACTCTTAGTGCCGGTCCCAAGCTCAGATAAATATGGAAGGTTGCGTTAGGAAGGGAATCCAGCGTAAAAACACGTGCCAAATCAAACATGCGGATGATCCGCTGTGGTGACCCCTAATGGGAGAAGCCAAAATAAAGTTTTATTTACACTAGTAATTCTGGACTAATAAACACAGGCCTGGACTTTTTCCCACTTCTCTAATAAGGTCACTGGTTTCCTGTGCTGAAGGGCGTGACGTTACATGCTGTTGATGTATTACAATCTAACATCGGCAAAAAACAATGAATTAATAGCCTCAATTCAGAGCCCCATAATCCATCACTGGGATCAAAAAAGATCTGTCTTGTAGAGATGGGAAAATCGTTTCATTTTAGTGACTGGATGAATCTTTTTTTTTTTTGAGTCATTTAGTCATTAGTTACATTTTCAGCAGTTCCCCCAGCACGTCCACATACACGAACCTTGACTATAGTTTACATAAACTAACTTATAGGGAGTCACATGACAAATGAACAAACAACTCAGACAAGAGGACTCATGAGATGAACTACTAAATTCTGTTTCCTGTGTAATGCACTGCGTCGTGTCTATGGAAGTCACGTGATAAAAGAAAGAACGATTCGGACTAGAAGATTTGAGAGGTAAAGTACTCAAATCTGTTTCCTGTAAATAACCTACAGAGATTTCGTGATGCTTTGCTCATGTGGGTCCAGTAGGAAATGAAAGAATCACTCTTTGAGACTACTGGTTCTTTTGAGTCACAATAAAGATTCGTTCAAACTCAATGAATCGTTCGTGAAAGACCCAACAGTAACGTCACGGGGCACTCATTAATGTCTTTTTGTGTTGTTTTACAAACATAGAGCTACATGGAAATTGTGTTTCCGTAACAGTGTCGTGGTTTAGTACCAGTGGAAATTCCTCTTCACTACAATCCAACTTCAGTTCATCTATGACAGAATATTCCAAGGTTATGCCTGTGCCACTGTTCTGACACGTTAAACATGCAAAATGCAAACACACACTGATCTCCTAAGAGCATTTCAGACGGACGGCTTTTACGGCAAGTCACGTGATTTCAGTGGGCAGGAATAAAGAGGAATGCGTCATTATTAAGGCTTTATCAGTCATGAGGTTAAACACACAGCGATTCTGAGACATGCTTCATGTGCATGCTCATTAACAGCTCATGCCTACCTGGCTCAAACAAGGAGCAGAGACTGTTACATTCGATCAAACACGTACACGCTTGGTTTTATGACATCACTGCTTGCCTTTCCTTATTGTTTTTCAGCTTGATCTAATGCTCACTTTAAAATGCTTGTTTCAATTTGTATAATGATTAGTGAATGGAGCTGACTACATATCTCCAGATGTACGTTACTCTTATTCCTTATTTAAAGTTGCGTCAAGGCACTGAGGTGATGTCATGATAATTTTTTAGTGAATAGCTGATCGCATGTAACTTGAACTTAAACTGCTTTGGAGTTTGGAAGCTGACAAAATTATTTGGACACACATTTCATATATTTGAATTCGTTCACATTACATTCAACTATTTTTTCACGGTGTATTAATGTATATAAGATGTGTTCTTGTTTCTCATTATTGGTAAGAAAATCGTTGTCATAATTTGGCATGTTAAATACAAAACAGAAAAAAAATCTATAAAATGTAATGTGCATATAATTGCTACACAATATTCATATCCAGATCATTTTGTCAGCTTTTAAACCCCGTTCAACGTAAGCCAGTCATTCGGCAACATTATGGCAAGGAAGTGGGAGGGATGTCCAGAAAACCAGCAGTCCATTACCTTTGGTTACCGTGAATGAAGCAGTATCGTAAATTCCCTGCTCTCCCTTTTCTAGAGGGCAGGACAGAGGGAAGCACCACAATCACACACTCAACTTGAACACAACACGATCTATAGGCAGGGGTTTGGTGCTATGGTGAAAATGTAACAGCACAAAGATTTTAGCACTCAACACATAATGGAAGAACTCCAAAGAAACCTATGGTAGAAATTTTCATTAATCCAGAGCATCTGATTTCTGTTCCTGTGCAGGTCATGTAAGGCTTACGTTAGGCCATGTCCCTGTGCAGTGGGACTGCGGTCCTCCCTCCGGCTCCAGTCGAAAGGATTCCCAAATGATCGCTTACGCAGCATAGTGCGCACCAAGATCTGCAAGCATGGTCACATGATCACAAACAGATTCACCAAATGTAACGTCATATAATCAGAATCAGAATAGCAATCAGATTTATTGCCCACATATGCCTGAGCATATAAGGATTTAGTTTCCAGTTTAGAGTAAACCATCAGTGCACAATTAATGTACAGTACAGGCTCTGCACAGCAGTGCTGGACATGTTTACGAACCAGCACAACTAAATGACCAAGCAGAAGACGGTACACATTGGCCTGTGACAGATCATTATAGATACTGTGCAGTTGGAAATTCCCCATCGTTCATGTTCACACTCCTAAGGTGCCTTTCTCTACTATATTCATTTTCAATATGCATAATTATAATAATATTTAAAGTTAATACAATACATGTAGTTCCCAACTACCTATGACCCCATCGTAAATGTAAAATATTGTACATTAAGACATGGTCTAGCCTATGCAGGAGCCTTAAAGTTTTAATAATTTGTTGTTGTATTTTTATTGATTTCTGTAGTGTTAATAATTTAACAAATTACAGTGCATAATTTAGCAAAACAGAGCAATTTACAGTACCATAATGTATAAATTGAACAGTATAAGGGCTGTCAAAATTACCGCATTAATAATGCATTGGTGCAAATTCAGTTTTTATGAACTATAAATACATATAAAATAGGTGAAATTAAAACCTTTAACGCAACACACTTTTATTATTACAAATTCGCTCTAACGCAAACATCCCACATTTAAAACCGTCCGTGTGGAAACTTAGCAAAAGTTCCATTTGATGGTCATTTAAAACACCATAATTACTTTGAAACATTTACAAGAATAGTTTGTGTTTATGCTCTATGTTGAGTCTGGTTTCACTAATAATAAAAATGTATTTGCATGAAGCCTCAATATTTGTCTATGAATTAACTCATGACAATCATGTGATTATTTGTGATTAAATATTTTAATTGACTGACAGCAAAAAAAACAAAAAAAAAACGTGTGCGCGCACGCGCAACAAAGTGGGAAATGCGTACATCCTGCCAGTGCCCCAACGTATTGTACCGCATATATGCTGCTTCATTTGCTTGCCACAGAAAACGTAAAATTTACAATTTTGTCGAATCGCTATCTTAATAGTAAGATCAAAAAAACTTCTTGGACACTTTTTTTTTAAAAGCAGGTTTTTTTTTTTTTTTTACCCAAAGTCCTGAACTTTTTAAATAAAACCTATTAACAATCGTCACCTATCCAGTTTTAGGGAACCTATGCCTAATGTCGCCTCAAATTCCTGTTCTTGGCTGATAGGAGTGAAACTTTCTGTGGTCTTCTGCTGTTTTCTGCTCACGATGATTATAAAGTTCTGCTATAGCCTTCCTGTTATCCTGAACCAGTGTGAGAGAGAGTGGCTTCTCTTACCTTGGTCACATGATTAGCTTACAATATACTTGCATTAATGTGTAGTTGTGTAGGTGTTCATAAAAAGGTAGACTATAAGATTGTGTGTGTGTGTGTGTGTGTGTGTGTGTGTGTATGTGTGTGTGTGAGAGAGATTTCTCACCACTGTGGCCAGACTGGGGATATGTTTCACTGAGTTCTCCACCTCCTCCTCTGTCACCTCAATCAAACTGCAGCAGTTGTCATCCTCAGGAGGAAGAGGCTCTGCCCCATGCCGTGTCACCCAAGGTGAACCTGCACACACACAAACACACACACACACACACACACACACACACACACACACACACACACACTGAAACTGAAGATTAACTTTCTTCTATGAACCTTCGCTTGACTCATTTTGCTTGTAACCTTCAGATTATTTTTGGGTCTCTTGCAATGAATTGTATCATGGGTGCAACTAATCCTGCCCACTCTGTCTCTCCACAGAATGCTAAACAGCTGAAAAATAGTTAAGCATGAGGCATTAAGAGTGAATTTGTGCCAGCACTTGCTACAAAATGTGCCATTCTTTTCCAAATCTGTGTAATGACAACGTGTAAACTTGTAATGTTTAATGTTTGAATTGTGGCATTGTGGAGTTCAGGAGCAGCAGGTAAAAGTTACTGCTGTGAAACTGCACACAGTTTGATAAATACTGACCTTGATCTGTGGTACAGTTATTCTGTTTTCAGGATTTTTATCCAGCATCTTAAAAAGGAGGTCCTTCAAATCATCAGACACATCGGCGCTGTGATGGAGATACAAAACACACTATGGGTTCAAAAATAAAACATAACACTCAGAGTAGGAATATAATTGATATAAATCTGTAAAATTATAACAGTATAACACTGTAAATTAAATATAAAAACTATTCGATGTAACAGTATCATGTAGCCATATAACAAAAAGACATTTTCGGCATAAAAGTCTAAAAAGTATATACCGTATTTTCCGGACTATAAGCCACTACTTATTTATGTTAAAAATAAAAATCTTTTTCAAATTCAGAGGGTGCAGCGTATTTTTGGGTGCGCTTTATAGTCCGGAAATTACGGTAGTTGAATGAGATTTTAATGTACAGTGTTTTATTTAATAATATTCATATTAATTGATTTCATTGTGTTTTATTTGTTTAAGAATTTCTTATTCAGCAATTGTTCAGCAAAACCGTCAGTGGTCACATGTTTTCCATATTGAGAAACACTGTGTGCTCATGTTATGGCTTCTGTTGTAGTCATTCATAGTTCACCATCTCCACCCCTATTCTTTTAGTGATTTGTTATCTGAGTGTGTTCACCTGTTCTGTGTGATCTGTCATTGATTATTTGGTCTGAACCCTGTTATGTTTTTTACCGTGAATTCTATTTGTGCATTCAATTACTTCATTCCAGGTCCTTATTTCTGTGCATGAAAATGGATTCTACAAATTTCCTGCTTTTCTTATCCGTTTCTTTTGTTCGGAATATGGATTGTCCTTGTTTAATTTGCCTGCGTGGATTGTGAGCACTCTAGTGACTTTTGGATTCGACCCAATAAAGTGTGTGGTAAGTTTACGCACTTGTGTTACTATCTTCTATCTTATTACACACATCTATTTGTAATGCCAATTCCTGATTCCTTTTGATTTTCTTGCTATTTATGTAGAGGCTTCATAATCCAAGGGAAAAAAATAAAATAAAATGGGAATGTCTAAAAGAATTGTATTCTTCTATTAAAGTCTCAATAGAACATTGTTTTCTGTAAAATCCACTTCTAAGTGCCTTTAACTTATGACATTTTTTATGAACAATATTTATTTTGTCTTGTATACCATGACTGGACAAAAAAATGCTCATAATTTCTGAATTAATGCTTTACACTGTACAACAACAAACAAAAAGATCGTTTATATATATATATATATATATATATATATATATATATATATATATAAAATAAAATTAGTACGAGATTAAGATTAAGGCCACTCACTGCTCAGGTAGCTCCACAGGCTGAGTTTTGATCTTCTGGTGCAGACTCAGTATGCGTTCATCCATGAAGGGACACTGCAGGACACGCACTGTATGAAACCTCACATTTCGACTCTACACAGTTCACAATATCACACTGCTTTGGATGTCAGTGACGTCAGTGTATAGTGTGTGTGAGCAGTAATATCAGTCTTACCACACCAAAGACAAAGCAGTACAGCGTGACCCCCATGGCCCAAACATCTAGAGCCTGGAAACACACGTTAATATTCTTCATCATCATCATCATCATCATTGTCATCATATTGTCTGATTGTAAGTCTGACAATCACTTGTAAACAGCAGTTGAATTTTTGTGGTAATTAATTTGTAGCAGCAGAAAAAGGTCTCACAATATTTTATTTCCAGTAGGCAACATGATTAAAGTTGACCATATTGTAAATGATAAGAAATGCAATACAGCACAATCTTGTCTGAGTTGAGAAGATGTTCTCTCTCTGACCTTGCCTGAGAAGTTCTTGCGGGTTTCTGAGAGCGTCTCAGGAGCGAGGAATGCCGGCGTTCCCACCGTGCTGGTCAGCAAGGCATCAGCTCCCTCAAACTGGTTGCTGACACCAAAGTCAGCAATTTTAATATGTCCATCCTCACCAACCAACAGGTTAGACGGCTTAATGTCACGATGAATGATCTTCTGATAGTGTACTGCAGGGAAGTACAATAAAACATTGTCATTTGTATTAACAACAAACTCTGGAGTCACATGTCGAGATGGTTCTTGAACTCACAGTACTCAATTCCTCTGAGGAGGTCCTGGAAGTAAAAGCGAGCCTGGTCCTCGTTTAGGGGTTTATCTGTGGGGACCTCCATCACTGCACTGTACACATACACCAACAAACATGAGACAAAATATATGGAGAACCAAAATAAACAAAAAGAAGTGAACTCATTTATTCTCTTATTTATTAAATGACCATTTTATTTCTTTCATTTAAATTTTTATTTTACATATCTAACATTGTCTATCAATCAATAACAGTGAGAAGCTAAATGCAAAAACAATCACAATAAAAATTGTAGAAACTTCCATTTTAAAAACACTATATGAAGTGCATTAAATAAATGCATTGAAACGTATTGAAATCCTACTTACCCACGCTTGACCAGTTCAAATACTGTACAAAAAAACACAACAACAATATTGTAGTACCTCTTTGTAAATTAATATGAATCAGGCAGGATAAGAGTCTGAACTACGCTAACTAAAAAAAAAAAATGTATTTCACAAACACATTCCCACATTAATATGAATCCAGCATGGTGTGTTCTGATTGGCTGATTATAGAGCAGAAATAATAATACAAAGTATATTGTGTAAATTCTCACAAAACTGAAAAAGACAACTTTAAACAGCAAACATGGCAAATTGGTAGGGTCTTAGATTATTAATTTTTGATAAGCGATGAAAAAACAATTACAGATTTTGGTCATATTCATCCCTGATTCTTTAATGATAATAAATAATGGGACCAGGGTTTAGGGTGAAAGTGTCTGCTGCGGTGATGTACAAAGAATAATTGTGAATTATGAGAGAAGAATAATGTTAACAATAGCTGTCATGAGACAACAGGAAGTGTAAAGCTGCATAACATGGATTGAAGGCAGTAACACGTATCAAAGAACTGCTCTAAATATGAACTCGTAAAAATTGGGTAGAAATAAATCTGTTAAGAAAGTGAATGTAATAAAGAAATTTTTTGTTTAAACAATATCTACTGTGCATTTTTAATTGTTAAAGTCGTGCATGTCATATGCCATTTGTTCCATTTGTGCAAGGAACTAAAATGAGTTATTTAAGAACTGAAATTATTACTATTATTAAAATTACTATGAGTAATAAAATTTAACCACATAAGCCAATCATTTAGATCTGCCACTTAATAGTGTCATAGCTAATTTGCATAGCATTAAGAAAATCTATATTTAAATATTCACTTGTTATTGAAAACAAACACAGCTTTTGTTTGTCACTTAAGATTGTGTGAAAGGGTAAGGCATCATTTAGACCACCTTTTACATCATTTAAAAAAAGATTGTCATAATATTAGCTTCACCTGCTGTACACTTCTGCATAATGATTAACTGCCCCTCAATACCGTAATTTCCGGACTATAAAGCGCACCCAAATATACCCACTGAATTTTACAAATATTTTTATTTTAAACATAAATAAGCCGCACCTGTCTACACTGAAACTAATTAACTTTACACAGGCTTTAACGAAAGTCTGTTACACGGTGTAACTGGTGAAATATGTTGTGGCTCCTTTAAGAGCAGAGCGCCATTTTGGGAATAGCCTGCCGCTGCATTTATCAAATACCGAGATATTAAAAAAAATAAAAAGATAAAAATAAAAAAGCACGAGTTTTGGAAACCTGTCTGTGCTTATATGATTTCTGTTGCAACTGGAGTTAGTGAGCTCTCCCTTCACCCAGACTCAACGCGTTACAACGGCTTGTATCTAAACAGTAGCCTACCAAGAAAGTCATTGTTCACTGTCTTCCTCCTTCCTTTCACAACTATTTCTCTCGGGAGTTTATCTTTTGACATCGTCGTGCGTTTAAAAAAACGCTTTTTCTCCCGATGCCGTGCAGCTCAGAACACAGGTGAGGTGCGTTTTTTCATTTCCGTTCGGGAAATTTCATTGGTCTAATGTTATGGGGTTCAGTTTTTTGGCTTGAAGTTTGTGAAACCGGGAAAAACCCAGAAAAAAAATTTATAAATTAGCCCCTTCGTTGTTTAAGCCGCGGGGTTCAAAACGTGGGAAAAAAGTAGCGGCTTATAGTCTAGAAAATACGGTAATTAAGCGATCTATGTTTCAGAAGTGACAAATAACATTGCAAAAGAATCGAATTTGCCTAGGCAGCTAGTTTAAATCTAAATTTTGAAACCCCTCAGATTATATATTTATTCTTTAATGCAAATCTGCAAATCCTTTGTAATGCAGTAAATGGCAATAAATCAGCCTACAAGGGTTTTGCACACATAAGTGTTTTTTTTTAATAACACACTTTTTACACCCTGGAGGTTTAATATTTTGTACACTGACATCAAATTAATATACAAGGATTTACTAACCCTTGGATGAGATTGAGATGTGATGTCGTCACTTACCCATGTACAGATGGTCCTCACCCGGGTCATCTAGCACCTACACAAAACACACACACACACACACACACACACACACACACACACACACACACACACACACAGAGGGTTTAGCAATGCAGAAGTATCTTCTACTGGATGTCTACAGTGAACACTCACACACCTCTACCAGCTTAACCACATTAGGATGGTCGAGCTTCTTAAGGATGGCAATCTCTTGATACACCCTCTCCAGGGGGCCTTTGGGTTGAGGAGGACCTTCAGGAGCAGAGCGGGCCCCTCGAGGAGGAGGTCTTCCTGTATAAACAGAAAGATGTTAATGAGATTCAAAATACACACCACACTGCTAAACACACACACACATGCCTATACGTTCACCCAGCTGAGTAGCCCATCTGCCATATGGCAAACTCTTACGTGGGAAACCAGCCTGCCGCATCAGACGCTTCTTGGACAGGACCTTCATCGCCTGTTGGGACATGGACAAACAGACAAAACAATCAGAGCAGGGGCTTAGAATACACGCACACGCAACACACAACCCTTCTAGTCATTCAAAATGTATACACAGTGTACACACCTCAATATCAAAATGATGAAACCGACAATTGTTCATGTTTACTCATGACACTTAATCACACTAAATCACTTTCATTTCTACTGTCTATATCTGCCATACTCATCCATTCCCATCTAGATTCATGTATATACATATATTTTCTACTTTTTTATTTTTCTACTTATCTTTATTTTTTTCTATCCTTATATTCTATTCCTTTTTTCATGCTTAAATGTCGGACAGTCATATAAAGCATTTCTCTGCATGCCGTACTCTGTATGTATGTGTATATGACAAACAAAATTTGAACTTGAACATGAACATATTACAAAAAAAAAAATTGTACATTCAATTATTATGTCACAAATTGTTTCGTTTTTGTTCCTGAGTGGTACAAAATGTATCTGCTGTTTTCTAAATGAATGTGAATGAAAGTTTGCGAGAACTGATATTTTCTATAATTCTGAGGCATGAGCAAATTGAAAATAACACTTATTACCAAGAAACCAAAATCTGTGTTGCACAATGTTATAACTTATTCAGTTATTTATTATATTTATTTGTAGAGACAGATTTATTCAAGAGGCATGTAGAGACCTTAAGAGACCTAAGGAGACACGTGTGAACGTGTTTGTAAATGTGTGTGTGTGTGTGTGTGTGTGTGTGTGTGTGTGTGTGTGTGTGTGTGTGTGTGTGTAGGTCTCACATAGTAAGTGTTGTCATCTTCATTGTAGGCCAGTTTGACAACTCCGTAGGAGCCCTTGTTTAAAAAAGAAAGAGGAGACTCGTACGAAGAACAGCAAACACGCCACACATATGTCAGGAAATATCTTGTTTTTTTTATGCAAAATTTTACGAGTAGAACAATTACACTTAAACAAATAACAATTCAACTCAGAGCAAATCATGATTTTTGTTGAAAGATATTTCCCTCACGGCACCAGCATGCTTAAAAGCATTTTATAAATATTTTGCCTTATAAAGCTCTAAAAAAAGAAATACAGCCGACACCGGGTATAATTTTATAGAAAAAGATAAAAGGAATTTCATGTACATTATCGAAAGGAAAGAAACAGTGAATTAGAAGACCAGCATCTGATATTTGAATGATCTCTCTATCTCTCTCTCTCTTACGCCCGCACACACACACACATACACACACACACAGCATGTCCAGTTGGTGGAGCAGATTGAGGTTTCAGCAGGAGCTTCAGAGCTCAGACACAGAGATAAAGAGACAGCAGGAATCTCCATCTCTGCTCTCTCGAACAATCTCTATCTGCTCTCTTATTCAGAGAGAGCAGAGAGAGAGAGAGAGAGAGAGAGAGAGAGCAAGAAAGAGAGTGTAAGGAAGAGAGAGAGAGCAGGTTCATAGAAGTGTAATCAATTAAAACCTACATGGTTTCTTTTGTCATTTCTTTTTTGCACATATTTTGAAATTAAATTTTTTTTACATTTAATAAAAACTCTGTTAAGGAATACACTAAAGAATTTCAAACACAGCGATACAAAATAAACATTTAGTCTTATTTATTCTGTAAAGAAGTAAGTTTTGAATTCATAAAAAAAAAATGTATACACTATAATATACTTGTGTTGAAGTAATTCCTTAAAGCAGTATTTTTGTTCTGCATATTGTCCAGGTTATCCGTCCATTTTTTATTTTATAAAAAAAATTAATAAATACATAAATAATCAACTATTGCTCTTTTTAAACCATTTGATTTTACCCATTATTCCTTACATAAACCTGTAATTACACCCATTTACCACTAGAGGGGATGTTTAATATAGGTCAGAGATATTAAATTAGATATTAGAGATTTAAGGCTTTTACTTGTCACATGTACATTACAGTAAAAATGAAATTCTTCTTTTTAGGAAACTAGGGTCAGAGCGCAGAGTCAGCCATGATACAGCACCCCTGGAGTAGAGAGGTTTAAGGGCCTTGTTTAAGGGCCCAACTCTGGCAGCTTGTTTGTGCTATGGCTTGAACCCCCGACCTTCCGATCAGGAGTTAGTGGCGGCTCTAATGATGTCTCACAGGATGACATAAAAAAGCTAACTGAATTAAATTAGAGTCAGGAAACTGTGTACAGATGAATAATCAAATAATAATAAAATTACCTTTCCGATCTCGTCTTTCAGCTTGTACTGGTTCAGCTGCACACAATCCTTGCAGAATAAAACAGAGCATTTATATGGAATATCAAGACTGAACATGCAATTATATTAAACTCATACTGGTTTAAATGGGTTTTTAGCAAAACCAGAGCATGTGTTGTGTGTGTGTGTGTGTGTGTGTGTGTGTGTGTGTGTGTGTGTGTGTGTGTGTGTGTGTGTGTGTGTGTGTGTGTGTGTGTGTGTGTGTGTGTGTGTGTGATTCTGTTTGGAAGCATCCATTATTTAGGTCATAAACATTCTAAGCAGTACTTGCACAGGCTTATTTCTCTCACACCCACACACTTACATACTCGAGTAAAATGAGTGAGTTACACTTCAGCACATACTACAGAAAGTACACGGACTGGTACTGGTAAAAATGCAGGATTAAGACACCTTTGACAAAAAGAACTGGTTGAAAATGTCCAATCATATTAGTGGGGACATCTTAATCAAACCCAACCCCAACATCTCAATGTTTCTCTAGAAAACAAACAGATATCTTGACCCATATCATGTCTGGACACCTACCTGCAGGTCAGTAATGGAAACTCGGTGTGACTCAACAGTGGGTCGGCGAGGCAAGCGAGGGGACGAATGGGGCGAGGTGATGGGTGAGTAGGGCAGAGAGGGGTAGATGTAGCGGCCGTTGAGGCCGGGTGAGCCACAGGGTGAGGACAGTGTGTGTGAGCGCTCCTGCAGTGACAGCTTCCTGTCTGAGAGGTTTAGCCTGCCCCGATGTTCCTGTGCCACTGGGAAGAGAGCCTCGGGGCGACTGGCTGTGTGCGATAAAAGGTCACAGGACGGTGCATGGAAGGGTGGGAGTGGAGCTGAGGCCAGCTCGGGTGTCTCTGAGCTATCCATCTCCTCTGGATCCTCCTCCTCAGCATCGCCCATCCTGTCTCCACTAGGCTCGTACTCCGTTACCACAATAAGGGACTCCATGTCAACAGTACAGGGGCTCAGGGGAGGGGCTGAGAGCGTGGCACACCCACGCAACAGGTCCGGAAGAGTCTGCTCAGGTGCCTGGGCTGCAGGAGCGGATGGGGCATAGCCAAGAGGAGCGGTTGCTTCAGTAGAAGGCCATGAGGAGACACAGGGAAACATGGTTGACTTCCTGAAAGCCTTCCAACTTTCCCTCCATCAGGAACACAGCAAGATTTTCTGTAGAAGAGCAAGGAACAAAAAAAAGAGTTACAAATTGTCCCATATGTTCTGCCTCTGCTGCTCATGAACTAGAATGTCTGCCTGCGACAGAGACTTTGTTCCACTTTAAAAAATAGGACGACATAAACATTTTGTACCAGGAGCGACCTGAAGGCTGCTGGACTAAAATAAATAATTGGGCCTCATTTATCTTATTTTGTTTTCAGGAAAGCTGGAGATATATATCTGTATATGATTTTATGGGTCAAAATTAGAATAGAATTTTACACCCACTTCACCCACAAAGAGTGATCAACACTGATTTTCTTTTAACCCTGGATCATATGTTGATGAATCGCAATCACTTGTGAAGTAGAAACTGTCTGCATTCTAGCGCTCATTTCTTGTGCAAGGGAAAAAAGTCAATAAAAAGAAAAGCTCTCAGAATGGCGAGTATGAGACAGAAGTGGAAGCTACTTTGATCCAAATCCATAAAATATCTATAAAACATTACTTAAATAGCACAAGAGATCTGAAAAGACCAAGTATAGAAACAAATGACAGAAAAGTGAATTAACTGTGAATTAAGTGAGGTAAAAAAATATACAAATAAAAAAAAGAAATGGTGGATATGGTTTTGGAGATTTGGGGAACGTTAAGAATAACATTTTAAACTATTTATTTTGTCAAATACTGAACATTATTATGTTTACAAAGTGATATAATGTCTACATATATGTATATATACAGCACCTAGATACACATTTATATTTACGTTTGCGGCATTTAGCAGACGCCCTTGTCCAGAGCGACATACCTAGGTGCTTTGAGTCTCTATTAATAAAGATATATATATATATATATATATATATATATATATATATATATATATATATATATATATATACACACACACACACACACACAGTGCCCATGTGATCATGGACAGTTTTTGCAAACAGAATTTTCATGAATACCAATTTTTTTTTCTTTTTATGTAAATGCCTCTAAATGAATTCTATGATAAATGATGTTTGAAAATGGGCAAAAATAAAAATGGTACTGTATATACTTAACACCTTTACCCTTGCATATTTATGCAATTACTAGTCAGCCAGTCATGTTGCAGTAACATAATGCATAAAACAGCATCATCTTTAAATCACACGGTCTCCATCTCCTTGTATTTTAGCACACAATAGACATTAAAAAACAAACCATCCAGCGGAGACACTTTATGCTGAAAATTTGGGGTCAGAATTTAGTGTCAACAGACTAAAAGCATAAATCCAGTCTGCCATTATGTAAACAGTTCAGGGTGATGGTGATGGTGGTGATAGTGGTTGTGGTGATTGTGGTGGTACACTGGACTTTGAATTCTGCAGCCTATGACCAAATACGTTGCTGATACATGCATCCCTTTACGGCTACAATTTTAAAATGTCTACCTCCAGCATTATAATGTGCTATAACAAACTGGCTTCATGAACAGTGACAAATGAGCTCAGTGTACTACCTCGCTAATGACCAGAACTGAATCCAGCACAGCACATTTGGGATTTGTCAGAATGAGAGATTCGCTGTACGAATATATAGACGACAAATATGAAGCGATCATGTGATGCAATGATTTCAGCACAGACCAGAAGCTCACAGGAATGTTTTGCTATATATATATATATATATATATATATATATATATATATATATATATATATATATATATATATATACATGCATGTTCATCTACCTTTCCTTTCAGCAAATTGTGATTTTGGTCAGTACACAGAAAAAAGGCACAGTGACATGGTAGAAAAACTTGACCAATTTGAGGACCATTAAAATGACCAGATCGTAACAAAAATGACGTCCCTGCAATTCATTATAACATTGTTGATAATGAGACGTGTTCTATCTCTGTTTCTGTTCGACTCGATTCATCCGTAACGCTTTGGCAGGCAGGTTCTCCGTTGGTGTGAAAGCTGGAGATATTCAGCGTGTGTGTGTAGGAGTGGTGTGGAATAAAATCAGGTACAATAAGAGACATTCATCACTCTGGAGGGTTCAGGAAGGAGGGCGCGTGTGGGCAGGACCACCTCCCCCTCTATGCAGCCTCATTTTTCTTCCACAGAGACACGGATATCCTTCTGCCTTCCCTCGCTCCTGTTCTGCTACTCCTAATTATCCCTTTTACCACTGTTTTCAAATAAACTATAATATTTCGAATAAAATGGCACTGCACAACATTACAGTTATATTTAATGTGCACTACCTCGAGACATTAATGACCAGGTTAGAATCCTCAACGTCAAAGTATCATAGTAGAGAGTCTGGACCCAGGCTGTGTTAGTCATTCATTCTTTTATTTCTTTACATTTCAGTAACGCAGCTATAAATCACTGGTTTACATTAATGCACTCGCTCTAATAAATGATCGTTTCTATAGTAACAACTCATTCACAGGAATCTCCAGTGAGCAGGGTTTAATAATAATGGGCAAAAAAGTCAGATTATTTAGAAAGACGAATGTATAATTGTTGATATGTTTGATAAAGATTTAGAAGGTTTAGAAGTGCTGCACCATATGTTCTGCTTTAATTATATAGAGGCAAAAATAAATATTGTTTAGGATTATTTTATAAATAAATATTTGAATTGTTGGCAAATTCCTGTGGTGTAAGAAGAATAATACACAGTGCTGCTTAAAAAAATGATCAACTTGTAACTGTTACCTACACGAGTTCATCACATGACACCGTCTATGATTATTTTCTATTGTTCTATTATTGTTCTATTATTATTAGATTATTATTTATTATTATTAAAGCACAATCTGCCATGTTCTTACACACAACGACCGCATGAGGTGTTAGTTCAGTCTGTGATTAATGGAGGGAAAATTCTAAACAAACCCATGCTGATTTATTGCAAATTGAATGCCAATGTTTAACATGTTCTCCAAGAGTGTTTTTTTATTTTTTCTTAAGTCTGACCAATTAAAGAACTGGGAAAAATCACATGATCTTTAGTTAAATATATTGGCTGACTGGCTTATTTTGTTTGTGTCAAGGGGGGGGTTCTTGCCAGAACAGTCGTTGTAAACACAGCGAACGGGCAGTGTTTTAGGTTGAATTGACTGTCAATTTTCCTGAGGCTTGAAAATAAGTTTTTTATTAAGAGCAGACAAAGTCAAACTTTTGAGAACGTGTGCATTGCTGCTCAACAAAACCCAAAATTCCCAATAATAAAACTACAGGTAGTCCTCGAGTTACGATATATTTTTCGATATAAATATTTCAATCTTACGAAGACTAATGATACAAAAATTTACATTTTTGCGCAGCATTTACATTTTCACATGATTTGTGCCAATAGTACATATTTTTACTGTGTTTTTGACGTTTCAAAGCTGATTTTTAGCTCGTCCCTTCTTCTTGACCTCTTCGTGCCCATTGCCAAACACATATATAATATAAAGTTTATACATTATGGTACTGTAAATGGCTCTGGTTTGCTAAATGATGTACTATAATCTATTTTTAATTATTAACAAATTACAGTATACTACCCCATACTGATCTCCATTCTTTAAGACTCCCGGGTAGGCTTGGTCATGTCTCGACTTACGATATTTCGTATTTGTCCCAGGCTAATGAGGGAGGGGCAAGAGGACGGGGCGTCTACAGAGTATCGAATTATATGGAAGAGTGCAAAAACACCTGTGCATATGTAAATTTGTTCATAAAAATCCATTTTATAATGTAAGAAGCATTGTTTTGGAGTATAATGCATTCCAGAGGCTACACCGCGTTAAAACAGAGTTCATGCCAGGTTTTTTTTTTTTTACTAGTCTAACATTATTGCACATTAATCAGTGCCATATGGTGTCCCACGAGTCCTCTATTTTCCCTGTTGTTAGATGTAGAAGTGGCGTTCATTTGTACAATGATACAGAATTATACAGATTTTAAAATGTTTCAATCAACTACCTACTTTTTACCATTTTCAAGAATCTGGGATGTAAATTATTCTTTTTATAGTGTAAAAGACTGCAGTTTTACAGAGACATCAAAGTCAAAATGTTCCTGCGGTAAAAATGCACCTATTATGGTCTCTTTTAAAGCGCAGATGAGTTAAAAAGAGTACAAAAAGCCAGAAAGAGGATTGCAGAGTTCTCTGAAAAACATTGATGTGAGACGGTGCTTCAGAACACTCACTGAGCTAAGATGGAATAGTCGTGTTCTTATAACGTTCCTCACCTCGTGTTTCACCCAAAACAAAGTTTCAGTTTTCATCACTCACAGCTTCATCAGCTCTACTACATGCTGGGGACAGATGGTGAGTCTGAAAATGTTTTCTTTTTTCTGGGAATAAATCACACAATAAATCGAGTCAGATTTCAGGTAAAACACAACCATGGTTTTCAAAGTGTGTTACATTTCACTTTGCGGGGTTTAGGAGAGATTTTGATGCGAACAGATCCCAAAGCACAGGGCCAGAACTGTTATGATAAGAATGAGGAGAACACTATGCAGAGATGTGACTGAGATGTTGCAGAACCGCAGGAGCTCTGGTTGGCTGAGTTATTTTAATCTGAAGGCAGTTTCGCCTTGCTGCATGACCTACTTTTATCTCTGACAGATTACAACACTACGCACATCCAATACATACCTTATACATACCCTGTACATTTCCTACACATACATCCTACATACATACCCCATACATACCATATACATACCCCATACAACATCCTCTATACATACCACACACATCCTCTATACATACCATATACATACCCCACACATCCTCTATACATACCACACACATCCTCTATACATACCATATACATACCCCATACAACATCCTCTATACATACACATCCTTTATACATACCATATATATACCCCATACAACATCCTCTATACATAAGACACACATCCTTTATACATACCATATACATACCCCATACAACATCCTCTATACATACCACACATCCTTTATACATACCATATATATACCCCATACAACATCCTCTATACATACCACACACATCCTTTATACATACCATATATATACCGATACAACATCCTCTATACATACCACACATCCTTTATACATACCATATATATACCCCATACAACATCCTCTATACATACCACACATCCTTTATACATACCATATACATACCCGTACAACATCCTCTATATATACCACACATCCTTTATACATACCATATACATACCCCATACAACATCCTCTATACATACCACACACATCCTTTATACATACCATATACATACCCCATACAACATCCTCTATACATACACACATCCTTTATACATACCATATACATA
This sequence comes from Silurus meridionalis, assembly GCF_014805685.1. NCBI lineage: Eukaryota > Metazoa > Chordata > Actinopteri > Siluriformes > Siluridae > Silurus > Silurus meridionalis. The sequence continues at coordinate 13,670,018 of NC_060898.1, forward strand.
CCCCATACAACATCCTCTATACATACCACACATCCTTTATACATACCATATACATACCCCATACAACATCCTCTATACATACCACATCCTTTATACATACCATATATATACCCCATACAACATCCTCTATACATACCACACACACATCCTTTATACATACCATATACATACCCCATACATACCACACACATCCTTTATACATACCATATACATACCCCATACAACATCCTCTATACATACCACACATCCTTTATACATACCATATACATACCCTATACATATCCTACACATTCCATATACACACCCCATACAACATCCTCTATACATACCATATACATACCCCATACAAACCACATACATCATCTATACATACCATATACATAACACATACATCCTCTATAAATATAATATACATAACACATACATATCCTGCACATACCATATACATACCCCATACAACATCCTCTACTGTATACATACCATATACATACACCATACATACTCTATACATACCATAAACATACCCTATACAACATCCTCTATACATACCACATACATCCTCTATACATACCATATACATACCCCATTCATCCTCTATACATACCCCACACATCCTCTATACATACCATATACATACCTATACAACATCCTCTATACATACCACACATCCTTTATACATACCATATATATACCCCATACAACATCCTCTATACATACCACACACATCCTTTATACATACCATATACATACCCCATACAACATCCTCTATACATACCACACACATCCTTTATACATACCATATACATACCCTATACAACATCCTCTATACATACCACACACATCCTTTATACATACCATATACATACCCCATACAACATCCTCTATACATACCACACATCCTTTATACATACCATATATATACCCCATACAACATCCTCTATACATACCACACACATCCTTTATACATACCATATACATACCCGTACAACATCCTCTATACATACCACACACATCCTTTATACATACCATATACATACCCATTACAACATCCTCTATATATACCACACATCCTTTATACATACCATATACATACCTATACAACATCCTCTATACATACCACACACATCCTTTATACATACCATATATATACACCATACAACATCCTCTATACATACCACACACATCCTTTATACATACCATATACATACCCTATACAACATCCTCTATACATACCACACATCCTTTATACATACCATATACATACCCCATACAACATCCTCTATACATACCACACACATCCTTTATACATACCCTATACATACCCCATACAACATCCTCTATACATACCACACACATCCTTTATACATACCATATACATACCCCATACAACATCCTCTATACATACCACACACATCCTTTATACATACCATATACATACCATACAACATCCTCTATACATACCACACACATCCTTTATACATCCATATACATACCCCATACAACATCCTCTATACATACCATATACATACCCCATACAACATCCTCTATACATACCACACACATCCTTTATACATACCATATATATACCCCATACAACATCCTCTATACATACCACACACACATCCTTTATACATACCATATACATACCCTATACAACATCCTCTATACATACCACACACATCCTTTATACATACCATATACATACCCCATACATATCCTACACATTCCATATACACACCCCATACAACATCCTCTATACATACCATATACATACCCCATACAAACCACATACATCATCTATACATACCATATACATAACACATACATCCTCTATAAATATAATATACATAACACATACATATCCTGCACATACCATATACATACCCCATACAACATCCTCTACTGTATACATACCATATACATACACCATACATACTCTATACATACCATAAACATACCCTATACAACATCCTCTATACATACCACATACATCCTCTATACATACCATATACATACCCCATTCATCCTCTATACATACCATATACATCCTCTATACATACCTGCCAAGCCATATACAGTACATACCGCATACATCTTTTCATACTATATTCATGCACATACTAAATACATATCCTTGACATACCACATACATACCTGATATATATTTTGCACATAATATATACACAAACCATAGACATCTTACAGATACTATATAAATACCCCATACACACCATTACCATTCTCTATACATACCCCATACATTTCCTGCACACCCCATATATACCATGTACATACCATATACATACTCTATACATTCCCGATACACATTCTTCACACACCATATGCATACTCCAAACATACCCTACACATATGCATACTATGCACATGCCCAATACATCTGTCTTCACTTATTAGCTGTACTCCAGAGCAGACAGACCCGGGTTATGGACACACACACACCGACTAGTACACAAGTGTAGAATGTGAAACACGTTTTGTAAAAATTTTTAAACAAACTCCTTATACACAAGCAATCCACCATCGTGCCATTATGACCACCTACAGTCATGTTCGCTAAGACTTCTCATATAAACACTCATAAACACATCTGATCCCGACACTAAAAAGCAATATGACTTTTATGACTGACTCCTGTGCAGCTGGCTGGGAGTTAAACAGCTGGATCACAGACATGCCCCGTCTGTGTGTGTGTTCCTCTCTGTCCTGAGGTCTGGGTAATGCAGCACAACGCCCCGAACCTAGCCAAACAACATCTGGATCTACTTATAGTTAACATACGGGGTTTTTTGTTTGTTTTTTAGAAAATTAACGAATCAACTAAATCATATAAGAGCAGAATAAGCGAGTTCAGAAATATTTTGTGGAGACACTTCAGCACTTCGGAAGTAGGAAGCGTTAGCCAGCTAGCAAACATCCTGATAATGATGGTAAACACTATTTAGCTCGGTGAACGCAAGAAATAAACTACGTCGACATTCAGAAAACAAAAATACAGATTCTGATCATTTTAAAAACACCTGGATAATTATATGAACATTTGCCACGATGTATTTTTTTAAGACCAGCTTGTTTTGCTAAACAGACGCTATCGGGTGTCCACAGATGTTGAGGAAAATCCGCCTGGTTTAAAGGATGGTCATCAGAGACAGATATAAAATGGCTAATAATCGGATGTTGACGTTTGCTCTTACCCTGTTTGGTCAATAACGTCCTCTTACAGTGTAGGCAAAAAGCTGTCCTTGAGTGTGAGACCCGCAATGATGTGCGTGCAAAGAGGAAGTGCCGAAAGCAGAAGCAGCAGCATCCCCCGCTCAGCCCCCGAGTCCCCGCTGTTCAACCTCAACTCACCGCGAGGGAAAGTGAACGCACCACGGCCTCGTCCCAAATACTCTTACACAATGCGCCCTCGTCTGCCTTCCCTCGTTTCTCCATAATGGGGTGTTCAAATGTGTTGCTAGTTTGCAGACACGGAATTATCTGGTCGGTTACCAGTTATGACATGCCAGTTAAAGCATCACATGAATGTGTCAGTGCGCAAAACCTGCTCATATTTAAGTTAAGATATAGAGTTAATTATGTATGTACTTTTGAGTCACCAACAGCTGAAACCAAATTCATTGTGTGTAAACACTTGGCCAATAAACCTGATTCTGATAAACAAATCGAGTTGGAAGGAGAAAATAATGAATAATTTTAGCTTAAAGTTCCAGGACTAAAATGTCAAGATAAAAAAAAAGTAGCATAGTTTATAATAAAACTAACAAAACAACTCATTAAATTTATTTGGCCCAAACAAAATTAGTCTCCCTTCACTTGATTCAGTCTCACTTTGGAGAATAAGAGACTAATGTAAAATAAATAAAATTACAAGACTGATGTGAAAAAAGCATCAAGGTATTGAAAATTTAAACTGCACCTACACCTCAGTTTGTCTGGAAAGGATGTCGGTCGTGTCCGTGAGACCCGAAATAAAAAACAGCATTAAATTGTAAAAACCTTTATTAAAGTGTGTGATGTATTCCAAACAAACACATTTTACAAACAAACAAAAAAAAGGTTATACTGAAGAAAGCTCAATTCCTTACCATATGAAACATTAATTGAAGTGTACAATTACGCCAAAATTCATGTTTCTTACTCCAATTCAGATATAAATGAAAAAAAAAAAAACAGGAGGAAAAAAACATTGGCTCCAACTCCAAGTGTCAAAAAAAAAAAAAAAAAAAAAAACAAAACCTGTACAGAGTTCTGGGAATCAAACTATCGTCTTTTCTGGAAGATGTTTCCTCGTCCTCCTGGGCCACCCCGGCCTCGACCTCTCGCAGCCACTGAAACATGAGAACAGGTGTAATGTGGTCAGAAAATGTTGAGAGAGTTCATGGTGAGGAGGTAACTGTGCTGTATTTTCTCAACTAAAGTGAACACAAGTCACACATGAGGAGATTCTGAGCACTAACGCCCTCTAATGACAAGTATTTGTACAGCTACAGTAAATCTTCACATCAGAGAGCCACAATAATCACAATATGTTTCAGCACTAAAACATGTTGGTTTTCTGCTTCAAACTGATTTGTCTTCTTTAAATTAAAACATCCGATTTATTGCTAATCTCACCCATTTCAGTTCCGAATTAAATTGCCACCACTTTCTTCAGGTGACATTTCAGACCACCTGACTGTAGGCTAAACAGCTCGAGTTAATTATTGCCTTCATTATTTATTTACCACAACTTCATAAGACCATTTGACATGTAAATAACAGACTAATTGTCTGAGCACGATTCCAGCTGATGTTACTTAAGCTAAATTAAATCTTTTGTTAGCCATGCCAGTTTTAATTAAGGCAGGTTTGCAAATTTGCCATGACATTGTTTATTGCACTAAGAGACAAAACCCCAAAGTGAAAGTGATCTTATAATAAATAAAACTGCTTAGATCATAACACAATGTCAAAGGTTGAAGGTGGAAACACCAAGTCTTCTGGTTTGAGACACCTGCATGTTCATTTTCTTTATGTGCAACAAACTAGGTTAAATGTAAAAACACAGGAATTGGACGGCGAGTTTGACATTCCTAGACACAACTTGCAAAAGATGGAGAAAAGGGGAAAAAAAAAAAATAATAAAAAAAAAAAAAAAATGTTAGACTGCCTCACACCCACAGGCAAACAAAGGTGGAATCTTAATGGTTTGGAGTTGTTGGATAGAAAGACTGGAGACTTATTCCAGGTGAAAGGAATATTGAGCCAACATGTCTACCATTGCATACATCAACACCATGAAATTCTGCCTAAACTGCAGCTAACTGGAACAGACTTAAGCATACAAGACCATGACCCGAAGCATACATCCAAGCTCTTTACCAGACAGCTGGAGTGTATATAATGGAATGGCCTGTCCAACCACTGGACCTAAATCCTACTGAACTGCTCTGGGATTAACTGGTCAGGGGAAAAAACCCAGAGACCTAGTTTGCTGCATATAAAAAAGAGCATGCACATGCTTAAATTATTAACAAATGTGTAATTAACATTAAACACAGCTCAATTACAAGGTTAAAAAAACTGAACAAATGAAAAGGCACTGTGCCAGCAGTGAGCGAATGGAGGGCAGAGTTGGATGGAACAAGCAATTGGCAACACGTGCAGCTGATGAGACAAATCAGTGCGCTCCGTTTCAGTCTGGCTCCGTCCTCCACTCGCTCACCGCTGGCACAGGCACTTTTTTTTTTTTTTATTTACTTGGTTTTTCAAGTAAAAACACTGTCCCCATCTGCCTTCAGCTGATGACACCGAAGCACATTTATATTAAAATACATATATTAGAACATGATAAACAGCTGCTTTTCTTTACCTTGAGCTTTAAGAATGGCAGCTTTGCCCCTGCCAGCTCCAGCTCCCTGGTTCTTATTCTTCACACTCTTCAACATTGGAGCATTCTTTAGCATGTCTGGCAGGATGAGGAAGCGAATCTTACTGCCACGGATATAAACCTGCTCCAGCTGTGCCACTCGGCCATCGCGATACGTCACCGTGATATTGGACATCTAAAGCAGAAAACATTCAATATGGTGTGTGTCTGCAGTGAGCAGCAGATAATTCTACAAGTTAAGTGCGGATGCATACACATACTACTTGCGTTGAGAGCAGGGGTGTCCAATTTTTTCCCCACAACGGGCTGGTGTGGGTGCAGGTTTTCATTCCATTCAAAAGGTCTATCCGAAAGTTCATTAAAAATGAATAGCTAAAATTTCTGGTGTGACTTGGTTGGAATGGAAACCTGCACCCACATCAGCCCTTTGTTGAAGAGATCAGACACCCCTGGTTTAGAGTTTCCACAAAAACTTAATTACTCCACATTTGCACAAAAATAAATAAATAAAAAGTCCTGTGGCATTTTCATAATTAAAATTGACTTAAAAATAATAATTGAAACATGGATTCTACCCTTTTCCACATATTGCACCAGTGTGTGAGAAACTAATTAGCTGGCTAAAGCAGCAAATTCAAACAAAAAACACACAAATAAAGATGATATGGAAAAGATGTATTTAACTTAAAAAAAATGGTAGAGGGGAAGAAATCCATGTAGCTTGGACCAAATATATATATTAATAGGCCTCAAACACCACCATGACCCTGACCAGGAGAAATCCCTTCCTGAAGATGAAGGAACATTAGTTATCCTGTAAATATGCAGGACTGGAAGAATAGTCTCAAATGATGTCTTTATTCATACTTAAATTCTAATTGCATTTAAAAATAGAAAATTCTGACCAAGTAGAGTTAAAGAATCAGTATAATAACCATGTTACAAAATGAAACAAATGAACTGGTCATTGTCCTACAACTGAATTGCAAGTATCTGGAATCTAAACAAGCTTTAAAATGACTTGTGCTGATTAAAGCAGTGATTTAGAATCCAGCTTTACTGAGACTTGGTACTCAAGACTGCTTGTTCATGCTGCAATATTCCTGACTGGATGCTGTTACCTGACAGTTCATGTTGTCCTCTGCTTCGATGAGTTTACCTCGGTAAACTTCTCCCGTGTTGGTCTCACAGGTGACGATGTGACCTTCAGCTTCATGCAGAACTTTAATGGGGACTCCGATAGACATGATGAAAATCTATAGTACGACAGTAAACAAGTTTGATTCAAAAACACACATCATCCCCCTTCTGAACTTTACTACTAGGACTCAAACAGAGCACTGCTTTAACAGGAACTACAGCTATATTACACTTTTCCCCCACTTTTCTCTCTTTTTTGACTTTTGTATAAAGGTAATGTAAATTCTAAATGTATTTGAAATGTAACCCATTAAGAGATCAACAATAGATGTTAGTTTGATAGTTTGATCAAAACGCGATTGGAACGCATCGAACACAATTACATATTAAAATTAAAATAAAGCTGCACCCATGTATAATTGCCGGTATTATACTGAATACTGCATACACGCAATAGTGAAACAGTAATAAAATATTACCATTAAAGCAAACAACATTTACATTTAAAATATGAGATTAGCATTTTCTTATTTATTTGAGCTTTTGGAGAACATTAAGCCTCGCGTGAGCTAGCATTAGATAGCACACAGGGCTTTATGCTAGCACAGTAAGCTAACGCGGCTAGTTTCATTCAAACTCCACCGTACCATTCGAACTGAAATCCACAATTTAAAACTCATTTATACATTAAACAAGTGATAAACAGTAAAACAATGTGTATATTTACCTCTATTCGCTCGTTAATTAACAAGAAATCTTTGCGGTTCCCCAAACAAACGGAAGCAGCAACGTGAGTATTTGTAACGTTTTCCCGCTCCCACAATGCAGCAGAGCGGCGGAAGTGATGTCAAACCCGGAAATGTGCTCGGTGTATCATGGGAGTTGAAGTGTACCTGAATTTTGTCCCCATTTTGGTTTGATCCACAGCAGAGGGCAGAACTGATTTACTAAACAAGAAAAAGTATTTAATAATAGATTATTTGTGGACTAAGATTTCCTTTGGCAAAATCTCACCTTTCTCTGTTGTAACATGCCTAAAATCACACAATCATCTTAACTGCTTCGTCAGCTTAATTAATAATAATTATAATAATTACAATTATTATTATATTGATATATAAATTTTTCGATATCCATATAATTATCATATTCCACATCATTATTGTTATTATTAATAATATAATATATTTCATGTAAAAAATTAAAAATCATCTTTTTTTGGCTGGAAATGGTAATGCTTCCATTAGGGATTGCTACAGCGGATCATCTGCCTCCATACCCCCCTGTCCTCTACATCTACCTCTTTCTAACCAACCTACATGTCTTCCTCACCAAATCATAAACCTCCTCCTTGGACTTCCTTTTTTCCTCCTTCGTGGCAGCTCCATCCTCAGCATTCTCCTACCAATATACCCAATGTCCCTCTTTTGCACATGTCCAAACCATCTTAACTGGGCCTCTCTCACTTTGTCCCCAAAACGTTCTACATGCGCTGTGTCTCAATAAGCTAATTTCAATTCCTGTCCATCGTCGTCACTCCCAATAAAAATCTCTCTCGCATCTTCAGCTCTGCTACCTCCAGCTCCACCTCCTGTCTTTTACTCAATGCCACTGTCTCTAAACCATACAACATCACAGGTCTCACCACAGTTCTATAAACTTTCCCTTTCACTCTTGCAGATACTCTTCTATCACAAATCACTCCTGCCACTCTTCTCCACCAACTCCACCCTGCCTGCACTCTTTTCTTCACTTCTCTAACACACTCTCCATTACTTTGCACTGTTGACCCCAGGTACCGGAACTCCTCCACTTTCTCCACCTCTTCTCCCTGCAAACGCACCACTTCACTGTCCTCCCTCTCATTCACACACATGTACTCTGTCTTACTCCGACTGACTTTCATTCCTTTTCTCTCCAGCGCATACCTCCACTTCTCCAGGCTCTTCTCAACCTGCTCCCTACTCTCACCACAAATCACAATATCATCAGCAAACATCATAGTCCACAGAGACTCCTGCCTGACCTTATCCGTCAACCTGTCCATAACCACTGCAAACAGGAAAGGGCTCAGAGCCAATCCTTGATGCAATCCAACCTCCAACTTGAACCAGTCTGTCGTTTCCACTGCACACTTCACTGCTTTTACACTGTCCTGCACCACCCTCACATACTTCTCTGACACACCAGACTTTCTCATACAATACCACAACTTCTCTCTCGGCACTCTGTCGTACGCTTTCTTCAAATCCACAAACACACAATGCAACTCCTTCTGAACTTCTCTAAACTTCTCCATCAACAACCTAAAAGCAAATAATGCATCTGTGGTGCTCTTCCTCGGCATGAAATCATACTGTTGCTCACAGATGGTCACCTCTTCTCTCATCCTGGCTTCCACTACTCCTTCTCATAACTTCATGGTGTGACTGATCAAGTTAATTCCCCTGTAGTTACTGCAGGTCTGTACATCTCCCTTATTCTTAAAGATCAGTACTAGCAGATTTCTTCTCCATTCCTCAGGCATCCTCTCATCTTCCAGGTACTTGTTGAATAACCTGGTTAAAAACTCCACTGCCATCTCTAATAAACATCTCCATGCTTCTACCGGTATGTCATCTGGTCCAACCGACTTTCCACTCTTCATCTTCTTAATCGCTGATCTCACTTGCTTCTTACTAATCCTATCCACTTCCTGATTCACCATTTCCACATCATCCAACCTTCTCTCTGTCTCATTTTCCTCACTCACCAGCTGCTCAAAATACTCCCTCCATCTTCTCAACACACTAGTCAACACATTTCCATCTCCACCCTTTATTGCTCTAACTTGCATCACATCCTTCCCAGCTCGGTCCCTCTGCCTGGCCAATCGATACAAAATATAAAGAATTACAGATAAAATTAATATACAGTATATTATTTATAAAAACTGCTGTATATTTAAGAATCACTAAAATATTGTGTTTGTAGGGCATGATTATTTTTAATTTAATTTGATATAGTCATAAAAAAAGTCAATCAAAGCTGATTCATTATTATATTTTAATTAATTTATTTAATACAGTTTGGAGCTCAAATATTTTTATTTTCAAATAATTACAGACTATAAAATGCATATATAGTAAAATACATTCCATGTTTATACTTTTATATGATATACCCATATATATTTTGTGTGATTTTGTTGTTTCCCTTCAATGGAGTCAGATGTTTTCAGTGTGAAATTAAAAACTGTTTAATGTTGAGGTAATTCCCTTTGTTGTTTTCTTTCACAAGCCTGAAACGCAGGATAATTATACTCTATTACATTGCTTAATGTCATCATTATGTCATATGATCACAAGATCTCTATAAGACTAAAAAAGACTTCCTGTTCAAAGTAATAAGCGCATGTCTAGAATCAGTCTGAGGTTGTGAAATGTTTAGAATGATTCACATAAAGAGCAAGCAATGCTGTTTTGATCTTGTTTTGTGATGATGAGTGTAATGAATCACTCATATAAGACCATAAAGCTTGAATTATTTGCTCAGGGATTCATTATGTGAAGCTTTACATAAACTATAGGCTTCAAAAAAGTGTGTGAGGTATTGAAGAATAATGTAAAGAACTAAATAAATGCCCATTACACTGTTTAGCCAAAGTTTTGTTTTGTCCTGCTACGATTATACATTTTGTAGAGTTTCTACTTAAATGTATGTTCATTTTGTAATAAAAAGAAATACATTACTTATTATTGTTTTTTTGTTATATGCAGAAACTACTTCACCATGATCAAAAATGTGCATGTTTGTTAAACAGAGATAAAAAATTATCACGTGGAAAAAATGTGCTCAACTGTTTTAAATGTAAACTCTGTTTAACTGACAATAATATAAATTTTTCTCACTGGTCTCAGCATGAAGATGTTTTTTTTTTTTTTTTTTTGCTGAGGTTAGTGAAGAAAAGAAATAGGCCAAAGAGTCTTAAAGTCCTAAAAAATTGTCTTTTGTCTTTGTGTAAGCTGTAGCAACATATAATTTATTTTTATGATCTGAGGTACAGACAGAATACAGACTGTCTGGACAATAATTTAAGCTACAATCAATGTTTTTTTCTCTTGCTGTCAGTTAAAAACAGAAAGACTGCGCTAACTTTAAAAGTTGCAGTTCTGCAGTTGAGTTCTGGATTTGTTTGTTTAGCAGGTATTAATTAATTTTATTAATTGAACCTTAAAGCTCTAAGTTTTGGGTTCAGTCTTGAACTTGGGATGCTGTTTTGTGTGAAGTGTCTGTGTATGTTGTCTCTTTGAGTGCAGAGGTTTTTTTTCCCACATTCTCTAGTTTCTTCCAAATTGCAGTAAGGCTACAAATCTACAGCAGCCCTGACCAGGATAAAGCACTGAAAGTGAAAGAGAGCAGCTTAGACAGCAGTGCTGCTGCAAATATATATATTATTAATTATATTCTATTATTATAATTGCTAATTACTAATGCATTCATTTTAGTACGTTATTGTTTCTATAGTAACAGCTCATTCATGTACTTGTGTGGAAGACGTTTCACATGAACAGATTAAAACATGTATGGAATATTTGATATTTGTATAAGGACACAGAAGAACACACTTATTTAATCTATCTACGTAACAGTCAGAGGTACAACCATAACTATGAAGTCTTATACTCCAGTACTCATGTTAGTTCTCACTCTCCAGTGTTCTGTATTGTTGAAAGATTTATGATCAAACTCTTGATGTCACCCAAATGAGAATGGGTTCCCCTTTTGAGTCTGGTTTCTCTCAAAGTTTCTTCCTCATAACATCTAAGGGAGTTTTTCCATGCCACAGTCGCCATGGCTGCTCATCAGAGATAAATGCACACCATTCACCTTAACTATTAAGTTCTGTAAAGCTGCTTTGAGACAATGTCTGTTGTGAAAAGCGCTATAGAAATAAACTTGACTTGACTTGAAGTGTTCTAATAGGAGAAAGCTTCCAGGATAGACAAGTTACAGTTAGTCCTTATCATTACAAGTTGCAATTCTTGTGTTATTCATTTGAAGAGAGAAAAAAGTCATTGGTGAGCTAACAACTATTTACAACTAGTATACTGTGATATAAAGTGCTGCTATAATATGATGTAAAGTTATATAAGAGAAAATAACATTTGTGGAGCATGCACAACATAAAACATAACCAGAATTAAATCGAAAGCATGGTGTATAGTTCTTTACGCTGTACGAAACTGTAATCATTGACAAATAAGAAGAAAATACTGTTATTTAGAAAACAATGAACTTTTTGCCGATGTAAGAAAGTTTTTGACATCGAGCCATGTCACACTATCATGGCCATGATTGTTCATAAGTTATTCTTAATATTTTCATAATTAATGTAATTAAATCCTTAACAATTGTATTTTTTACTGAAGCATGCTCAAAAATCAATCAAGCAATACGTGTTCAGTGTGCTTTTCTTTGCTCTGGAGCCACCAGCCTGTAGTGAATGATATGTAATGAATAATATTGTCACCAGACTGCCAGAGGTCGCTCTCACTGAAAATGTTAACTACTACTTTGTCATTTCAATTTCCTGTTCCACCACCCAGCACATAACCACTAACACTTTGTGAATGCTCAAAGTTAGAGTAGTTAATTTGAAAGTCTTGTTTTCTGGGTAGCAACTGTGTTTTTGACCATGCCTCATTCTGCCTTTGACTTACCACTTTGTTGTGACACTACATTTACCTTTTGGTGTTTTTGACCTTGGCCTGTTAAGTCACTGTTGATTTTCGGGATATTTTGCAAAAACTTTTATTTATTGTGGATTTCCTGGTATCGACATCCTGCCCCTCAGAATCTGCCACCTTGATTCACTTCCCAAAGTTTAAGCTAAATTGTTGCAGGAAGTGAAATGCTAGGTTTACTGTGTACACATTACACATCATCATCGCTATTTCTATAAGGTTACAGAGCTTAATAATGCCAAAGTAAATCAGAGATATTAATATATGTTTAGATGTTTTATAGAATTTAGTGACAAACTTCACACACCAGCCATTAAAGGTGAAGTATGTTGTGTTTGTAACGATTCAATTGCCACCAGGAAACAAGAGAGTTTATTCAACAGATCTCGAAACTGACCTTGGAAAAAAAGTAAAGCTTTAGACATTTAAGGAATTTCCCTTGCTGTACTGTGTGAGAGAAAGAGCAAGACAGAGACAGAGAGAGAGAGAGAGAGAGAGACAGAGACAGAGACAGAGAGACAGAGAAACACAAGACAGCTGATGCTGCTGTAAATCTCAGGGACATCTCCGAATCTCATTTCAGAAGCTGAATGAAATTGTCAGTAAACATTGATAAGTGACTCACTTTGACTTCACCACACCACAATAAAGACCTCAGTGAAGGGAATTCAAATCACAGCATGAGATCCTTAAAGAAAATATCTGTCTCATTGAAGGATGGAACTGTCACAGTCCAATAACATTCCAATAACAGTACAGAGCTAAAAAACTGTCTGACTTTATTAAATCCATTTTTACGCACTTAAGCATGCACACACACACACACACACACACACACACACACACACACACACACACACACACACACACACAGAGCCCCCTGCTGTGATCTTCATTATTTGAGGTACCAACAAATAGCCTGCACCCATTTTTGTCCTTCTACTCCTATTTCTATTTCTTAATCTCTTTTTCTTCTTCTTCTATTATTAGTAGTAATAGTATTATTATTATATGATTATTATTATTATTATTATTATTATAATTATTATAAAAATACAATAGACTCTTTTATATTGCATTGATCAAAAATTAATCACTTAAAAGTTCATCAAACATAATAAGCATACAAAGCTATTTTCAAATACAATCTGGTACACATTTATTATTTATTTATTACTTTATTAGGAACACAATCCATTTAGCTAATCATGTGGAGCAGTGCAATGCATAAAATCATGCAGATGCAGATCAAGAGCTTCAATTAACATTCACATGATACATCAGAAAGGGGAAAGGAGTTTGGCTGCTGATCTCCAAAAATTCTCTTACCCACAGTAGTCTTTAGAGTTTACACAGAATGGTACAAAGAAACAAAAGCTCTGAGTAAGCAACAGTTATGTGGGTGGAAATGCCTTGTTGATAAGAAAGTTTGGAGGAAAATGGTCAGACTGATTTAGTTCCCAGGAAGGAAATATTAACTCATGTATTCCACAGCATTTGACATTCCGCCTGTTTACAGTGGCAAGCTCCACAGAGAGAATAGTTTCTCTTCAAAGCAGATGTTTTATTGAAGGAATATCACACAGAGCCCTGATTTTTACACCACTGACAGCATATTTACACACAAAAGCATACTGAGGATAATTCTGAAGAGGTTTTAAGTATAATTTCAGCAATTGTTGTTATCAGGATGATATTCAAAAATCTTTCTAGTGTCTAAGTTGTCTTTCTCATAAAAAAAAAACCCTCTTTTTGGCATGTAAAGATCTCCTACTGTAAATATGAATAGTTTGTAATTGATGTTGGGATTTAAAAAAGAATTGTATGACTTAGAAGGTAATCTGAAGCCAGTGTATGTAATGCTTTGCGGCTGCTCTGGGGCCTGGTGGCATTTGGAAAAAAGAAGATATAAACAGCTGGAGCTCTTCGAATGTGCAGTAGCAGTGCCAGAAACGTCTGCATGGAGCCTAATTATAGATAATAGATAATCAGCACTGTAGCTGTTTTTCTCAGCAATATTTCAATGAGAAATATTGCTGAGATAGACAAACCACAAAGGCCATTTTGGATAACCTAATGAATATTGAAAAGAAATAAAATACCTGTTCAAGAACAATCTTTATCATTATAAACTTTATTTTTTCTGTCAAACTTGAAACCCTGTTATGACCACAAATCTCCATTGCTACATTATCACCAACACATATCTCACTAGATAACGATAGATAGCTTCTAAATGTCTCATAGCTGACACATATATTGCAACATGACTTCATATTTTCAAACACCTTAAAAACACAAAAAATAGTGTCTGAGGAACAAATACTCTCAACTGAATATATTTTTATAAATTATAAATTATTATACAATTGAGCACCACCACAAATATAAATGAAAGTATATCTATCTATCTATCTATCTATCTATCTATCTATCTATCTATCTATCTATCTATCTATCTATCTATCTATCTATGCTGCATTTATATATTCTTATATATTTTTATATTCTTTTTTATATATTCTACAAATTCTGTTCATAACATCACACAGAACCCCATTACTGTCCAAATCACACCTGAATCAGTTCAATGGTTTGTGCTGGTTTGCTGTTTGAAGTGGGATATTTAGTATTAAAGCCAATAAATGTATGTATGAGTAGAAAACATGGCACAATGCTCTTATTAATTCTAATTCTCAAACTCATTCGTTTTTCGACATATTAAAAGTAACCATTTTGATATAGATTGCTGAGTAAAGTGAAACAGAAAAGAGTGTGTGCATTACAGGGAGTGCAGAATTATTAGGCAAGTTGTATTTTTGAGGATTCATTTTATTTGAGGATTTAATTTGAACAACAACCATGTTCTCAATGAACACAAAAAACTCATTAATATCAAAGCTGAATATTTTTGGAAGTAGTTTTTAGTTTTAGCTATTTTAGGGGATATCTGTGTGTGCAGGTGACTATTACTGTGCATAATTATTAGGCAACAACAAAAACAAATTCATACCCATTTCAATTATTTATTTTACCAGTGAAACCAATATAACATCTCAACATTCACAAATATACATTTCTGACATTCAAAACCAAACAAAAACAAATCAGTGACCAATATAGCCACCTTTCTTTGCAAGGACACTCAAAAGCCTGCCATCCATGGATTCTGTCAGTGTTTTGATCTGTTCACCATCAACATTGCGTGCAGCAGCAACCACAGCCTCCCAGACACTGTTCAGAGGTGTACTGTTTTCCTCCTTGTAAATCGCACATTTGATGATGGACCACAGGTTCTCAATGGGGTTCAGATCAGGTGAACAAGGAGGCCATATCATTAGATTTTCTTCTTTTATACCCTTTCTTGCCAGCCACGCTGTGGAGTACTTGGACGTGTGTGATGGAGCATTGTCCTGCATGAAAATCATGTTTTCTTGAAGGATGCAGACTTCTTCCTGTACCACTGCTTGAAGAAGGTGTCTTCCAGAAACTGGCAGTAGGACTGGGAGTTCAGCTTGACTCCATCCTCAACCCGAAAAGGCCCCACAAGCTCATCTTTGATGATACCAGCCCAAACCAGTACTCCACCTCCACCTTGCTGGCGCCTGAGTCGGACTGGAGCTCTCTGCCCTTTACCAATCCAGCCACGGGCCCATCCATCTGGCCCATCAAGACTCACTCTCATTTCATCAGTCCATAAAACCTTAGAAAAATCAGTCTTGAGATATTTCTTGGCCCAGTCTTGACGTTTCAGCTTGTGTGTCTTGTTCAGTGGTGGTCGACTTTCTGCCTTTCTTACCTTGGCCATGTCTCTGAGTATTGCACACCTTGTGCTTTTGGGCACTCCAGTGATGTTGCAGCTCTGAAATATGGCCAAACTGGTGGCAAGTGGCATCTTGGCAGCTGCACGCTTGACTTTTCTCAGTTCACGGGCAGTTATTTTGCGCCTTGGTTTTTCCACACGCTTCTTGCGACCCTGTTGACTATTTTGAATGAAACGCTTGATTGTTCGATGATCACGCTCAGAAGCTTGGCTATTTTAAGACTGCTGCATCCTCTGCAATATATCTCACTATTTTTGACTTTTCTGAGCCTGTCAAGTCCTTCTTTTGACCCATTTTGCCAAAGGAAAGGAAGTTGCCTAATAATTATGCACACCTGATATAGGGTGTTGATGTCATTAGACCACACCCCTTCTCATTACAGAGATGCACATCACCTAATATGCTTAATTGGTAGTAGGCTTTCCAGCCTATACAGCTTGGAGTAAGACAACATGCATAACGAGGATGATGTGGTCAAAATACTCATTTGCCTAATAATTCTGCACTCCCTGTAGATAGTGCGTCTTTTACAGTATATACAATTCATCTGAAAGAAAATGCACAGCTTATGGTAAATGCCATTATAAGAGTTGCTGCACCACTCAGATCACATTTATTTAAAGAACATGAAACAATGATAATACATGGATTTTTAAGGTACATATGGAAAAAGGAAAGGTCTATATAATACAATGTATAACACAATACACTAAGACCAAAAACCATCCAGTGTGCTTTGACATCTCATTGTAGTTTTAGTCCCCTTTTGTTGCTCTTATGGAAAGTTTTTTTGCTAGACTTTTTATAGTGTGGTGATGTGGATTTTTGCTCATACAGCCACAAGAGCATTAATTAGGTCAGGTTCTGATGTTGGATAGGAAGAGCACAGTTTCAGTGAGGTTCAGGTTCAGGCCATTGCATCCACACTAATCATGAACCTTGTTTTGTTAACAGAGACACTATTCAGCTGGAAGAAGATTGGGCCTAGTTTCTAGTAAAAAAGAATCAAATGCTACAGCATCCAAAACAGTTTGGGGTAGGCCCACATATAGGTGTGTTGTTCCATTGTACATAAACGTTTGGGACTATTGTATATGTGTTTAAGAATAAGCATGCATGGATCTAAAAGATCTAGACTGAATAGACTGAATTACAAAAAATATATGAGAATTTGGTGTTCAGGAGTTCTTATTCCCCAGAGAATTAGATGCAAAAACACATAAAAAATTGTGATTCAGTGACAACTGTATTATAGTTAATTTGCAATTGCTCAGCTAAAATGTTCTACATGCCTGAGGTACTGCTCGAGACAAATTACTTTTTCTGGACAGCTAAACATCAGCCTGAGTGACAGAGGCTTTAACCAACACTTACTCCAACACCTTTGCTTACTCCTTTGACCAGCCAAGTAGAAGTTAACGACAGATCCTCCTGAAGATGCAGTTTTTCTTCAGGCTAACTGAGATTATTGGAAACCAATGGCTTATGCATTTAAGTGCTTTGGTGTTCAGGTTTGAGAAATTTTACAGTTACTTACAGTTTACCAAGCTTCACTGCAGAAACAGACCACTGTCCACTATGAATATGAAAATATGAATGTTACTAAGGATTCAGAAACCATTAATTAAAGTGTGTGGTATACCTTAATTTTACCTTACATGCCTCTCAAAAAGAACTAAAATTAGTGTGAGCATGGTTTCTGCAATAAACCCTGTGTCAATCATTACATAAAAAAAGGGTAGCAAAAAAAAAAACTGCTAGAGATGCACAGTTTTAAAATATAATTCAGAACATGCACAAGGTACAGCCTGAAGTTTCTGGTCCAACTTATATCAAAGGGTAAATTAATCGCTTTGAAAAAGCTACTACTGAAAAAGAATTAAATCATTTCCAGAGACAGACATGAGATTTTGTATACTGGTCAATTTGTGAACTTGCTATTGCTGGACCTTTGAGCAAGACCCTTAAACCTTACACTGGTAGTTAGATCTGTAAAACAAATGAGAGCCAAATGCCACAAATTTAAATATGCAGGGCACTAGGGCAAGATGAGATAGATGCATACCAGCGTTGATTGCTGGCATACCAAACACCTTCAACAAATGCTTTCATAAGTTTATTGAGTATTAATTGATTACTAATGACTGATAATAGCCCATACTTTAAATTCAAAGAGTTTGGGAGATTAATTCTCAAAAATCCTATAACTCTGTGCTCATTACATGATCATTATATGGTCAGTCTAATAGCTGAAAAGGAGTATATATTCTCAAGCAATTGCTAAAGAAAGCTCCTGATAGCAAATCTGATTTTTTCTTTGCACTTCTTAGCTACAGAGCTTAAATCCTGGAATGTGTTCTTTGCCCTGCTAATCAATTGCAAAATCTGTTTCAAACTTCCCTTTTTCTCAAAACAAGAACAATGTACCAAGCTACAACCAGCTACATTTGTGATTGTGACTGCAATCTACAACATGAAGATAGACATACTACATAGACATACTATGCAAACTTGGATAACAGCAATCCAGCCCCATTTTGAAGATATATTAGACAACCTGACTTTATGTAAGAATAAAATATGAAGTTCATATCAGAAATGCATTCTTTTATTTGTTGTTGGAAATATATTAGAGGTTTATACTGTTTGCATCTGTTATAGTCTTTCAGTAAAATGTCTTTCACTGAGGACATCTTAAAACAATCACTGATTCAAAGAGCAACACTGAACAGTGTTTGTTAGTGTTAAAGATGTGATCAGGGTGAGCAATGAATCACTAAATGCATTGGTAAACAATTTGGTGGACGAATTGGTGGAGTCAGTGAATGAATTGAAGGAATCTATGCAGGAATTAGTGAACAAATCAGTAAAGAAAAAAGTAGATGAATCTGTAATAGAAATCGGTGAACATTTAAATGAACTGTTGACAAATCAGTGAATTAATTAGTATGATATAATTCTATTCAATTAAATTCATTTTTAGTAATTTTACCAATGAACATTGTCTCAAAGCAGCTTTACACACACTTAATGTGGTGATAAAGAATGAATAAGATGTTCTTTATAAGTGTAAGTTTGTCCCTGATTAGCGAGCCTGTGGCAACTGTGGCAAGAAAAAATCCCCGAGATGGCAATAGGACGAAACATCGAGAGGAACCAGACTCGAAAGGGAATCCATCCTCATCTGGGTTGCACAAATTTCCATTTATTACAGATAAACAATGTTGAGGTGTGCAGTGATGGTGATCAGAAGCAAACTGTAGTCCTGAGTCAGTGTAGCAGACTGTTGACATTAACTACAGTCCAAATCCAAATCGTCAGAGTTCCTGTTCTTACTCCGTAATTTCATGGATCCCCAGTGCATTGATGAGAAACATCCCCAGCTGCATGGAGTAGCCTCCAGTCGAAGAGAACACCTCTCAGAGGCAGGAGGATGTTTAACTCGACCGAAAAGAGAAAAAAAAGAAAGAGAGAGAGATAGAGAAAAAGAGAGGTGACAGGGAGAGAAGGATATTGATCATTAAATGTCCTTATTGTTGTATAAAAGGTTAGGACACTGTGCAGTTGGGGACTCCGACAAGATTCGCTATGGCAGCATATATAAAAGGGAGAGCCAGAAGGTAACACAAACATGAGGGATCTTTAGGATAAGAGACGACCCACCACATTACCTCTGGTTCCACACCACCTGTCTGGTTCCTCTCAAGGTGTCTTCCTCATAACATCTAAGGGAGTTTTTCCATGCCACAGTCTTACTCATCAGGGATAAATACACATCGTTCACCTTAACTGTTAAATTCTTTAAAGCTGCTTTGAGACAATGTCTGTTGTGAAAAGCGTTATGGAAATAAACTTAACTTGACTTGACTTGACCACTGTCAACAAACCTGAGTGAACGTGTGAATGTGGGGGGACAACAGCATACAAATATCCCAGTTCACAGAACACTTCATATCCATGATCCCTCCAGATCTGCTTCTTTACCTAAGAAAATCTACTGATAAAATACTTGAATAAATAAATATGTTTTCAGCCTGAACTTGAACACTGACACTGTGTCTAAATCCCGAACACTGATTGAAAGGCTGTTCCACAACTGTGGGACTTTATAAGAGAAAGATCTGCCCCATGCCGTAGTCCTAATTATTTGAGGTACCAACAAATAGCCTGCACCTTTTGATCTAAGTACATAAGGAACATATTGGTACAGAGGTTCACTCAGATACTGCAGCGCAAGACCGTTTAGTGCTTTATGCCTCAGTAGTAGTATTTTATAATCAATGCGAAATTTAAGTGGGAGTCAGTATAGGCTGATTAAAACAGGGGTGATGTGCTCATATTTTCTAAATCTAGTAAGGACTCTTGCTGCTACATTCTGAACTAACTAAACAAACAACTGAACACACAAAAAGTAAAGCGTTACAAGTCAGTGAATTAATAGATACATTGATTATTGTATGAACTTGTCCACAAATCACTTAGTACAATATATCTAATAATAAATTGTCGAATTTTTAAAATGAATCTGCAAATGGAGCAGTCGGCATGACCTATTTTATCCTGGCAGACACCCAAAAATGACTAAGCCTGAAAAAGCCTTAACAGACAATCAGCTGCCAGATCCAGATACAACAATGACCAAATGAATACATTATTAATACTACAAATAATAATGCAACACATATACACACAAACACACACAACATACTTAAGCAATTTTTTAGAGGAAAGGTTCAACCTGTAGAGGACAACCATGTAAGTATATTATCGATGAAAGCAAAATAACTCATAACAGTAAATCATTTTCCAGGAAAGTCATCTCATCTGTTCCAACTATTTGCTTCCTTGTTTAACAGACTCTGCACCTTTTCCAAACAGATGTGTAGTTCATCTTCTAGA
Organism: Silurus meridionalis; assembly: GCF_014805685.1. Classification (NCBI taxonomy): domain Eukaryota; kingdom Metazoa; phylum Chordata; class Actinopteri; order Siluriformes; family Siluridae; genus Silurus; species Silurus meridionalis. The sequence goes on from NC_060898.1 coordinate 13,691,497, forward strand.
ATATGTGTTTTTATTTCACCTGTAGCAAAAGCACTGCATTTTATGAAGCGTATGGTTTTAACGCACATCTCTTTTCCACCGCAGAGTCTCATAATGAGGCCAAAGTGGAGCTAATGGCACAATAAAAGGCACCATCACGTCCCTGCGCATCTGATTTGTATCGCATTAGGATCAACCACTGGCGCCAGTCGCCACTATCTAAACAAAATCATCACTGCTGCGTGTGTGCGTGTATGTATCGTGTAATAGCGCACTAATACTTATTTTTTACAGTATCAAGCTGTCATTAATACACTATTTGATGAATACACTATAATTTACAGTTCAGTGCATATCACTTAATGCAGTTAGGATCGATGCCCATCTGACCAAAGATCCTGGCAACATTGGAAGCAAAGTAGGAGAATTTACAATTGGATATGACAACAGTCTATCAGTAAACACCATTCCCACACTTAGTTACACATCCACACATGGATAAATTATGGGCAATTTTAGTGTCTGCATAATTCTATAAAAAAAAAGGGGAAACATTAAAAAAAAAAAGGTCTCAGAACCAAATCCAGGCCCCTGTGTTCACCACATAAAACTCCAAATCTAACAACAATCTCATTGCAGTAGGCTTTGTGACATCATCAATAGCCATGAAGAAAAAAATAATAATAATGTTACCACCCTATTGCTGATATTTTCCAATAATAACATTCACAAAAATTTGTCATTTTCCAATGATGTCAGTTTAGTATTGTGAAACATTCCTGGTATCAGTAATTTCCTTCACCAGTCTCTTTTCTCTCTCTCTCTCTCTCTCCACATACAGTTACAAATAATTTTTGTTCCCATAACTTATAAAAAATTCAGTGTTATTAACAGCGAATTGTTCATCTATTACTGTGTTTATATTATATGCCGCATCTACCATACAAGTTTGTCTAAATTAGCTGTCATTATGGAAAAGATAACATACCAGAATGAAAACAAACCTGTGATTTTATCCTGGCAGACACCCAAAATGACTAAGCCTGAAAAGCCTTAACAGACAATCAGCTGCCAGATCCAGATACAACAATGACCAAATGAATACATTATTAATACTACAAATAATAATGCAACACATATACACACAAACACACACAACATACTTAAGCAATTTTTTAGAGGAAAGGTTCAACCTGTAGAGGACAACCATGTAAGTATATTATCGATGAAAGCAAAATAACTCATAACAGTAAATCATTTTCCAGGAAAGTCATCTCATCTGTTCCAACTATTTGCTTCCTTGTTTAACAGACTCTGCACCTTTTCCAAACAGATGTGTAGTTCATCTTCTAGAATATGTGTTTTTATTTCACCTGTAGCAAAAGCACTGCATTTTATGAAGCGTATGGTTTTAACGCACATCTCTTTTCCACCGCAGAGTCTCATAATGAGGCCAAAGTGGAGCTAATGGCACAATAAAAGGCACCATCACGTCCCTGCGCATCTGATTTGTATCGCATTAGGATCAACCACTGGCGTCAGTCGCCACTATCTAAACAAAATCATCACTGCTGCGTGTGTGCACGTGTATGTATACGTGTAATAGCGCACTAATACTTATTTTTTACAGTATCAAGCTGTCATTAATACACTATTTGATGAATACACTATAATTTACAGTTCAGTGCATATCACTTAATGCAGTTAGGATCGATGCCCATCTGACCAAAGATCCTGGCAACATTGGAAGCAAAGTAGGAGAATTTACAATTGGATATGACAACAGTCTATCAGTAAACACCATTCCCACACTTAGTTACACATCCACACATGGATAAATTATGGGCAATTTTAGTGTCTGCATAATTCTATAAAAAAAAAGGGGAAACATTAAAAAAAAAAAGGTCTCAGAACCAAATCCAGGCCCCTGTGTTCACCACATAAAACTCCAAATCTAACAACAATCTCATTGCAGTAGGCTTTGTGACATCATCAATAGCCATGAAGAAAAAAATAATAATAATGTTACCACCCTATTGCTGATATTTTCCAATAATAACATTCACAAAAATTTGTCATTTTCCAATGATGTCAGTTTAGTATTGTGAAACATTCCTGGTATCAGTAATTTCCTTCACCAGTCTCTTTTCTCTCTCTCTCTCTCTCTCTCTCTCCACATACAGTTACAAATAATTTTTGTTCCCATAACTTATAAAAAATTCAGTGTTATTAACAGCGAATTGTTCATCTATTACTGTGTTTATATTATATGCCGCATCTACCATACAAGTTTGTCTAAATTAGCTGTCATTATGGAAAAGATAACATACCAGAATGAAAACAAACCTGTGATTTTATGCTGCACTACTGGCACCAGTCAAGACCTTCTGACCAATCGAAATCCAGATTTTAAAAGCACTGTATTATAAAATATAATAATGATAATAATGATAATAATAATTATAATAATAAGGTTCCTGAATTGTTTAGAATACATTGTCTATTATAAAAATCGCTCACACAATGTCTGAATTAAACGGAATGTTTAAATGGAAATGTTTGTGTTCCGAAACCATTGTGATTTTACTAGTTGTTCAAGAAAAAAAAAAATTTATGATGCAACATACAGTAGCTCTGTACACAAAGTAGAATCTCTAAAATAAATGAACAAAACAATGCCATGAGTTTTGTTTTTTTATTTGTTAAAATTCCAAACCACCCGAACACTAAATGTTTCACAGTCAGTAGTGTGGTCTTTTGATGAATCTTCAGAAACTTCACAGAGCCTAGGACAAGATTGTGGCAACGCCAGGCGTAATTAAATACAAAATACAACAGTTTATTGATCTATCGGCCTATATGCTGGCCAATATAATGATGGAGTGTTATTTTACATACAACAATGGCCTCACTGTTGCCTGAATGAATGGCACCACTTCCAGGATTTCGTCATAAATGCAGTTACTCCGTAAAGTTTGAGATAAATACTTCACCCGAAGTTTCACTTTAATTGTTCCTATAAATCCTTTCCTAATGCTTCCTGACTGAGTTCATGCATTATCACCTTTCCTACCATGTATGTGTCCTCACTAACATTTCTCAAGTCTTGCATAAACACACTAGCAAGAGGCATGTTGCTTGCTTGTTGCTTTACGTTTGACTGAAATGTTCGAGTAGTTTGCTTCATTTACATTTGCTAAAACTTTTTTGTCATAGGTATCAGCATTGTTAATTCCATTCAAGCATTTTTTAGTTTTGATGTCTCTCATAAAATAAAATTGTACAAGTTTTTATTCCAGTTTGGCAAGTCAAACAATAAATTGGAGCTAACTGATAAAGTTTCAAGTGGGGAAGTGAAGAAACATCGAACCACAAACACCACAGGATTGTTCAGAACTGTTTGTAGTTTATGCTTTACCAAATCATACTTATTATGCATTTATAAAATCAAAATTTAGCTGTGTTCATACAAAATGAATGCTCACTTGTCACTTGCTAGTGTAAACATACAGTAGGTTATGGCCTACTTAGTTGTTCCGCTATCATTAATTACTTTAATTTAGGAATTAAAATGACTAAATCACACTCCATAGCTAAGCTGACGTGTGTCTGAATTTCCAAACATTAGACATGTCATGGTTAAATAGGCTAAATAAGTAAATAGACTATTTGTTTGTCAATACATTTGGCCTACTGCATGGTTTCACTGGAGCATAGCATTTGTTAAGGAAATGAAAACTTCAAAAGCACTGTGATTACGAGAGATGTGGGAAATCCGTCTGATAAACCAGACACATGAGAAGTGTCGCAATTTATTAGCCATGTTCATCCGGTTCCCACACAAATGAAGGCACACATAACCGAAGGCTTATCTGGCCACACACAGTAAAAATCAAGCCTAGGATGTGAAGATCGCATGAGGCTACATGTTTGTTTTAACTTAGCTAATGAATATGCATCATGAGACCTCTGTTAGTTCCGGTACATGTTTTGACCTTGTGGATATGGAGTTCAGATTAACATTAGTGATAACGCAGCAGTCCTTGACCAGCATGATTTCTGAAGAAATTTCATTGCTAATCTGATCGGGAATCCGAGCAGAAACGCTGCACTCCGGATCTGACATTGCGCTCCAGTCTTTATCTGTGCAATGAATTTCCTTTGAAAATTTTAAACTTTTCCCTGGACTGCGGTCTGGTCCTTTGCCGTTAGTCATATTGATGAAAGATGATTCAATGACGCTAATCCTGGTGGAGGTGTTGCTTCTGGCTAGTCTGTCATGCCGCTTTAGTAAATGCTGCCGAATAATCCTTCGAAACGTCAATCTAAAGTCTCGGATGCGATAGGCGTAAATGAAGGGGTTCACCACTGAGTTTGCATGAGATAGAATAATGGCGAGGTACATTATCCAGAGTGGGGGGCGGGGGCATTTCGGACAGAATAACGTGAAGCAGTTGATGATGTGCAGAGGAAGCCAGCAGACAGCAAACAGTCCGACAATAATGGCGAGTGACTTTGCGGCATGGACCTCTCTCTGCAGTGTCGAGCGAGACGATGAGGATGAGGACGATCCCTCACTGTGGCTGTACGATGTCTTGTGCTCCATCTGCCTGAGCTGCCGACGAGCCGCCATAAAGATCCGAGCGTAGATGACCAACATGGCCACCAATGGCATTAGGACACAGACGAAGAAGTTGAAGTAAACCATGTAGTCCATGGAGACCACGCGCTCAAACAGACACTCAGTCATGCCGGGAGGACACGAGCTGTTGGTGATGTTGGTGCTGGGCATGTGCCAACCGAGCATCGGTGTCAGACCAATGATCACAGATAAGATCCAGCACAGACAGATAATTCCGTTAGCTCTCTGATTCGTCACCAAGCTGTTGTATCTGCAACACACATTCATAAAACAATGCTTTTAAATTATATCACATATAAAAAATCTAAATCTGATAATAAATGCACAAATATTTTAATTACATTAATCAACTTTTATCTATACATAAAAAATACATATATCTTAAAAATATATAATAAATTGTTATAGCATTTTTTATGATGCAGTGTATTATAATAAAATATATAAATAAATAGTATCTTAAGTATATTAAGTAAGTATATTATACAAATATATATAAGTTTCAGCATTTCTATATGTTGTAAATTAAGTACTCATTATTTACTGAAAACAGGAGTGATTTAGCTCACAGTCTTTAAAGCATTAATGTACAATTAAATATCTAATTTACTATTTACTCTGCCCAGTCTTTTGACCAAAGAGTGCAACATTGACTCCAAAGTCAAGCAGAATGGTCTGGTAATGTCTTGTATCTTTGTAATACAAAATACAACAAGAAGGTGTTATTGTGCAGCGGTGCCCCTACGCCTGCTAATCCTTGGCTGTCTGTTACACACTGCTGTTTATATACAGCAAAGGAAAGTTGTTAAAAATCACACCATTATCACTGGGACCCTTCGTTCTAACCAGTGTGCACAACAGACAGCTGTGCTGCATATATCTTTTCCCAAATGGCCTTTTGCTGGCAACCGCTCACATAATCTAGATCCTCAATGGGGATTCTGAGATCTCCTTCCCAGAAGACAGCACAGAGGATCATCTGAAACAGTCTCACACATTCAAGCCTGAGAACCGGGAGAACCTCACCCAATCAACACCTCCTGCAGCCTCCTGAACACCTGAACTGTATGACCTGCACTGACTGCTACAGAAATTCTCTTCACAAGAACAGCTTTACCTCAAATATCTCATATCTAATACTCATATCTCATATCTAATACTAAACTTTATTACTTCAAAGTCAGTTAATCCTGCTTTCTGCCCAGGCAATGTGTTTCAGGCTTATATCTGAAAGCCTGCAATGTTCAGAAAATGTGTAGAAAATATCGGACTGTTTAATGTTGAGGTGTTGATCTGTTTGGATGTTTGCTTCAACATTCTCTTCATTCCCAGGAAAAACCTTAACCCAAACAAAAATTCTTAAAATGTATTCAGTCAATCAAGACATTTTCAATGTATAACGTTTATTTATTATTCCTCTTTTACCCTCGGATAAGATATAATGCAAAAATTATCCATAGGGAATTTAAACCACCAAGATTTTAATTCCAGGATTAGAGTCAGGAGTTATTTTCAATAGGGTTGTTGAAATAATCAATATCTGGATTTAAGATCAGGCTTTTAATCTTTTTAAAATCCCTAAATCCCTAAATCAAGAGTTATAGTCTGATTTATATTAAGTTTGTAATCTCGCATACCAATGTAGTTTTATTCATTGCCAGAGGCTCAAAGCACTTTTGTACTTGCTCTGGACAAGGGAGTCTGCTAAATGCCGTAAATGTAAATGAGATGTAAATGTAACAGCTATTATCTAAAGGAATAAATAGGTACAACACAATAAAAGTATACATTAATTTCATTTTTTTTATTCTGCATTATTTCTTTTTATATGTATCTCCCTTTCCACTGATTTAATCTAAACTACGTAAAAACATCTAACATTCAAAAATCACTCAACCCAGCGAAGAAAGTCTAGTACAAATAATACAGACTTGGCAACCCTAAAAGCCTTGGACATCTTCACACTTTTATTGATAACATTTAGGGTTCGTCTGATTTACACACAGCTTGCAACATTTTATCAGACTATTACATTTACTTAAAAAAAGTAATTTTGCACAGAATGCACTGTTTACAAAATTAAATAAGAAAGTCTTATCTGATTATTCTGCATTTTTAAACAAGGTGAGAACTTGTCATGCCTTTAAAATAACACCATCATTTAATTGTATGAAAATGTCAGAAACATAAATTAATTATTTAGTATATGTTTAACATTTCATTTTTAACAGTGCATAGTTATCAGCATGAATGCATTATAAAAATATCAGTTTTCTATGTTTTACAATGTTTTTTGTTTGTCAATGTTTTTTTAAATGTTCTAGGTATAAATAATCACAGCTGATTTAATTTGTTCTACTGTGGGTATAAATACATAACTGCACAAACAGAAACACTGTATAAGGATAAAATGTCTCGCTTTCAGTGTAAAACAAAAATTATTTTAATTATAAATTATAAAACTATTGTAGTGAAAGTGACTGGAGTAGCAGAGTGACATGGAATGCTTTGGCAGTTTAGCATCTATCAGAAGTAAATATAGTAGCAATTATAAAAATTGACAAGTGCAGATAAATATATGTAAGTATATGTACAGCATGTAATACATACAGTATCTCACAAAAGTGAGTATGTCCCTCACATTTCAGCAACCATTTAAGTATATCCTCTTAAGGGACAATACTATAGAAATAAAACTCTAAGATATACTTGAGAGTAGTCAATGTGCAGCTTGTATAGCAGTATTGATTTAGTGTCCTGTGAAAATAACTCAACATACAGCCATTATTGTTCAAATAACTGGCAACCAAAGTAAGTACACCCTAAGTGAACATTAAGATTTAGTGTGAGGACCATTGTTATCTAGCACTGCCTTAATCCTCCTGGGCATGGAATTTACCAGAGCTGCACAGGTTGTTGCTGGGATCCTTTTCCACCCCTCCATAATGGCATCACCATGCTGCTGGGTGTTAGACACATAGTGCTTCTACACCTTTCACTTGAGGATGCCCCACTGGTGCTCAATAGGGTTCAGGTCTGGAGACATACTCGGTCTGCTACACTGACTCAGGACTACAGTTTGCATTTAAACATCATCACTGCACACCTCAACATCGTTTAGCTGTAATAAATGGACATTCGGTGCCACCCAGATGAAGATGGGTTCCCTCTTGTCTGGTTTCTCTCAAGGTTTCTTTCTCATGCCATCTCAGGGAGTCTTTTCTTTGCCACAGATGGCACCGGCTTGCTTATTAGGGCCAAACTTACATTTGTAAAGAACAATCTTATTCATACTTTCTTACCACATTATCTGTGTAAAGCTGCTTTGAGACAATGCATATTGTTGAAAGTGCTATACAATTAAAAGAAACTGAATTGAATGTAATTACTTGGCCACTCCATCACCTTCAGCAAAGCAGTTGTCATCTTGGGGGTGTGGGGGTCGTGTTCATGTTGGAAAACTGCCATTTAGACCAGTTTCTTAAGGGACAGCATCATGTTCTGCTTCAGAATGTCACAGTACATGGTCGAATCCATGTTTCCCCTTAATGAACTGCAGCTCCCCAGTACCAGCAGCACTCATGCAGCCCCAAAACATGATGGTACCCCAACATGCTTGACTGTAGGCAAGACATAATTTTCTTGGTACTTCTCATAAGGGTGTCGCCACACAAGCTGGACACCATCTGAGCCAAACAAGTTTATCTTAGTCTCATCAGTTTACAGGACATGGTTCCAGTAATTGATGCTCTTGGACAGTTTGTCCTCAGGTAACTGTTTGTGGGCTTTCTAGTGAGCCAGCTTTAGAAGAGGCTTCTTTCTGGGACGATGGCCATGCAAACTAACTTGTTGCAGTGTGCAGCGTATGGTTTGAAGAATGACAAGTGGACCTTCCACTTCTGCAACCTCTAAAGCAATGCAGGCAGCGCTTATTCGTCTGTTTTTTGAAGCCAGCTTCTGCACCTGACGCACATGAGGACTCAACTTCTTTGATCGACCCTTGCGAGGCCTGTTCCGAGTGGAACCCATATTTGAAAACCTCTGTATGACCCTGGCCACTGTACTGTCACTCAGTTTCAGGGTGTTACAGATCTTCTTAAAGCCTCTGCCATCTTTGTGGAGAAGAACAATTCCATGTTGAACATACAGTGGTCAGTATGAGAGAATTATACTCAAAGCACTAAATTTGAACTGCTCTCATTCAAGATACAGGTATTCCTTTGCTTACGATGGAGATACGTTACGACGACCCCATCGTAAGTCAAATATATTGTCGAATATTTAAGTTGAAGATGGTACTATGACTGTGACAGCCTTTCCTGCTTCATGCTGATTTATAATGTTCATTTTCTGCTCCAAACTGGTGCCTTCTTTTTTCTCACTACCAGCTAGAAACATACTTGGGTGCTTTGAAGACGTGCTTTTATAACTATAAATGCTGTTTGAAACCGTTTGAAACAGAAAAAAATGCACATTAACACTGAGAGAACTTTACTCCTTTGACCGCTAGCGAGAGTGGGGCATTCCAACTGCACATCCAATGTATCATACAATGTATGCTGCTGCCTGTGCCTGTTGCGCAAAATGTAAAATATTTGTAATATTTTGTTGTATCGCTATCCTCATCGTAAGATCGGAAAAATCGTAAGTCGAACCATCATAAAACGGGGACCATCTGTACACACATTTGTATGGTCCTATCAATCAGACAAAAACATGAACATGATGAATAGGACATGTGGCTTTGCATGGTTGAACGACATACAGATGTTATCACTTTTACTCACTTTTGTTACCAGATATTTTTCACAAGAATGGGTTGAGCTATTTTCAGAGGACAGTAACTCTATACTGCTATACAAGCTGCACATTGACTACTATAAAATATATACAATTTTAATTTTTATAGTATTGTCCTTTGAGAAGATACACTAAAATGGTCGCTGAAATGTGAGGGGTTGACTCACCTTTGTGAGATACTGTATGTATATATATATATATATATATATATGTATGTACAGCAAATAAATATAAGGGCTATAGCAGTGAATTGTGTATGCAAATATTTGTGCAAAATCTATGGAAGGCACAATGTGTGTAGAGAATAAAGGGTATATAAATTTACAATATGAAATATGTTTATTGTAAGTACACCTGTACATCACAGTGTTTATACAGTATTCTAGCAGGGTAGTGTATAGTACTTTAATGGTGGATGAAAAAAACCTGGCCCTGAACCTGCTGCTTCTGGTGCGTATGTTCCTATATCTCCTTCTTGATGGCAGGAGGTTAAACAGTTTGTGACTGGGATGTGAGGAGTCCTTGATGATGTTGTGAGCTCTGCTGTGGTGAAGGTGCTCAATAGCAGGTAGTTGTGTGCCAGTGAAGTGTTGGGTGGTTTTGAGGGCTTTACGTTTACACACAGTGGAGCCTCCACACCATAAGGTGATGGAGTTGGTCAGGATGCTCTCATTGATGCAGCAGTCAAAACTCAGCTTTACTGCAGCTGTCCTGAATTCCTGTATGTTCTTGGGGTGTTTTGCCTTCAATGTTGCCTTTAGCAGGTGAGATATATTCTGAAATTGATTCAAGCCAAGTGATTCACTTGGCCATTGCAAAACACTCTACTTCTTTAAAATGGGGTTCGAATTATGGTTTGAAGCATTTGGCTGTCTCTGAGCAGATAATATAGGCCTTCTGAATTCATCCGGCTGCTTTGACTAATAAATAAAGTAGAACTAGTTCTATTGGCAGCTAGGGGTGTAATAATGCATAGTGACCTGATGCATCGCAACGCGCATAGGGGTAATATGTGACATCAGCATTCTATTATTTATGCTTGTAATGCAAATGCACTGTCTGAAATCAAGTAGTTGAAAATGTGCACAACCTATAGACCTAAAATATATGTTTTATACATTAAAACAATTGCATGACCACATTATAGTGATTAAAAGGAACTCTGGTAGCTTTAAAACAACAACATGGCGCACTTCTGTGACCTATGCAAAAGGCTATGAAAATCAGACTGCCTTTTATGTTTATGTTTATGTTTCAGACAAAGTAGGTAGGTCAGACATTTTGTTTATTCGGTCAAAAAAGCTGGAGGAATTTAGACATTTGTTGATTGATTTTTGAGGTATGGTGAACCTTTAGTATATTTTGTTAAGAATATCAAGCGTATGTAGATATCGATTTGAATTATTTTAATTTAGTTTTAAACAGACAGAACACATTGTTTTGCATTATATAAGTTTTTTTAAACACAATTGTTTTTCAGTCACATTTTGTTCTAATTGTTTTTGAGAATGAAAATGAATCTAATCATGTGTGGGGTGTATCTTTACACTGCATCGACAGCCATACTTGCCTACACCATAAACATTGATACCTCAGTAAGCCTTATATAAGCCTGTTCCAGCTTTTCTTTATAATTTTTTTTACTTTCTATAATTAAGATAGATGTTGTTTTTGGCTCATTTGTTCATAGGGTGTTCGTCCATAATTGAATGTATGTTTATTTTTTTTAAGATGTTTTTAGCAATCTCTCCTTTGGACATCTTCCTGTGGTAACCTTCTATATTTAGTCTGGTGAAAGCTTCTCTTTATTGTTGGCCCTGGTACAGATATCTATACCTCCTAAATGTTCTTGACTTTGAAATCAACAAGACAATTTATCTGCTTACTTATAATATACTTGAAATAGAGAAGGATTAACACACACATTGCTGAACAGCATCTGAACAGCCAGCTCTCCAGTTACTTGAACAAGGAAGGGGACCACAAATTAAAAAGTGCTGTAATTCCTATGCCATTCACCCAATTAAAAGCTGGGGGTCTCCACCAATATACTGTGGTAGACAGCTAAAATAACACTCAATTTGAAAATATTTAAGTAATTTTATCTCAACAAGTTGTACCTTTAAGCAACATACACTAGTATAATGTAGCATATTGTAGAGTAAAGTTAATCATGGTGAATATCAACATCAAGATAATAAATAAATTGCGTTGTGATTACATGATCAGTGTCTTGTGTTACAAATGAATAAGATGTACTGCAACTTCAAAGCCAATCAAAAGAAAAGGAACACAAATCTCACCTGAGTGGGATCTTGATGGCGATGTAGCGGTCAACTGCGATGGCCAGCAAGCTGAAAATGGAACTCTGCGTGAGCACGAGTACGAAGCAGGCAATGAACAAACATCCATGGAAGTGACTGCAAAAGCCAGTGCTGATAATGATGGAGAAAGGGATGGCAAGGAGGCCCACAGCCACATCGGCCGCAGCCAGGGACACCACAAAGTAGTTGGTGATACTCTGGAGGTTGCTGTTGAGGCTGACGGCCCAGCACACCAGCACATTTCCCGCCACGGCCAAGGCAGCAATTAGCAGCTCCAGGCTGATGTAAAAGGCAATTGCGCTGCTATCCATGCCGGCTGTGGTGTGGCAGGTGTGGTGTGGGACTGAAAGCTCACAGTGGCACTCATCGCTAAGCCACGGAGCTCCAAGCTCAAGGATGAGGACAGTCTGAGTAGCAGGGCTGGAGAGACTTCAACCCTCCCTTAATATAATATGCATGCTGTTTCCTTTACACCAGTGTTGTTAGTCCTCCTGACTTCGTTCTTGTTTTCCAACCTTCCTGTTCCTTTTCTTCTCCCAGACTGACGTCGAGGAACAGACGCTTCAAGAGAAGGTCACTAAACCCTGCAGACAGAACAATCACATCTGGAGAATCAGCCTTACTCCAAGGGTCAAAAAAGCAATGATTCTCTGAAACAGAAGGTCATTTTCCCACCATCCATATCCAGACCATCCTAAAGGCCAACAATATGGGTGTATTTTAAGACACAGGATTTTTTTTTTTAAATATCTGCAGTTCATCACAAGACCAGGAAGTGTGCATTTGACCTCTGCAGCAATTGTGCTATTATTGGCTTAGCAATTCAAAAAATGATTATTTTATGCTCACATTCACATGAATCTTTTGGCAGTGTGGACCTGAACTCTGAAATGACTCAGGCTTTCTCCTAACACCATAAATCATTAAATTACACAATGCACCGTTGTTCCTGTTACTCGATTATGCCCCCAAAACAAATAGCTCATGTCCTCTGATATCTCATTTGTGCTTCTCTTCCTTTGATTTCAAAACCAAGCCTCAATCACATAATGACATGCTATGATGATATGTCCTTTATCTGTCCAAGGTAAAAAAAAAAAAGAAAGAAAGAGAGCAAGTAAGAGAAAAACAAATAGAAATGCTGATAGGTTTGTCACCGTGTTTTGACCTTTGTGAGTTCATTTTAAATCTATTTTTACCTTTGCGAAAAACTCAAACAAAACAAAAAATCAGCACAATACACCAGTAAGCTACCAGTAACCAGTAAGTCAAACTTGTTTTCTATTAGACCATTTTTGACACAAAATCTTCTGCTTTCAGCTTCCTGTGTCAAAAGAGCATTTTAAACGGGGACTTTCCATACAGTGGCTCGAAAAACACACATGCCACCTCAAAGAGCAAAAGAGAATATAGAATAATGTTCAAGCATAAAGTATGATCCTAATAATAACACTTTCTGTTATTTATTAAACCAATTCTGAGGTAAATTTTCAGAGATAGGAAGAATTTAGATGTTACAAACCCAACTATGTGTAATTAGATCTCACTCATGTTCACTCAAACATGCTTCTAACTTTTATTTTTTGAAAAAGGTGTTTGAAAAAGGTTCATTACATTTTATAGTGCACCTAATGAGAAGTGCATTAGATGCATGATAGTAGTTTCCTTTGAGGTCTTAGCACTAGTATAATTGTGTTATAAAAGAAAGCGTAGTTCTGGGTATAATAAATGTTTAGTGCTGTTCATATTATGTCCAAAGTGAACTCAATTTGTAAGATTATTTAAATGCATATTTACTTAATAACAGTAATAATAAAGCTTGTCCTGCATTAATACCAGGACTTGTATTCACATTCAGCTCATACAGAATGCTGTTTATCTGTCACCTTCGACACTGTAGCAATTTATAGTCACTCTGTCTGTTGTCACACAGAAGAGGATGCGTTTCCCTTTGAGTCAGGTCTCTTTCTGATACCTTAGGTGGTAGTTCCTCTTCACTACATATGTATGCTTATTCATTTCTGTTTTACGACAGTGTATATTGTCAAAAATGTGATATTAGTAAAAACAGATCTAAAAACTATTTTATGTAACTGAGTTCTTGTGTCTTTGAATGTGGTTTACTGGCATGACTCATGAAATAACAGGCCACTGATACCTTCAACCAGCAATAGTGTGTAAGAAACTGTGACGTTTCTCGAAGCGAGTACAGAATTACCATGTAAATAGTATTAAAGCATTATAATAATAACTTCATACATACAGATATTACACTATATTGTATGTAATAAATGCACACATATTAGGAAAGTGCACTATAATTAGATTTTTAAAAGTAAGATAATGCATATTTTTTTTAAGTGGTCTGTGCACTCGAGTTTTTGCTTCTGTTTTGTACTGATAAGTGAATAACCATTACTTAAGGAAGCAACACTGCACATATCCATTCATTCAAATAACCACAAGAGATAAATATGACACGATGATGTCAGTGACATTTCTGAGCGACACTTTACATGACTGTCATACGGGCTTTAGGGTTAGGGCTTATGAAATATGTCTTTTTATGCCTCTGAAATACAGCTTCTGAGACGCACACACAAAACAACACTGACACCTAAAGTTGTCAAGGTGACCTCTAATTTTCAGCTAAACTCTGAATTTCTGCACTCGAGCCAATTTTGAGATTAACCCTGATTCTGAAATCTCCTGAAAAGCTCAAAGGAAAAGTTGAAAAGGTTGGAATGGTAGAAACCACACAATGTTTCTTTACCCTAAGTATATTTAATTGGCTGAGACATGTTTAGTTTGCTTTTTTATTGCACTGATGCTATAGAATTAAGCCAATGCAGCTTATACATTGAAATAGATTGCAAATAAATGATTTATAGGAAAATGCTGCAATTGTGTACAGCACCTTTACACTTGTAAGTTCAAAGTAAAACATTATCACAATAATTATTACTTTTAGAATATAATTTTGCTTTAGGCAGGCAGGACCTTATGGTGCAGAGTTACACCATTTTGAGAAGGACTATTCTTTTCTAAGTTTTAAACAAATTTGGACCTGATTACGATCATGATTATATACAAAAATGTAATAATTAGTTGAATTAATAATTTTCTTAACACTATTAGAGCTGCACCCGAGAAACAGAGGATATTAACTGCAATGTGTTATATATCATTAATTATATTCTGCACCTTCTTTACTGTCACTCCACATACAATTCATGTGTAATAATGATCCTTATAGTAGGCAGCATTTTTGGTAATAATTAGTTTTGCCTGGACATTTATAGAAGGATGTGTGAGGAGATGCTTCCATAATTCTATTTCCTCTACCCTGACCATTTGAAAAACAAGATTGGATCAGTCTCCTACAGTACAATCAATATATTGGGATTCTTTATAACAGTGTGCTTAACCAGTAAAAAAGTATTTTAACCTGAGTGAGCCACAGACACAGTCATTTAGGAATTTTTGAACAAAATTACACAAGATTTTCTCAACATAGAAATTTCCCACCTTTTTTTTTTTTACATTGTGGGTTCCCTGAGAAAACGTTTTTTCATCTTAGATGCTACAAAGATATGAATAATTTCCCATCGATGTCATGTGGAACAAATTTGCTTCCATCAAAGCGTTTTCAAGCAACCAAAAAGGGCTATTTATTGCCTTGCTATGACAAGTCACGGTTCTGTGATGTATATCCAGGGGTTATGTGAATTAATTGGTTTTGTACATGGTTTCGTTTAGTTATTCATTATTCATATTACAGTAATTGGGAATATCATCATCTAATAACATATTCCGCTTATTAGATTCAATTTCACTTTATTGTCCTTGTGCAAAGTACAAGTACAGAACCAGTTACATTAGGTTTATTTAATTCTCATAGCTGAAATGGAAGATGTGAATCTTATGTGACAAAACATGTCGAATGTGTTTACTTTATTCAAACTGAAATTGGAAAATGAAATCCAATGAGAGATGTTAATATGATCAACAGTATGATCAGTCTACATCGGAATTCATGGATCATCAAGAATAACGCAAAATAATGATTAAGCTTCAATATGTTGCCCCATTTTTATTTATATTTTATATCGTTTTCAAAATTAAATCTGTGCAGCGGTCACAGGGGGCCACTTGGAAATTCTTTTTAACCTCAGGCTGCTTGACGTTTGACAACCTGTGCTCTGAAAGAACCTGTGCTGGTGCACAGTGTCCATCTGTATCACCTTTGCAATCTTAGCAATCAGCCCTTAGGCTAAGGAACTCCCTGCTTTTATGACTGGTGTCTCATAACCATCTGGTTCTCCTGCACTGTCTTTCTTGTCTTTGGCTCAAAAAATCCAATCCAGTCTGCAACATAACTGGACCATGCAGTGGGATGTCAAAGGAGTGTCCTTTTTTTTCTTCATTTTACCTGATGAAGTAAATGTCATTGTACAACAGCTTTCAATATGAAAATACGAGAAGAATAATGACAACTCGAAGGATTTTCAGGTAAAAAAAAAAAAGGTACTGATCTTCATTTTTATTATTGTTTGTTGTTGACGTTCTTCTTCTTTATCATCTTTTCTTCTTCTTCTTCTTCTTATTATTATTATAAAAGAACACTTCACTAATAAAGATATGATCTATTCAGAATCAGAGTAGCATCTCTTCTCCACGCATCTACCACACATTTTTTTCAATCCACTTTATCGACTGAACGCTGCACTTTTTCTTGATCAACATCAAAAATCATCAAACAGAAACTAGACAGTAACTCTGACCCTGCAGCCAAAACAGGCATCATAGACGTACTGAGTAATAAAAACAGTACTCACCTCCGTGCTCAGAAGAAGAAGAAGAGGAAGAAGAGGAGAAGAATCTCCAAAAAAAAAAATGTCGGAAACTCTTAAAGTTCGTCCAACATAGCAAATGGCTTAAATGCGTTAATGAGTCCCATTTTCATTAGAATTTTTGTTTATTTTTTTCCAATGAAATCTGTGCAAAATAACGACCGGAAACTCTTAAAGTTCGTCCAACATCCACAGTGTGTATAAATCCTTGTGGGTGCGTTACATCCATTCCATCTGGAGATCTCCTCTGTGTAAAATTCCGGGTGCGCGCACTTCTATGTGCGTGCGTGTGCGCTTGTGTGTGTGTGTGTGTGCATGTGCATGGTTGTGTGTTTCGCAGGCTATGTCTTGAACCGCAACCCCCTCCCCCACACCCCCAACCCTCAGGCTACATTATGTCAAACTGTAGTTTGCGTTACTTGTTTTTGTAATCAGCCCACTTCAAGCACACGTTCTCTTCACGTCCTTATTTAAATACTAATAAAGAACAGTTGACAAAACCTCAAAACACGAAAGGGGAAGTGAAATTGAAGGAAGAATTGCAGCAATTAGAAACCTGATTGTCTTTGTTTAAACTCTGATCAAAGCAGGATGATTATTGCGCCAGTGCGCAGCCGCAGGGCGCACAGTGAAGTGTAATGTAGTGTAGTGTAGTGTGGTGTTTGTGCAATACAGTGTAGTTAAGCACAATGCAATGCACTTTAGTGTACCAGCCTGAATAGCGTGAAAAGGCTTTGCCTCGTGGCGGTAACTGTGACATTTCCTGTTCTAACAGCATGCGATTTGGCACGTAGCCGATGTGCCTGAACCCAGTCTGCTTCAGTGCCGAGTCTCACGCTTTGCTACCAATTATCGATTCTAAGGAAACCGAGCAGATGTTTGTCAAAGCTTTCATCATCAGTGATAAAGAGTGTACTCAGCAATATCGGTTGCGCGGTTTATCGTCATTTCGATAATGCGCTGATACCGAAACCATAAAGTCGATACTGAGAGCTGCGGTATAAATGACACCTGTGAGAGAATTTGCGTATTGCGTGCATCCTGAAGCACCTGAACAGGTCCTGGTTAACATTTTTGCTAAAATTCTTCAATTTCAGCACAAAACATTACCAGTAGTTATAATCATAATTTCCCAGATTTCCCCTTTTTGTCGTATTTAAAGCTGAATTTTACAGCTTTAAATACTTCACTTAGAGGGGTTTCAACACTTATGTTATTCATATTTTTGTTAATAATTTTAATATCTGGTCATCTACAGCGTATTCACCAAGAGTTGCAACACAACACAGGAACCTCTGTGTAAAAAACAATTTTTTTAATTATTATTATAATGAAATATTTCTGTGTAGGTCAGTACCGAGTCACGTCATGTGCAACTTAAATCCACAATTAATGACTCAAATAAACCAAATTAGGATTCACTTGTGGTGCTATAAAGGTACAAAAAGCGTCTGTTTAATGTTTAAGGTGCATTATGTACTACACATGTAATGAACAACTCACAATGATATACACCACTATAATACTTCAGTTTTAGAGCACAAAGATGATTTGCTATACAGTGTGATTGTAGATTTTAAAATGAATGAAAATAAATAGGACATTGGAGACTGAGCAAAGCATCCATAGAGACCCACATACAGGTAAATGTTATGTCTTAATTAAATAAAACCTGTAATGTCGCCTTAGTTCAAATATTAATGTGATTTTACCATTCAGGTCTGATTTAAACACATTTCAGGGTAAAAAAAAAACAAAAACAACCCTGCTTATGTGGGGGATGAGCTCATGTTTTACTTGTGTGTGTCCTTGGTTTCACCCACACACCCTGGTTAATGAGAACCTGTTGGATTTGTATGTGTGGTGACATGGAGTGATGTATCCCTGCTCTCAGTCAGGACCATTAACAATGGGGCCACTGATGGTCAGAATAATGATTTATTGGTATTAGACTCAAATGTCCAGGAATGTAAAAAAAACCCTGCAAAAAAGTCATTTACATCAAAATCCTGTAACTGATATTGATGGCAAAGCAAAAAATAACATCTGTAGCATCCCTCCTTGTGAAATAAAGAGGGAAAACCTGGTCAGATTGATACTTAGAAGAAGCTCCTAGATTTGAAAAGATGAGGGAATGAGAAACAAAATCAAAATGTAATACAATCTGAACATCATCTACCTCAAAAAATAAAATTCTGACGAACTTACATCTACACAAACTTGGCAAACAGATAAGTACAGAAGACTTTATAAAAAATAAATGTGTTGCATTGTTACACTACAAAGCAGCTGTTTAACTGGCCACATTAACATTGTTGGTCTAAACAGCAGCAGATCCTTTAAGAGGATTTGTGGTGGAACAGGACGACATTTTTACATGACAGCAGCTTTTTGGGGTGGGGTGGGGTGTTGATGGGAATGGGGGTTTACATCAGCTTTCACTCAAGGCACTATATATTGTAATGTACTGATTGTGCCTCTTCATTTAGGTTATTTAAGATGCTGATAACTTAAGAGAATTGAAATGTTTGGAAAAAATAAAAGCACTTCAATTCTTTAATATACAATAATAATAATAATAATACAAAAAAAAAAAAAACATTGTGTGTGGCTGCGAACAAAATCAATAAATCTCTTAATTCACTGATATTCCGTATGGTAAAACACAACTCGGTAAGAAATGATATCTTTATAATACAGTATTTAACGCAGTGCAGTGACATCAGAGCGCGTAGATATTTGAGCTTAAAAATATTCTGCGTGTGTGGAGCAAATTCACATTTTACTTCAGCGTACTATCCTACTGTGTGCTTTTTAAAGCAGTCTTAAGAGGAACGTGCTGAAGAACTTGGCTGTGTCATCTCCATAATAATGCATTCAGCACTTCTTAGGCACCAAGTGAGCGAGTGATCGTCAGTGGAGCTTGAATAATCCATAAAAACAGCTCTGAGTTTCAGTCTTTTCAGTTCTTCTCACCTGAAACTCCTTCACATTAACACACACAAACTGAGATGGAGAAGGTGAGGGCCTCGTTTACATACCACTCCATTGTTAGGCATTTAACCAGCACATGTTGTGACTGATTCTAGGTATAATAGTAGAACAGTTTTATAGTTATGGCCTGCCATTACATATAAAAGCTACACAACTCTGATTGTGATTAAAAGGGAATAGTAGCTTATAATGAGTGACATAACAAGTAGCCCTGCTTAGCTGTGACTCAAAGAGCAGTCCTTCAGCTTGAGTGTGGCAAAGTGTCTATGTAACATAGCACTTTAGCGCATGGACACGAGAGAAAGAGAAATGGATCCGAGTCAGGTCTCAAAATACTTGTAGATGGAGGTGACATACGTCATCACACTCTGCCAATCAGGTCTCTCTGTGTGGACCATCTCACTGATGTCCTGAGAGAGAGAGAGAGAGAGAAAGAGAGCACGAGAGACAGAACAAGAGAGAAAGATTGAATTAATACAAACTTGCAGTGGTAGAAGGGCACGCAATGAACATTTTCTGGATGGTTGTAATGTCCGCACTTAAATACATTATTTCAAATAAAAGTAGAATCTGGATTTTAGGGGTTTGGATAGGGACTATGGCATAGTTATGGGCTGGGCTATAGTAAGGTTATGGGTGGGCTAGAGATCTTTAGTGGTGTGAATTCAGATGAAATGCACACCATGATTTCACAGGAAAGCATTTATTTTGTGATTTTTTCCCCCCTCCAGTTTGGTCACTTGGCAATTTCCACCCACCAGCCAACTTGCTTATTCTACGACAGCTACAAGCCAGTAAGGATTAAGTCTAAAATATGCTAATATATATATATATATATATATATATATATATATATATATATATATATATATATATATATATATATATATATATATCTCCCTTTAAAACACCTGAAGTCAGCCAACAGCAGCTGTCTGAACTGCTGTATTTACATCTACACAACAACCATAAAGAAATGAGTGTGTGCATCCCACCCGCCCCACCCAGCAGAGCCAATTTTGCTGTTTCAGCTCCCAGATAAAGGTGGCTGTGTCATAATTGGTATTGAACCTTGCATTACAACTGCATTCAGGAACTCTGTGATTTCTTTTTTGTTTTCTAAATTGAAATAAAATATGTCAAGGATTTATTGTAGTTTTACATATTGTTATATTGTAATATTTACTTAATATTTATTTACAGTTAAGTAAACATAGACATGACTATTAAATCTTTTCTGTAAACTGTTCCCAGTGTATCTTGACACAAAAAATGAGTTATTGTGTAATAGTACGTTGAAAATATGTTGAAAATATACTCACAAGTGTAGATTTGATTCCCACACTTTCTGCTGCCTGGAAGGCCAACGTGAAATTTCTT
Organism: Silurus meridionalis; assembly: GCF_014805685.1. Taxonomy (NCBI): domain Eukaryota; kingdom Metazoa; phylum Chordata; class Actinopteri; order Siluriformes; family Siluridae; genus Silurus; species Silurus meridionalis. The sequence continues at coordinate 13,712,469 of NC_060898.1, forward strand.
CTCTGAGAAACACAAAACACACATTTATCAGATACAGTAAAAGGATTAGATCTGTGTGTGTGTGTGTGTGTGTGTGTGTGTGTGTGTGTGTGTTCGAGGCAACACCTTGTCCTGGCTGTTGAGCTCCTGATATGGGATGTGAGCAGGCAAATACGTGTGCAGCACGGCACAGAAAGCCAGACCGTCGTTCCAACTGCTGCTAAAATTAGTTATGTCTATATTCTGGGAAAAAGAGAGGAAAAAAAAAAGATTAAGAGTTTACTTTAATGCTTCATTAGTACAGACAAGTCAGTTTACATTATACTCAAGACTGGAGCCTGATTCAGACATATATAGACCTATAAATCTGATAAAGCCTTTGAAAGCGTAAACAATAAACTCGAATATATTACATACTCGAATACACAGTAGCATGTGGTAACGGACTTTTTTTTATATAACAACAAAAATAATGAACATTAAATTACAACTAAATTAGTACCACTTATATTTGTAATTGTGTGATAGGAGAGGGTCTTGTATCCTGGTTGCCTAGCAACACTGTTCTTACATCTTTAAGCACTTTGATGTTGAATTTAATGCTTTTTACAAGTCATAAAAGACATCTGTTTGAATCTGTTCGAGAGACTGCATAAGAAAGTGTGTGTGTGTGTGTGTGTGTCAATAACATGGCACCAGAATAGCTCTAATAAACACATTAGACTTCCAGTTACATGATTCAGTAAATTCTGTCAAATAAAAAAACACACATACAGAGTCAATAATGTGGAACAGCTTGTTTTGTTTGTTTTCACAGAGCCACTGATGCTGTGTGTACGTATGTGCACTTGTGTATCTTAATCCGAGTTACATTTTTGTAAACGAGATCCTGGTTGCATTTTGTATAAGTGTTGATGAGAGCTGAAGAGAATTAGGAATGCTTACATTTATTAAATTCATAAAAGTGGCACTGATATGTAGATCGCTTTTTTACTGTTAAGTAAATATTCATAGGAGCTCACTCATACTGTGAGCCGCTGGGGGTTCTTTTTGCCCCCCAAAAAAATGAAGTGACAACTCTTTAATGCCACAGAATATAGCAGATTTTAACTACATACGAGAGAGAGAAGGAAAGCATCAGCTTTTCTCCTCATCAGCCACATACTTGTGTTTCAGGACTGTGCATTCACTCGTCCCATGAGATCTCAGTCCTAAAGCAAACTCGGACGACTAAAATACATTTTTATATTCAATAGTGATTTATGCCTGCCCTGTCATGGTACATAGCCCAGTGTGCGTTTTTAGTGTTAGCTGGTAATTATGTTCCAGTGAGGATTGTGCTGTGGGATCCTTAAACCTGCTTTAAGAGAAGAAGACACAGACAGAACGCTCAGGTAAATACAGGGTGTGGTGACAGACGTCGGTTTAAAGGCAAACACCAATAAAGGCCAGGAGTTTGATAGGCAATAAAGACACAAAAAACAGACTCTCAAATGAATCAAATACAGGCAAAAACTGTTTAACAAGCGATTATCTCAAAGTGCTCTTCTGTATTTTCTTTCTTTGAAGTGGAAATGAAATTATATTCAAGGGAAGATCTGCTACTCAATCGGTCAGAACCTGTCAGAACCTGTCGCTTCTGAAATCCACATGGAAAATGACCTCGTTATCTCCTCATTACAGTAAATCAAAGGTAGTCTACTTACTGTCTATCATTTTTGTGCTTCCACAACTTGGAAAATAAAATGGATAAATATTGATCACTTCTTGTATACTTTTATTCCATGGCTAATAAGATTTCGCCGTGTCAGCTGTATTCTGCCGTTTAATGATGTCAAATGTAGCCTTTGAGAAAGCATGTCGAGTAACAAGTTTCACTGCACAATTCTTTGCTCATATAACAGTTCACATTCCCATCATATATATTATATCTCCGGCCTTCATGCGAATGCACCTGTTCCCTTGTACAACACGCGCACTGGCAATCGATATCCATTTCGCATGATTCATACTCATAACAACCAATTAAAAAAGTGTCATATTTCGGAGACAATTTATCAAATAAATGCACTAATAACCCAAGCCCGTGTCCCAGTTTGCTCTTGAGGACTGTAAACAGATCATCAGCAGTACATTATCAGGTCAAGAACAAAAAAAAAGCCAGATGGTTAGATTTTGCTGCCACTGCTGAGCCAAGTGATGTGTGAGTACTGGAAAAGAGCCAGCAAAGACAATTTAGTTTTTTTTCCCTTTTTTCTTATTGAGATTTCTTGGCCATTTGATTCAAACACAGCTTGCTTTCAGCAGGAATGGATTCTATCTGACTGTGAGGTCCTATGTGCACCTTTGTATTATATTAGAAAAGAAAAAAATAATCAGTTTATTTGCACACACAGTCCTGGAAAAAATAAATAAATAAAAAAAGTCATGTTATTGTGAACACAGCTAAAATGACCTCCAAAGCCCATTTTCTCTTTTCTACATACAATATTAATAATTTCTTATTATCCTTTTTATAAATTGGGCTTACAGAATTATACTATAACCATCCTTTCACTATGTGCATTTCTCCACCAATTTGTTTTGTGCCATTTTCATGGATTTTGCCCCAAAAAAAAAAAAAAAAAAAAAAAAATCAAGAAAACCAGTTAGTATCTCCTCATACCTGATACCCTTCCGTCTTCTTCTGACACCACCTCAGAAGAGCGTTTCTTTTTGATCCTCCGTATTCTCGGGCCAGAGCAGCGAGTGGGTCCTTCCTCTCCTCTCTGTGCAAAACACAACAGGGTGAAACTTTAAAAACCACAAATAATAAAATACATCTTTTTCATTTAAACTTAAGTGATTTCTAGTTTCAGAAAACAACTACTTCATATAATAGAAGGTGGCCACTTTTTTTTTTTTCTTAAAAAGGTTTATTCGAGGTCATGACCACACATGGACCATTCCTGTAAATGTCTGTTATGAGGGAATGAAGAAATAAAAAAGTATTTTTTTATGAAAGTCCTGTGGGAATTAGTCATCCTGTATCAGCTGAAATGTATCTTAGTGGTTCATTTTAGGGTCATGAATGATTCAGGGGTAACTTGAGGTGGTTCTACTGATTGAAACACACACACACACACACACACAAAAAAAAGCCTCTCCACATCTGTTCGTCTTTGCATTAACACTGTTATTTTTTCGGTATCACTATAATTTATTTGCTCAGTCACAATCAGGGTTGCCAGATTGGGGGAGCTACAAGACAGCAGTGAGCCAAAGTAAATCGATACATTAGAATATATTAGTAAAAACGGTATTCATAAATGATAAGAGTAAAGGCATGTTTGACTAAAATCCCAGCTTTAAACACAGGGACAGGATCTAAGTGACTAAATTAGACATAACGATACAGAACATTCAGGTCAAGTTTAGTCAGCGTGTCATCACTGAAGAACTGTTGGTAGTCCAGACAGTCTAAAGACAAACTGAAGAGTTTTAGGTGATGGGATTTTACACTACTTATTTGCTTCATTAGTCTTATAAATCTAACTAAAAACAAGTAAATGCCTTAAAGAGAACAATGTGGACATGTTATATATTTAGTGAAGTCCATTTTAGTCCATTTATTCACCTTATTGTGAGTTTCTTCTGTCTGATAAAAATAAATAATACATAACCTCGTTCTCACAGTCTCATATCGTTCTACTAAGAAATGTGAAATAGGCTGATTTAAGGGTGTATGATATATTGAGTCAAATCCTGATTCAGCTGGTATGCTGTGAGATACTGTGAAATTCTGTGAAGAATTCAGACCGGAGTAACTGCAATTTATCATCTTTAAGTGCAACAGTTTTATTGATGCTGGAGGCTGCTGAGTGTCAACAAACAGGGGAGTTTTCAGAAGAGTCAGGACACGAGTACAAGGGACATGGACAGGTTGAACCCAAAAAAACCCAGAATAGTCAGGAAAAAAAAAAACATGACAGCGAGACTGGACAAGACAGAGCCCAGCATGAGATGAACAGACCAGACAGAGACAATGAGACAAAGAAACAGATGGATAGGAAAGGACCAATAGACAGAGCGGGGAGACATGAAAGGAGGAAATATAATCAGATGCACCCTACCGTAGACGGCCACGTGTTGTGGGCGTGACAGAAGCTGTGGGGGAGGAGGAGTTTGAGGACAGTGAGAGTTGAGGGGAGGCAGAGCCTAACGTGATGATCGAAGTGGGGTTTGGTGAATCAGTGACCGACATGTCTCTCTTTAGCTCCTCGCTGCTCCTGCGAGACACTGTCACACACAAAAAACAAAACTTTTGATCAGCTTATTGTGTCTGAAAAAAAATCAGACGATATCTTACGGGCGTTAATAACAAACAAACAAACAGAGACTCCAAATGATCAGCAACTGAGTAAAAAAAAAAAAGAACACCATGAGCTCTTATTGCTGTGGCTCTGTCCCACATTGCATACTACGGATAGTAGGTCAGAACTGTACATTTTCAGTACGTACCTGGCATACTGAGCTCTGGGTAGCTGTTTCTCTTATCCACCAGTGAGGAGAGCGTTTTGGGCGTGCTGATCGTGTGTCTCTGTAAGACAAACAGATAAAAAAGCAAACGCTGAATTAATACACAAACCTGGTGAAGCTATTACCAAGACCTTCTGCAATGAACATCTGCTTTACTGATGTGAGAAATGTTTTTTTTATATGCATACACACACACACACACACACACACACACACACACACACACACACACACACATACACACACACACACATACACACACATACACACACACACACCTTCTATTTATCCTTTTTATAACACTGCTGAGACATAGCAAGGTCTTATAGCTGCTGATCAGGACATCTGTGTGATTTATAAACCAACACAATAAACACAATTTTGGCATCGAAAAAGCGACGACAGTTTCAGCAGGACTGCAAAACACAGTCATTATTTATGAAAGCCTCCAAAATCCATGACTGCAATATAATCGTAGTATTTATAGCAACGAATCTCATTTTTTGAGAACTCAGCCAAAAAGGGAAAAAAAGAAAAAAATGATCAGACGTGCTTGGTGTCTGAAGTTCTTTCGTTTTTATCTGGTGCTACAAGGATAAGATATAACACTGCATTTAAGCAGGATCATTATACAGCTTCAGGAGCATATTCCTAGTCAAATAATTATAGAAATATCTCTTTTACCTGTAAATATGGATTGGCTGTACAGTTAATAAATAGTATCTGATAGTCAAGAGACCATACAAGCACCGTTCTTTGCAAAGATTATTTTCTGAAAAGGTACAAAAAAGTACCGCTCTAGGAACAATAAAGCTTAGATCGAAATTAATCTAAAATAAATTATTACTTTTTTTAGCTTTTAAAAATGTAAAATAAATAAGATCAATACCATTTTTGTAGACTGTGATAGAATAAAATGTACAATCAAATAACAACAACAGAGAAGGGAGAGAGAGAGAGAGAGCGTGAATGAACCCAGGTCTTTCTTTACAAATAAACAAAAGTATATTAAAAAAAAAGTCTCGTCCTGCAAGAAAACATCCTGTTTCGGCAAGTAACCAAAAGAAATTCCAGAGAACAGCCGTGTAAGAGGGATGGGAAAAGAGATGAGCTGTAAATCTTTTAGGCTCAAAGGACTTTTTAAAGTGAAGAATGCAGACATCTGTTAAACCAATCCAGAGGCAGTGTGCATTATGCATCCACTCTCCCTCTGGGGTTTAAAAGAAGTGGAAGAAATGCACAAACAAACAGTTAAGCAGTGTTAAATCAAAAGTGTTTATTTACTGTGTTTTCTGAATGATCAAATGTTTTAGTTCTGAAACTTGATTACATTTTATTACATTAAAGAGACCGTCAGAGTTTTTGAGAGCTTTCAGAAACACACTGCGACCCCTACTGGCCACAGCTGAAATGGCATTCATTTAAAATGAACATTATTCAAATTCCTAAAATTTTAACTAAAATTGCTGCTTTGAACGTCATAGACATTTATTACCTATTAACAACTCCAGTAACTACACCGTTTTATTCTGGTGTAATAAGTATTATATTTTACGTCATACTATTACTTTACTTTTCCAGCAGCTATAGTGATCTGCTACTTCATTAAAATGCAAGAATTCAGAAGCATTATTGTAAAAGCAGTGACGGGACAAACAGAACCTAAAGTGTCAGAAGGTTTAATGTTTAAAAAGTCCTGCGAGTAAAGAGAGGAGAACTTCTTTATTATTAATTTCTTTCCCTTTTTTTTGTACCTGAATGGGGGACACGGCAGCAGCTGGAGGGGTTTTCATTGGGCTTGGGCTGAGAGGGGTTCGAGAAATAGCAGCAGCAACTACAGCTGGAACAGCGGACGCGGGACTGCTGGGAATAGGGCCTGGAAAATACACACACACACGCGCACACAAAATTAATTATATCCCTTACATCTAATGCAGTCTTAAGCAAGCACAAAAAGATGAATTACTCAAAACAGAACTTGGGTGATGAATTCTTAATTAGAAGGAACCTTAACCTGAAAAGAAAAGAAAAAAGCCAATGAATCTCATACTTTTTTTTTAACTACTTGTGGCAGTGGGGGTGTGGTCAAGCACTAGTTTGTGATTGAAGGGTGGAGCCCTGCCAAAAAACACTTAGTGAAACCTAGCACATGTGTATGATGCTCACTACTCCCTTCAATCACACACCTGCTACCACACCCTTATATACTGTTAAACAATAATTCATTACATAAAACAGTTTCTAAATTAATTCTTTAAGAATTATACAACCTTCTTCTTCTTTCAGCTTCTCCCATTAGGGGTCACCACAGCCGATCATCCGTCTCCACACCCCCCTGTCCTCTACATCTGCCTCTTTCAAACCAACTACCTGCATATCTTTCCTCACCACATCCATAAACCTTCTCCATGGTCTTCCTCTTTTCCTCGTTCCTGGTGACTCCATCCTCAGCATTCTTCTACCATGTGCCTCCTCTGCACATGTCCACATGTGCACGGTCCCTCTAATTAACTAATTTCTAATCCTGTCTATCACTGTTACTCCCAATGAAAATCTCTAGAATTATTTAACCAAATTCCTTTTTTAATAGAAAATGTTTAATATAATATGTAAGAAATGTCTTTCAATAGGTTTTCGGTGAGCTTTAAACATTAAGGTACATGTGAGCAGATAATTTCCCTTGAGTATCTAGTGTACAATATAGGGTCTGCCTTCTAATCCACACAGGGAGAATTAAAAATAAATAAAAAATTCCTGTGTGAGGACAAATTGAAGATGGTGTGTTTACACGAAAGCTGGGTCAAATTTGTACTAAAGATCAGCAATAAGAGAACATTACTGTGAGTAATATATTTGATAAAAGCAAGAAATGCCTTCAAGTACGTGCTCAACTGTTCTTGTTCAACTGTTGTACAAGCAGTGTGTGTGTTTGTGTGTGTGTCACCTTGGGACGCACTATCAAAGCTCTTGATGAGAGTTTTGACGGTAGGCGAGGGCTCTGATGAGGTGGAGGAGCGACGACTGAGCCCCATTCCCTGCCTCAGCGCCGCCAGATCTCTCTCTACTGCGTTCATGTAGTTATAGACACGCCCACGTTCCTCATCCTGCCTAAAGCACAAACACACCCAGTGATTTTACTATTTCCATTTAAAAACACTATACATTTAAAACCACAAAACTTTAATTTAATTGTCCAGTGTCCTGGTTTAGGTGTTCGCTGTCTTTAGTTCCCCTTCTGTATTAAGTTCACAGTAAAGTTTTTTACTTTTAACTGAAGGTCTAAACGAGAAGGAAAAGAATTCCAGAATGTCTCTCTACTACTGTTTCATTAATGAAAACAACCTCTGTACTTATTCTCACACACAGCTGGATTTAAACATGCAATGAGATGGAAAAAAGTGGAAATGGAAAAAAGGAGTTTTACTTCTTGGTCTTGAGCTCATCTAGCTCTTTGTTCATCTTTTCGTTCTTCTCCTGAGCCTCCTGTAGGCGGCGCCGCAGGTCCCCGATCTCCTCCTGAGCCTCGGATTTGATGTCGTTGGCAATGACAACAGCAGTCTGGAGATCGGCCTGGAACTGTCTCCACTCGGCTGATTCCTCCTGCAAATACAAGCATTTTAAAGGCTGTCACATCTACACTTTATGCTTTTTCACCCACACGGTGCCAGTGGGCTAACAAAAGAGCCAGTTCTCTTGGTCCAGCCTTTAAACACTTTCCAATTCAAAATAAATAAAAAAATAAATATAAAAAAAATAAAATAAAATAAAATAACAGACCTGAGCAAACTAAATCAATCCAAAAGAAATGTATGAGCTGTGTAAAAAAAAAATGCCATTGCATATTTTTGAATTCATTAAAACTTAAATTTGTGTGCCCAGTAGCCCTTCAGTACAGTACTTTAAACTTTAGTTTATTTGTACTTACTCATTACTAAATGACATTTATCAAAAAAAAAAAAAAAAAAAAAAAAGATCAAATTAGAGATTAAGATTTTTACAGGAAGACAGCAAAAGAAATCGTGAATCAAAAGATTATTACCCGCAGTTTCCGGTGAAGTGTTTTAATCTCCTTTTCCATGTCATATTTTTGGTCGTGAAGTTTTTTTATAGAATCTAAAAAAAAAGAAACAAAGAGGTGAACTGGGGGCAAAAATCAGAAACACAGCATTAAAATGTGCCTCAATAGCACCCCTTAGTGGTCACACACACTCTAGTGGAAATGACAGTGTTGATTAGCATCACCCGTTTTAATAGTTACATTGTGTGGCCTGACTCACTTTCCAGGTCCGAGATGATGAGGTTGTCGTGGAGTTTGACGGCACGATGCTGCTCCACCTCGTCCTCCAGCTCGAAGATGGTTTCTTTCATATCGGCAATCTCCGTATCCTTCTCTTCCAGTTCTGAGCACTGCTGCGCTAAAGCACGCTTTTGCTCAGTTAGCTGTTTCTGCACATCATCCCGGAACGACTGGAAATCTGCCTCGAGCTAGAACACACAAATAAATAATCATATTTTATTATTATTGAAAGAATCCCATACCGTCACTTCCAATCAGAGTGCTTACGTAGCATTTTCTATACCTATATTGTTTACTATGAAGTAAGTGTTAGTAGGTGTCGCTCTTAAACAAAAAAGTTGCATCAAGTGAACATTTTGTCTTGAACGTTGATGTGTTAGAAGCAAGAAAAATGGATTTGAGCAAATTGTGATGGTTAGACGACTGGGTCAGAACATCTCCAAAACTGCAACTCCTGTGGGATTTTCCTGGTCCGCAGTGGTCAGTATCTATCAAAAGTGGTCTACGGTAGGACCAGTGGTGAATTGGCAACAGGGTCATGAGCGGCCAAGGCTTATTGATGCACATTGATTGTGGGGAGTGAAGGCTGCTTCAGGTGGTCCGATTCCAACAGATGAGCTCCTGTTGCTCAAATTGCTAAAGAAGTTAATGTTGTTAACGCTCGAAGGATCAGGACTGTTTTTGGCACCAAAAGGGGAACCAACACAATATCAGGCAGGTGGTCATAATGTTATGCCTAATTGGTGTAAACTATTGGAAGAAGAATACACTGTGGATAAACTGTTACCTTGGTGCTGATCACTTATATATGTTTGTTCAAGCAAATATAACGTTGACCAAACTAAAGAACTAACAGCTACACTACATGTCACTGCTGATGCCACCTCTGCTGCTACTTGTGAATAAAAACAAACCAAAAAAATGCTTAAAAACCACTTTGGCTTAATTTGCAACAAGTGATTTCAAGGTCTAGTGATTTCAAGGACTAGGTGAAATACTGATACACACCTTTCTGACTGCATCTTTAAGCTGAGCAGCCTCATTGCGAGTGTGCCCCAGCTCATCCTGTAGCTCTGCTGCTTTGGTTTCAGCTCTCTCTTTGTCCAATCTCTCGCTGTCCAGCAGGGTGCGTATGTCAGTCTTGTCCCCTGCACCCTGGATGGAGAGGAGTTGGGCCACTCTCTGCCTCTCCTGTTCGAGTTGGAGCCGACAGCGAGCTAGCTCGGCCTGCTCGTCCTCAGACTGCATCCTCATGCCGTCGAGCTCGACAGCAGTGGCTTCGCGTTCTCTTCGCTCCAGCTCAGCAGCCCTCTCAGCCAGGTGCACACGCTCTTTCAGGGCTCCCATAAGTCCCTGCGATTCAGCGTTTTCCTGTTCGGCCATCTTCAGCGCACTGCTCAGCTGCTGTTGCACACCGAGAAGCTGCTCCCTCTCAAGGCGCGAGTTCTCGTTTAACTCGGTGTAGCGTCTCTCCAGCTCTGTGTAGCGGCTGCTCTTGGCGTCCTCGTCGTCTTTGGCGTACACTACGCGATGCTCATCTAACAGGCCGCGCAAGTAGTCCAGCTGTCTGTTGTAGAGTTCCAATCGCTCGCCTTGCTGGCGCAGCGAATCCACCAAGATGGCACGCTCTTCACCCATGCGCTCATTCTCTGCACTCAACTCCTGTGCAATCTGCTGAAGGTCTGCAAGCTCCTGAAGTGTGGCCTGTAACTCCTCCGCTGTGCTGTGTTGACTCTCCTCCATCTGGTGGATGCGCTCAGTCAGGCAGGCCACCGAGACCTCACTAGCATTGGCGCTACTTCCCCGGCGTGAGCGGCGTCGGCCTGGAGAGCCACCTTCTGAATCGGATGAGGAACCACAACCAGATGGTGCATCTAGGGCATCATCACTAGACATCACAGCCTGGCAGGGTTCACTGCACTCACTGTCCGGAACATCGGGAGACCCCACTCGCCTCGCCTCCGAAAGCAGGTCCTCGGTTGAGCCCCTGGCAGAACCTTCAGTTGAGGAGGTTCGAGTCCCTCCATCCCCACCACTGCTGCTGCCCCCACCACTGGTTGTTGGCTCAGGACTGAGAGAGGCACAGCGCAGTCCTTTCTCAGGACTGTCAAGACGCTGCTCCAGTGAGAATCCTAGAGCATTTAGCCTGTCCTTTAGCATTCGATTCTCACTCTTCAGCAAGTTGAGCTCTCCACGAATGCCCTGGTTCTGGTCCTGCAGTAAAAGAAGGGTCGACTCCACGTCAGCAGCACTTATGCCAGATACAGCTTCCTTCTCCTGTGGCAACTCAGCCTCACACTGCTCCTCTTGCTCAGGGGAATCCTGGTCATCCAGGCCCAGCTGAGCCCGCATCCCACGCAACTCGGACCGCAAGTGCAGGATCTCAAGGTCTTTGCTTTTGGCCAAACCCAACAAGTCCTTTACTCTTGACTCTAGCATTGCTTTGTTGCTGATATCGTAGCGCAATTTACCCGACTGGGTTTCAGACTCGGTCGAGGTGCGGCAGCGGGAACGCTTCGAAGCCACAGAGTTCGAGGGTCCAGACTGCTTCTTTGCAATGCTGGTTTTCTCACGGGTCACTCCAGGTTCCTTTAATGTAGAGGACATCCCACGCCTTCCCGAGGAACCTATATGAAAAAAATATATATTGTAATTGAGAACATTATGTTTAGATTAGATTCAATTTCAAACAGGTCTGCTCATATCTTTATTTCAAAATACAACCAGACACATTACATCAATACAGAATAGACTTATTCTGGAGCCCAAATTGACTCCCAGTACCTGAGTTGGCCTTGGGCTTTGTCTCAGTGTTGTTCTGAGTGGTGCTGGCACTCCTCTTGCTCCTTGTTGTAAAGCTGCTGGCACTGGCCCCCGAGGCTCCTCCACTTCCTGTGCTCATGGCTGCAAGGTCATCATTGCTCTTTGTCTGGATAAAAATATTACATATTGTAATATTAACAGAGAATAGATGTACCATATTGCATCTATGATACTATTACACAGCATTTTCTTATTCCGAAATATAAAGCTGCAAAGTATTAAGTGCCATTTACCATGGAATTCCAAGAAAGTGAGAATGACTGGTTTTATGTTGATAAAATAATTACAAAGCATTAAAATCAATCAAATCTCAAGCAATTTTCATCATATAATAGGTCTTATTGGTTTAATAGATTCTAATAGACATTTTCCATAAAAAACACTACATGGCCAAATGTTTGCACAACCCAGACCATTAAGGTTGAGTTCAAGGCTCTGTAGAGGCCACTTGAATTCTTCCACTGCGTCGTTGACAATAGATGTCTTTCATGACTTCGTAGACCTCATTTTGTGCTCATGGGGAATGTCATGCTAGAACATGTTTGGGCCGCTTAATTCCACTAAAGCTGAATCTTAATGTTACAGCATACAAAGACATTCGAAACATGTTTATGCTTCTACTTTTGTGAGAACAGCTTGCAGAAGACTCGCATATACATGTGATGTCCACATACTTCTGGACATTTAGCGTGACTGAAGTCTTCTATTAGGATATAATAGTTCCAACTCTTTAAAATAGGTTTGAGCGTTACTAGTTTCCGTTAAGTAGTTTTTCATCGGTTCATCATGGAGGTGTTTGGGTTTTTTTTTAATATTTTTATTAAAGACCCTTTTGACAGTGCCTATAACAGTTGTGTGTTAAAGTGTTTTAGGAATAGTAAGACCATTATCAAGTTCATAAAAGCTGATTCAATTCAGGCAACAATTTTTAACATTATAGCTTTAAAAGCTATTTATATATATATATATATATATATATATATATATATATATATATATATATATATATATATATATATATATGCTGTTTTATAGCTAAATACCTTAGAAAATCTCACCAGTAACATTCAGCAAATTTCTTGGAATACACCGATCAGGCATAACATTATGACCACCTGCCTTATATTGTGTTGGTCCCCCTTTTGCTCTCAAAACAGACCTGACACATCAAATATTAACAGCATTAACTTCTTCAGCAATTTGAGCTACAGGTCTGTTGGATTGGATCACACGGGTCAGCCTTCGCTCCCCACTGCCCATAACCCTGTTGCTGGTTCACCACTGTGCCTTCCTTGGACCACTTTTGATAGATTCTGACCACTGCAGACCGGGAACATCCCACAAGGGCTGCAGTTTTAGAGATGCTCTGACCCAGTCGTCTAGCCGTCACAATTTAGCTCTTGTCAAATTCGCTCAAATCCCTACGCCTGCCCATTTTTCCTGCTTCTAACGCTTCAACTTTGAGGACAAAATTTTTACTTGCTGCTTAAAATAGTCCACTCACTGACAGGTACCATGATGAAGAGCTAAAATCAGTGTTATTCACTTCCCCGGTCATAATGTTATAATGCCAATGTTACAAAAAGATTAAACATCCTCTAAAACAAACCTTAGACAGAAGGGCTGAGTTCTGGTTCTTGGTACTGCTCTTTCCTCCGGTGCCCATAGTGCCACTGGGCTCTGGTTTGCCCGGAGGTTTAGTGGTCGTGGTGGTTTTGCTGGAGGCAGATGTGGGCCTGCTCGCCTTTTTCATACTGGGCTCCAAGTTCTTGATACATTTACGGTGCAATCTGCAGAGAGAGAAAATGGATGAACACACCACGGTGGTAGGAGGATCACTAGTGAAGTCTGTTCGATCGCAGGTGAATACTGAATGAAGGCTATTCTCTGTATACAGTTATATATTTTTCTTTCTGTACCGGTCAGATTTCTACAGTTACCTTCCACCTCCTTGTAGAAGAGCAAGCTAATTTAAATTCCCACTAGGCGTGAATGTGTTGTGCATGGTTTCCTGTTAGAGAATGGTTTCTAAGCCAAACGGTCCCAGGATAGACCCTGGATCCACTCTGATTCTAGCCAAGTTAAAGCAATTACTAAAGATGAATGAGCACATTTAAAATGGTCCAGTCAGCACTGATAAACACTACAAAAACCTAAAGACATAAAAAATACCTGCTGGATTTTTTTTACTGGAATCAGTGCAGTCCAATTCATATCAACAATTAATCAATAAAATAACAGCTTCATGGATTATCTGACATGCAGAAATTATGCTCTTCACATTGCATCAAAGACAATAGAATCTGCTGGAAGGCTGTCCTTTCTATCAAATTGATCACCAAGTTGCTTAAAACACCATGACACCCCTCTAACCCTATTCAATATGACAAGCCCCAAAAATCCTGCCTTGGAACCTGAGAACCTTCTCCAACCTTTCGGCAACAACACAAAAAAAAAAAGTGTCCATTACCTAATTGCAGAAGTCGTCGTTTTCCTCGGAGAACACATGGTCTATTAAACACTAGCACTGTGTGCTAGACAGTCATAAATACCATCGCAGTCCTTTCTGGCTCTATTTATACACAGAAAACTTTCGAAAAGAAGCGCCGCTGGACCGTTTGAATACATACACACAGTGTGATTGGAGGACGGGGTCCAGAGGGAGGCTGTAGCTGCTTTACTTATCACATCATCACGGCCGTTAGTGGGGCCGAGTCTTGCTGAAGTTCACCTTCAATGCCCTTAAAAGGCTTTAAGAAATCTGAGCAGGCACTTAAACATAGTACAGGAAAGAGGTCACTGATCAGAAAGAGTGTGTGTGATGCAGATAATGTACAAAAAAAATAAATAAATAAAAATCTATTTTAAAATTGACAATGTAAGGAGTAAACATGTAGCTGGTCTTGATGAATTTCACACGTTCCCCAAATACATTTCTCATTTAATGTTATATATTTAACACCTCACATGATTAGTGTTAAACAGACTTCTTCAGAGTTAAAGCATACGCAAACAGACTACTCAGGAAGTTATTCCTGGATAATCATCTGCATATTCTGTGAATTAACATGCCAGTTCTGTTATAGGAAGAAAGAAGACTCTAAAGATAGAAAATCTAGTTGAATTACATCGAACAGAGGTGACAGATGATCAACGAGTGGTCATTAGATTCTGGATCAAGTCTTTCAACTTGTATAAGCAATAGCTGTGAAATAAGCTGAAGTGCTGAATATAGTGTGGAGAACTGTCTTAAATTCGTAGTTGTGTCACTATTCTTCTTTTTTTTGCCAAGAAAAGCCACTAAATTTGTCTAGAAAGTCACAGAATTAAACAGTCACTAAGCTACCAAATTTTCTCAATATACCTTGAAAAACTTGCAGTGACATGTTGGGAAAGCTAGAAACAGTGCTGGTTTGATAACACTATCTAACCACAACTATAACAGAAACTTCTGCTCTAAAGCTGCTGATTAGAAGTTAAAACTTTCACTCTGTTTCGAATTTAGAATTCATTTTAGCTAAATATTGATTTTCCACCACTTTTTTTCCCTCATTTTCAGTGTTGAATAATTAATTTTGTACACATTACTGCTTTGCTGAAAGTTTTTTGGCAACCTTTTTATTATTCATCACAGAATTGGGTCTAGGTATCACAATAGGACATTCCTGCATATGATCCAGTTCTAAATGTCAGTGACTAGACAAGATCGCAAGTGATCCGGAAATACAAACCCATTATTTATTTTATATATTATATATATATAGAGACACACACACACACACATATATATACAGTTGAAACCAGATATTTACATACACTTCAGAAAAAAACACAAAAACGTTTATTTCTTTACTGTCATACATTAAATCAGAGTAAATTTTTCTGTTTTAAATCAATAAATATTAACATATTTTTAAAATTTTTGTTAAATGTCAGAATCGAGCAAGGGAGAATTTATATGTATTTTTATTATCACTTTCATCAAAGTCAGAAGTATACATACACTTCCTTAGTATTTGGTGGAATTGCCCCGAAACCGTTTCACTTGGGCCAAACGTTTTGGGTATCCTTCCACAAGCTTTCTACAATAGTTTGCTGGAATTTTGGCTAACTCCTCTTGACAGAACTGGTGTAACTGGGTCAGGTTTGTAGGCCTTCTTGCTCGCACTAGCCTTTTCAGTGCCGCCCACAAATTTTCTATGGGATTGAGATCAGGGCTTTGTGATGGCCACTCCAATACCTTGACTTTGTTGTCCTTAAGCAACTTTGTAACTAATTAGGAGGTATGCTGGGGGTCATTGGTCCATTTGGAAGACCCAAGCTTTAACTTCCTGGATGATGTCTTCAGATGTTGCTTTAATATATCCACATAATTTTCTTTTCTCATGCCATCTATTTTGTAAAGTTCACCAGTCCCTTCTGCAGCAAAACAGCCCCACAACATTATACTAATCACCCCCATACTTGACAGTTGGGATGGTGTTCTGAGGCTTTAAAGCTTCGCCCTTTTTCCTCCAAATATCATTTATCATTATGGCCGAACAGTTCAATTTTTGTTTCATCAGACCACAGGACATGTCTCCAGAAATTAAGATTTTTTCCCTCATGTGCAGTTGCAAACTGTAATCTGGCTTTTTTTATAGTGGTTTTGAAGTAATGGCTTTCTCCTCCCGTATTCGTTTTACTGTGGATAATGACACTGTCTTACTAGTTTCAGCCAGCATCTTCACAAGATCTTTTGCTGTTGTCCTGGGTTTTATTTGCACATTTCGCAACAAAAAACATTCCTCTCTGGGACTCAGAATCTGTCTCCTTCCTGAGCGGTATGATGGTTGTACATTCCCATGTTTTTTATACTTGCGTATTATTGTCTGAACGGATGAACGTGGGACCTTCAGGCATCTGGAAATTGCACCTAAGGATGAGCCATACTTGTGGGGGTCAACAATTCTTTTTCTGATGACTTGGTGGATTTCTCTTGATTTTCCCATGATGTCAAAGAAAGAGGCTATGTGTTTGAGGTGTGCCTTTATATGCATCCACAGGTGTGCCACCAATTAACTCAAATGGAATCAATTAACCAATCAGAGGCTTCTTAAGCTCAGAATGGAATCATCTGGAGTTTTTTTTTGTTTAAAGGCACGATAAACTTTGATGAAAGTAATAATAAAAATACATAAAAATTCTCCCTCGCTCGATTCTGACATTTAACAAATGCAAAAAATGTTAAAATTTATTGATTTAAAACAAAAAGTTTACTCTGATTTAATGTATGACAGAAAAGAAATAAAAGATTTGTGTTTTTTTCTGAAGTGTATGTAAATATCTGGTTTCAACTGTACACACACACACACACACACACACACACACACACACAGGTACCTCAAAACAGAAAATTTCCCCATAAGGAATAATGTAAAGTGGGATAATTCGTTCCGAACGACCCCAAATAATAATATAAAAATGAAAATACAACCAATATGCACTATTATTTAGTTTTTTTAGCATTTAATAATGGTGCCTTAACATCTAAAAAAGGAAAACATTAACTTTTTACTGGGTACCTCAACTTTGAGAAGAGTGAATGCTGGCATGATGGAAATGATGTTTGGAGGAGAAGAAGGGAGAATTATTGTTTGGAAGGAGACTAATCATCTTACACTATGATATTGGGCAGATTGTCACCCGAATCACTGTTATCACATACTGTTACACTTTGCTTCGATTTACTGCTTTTGGCCTTTTTTTTTTTTTTTTTTTTTACATTCATAGTGTATGCGATACTGTTCAGTGATGAATATGAACGTAACAAAGACATGGCGATAAACACAGTGCTAAGACAGTGCTCTGACTATGAATTGAAGACGCTAACTGAGGGTTGAGAGGCGTGGGAGAGCGTATGAGGTGGTGCCAAAGAACCATTTATCCCGCGAGTTTCGGATGAGATTTGTATTCTGAATTTACGAAAATGTGTATAAATTTCAATCCGTATTCGGAATTATACGTATTCGGTGGCATTCGTATTCAGAGGTAGCATTGTATATGTATCTTGACATTGTGATTTGATTCCATATGTTAACAACCAATTTAAGGAAAATATACAAAATAATGTTCTCAATTAGTCTAAGATAATAAGTCCCTCTTATACATAAATATTTTCCAAACACTTTTCTAAACCAGCCTATGGTTAGAAAAGTGAATAGCACCATGCAGGAAGATGCACAGCCAAAAACCACAGACATCACAAACTATAGCATTTAAAAAGGCATTTTTAATAAAGAAGTTTTTGTATAGAAGACCATACAAGAACAGGTACAAAAAGCCCTTGTGATACTCTATCCAGTTGTCATTGTATAAACCACATTATGCACAGAGCAATGCAGAGCTGATGACTGCAGATTACAATCCAGCCTAAACACCCACATGCTTTACCTACGCCTGTACGACAACACGCGCCTTCAAGCAGTGTGCCTTGCTGAGGAAATCAGGGTGGAGGAGAGCATCGAAGCCCAAGTAAAGTTCAGAAAATAACAATTTGACGATCGCGGCACTATTTTTTCGGCGCGAACGAGCCCAACACAGAAGGAGAAAATGGGGTGGGTCTCGTTTTAAATCCGACACAGTGGCTCCACCTCTGTAAATAAACATCATTAAGTGCTGCCAGCTCAGCAGGCCTGACTTTCAGCACGCTGGGATTTTTCCCAGAGCACTGCCAGACAATAACAGTTAGTGGAAATCATAACATAGTTGAAATTCTGAGACGAGAAGAAGAGAGGGCCAGGGGAGAGGGGGAGGAGAAGGGGTTGAAAGCAGAGGGGAGGGAAGCTTAAACCAAGTCGACATGCACGTGCTCGCTTCAGCCCACAACAAACCACAACCACAAAGTATCCGAATCCCTACAATCATTTACAGATGGCTATCAGACACAGACTCCGATTTCTGTTCAACACGCAGAAAATAAACCTTCGATATTTGAATACAACAGCTAAGATGAAAATGAAATGCCTGCACAGTCCCTTTGCCCCGAGTGAAATTAATCAACAGTAACTGTTCAATATGTCAAGTCTTTATTTTTAGCTAGTAAGTACTAGAAGCTCATAGGTAACTGTTTCCCGTGTCGGCTGTGTGAAGTTGCTCAATGTCTCAAACAGACTTTCTGAACCGTTTCTGGCACCGTATGACACACTGTCATCTGTAAACACAGACAAAAGCAATAAAGTCACACAGCTGAGTCAAGAAGACACAAGGCGCATCATGTACGTTTACGGTCACTGAATAAAGGAACTACTAAGGAAGTTCCTTGCGCTTTGCTGTAAATCAGAGCTTCGCGGCATGTCACAGAAAAAATTATTGAGGCCAGTGCTGCTGTTTACATGCCATGGTGTTTTAATAGCCAGGCTGCAGTCCTTCATAACCACACACTTCTAAACCGCTGTAGGAATGAATGAAAGCGCTATGTGTCTTTTTTTTTTTTTTTGCTTTCTTTTTAAATCGACACATTCATAAAGTGCCTCGCCCCATAAATGCAGAGGAATGAGGTGATGTGGAGAAACAGTGTCAAAGAACGCAGTTCTAAATAACAAATATCTGAATTGAAGACTACTAGGAGGTGGTTGGGGGCTAACAGTTATTCACAAAGTCCCCACCGTCAATGCTTTAAAATAGTCCGAGGTAAATCTGCAACGTTTCCCACACAGGAAAGTATTTAGGACACGGGGGTTTATATTTTGTGGTTTTTCCAGTAACATGACAAACTGCATTTCTTTGACATATGAACCTCAAGAGAGAGAAGAAACAGAAACGACTGGTACGACAGTGCTATAACAAGTCTCAACGATGTCCCATAACATTAGATGTAACTCTAAAATGGACAAAAAATTCGCTTTACAATGAATCATTTTTTTTTTGCCGCCAACACCGAGTTTCGCTGAGTTCAGGCTACATCACACCACCCGAGATTCGATCCTTTTCCTACAATAGCAAGCCCTAGTCATACTTTATTCCTTACTTCTTACACACGTTAGCAGCTCAGAGCTAAATAGAAATCTCTGTGCACCGTCCAGGCCTCTAGTAAATTTATTCCAGACAACTGCAAATCATCAGCTCTAATGGGAACCTGAAAGTTTCTGTAAAGCACAAAGCAGCTTCACATGAAAGATTCACTGCTGCTTTTACCATCCAGACATTGAACTAAAGTGAACTGGAGCGTCATAAAGAGCAAAAAAATAAAAAAGCTCACGCTCGGGTGAAGACAATACGAGGAACTTGGGTGTTTCTTATGCTTTTTATAATCAACTCGTTTTACTGTTGAACACTTTCTTTTACACCATTATTAAGTTCACCAAATTAAACCTGACCTGAAACCATTTGAACTATTTGGCCCTGCCTGACAATTCGCTACTGTTCAGTGCGACTCATTTTTAAATATTAGGAACTTTGTTTTTCATTATGACTCATATTTGTTAAGAAACGAAAATAAATATGCTGTACGGTACGTACTACAGGACAGTCTTCAAGTACTGTGATAGAATAATTGCACATTGTAGTCGTTCTCTTATTACGTGACGCACACAATGGTGTATTGTGCAATGGTGTATTCTTTTCTGTCCAAAATTCCTCACTTTTCTAAAAGAAATCAGGAGGAAAAAAAAGCACGCAGGATGTGTCTTAGAGGTGGTGAGAAAACCAGTGAACTCCTTATGGTGAAATAAAACACATAATGCCAGGGTCGAGTACATTATGGATACAACCATTAGACAGGACAAATGGTCAACAAGGTTAAAGAAGATAACAATAAATCTGTCTGAATATTCTGGAGGTGATCTACATGAAATCATTTCACTTATAGATGTAACAATCTGCCATTGGAATAATTAAACTAGGTATAAATGTAATTACCATGTTTTGTTAGGATTATAAATAATAAATATTTCTAGTATGAGATCAACACCTTATGGAAATGTTTCCTCTCAATGAGACTTTCCGTCTTTTATTTAAAAACAAAATCAGAAACAAATATGACATATTTGCATAATTTGTGGCATCCTAAAAGCCTCCATAATCTGATTTCACTTTATTAAACTATAGAGAATATAATATAATGGTCTACTTTCTGATTATAAGGAGGATTCTTTTTAGATATTAAATCAGAATCTTATAAGATCAAGAATCTTATAAAATATGAAAATGCCGACCGGAAATTGCGTCAGTGATTCCCTATGAATCCCGAACTCTTTTTTTTGTGTTACTCTGGAACATGAGGCCTCAAAGTGCCGCTGTTCCCTCACACCAAACCCGAGCCCCAGCCCCGGTCAGCGCCATCTCCAAGCCTTCAACCCTGCAGAGAAACCTCGGTTTTACCTTCAGACACTCTTTTCCTTCCAGAGATCGGATGCGATAACGGCAGCCTTTTCGCTAGTAATCCATTGTAACCAGGATGCAACAACTTCCACCCTTTATATGTGGTTTCTAATCCGGGACAGGACGATCTTCCACCCGGTTCCTCTAGCGGCTCTGCTCCAGCTTCAGTCTGAGGCTCATCAGGAGAGCAGCAGCGCCGACTATGTGGAGTCAAACTGCATGAGTCGGTGAGTCGCTTTTTGTCCAAATGACATTTTTCTCAAGAAAAAACTCTTTCATCACTTCAAATAAAAGTTACGTTAATTGTTTTATTATTCTTATCATATTGTCTTTGAGTTATTAAATATCGATAGAGCTGGTGAAGTAAACTTGGATTAACACTATATACGAGGACAATTCAAAAGAGTCGAATCAGTTAAGTTACTCATAAAGGCCAGACTCCTGACGAGCTCCTCCCTACCGGAAAAGTAAGCAGATTTAAGAATAAAAGTCACCCGACGCTATAAGTTAGTCCACTTTACTGTTAAATGGAGTCAGTATAATAAGAGTCTTTTCTTAATTACAATGTCTTTGTTATAACGAGCATAGGCGCTGCACGCAAAAGCATCTGGGTAAGGCTCTGGGTTACTGATCAGAAGGTTGGGGGTTCAAGTCCCGGTATAGACAAGCTGACATTCTTGGGCCGTTGAGCAAAACCCTTAACCCTTTGTGCTCCTGGGGGGGCGCATCACGGCTGACTCTGACCTCTGACCCCAGCTTGGGACCTCAAACTGGGATATGCGAAGAAAGAATTTCACTGTGCTGTAACGTATATGTGACAAATAAAGGCTATTAATACATTAATTTTTTATCATTCAATTAAAAGAGAAGTAAAATCTATGGTTGGGCAAAAAAAAAGGGATTATTTAAAAAGGTAGTCAATTATATGTCTCATGTTGTACATTCTATTTTATTTCTTAATTCTCTTTTATATCCTGCCATTTTTCAGTTTTTTACCCTTTCATTTATTTAATTATTATTGAAATGTATGTAATGGAACGGTCATAAAGAGCATGTGTGAAGGATGTGTTTGTGGATCTGTTACCTAGTGGCTATATTTTTTGCAGTACAGTGTAGTATTGTAGTAATATTAATAAACAGTTATACTGTGTAATAAAAATCTGAATTTTAGGTTAATAGTGTGCAGTTGTATAGCTGTCAAGAGTGTTACTAAGAAATTAACTGCAATAAATTGATAAATCACATAATACATTGTGTGTATTGTTTGTGTTTGTCAGGGTTGTGTTGAACCTTGCATTTATCATACAACCTAAAATATGTGTCTCTGTGTTTTTCACATTTAGCCTTGACTCTGAAAGTTTGGATTTGAGGGCTGCATGGAAACAGTCAACACAATCCCAACAAAGTAGAACTGAAGCAGTACATACATGTTCTTTTATAGTTTTGATGTCTGTAGTATTAATGTATCATGCTGAAAAGAATACAAATAAAGTAAACCCACTAAAAGAGATGGTGTTCCAAATTAATGACTGGAACTATATACTGTATATGTGTGTATATGTCTATCTATCTATCTATCTATCCATCTCTCTCTCTCTCTCTCTCTCTCTCTCTCTCTCTCTCTCTCTCTCTCACAATAAGAAAGAGCTTTATTGCTAAGTATGTTTGCACTTGCAAGGAATCTGTTGTCGTGACAAAAGATTCCAGTTGCACATTTTCTAAAGTAAAAAGGAAATAGCGCAAAATAAATGGCTTGGATGTGAGAAATCCAGGGTGATTTTTTTGGGGCCCTTTTTCTCACTCTGGATGTATACAGTTCTTAAGGTGTGGGCAGGGAAGCATCAATAATACTTTTAGCTATTTGAACCTCTCTGTAGTCTTCTGATGTCTGATTGTGTAGCTGAGCCAAACCAGACAGTTAGTGAGTAGAACTGTTTGAGCAGCTCTTATGGCAGGTTAAACTTCCTCAGTTGTACAGGAAGTACATCCTCTGTTGGGCCTTTTTAACAATGGAGTTGATGTGATTGTCCCACTTCAGGCTATGAAAGATGGTGGTGCCTAGGGACCTGTATGACTCCACTGCTGTCACAGTGTTTTCATGATGGTGAGTGGGGGGAGTTTTCTCCTGAAATCCACAATTTTGAGCGTGTTAAGCTGCAGGTTGTTATGACGGCACCTCGTTTCTAAATGCAGATTTATCACCGTTCTTAATGAGGCAGATGCCTGTAGTGTCATCTGCAAACTTCAGAAGCTTGACTCTAAAGATGCAGTCGTTGGTGTACAGGGACAAAAGCAGTGGGGAGAGAACACATCCCTGGGCGGCACCAGTGCTGATAGTAAACCTGTTTGACACGAATTACCACAGTCTCACTAGCTGTTGCCTATCTGTCAGAAAGCTGGCGATCCACTGAAGGTCGTACTGAAGTCCACAAACAGGATCCTCAGGTTTCCATAAGTCCCCAGTTTGTCCAGATGTTGCAGGATGACGTGTGTTCCCATGTTCAACGCATCGTCCACAGACCTGTTTGCTCGGTAACCAGAGTGCAGGGGTTTCAGCAATTGTCCATTGATGTCCTTCAAATAAGCACCAGTCTCTCAAATGACTTTGTGACCACAGATGTTAGGGCAATAGATGATAGTGATTTTTTATTTCTTTGGGATGGAGATGATGGTGGAACATTTAAAGCAGGTAGGCACTTCACACAGTTCCAGTGATCTGTTATAGATCTGTAAAAAGATGGACGCAAGCTGGTCAGCACAGGGTCTTAGAAAGTCTAGTGAAACTCCGTCTGGTCCTGGTGCTTTCCTTCTTTTTGTTTCCTGAAGACCTTACACACATCTTCACTGATCTGAAGTACAGGGGTGGGGGGGTATGCTGGAGGTGTTGATGGTCAGGAAGGGTGTTAGGTGTGAGAATGGGAGTTTCAAATCTAGAGTAAAACTTATTCAGGTCATCAACCAGTTGTGGATTCCATACAGAGCTGGGGGATGGTGTCTTGTAGGTTGTGATGTCTCACAGGCTTTTCCACACTGAAGCAGGGTCATTGGCTGATAACTGATTTTCCAGCTTTTTAGTGTAGCTCCTCTTTGCCAATCTAATCTCCTTTATTAGTGTGTTTCTGGCCTGATTGTACAAGATTCTGTGCCCATTCCTGTAGGCATCCTCTTTGGCCTGAGCTGTCAGAGTCATGTAACATAACTGTCTCACAATACAAAACATTTGCACATTTGTACACATGTACACTATTAAGTGCCAGAAGGCTTAGCACTAAAAACAAATCAAATACATGGAGATAAATGAAATGAATGATGATTGATCAACAAAACTCCCCACAGAAATCGGCTGAAAAATGGCAATACATTCAAATATATATTGAAAAACACATTAAATGTATATTAACAAACACAACACAATAATGTAAAGCACTGGTCAAAGCTGTGCTTATGTTTTTTAATTTTTTAATTTTTTTATTGGTTATCCAATCGAAATCCATTCACTTTTGAAGGAGAGTACATCCATATTGGTTTATTCCATGCATTTTCGTCTCTCTCTTTCCAAAAGCAGCCTTTGATTCTTTCTCTGGGTTAATACCCACAATTCCTCTATAAAAAAAAAAAAAAAAAAAACCACAACATCCAATTATCATCCAATTTTCAAAGCATATACACTCAAACAAAATATAACTCATTTAACACAAGGAATTATAGTCATATTTTACCTCAGAGAATCACAAAGCGTACATTACCCTCAAAGCAGATATGACTTTTCCATGTTTACAATGTAAAACTGTACAAATTGTGAGCAGAATTTGGATACACTGACAATTGGAGAGCATTGTATAAATAGATCCGATCACCTTGTAATTATGAAGCAGTTAAATAATCTTTTGAAGATATTGTTTTGGGAAAAATTGTATGTACAGTATTAGAGGAACTGTACATTGTCATGAGACCCAATTTTTAATAAACAAATAAATTCTTAGCTTGAAACCTACTAAATGAACTGCCTGGTCGATTTTAAATCATAAAAAAGTATTTTCTTTCCTCTATGTCTGAACATATTTTCACAAAATCTTCAATTGTAATAAAAATGTATATTTGCATATTACATGAATTGCAGTGCTCTTATGAATGTGCAGAGACTAATGCAAAAGTAAAGAAATTATTGAATAAATTAGATAGTTTTATTTTGGTGTACAAAGAGCATCCCCATCACTTCATAAAAATTAAGGAGTCACTGAAGTGACATGGACTATTTCACAATGTTTTCACTACCTTTCTTAAAAGTAGGACAGAAACCGCTCAGATTTCATTATAAATATCTTATCTTGGGTTCCCAGAAATGAACGAAAGTCTTACAGCTTTGGAAAAAATCAGGGTGAGGAATTAATGATGATTTTCATTTTTGAGTGAACAATCCCCTTGAAACTACTCAGGACATTTTGGGGAAGATTATCAGCATTACTATGATTTTTAAAAGAGTGAGACAGTGCCAGTAAGCATGTCATATTTGCCATACCTTTATATTTTTTGCAACATTTTGCATGAGATCAGAGTTCACCAATCTGTGATGAGGCAATTATTGGCCAATAGCACTCAGTACTTGAATAATTAAAGACCATTAAAGGTACGTTACCAGATCTGAAAAATGTGGAATAAATAGTAAAAAAGATTCAAAGCTTTAACTTACCTCTGAATGAATTCGAGCGTGCATGCAGCAGCATCCTGATAAGCCAAGTTAAAGTTAATGAATGCAGATAATGCTGCAACATTAGGCCTTCAACAAATGGTTGTGAACATGGGCCCAGGACAACATTCCTTTAAACAAACAACATTCATCTTCTCAGGCTCATTGATTCACCTATAAATAAATATGTAAGAGCAAAAGTGTTAAAAAAGTTTAGTTCACAGGTAGCTCATGTTAAATAAGAAATTGTTCAATACAACAACTTTTAAATATGTAAAAAAAAATTGTTGTATTGAAGATTACTGTATTGTATTGTAGATGTGAAAAGATTGTTTACAAGCACAAGTGGACAAAAAAAAAAGAAAAGTAGGGGACGGAGATATCTCTCTCTCTCTCTCTCTCTCTCTCTCTCTCTCTCTCTCTCTCTCTCTCTATATATATATATATATATATATATATATATATAAAATAGTGAGAATAATGGACAAACCAAGATGCATAGTAATGCAAGTTACCGTGGATGCTCAGTTTTGGTGAATCTGGTAATCTATTTCTTTCATCTGCTACCTAAAGAAAAGTAATGCATCAATAACAGTAAACAACCCCCCCCCCCCCCCCCCCCCAAAAAAAAAACAGTTCAACCTTTAAAAACCATTAAAAATCTAATAAAATTACTTACATCAGCCTTGATTAGAAGGGATTCTGTACTCTCTTTAAAATGAGCCATGAGGAGTTGCAGAATGCACAGGACCAGTTAATCTCCCTCTCCATACTTTGAGAGAAGTTTTTTCTTGAAAAAGTTTTTGAATGAAGGTTTTTTCTAAAAAAATTCCTCTTCCCTTTTCTTCAATGTTCTTCATGATTTTTTGGAGCAATGGGAAATCAGTAAACAGCTGGAAATGTGAAACGATCCCTTTGAGACAAAACAGATAAGGCCACGAATTCTTTAGTTCAGACAGTGAGTTTGGTGGGATAGCGTTTTAATTACGTCGTTGACGGTAATATGTGACCTCCATCAACTTCTGAAGTTCTCCTCTACCAGCTCCAGACTTTCCTACACTAGAATGAAGTAGTAGCATTTGCTTCTGCTTTACCACTGGTTAACAATGTTCTGTACTACAATCTGGCACTGTGCCTTTGTTTGGTTGATCTCATTTTTTCGCATGTTATATACTAAAATCCTTATTAGGTGCCTTCGATCAGCTGGTGGGGGTCTTTTTTTTATTTATTTGAGATGGCCAATTTAATGCTAGGAGGCATGACTTCCCAAGGAACTTTAAAGGTTTCAGCCCAGGTATAAGATTTTGATGAGCAAGCAGAAGAATGAGGTGGTGTAGAACTTGAACTCTGTGAACCTTGACTTGATGAATCAGAAAGGACTTGATGTGATGAGTTTTGGGGGGTTGAGAAGACATTCGCAAACAACGAATAGAAAAAATAAGATTGATTCTTTTATTTGCATTTGTTTAATTGCCCATTAGTAACAATGACATTTCAGTGAGTCTATTGTACATTTTTCCATGCATTTAGTAGTTTATGACATTGGACTTAAGGTATTCCATGAGGTCTTCTTCCTTCACAAAGCAGCCAACACCAATAGCAGTAAGCCCATGGATCACCTTTTGAAGTGTTTCATCAGAGCGACCAGGTAACAAAGAGCAGATGTTGTGTTTTATCTCCTCGGAATTGGACCTTAAATGGATGGAAAAAAGTGGTGTAACACAATCACAGATAAACCACATGTTTTGTTCTACTAAATAGGATAATAATCTGGGAGCTTCTCTTGAAGAACACAGACAAATCTTGGGTCATCATCTGTCATGCTGTACACACCAAAATCCCCCATCTGCACAGCATGCCTTTTTTACACACAATATAAATCACTGAATTCTGGTCAACAAGAAAAAAGAACAACTGATTCCTTTATCACTTCATTATAATCATCAGGATAATATTCAGGTTTACAGCACTTAAATAAGCCTGAAGCAGCTGGTGCCTTTCTGCAAGTGTTGCACATATGCGTTTAAAGTTGTGCAGCTTTCTAGCACATTGATTAAAATAGGTCCATAAATACCGAATAGTCCATAAACGAATGAGTGGTCCAAATTATGTTATAAGCTCAACTTTTGATTTTGGAAGTTCTCGTGTGAGGTTTGCTTTATTGAAGTCTCCGAGAATGATTCCAGCAGATTCCGGGTGTTGCTGCTCAGTGTCTGAGCGTCTGCGATCCGATCCTCCAGCTGTTGCACCGCTGCGTTCACGCTCGCTTGCTGAGGAATAGAAACACTGACCAGAATGAAAGAGGAAAACTCCTGCGGCGTGAATAAAGGCTTAAGAGCGCTTCTAGATCAGGACAGCACAACTTCTTTATAGTTTCTTTACACCACCTTTCATTGATGTAGAAGCATGTCCCACCGCTCTGGCCATTTCCCCGCCAATTCTGTGTCGCGGTCCCTCTGAACAGCTGGAAGCCGAGCAGATGTAACGCGCTGTCCAGAATGGCTTCATTCAACCAGGTCTTAGTGAAACACAGAGCAGCTGAGTGAAAAAAGTCCTTATTTGTCCGGGAGAGCAGGAGAAGGTTTGTCCATTTTGTTAGAGGGGGTTCTGTTCTAAAGCCCCCCTGTCGGATCCTGAACAACGAAGAGCGCCGCTGCTTCGCCAACTACAATGTCAAATTATAAAAGATTGTATGTATATATACATATAATGTAGTTATAGTTACATTCTCTGTTTGCTTACATATTCTCTCAGTGAACATAGAATCAAGCATTACTTGTATGGTTTTTAAATGTACTTGTTGCAGTCTGAGATTTGCCAAACTAAATTCATTATATTTTATACAATGACAATAAAGAAAAAATCTAATTTAATAGCATTGAATATGTTATTGTTATGTTACAGAGAGATTTGTATAAAAATAGATGATTTATTCATTAAGCAAGTTTTCTTACAAAAAATAAATATCACATTTATGTTTTTAAGTGTAAACTGACTTTCTTATAAACCTGAGCTAAGCTACATTATTATAACATTAACTGATATACTTTCATGAATATAATTTCAGCTAACGATAATTTAAAAGCACTGAAACAGGGTATTAGGTTTTATTTTATTTTATTTATTTATTAATTTATTTTTTGCTTGTTTCCCTAAGGTAAAACATTATAAGATAAACCTGCTAGGTCAGGATAAATCAAACAAAACAACAATAAAAAAGTATATTATTAATATTATTATTATTATTATTATTATTATTATTATTATTATTATTTATAAACTACATTACATAAAATTATACATATAATAAATAAAATAAATAAAAAAAATCTATAAAAAAGATAAACATTGGCCTGGTGTAATGTGGCTTGACATCGAACCACACTGAAGTGATTGATTTCCTCCAAATAGCATTATCTGAACATTACATTTATTACAAAAATAAATAAACAAACAAGTAATTATTTAAAACATGCTTAGAATTTATCCAGTTATAGTTACAATACTGTTGTACAAGGAACATCTGCAAAACATGTTTTTTTAAGCATTGGCTGTTATGGCAAATATAAAGTATCAATCCCTTACAGACACTACTGACTCTTTCTTAAATTACAGAAAATAATATAATTGGGAAAAGAAGCTCAGCATGCCATCTAACAGAGAAAATGTAAAACCTCTGTCCTGAAGACTTCCCTTAGTGACAAAAGTTAGAGCTTTATCTCTGAATTGTACAAAGCACTCTCCTTCCATGCATAAATGTCTTCTTGATAACTTTACCATATCACTTTATTATAGATTTGGGTTAATTTAACATTTTACATCAGTTTATTATTAGTCTTATTATAATTATTTACTTCACCATACATGTTTCAGTGCTGTTACTACAGTTCTAATATCAGATACATACAGTACCAGTCAAACATTTGGACACATCTTCTCCTAAAGTGTTTTTTCTTTATTTGTATTATTTATAACATCGTAAATGAATACTATAGAACTACTGTACAACTACTTGCACAACTACTGTACAAAATCATATTATGGCAAGAAACACTCAGTGAAGAGAAAAAACTTTACGAAATGAAGGTCAGTCAATCCGACAAATCTCAAGAACTTTAAATGTATCCCCAAGTGCAATCACCAAAACCATCAAAAGCTAAAATAAAACAGGACCTCGTGTTTAGCATCCCAGCAAAGGAGGACCAAGAGCTATTTCTGCTGCAGTGGATACGTTTATAAGAATTACCAGTTTTAGAAATTGCCAATGTACAAAAGGTTAAGTTGTATCCACTGTTCAGATTAGACTGTGTGATTCATGCCATCATGGTTAAATTATTATTTAATTATTCCAAAGAAACCTTTAATTTGGAAAAACAACAAGCACAAGAGACTTGCTTGGGGCAAAAAACACAAGGAACGGACATAAGATTACTGTAAAACTGTCCTTTAGTTTGATGAGTCCAAATCTGAGATTGATGATGTGCTGCATAAGATGACCTGGCCGCCACAATCACCCAATCTAAATTCAAATAAGATGGTTTGGGATGAGTTGGACAGAAGGAAAAGCAGCCAGCAAGCACTCAACACCTAAGAGAACTCCTTAAGATTGTTGGAAAAACCATTACAGGTGAGACTGTAAAATATTATATTATGAGACTGACTGAGAAAATGGCAAGAATGTGCAAAACTGTCATCAAAGCAAAATGTAGATAATTTGAAGAATCGAAAATATAAAACATATTCTTGGTTATTTAACATGTTATTGTAAGAAAAAACTTTTAAGGAGATAGGACTGATTTGCATCTGCACCTTTTTCATATAAATATAAATACAATTATTGCAATAAAAAATAGGATTACTGTTTTTTTTTTCTCAAGATAAAGAACTACACAGAAATATATGAGGAAAATCATTACAAAACATAGATCATTACTAATCATACGCAAAGCTGCTAGAAAGAAATATACATATAAGAACAAATAAATGATCTGACATTCTTGACGCTGTGTTTAAAATAAATACAATGTGAATTTAAACAGTTTCAAATGTAATATGTTAATCCTGGTTGTGAGCGATTGGGTGAACTTCCGGCCCTCCAGCCAATCAGCGCGCTACCAACGGGAGCGAGCGTCGTTTTATAAAACCGAAAGGCGGGGTTTGTTGTTCTCTCTAGTGTTCCGCTCGGGAAGCGCGTGCACGTTGAGCGGGAGCGCGCCGTACAGAGAACAGAGCACGGCACTGTGTCGAGTCGCGCGCGGATCTGAAGTGGAGAAGCGCGACATTATAAGGCTTTATAAGCGCATATTCCGCCTCACATACACACGCAGCGGAGTTTTCTCTTCGTCCTCCTCGGTTGGGAGATCTAACGAACACGTTCGGGATCACATTCGTGTGGAGGTTTTGTGTTTTTTTTATTAGATAAAAGTTGCGCTGGTGAAGAGAAGCAGCATGTCGGCCTCGGCGGCGAAAGTGAGCAGGAAGGAGCAGAACTCGAATCATGACGGAGCGGACGAGACCTCGGGTAAAGGCAGACATGGCGGCCTCCTACGGCGTACCACCGCCATTTTATCATCACATTTTCTCCACAATAGTGTCTCTATTTCGCTCTGTGTAATCGCGGGAACATTGTTGTAGTTCGTCGTTTAAATTTTTTCCCTCCACTTTAAAGCCGAAGTCACCGGTGCCGACTTAAGCCGCAGATGGTGAAGACTGCATCGGTGACCCGCGGCCATGTTTCGCCGCTCATTGTGCCACGCATGTTCGCCGCACACTGCTTCACCCTTTGTCCTTTCTCATAGTAAAAACGCAGCTTTTCTAGAGATGGTCGCTTTTAATGAATTGTATCCAACGATCCGTTAACGTCGTCGTTCGCGTGGGTGAAATTGTACCGAACGCGTTAAATCGCTCTCCGTGTAGCATGGTAGCCGTTAGCATGCTAGTTAGCGCGGCGCCGCGTTTATTGTGTCTCCCCGCCATCACGGCTAACTCTCCGCGTGGTTCGCCCAGTACAGCGACACAAAAGAGCTGCTGGGTAAACCGGATTTAGGCGCCATTTCTTATACAGAGCAACTACACACTGGTCACACTTTTTAAAAAAACAACTTAAAATAATACGGATTGTTTGATAGGTTTTCGGAACCTGTTAGCCGTGTGGCGTTAGCGGCTTCCAGGCCTTGTTCATTCAAACCACGCGGCCCAACATTTCAGGTAACCGGAAACCACGACTCGAGCGCCTAATCGAGGCTTATTCATAGTTTTATTATGGTGGATAGACGGCATTTCTTTTGTCCTGGGACGTATTATTTACGATATTAGCTTCAGCTGAAGTTCCGGGTTTATTGAGCATCATCGTGCGTGTTTACGTGCACCAGTGAAAGTCAGCTGTGTTTACGCGCCACATTCATCTGGTCCTTTTCCGCAACCTGTAATGCGATAAGTAGTCTTACTTTATATATATATATATATATATATATATATATATATATATATAAGTTGAGTCCCCCCAACCCCCAAACGCATGTGATGATGATAATAATAATAATAATAATAATAATAATAATAATAAATACACATCTGGATATGTTGGTGATGGCTAGTAAAATAGTTATAAATGTAATTACTTTTGCATAACTACATGAAAACACAAAACAAAAACTAGGATAGGATGCAGTATCGTTTGTTTTTCCATTTCGGTTTTGCACAAATCATTCTATGCGTCGTTATTTGGGGGGAACCCCTTTTCTACATTCATTACATAACCGCTTAATCAGAGGCTTCATTTATATTTAAATAAATTGACGTGACTTTCTTTTGTTTCCTTTCAAGAAAAAGAACAGCAGGAGGCCATTGAACACATTGATGAAGTACAGAACGAAATTGACAGGTACTGTACTATTCTGCTGTACTTGTGTGCCTTGTAATTTCTTTATCCTGTAAAGTGATGTGGCTAAGAGAGACGTTTTTCTGCTTTTTGTCTTTTTCATCAGATTGAACGAACAAGCAAGCGAGGAAATCCTAAAAGTTGAGCAGAAGTACAATAAGCTACGCCAGCCATTTTTCCAGAAGAGATCAGAACTCATAGCCAAAATTCCAAACTTCTGGGTCACAACATTTGTCAACCATCCACAAGGTGAGAATGCACTCGGGTAAATTAATAAGATATACCTGTATTCGTTCCACAGTGGGGAAATGTCTTTATTTACCGTGAAGTGTAGTGTAATATTCTGTATCTGTTTATCGACTGTTCATTAGTGTGCAGGCTGCTTAAGAACAGTCATGTGTCTACTCCATCACGATTCTTTTTTCCACAGTAAAGCCAAATTTTGACTGGTTTATGCATAAACCGTAGCAAGCATTTCTTGTAGAAAAGGGAAATCTGTTGTTTATGTACATTTAGAGTTTTGTCTGGGTTTCATAAACTTTTGTGACTAGAAGAATTTACTTTAGATGATTTTTAGTGTTTGTCGCGAGTGGTGGAGTGGATTGTCTGATTTAATGGCTTGAAATAAAGGAATCTAAATTAAACAAATCAGGCTACAAGTGATGCATGTAAAATAATATAGAACACTAAATTTGATGCTGGTCAAATCTACTTTTTCTAATTAAAATATTGTAGGATATTTGGCGATAGTCACCAGATTCTAGAAATTTCTAACATATGCAGATGTATTTATTTCTATTGAAGAGTGCTTTTTGTGTATTAGTCTCAGCTCTGCTTGGTGAGGAGGATGAAGAAGCCCTTCATTACCTGACCAGGGTTGAGGTCACAGAGTTTGAGGACATCAAATCAGGTTACAGAATAGATTTTGTAAGTTGCTTCCCTGCTTCTACCTTTTATTCTTTATTACATGTAAACTTGCTATCGGATGCTAAGCAATAACTTCCTGCTTTATTTTATGTTTTGCTTTAGTACTTTGATGAAAATCCCTACTTTGAAAACAAAGTCTTATCAAAAGAGTTCCACTTGAATGAAAGCGGTGACCCGTCTTCAAAATCCACTGAGATTAAATGGAAGGCTGGAAAGGTCAGTGTTTAAACACTTTCAGTGTAATCAAATTCAGTGTTTATTTGTTTTTATATATATATATATATATATATATATATATATATATATATATATATATATATATATATAATTAGATATAGAGATAGCAGCAATGGCTGTCAACAAAAGTTTGTTTACCATGAGCTGCTATCAAGAAACAAAAAAAGTTTGCTCTTTTGTTTAGGGTAACGTTTAAAACGGATGTGTGCTTTTTGAGTAGTTACCGGATCTCTTCTGTTTCTAGTAAAGCTTAAATTCATCCCTTTTTTTTTTTTTTATATATATATAATTTGGTTATCAAAATGTGTTTCAGGATTTGACCAAGAGGGCAGGACAGACACAGAACAAGGCTGGCAAGAAGAGGCAACATGAGGAGCCTGAGAGCTTCTTCACCTGGTTCACTGATCACTCGGATGCTGGTGCTGATGAACTCGGTGAAGTGATCAAGGATGACATCTGGCCCAATCCCTTGCAGTATTATCTGGTACAGTTGCACTCGCTATGACACTTTTGTCCTCACGTAAATGATTTTAACAATCTAATCAATATAAGGATCCAAAATGCAGAAAGTGCAAACAAAAACCACCAAAAAAAACAAACAATTGATGATTTCTACACTTTAGAAACTTGCCGGATTTTAATGCACAGTGGACGCAAAGTTTTTACCACAGACTACTCGGTTTAGTGAAAGGGCCAAAAGATGGCGCTGTTGCTTAAATGGTGTTTGGTGTTCATTGTGGAAGGGGTTTCAATAAGGAATACACGAATCATAAGTATTGTGTTTTTTAAAGCAGTTTTTCAAGGCGAGGCTTTTTTTTTTTTTTAAATATTTAGCGAGTTAGTTTTGTGGGTGTCCTGCCAGTTTTCTTTTGGTCAGTCTATCTACTCACAGCATAAGGTTTTGTTTCCTTGTTTTTTTCACCATTGTGGGGGGGACCACAAGAGATTCCGATTTCTGGGATTATAAATGTTTTCAAAGACTAAGGGTTTAGGTGAGGTTTTAAGTCCACGGTAACAAACTAGTTAATGATTATTATTATTTTTTTTTTGTACTGCAGTGACTGTTTCTATGTAGGATTTGTATAATTGTTGTTTTTTTGTTTACTTAGGTCCCAGACATGGATGATGAGGAAGGTGAGGGTGAAGATGAAGATGACGAAGAGGAGGAAGAAGGTTTGGAAGATATTGATGAGGAGGGGGATGAAGATGAGGGAGAGGAAGATGAGGAGGATGAAGGAGAGGATGGAGAGGTAAGGTGTATTAAATGCTTAAAATGAACTAAGTGTTTTAAGTGGTGTATACAATATAACATTTGGAGTAATTTGAGATTATAATCTGATCTGTTCCTTCTCTGTGCAGGATGATGGTGAGGATGACTAAAGCTCACATGGACACATTCTGATATTCCAACCCCCTTCTGTACCTGTTCTTACAATTTGAAGTCATCCCCCCCAGCCAGAGGGAGCAAAAATGCTTTTTTGGTTTTGTTAAAAATTTTTTTTTTTTTTTTGTGCTCCGTCTTCTGTTCTGAAGCCTCTCCTGTCCTTCCCATGTCTAATCAGAGTTGATTCCCTGGACATTACCTACCTGCGTTTGAAAAACTAGTGGCATTTCTTTGCTGAAGCCTCTTGCATCGTCCATCTCCAAAGACACATACCAGATATTAACGAACCTGCACGTCATCTTCTGTAGACTAAACTGAAGTAAATAGCAATTTATATATAAGTACATAAATGCATTTTTTTTTTCTGTGAATGGTTGTGATATAAAATAATAAGCCATTGGTGCAGTGATGAGCTAATCATAGCGTACATAACTAGCCACTCATTTTTCTTTTCCTCTTGTTCCTTTCTGTATATTGTACTATGGTTTAATGCGGGGTTTCTGCTCCAGAGAGTCGACAGTTTTTCCTAATGTGACTATTGTATTAAAGGAAAGCACCAGCTTGTTCTCATCCCCCTCTTGTAAACATTTTGGGGCGCATATGAGATGATCAGGGTAATAACCATTGTTATCGAAGGCAGATTAAACTGGGGGTCGGGTGGGGTGTGCGGGTCAGCGACAACATTCTTGGGTTTTGTGTTGATTTGAATTTTCATTGTAATGTTTTACAGACACCCATGAGGTTTGAAATTTACATTTTTAATAAAAATAAAACACAAAAAGAATTCCTTCTTGTAATTTTGAGCTTAGACATACTTCAAGGACTATTTAAGCAAGTGATAATAAAACTTGTAGAATCTCATTAAAATTCACATTTGGGTGTTTTTATCTTACTTTTCTTCTCTATAGACTTTTTCATCAACATGTATTTCAGAACCAGCAGGAAGCTAGTGCAGAAAATTTCTGCCTTCAGGAATTCACCCAAAACCCCTTCCTTTTTTGTTTTTTACACGTCTAACTTTTCAAGGTACCAGCTGTCTATACTATATGCAGACTTCTAATCTACTTGAGTAGCTCATGTAATTATTAGAGCAGTTTTTTATGGTTATATTGTGTGTATTGAAAATGTCAATTTAGCTCAAAGGTTCAGATTTCTTAGCTTGTTTGTGGCTTGTTCTGACTCCTAGGATTAAATGGAATTGAAAAATCCTGACTTATTTTGTATATGTACATAAGATTTTAGTTTCTCGCTTGCATTTAGAATTATATCAGCATGGGCCATGCATAGTTTGTTTCAGCTAAAAATCGGTGCATTTCAATAGAAGACATTTTGCTGCAGAAGTGATTCATATTCAGGTATTTTCTTTAAACATTTCTATTACTGCTAAATGAGTTCCTTTTTTGGGCATCAGGTTGCCCACAATAGCACACAGTTTCAAGATAAGAAATATTTATTTAGTACTGATCTTGCTTTATTATGAACCAAAAGGTAAGTATTCAGATCTTATGTTCAGTACTTTGCAGAATCACCTTTGACAACAATTACAGCTTTGAGTCTTTTTGCACACCTGCCATTGTTCTGTTTAGTGGATCTGGCAGATCCTCCCAATAAGAATGCTGACATCTCAATACAGATGCTTTGAGGTTCAAGTCTGGGGTTTTCAGAAAACTGCAAATTCATTTAAGTTGTCATACTGGGAAATGTGCTCTCTGGTCTGAGCTCATGTTTTCCACAGCAGATGTTTCAATGATCTATCTTAGGGCTACACGATTTGGAAAAAAATGTCATGTTGCGATAATTGTGGTCAATATTGTGATTTGGGATATAATAAATTGTATCGAGTCCACTTGATTGGTTATTAAGGAAATTGCACACAGATTAGTGATGAGGTGGAAAAGTGTATTTGTTAAACCATAAGGGTTTTCAAAATTTATATTTTACAAAATTAAATCACATTTGCAATAAACTTTTTTTTCTTCAAGGTACAGCAGAATAAAATAAAACAATAAATGAAACCACATTTTCACAAAATATTATAAACCTTTTGTAGAAACAAAGAGTAAATGCCCTGCTACCCATTTCAATTATTTACCTGGTTTTCTACTGAAGTTTAAGATACAGTATGTGTTTACAACCTTTAATTCAGGCAAAGTTTGCAATCTTCATTATTAAATGTGTTTAACCTTTATAATAGAAGATTTCTGATCATTTGTATGGTGTGGGAGTGGAGCATTGTTAATGGTAGTGTATTTTTGGCTACCAGTTCAGTGTCGGTCTGCTCGGCATCCATCTTCACCAGGTCTCCACGATGCTCACCAGAAAGTCACGTGACCACACACGCCACACGTGCACTGCCTAAACCGAGACTATCTGGTCTTTTTTTTTTGGTTTGCGACGGAAAATCTACACACTGTTCTCAGATATGTGTCCACACATGCACTTACTTATTTCAATTAAATCGCATCGTTTCCGTCATATAATTGCTATTCAATTAATTGTACTCTAATCGAAATCTATCTGAATTTTGCCACCTTTCCCTCTTCCTATTGATTTTTATCTCAAATTTAGACCGATTTCGTGTTGAGAAACACGCCTTTATCATTATGCTCTAAATCACACGCATTCCGTTAAAAAACAAAAAAAAAAAAAAAAACGTTTATTTAAAGTTTCTTCAAAAAGTACGTGTTGAGAGACGGTGAAGTTCTCCGTGCGTCAGAAGGAGCAACCGATCCGACCGGTGCACGTGAGAGAAAGCAGGCCATTGATTGGTTAGACTCCGTGTGCGTGCGCGCGCGCGTGTGTGTCTATTATTTATTATGAGACGCATCTCATCTTCAGTAAATCCTGCTCGACGGTCCGTTCAGTGGACGGAAACCGTGTGTCTCGTAAGTATTACACAGTTTTGAGTGTGTGTGTGTGTGTGTGTGTGTGTGTGTTGTGCTGTGCTGGTGATAACATGCAGTGTTCATTAGTGTCATAATAATTCAACCTGCAAAAAAAGATATCAAAAGTGTTTGAGTTTCTGTATACGGATGAAACACCAGCTGGAGATATAATGTATAAATTCATGAAGGTCTCAGTTTCGGTACTAAAGTGTGTGTGTGTGTGTGTGTGTGTGTGTGTGTGTTCCGGAATAAATTGGAAATAATAAGCACCTAAAGCTACTTTCCCAGCTGTGCTCCTGAATATTTTAGACTCGAGGTTGAAATAAGCAGATAATGAAGAGCGCTTCAGGAGCTGCGGTGTGTGTCCGAGCAGAGAAACCTCCAGAAATATCTACAAGGATCTACAGTATAAAGAGTTTTGGTGATCATGGGTGATCATGAACTGATTGCATTGTGCAGAAGTAAATGAAACTGTGAGTGGTGCTCCCACAAAGTGCTCATTGATCTGATGGATTATTTTGAGATACATAGATAATAGTTTATAATAGACAGAAAAACAGATTGTTTGTTGGTTTATTGCAGGTTTTTTATTGTTGTGAACGGTTTAATGCTTTAAAAATTCAGAAGACGTTTTAATCAGTGTGTTTAGAAATGAAGTGATCAAAACATAGCTTTCAAGTGTTAATAGACACAGTGTAGAAATCCTTAGAGAAATCTTAGGGTGCAGTGTTTCTCTGTACTATACAGTACCAAGCTACAAACCCCCCCCCATATAAAATATAAATATAGAGATTGTGTGACGTTTGGAACAAGTCAAGTTGTTCTGGTACAAAAATCTCTATGATCTCCATTATATCTACTTCTGATTCCGATTTACTGAAACTTGAATGAAATCCACTTGAATGGATGAAACTTGAATGAAGTCCTGTGTAGGCTTTTTACACTTCCAGTGTCTCAGTTATTATCCACCATTTAATGCTTTATAGTAATGACTGTTTAAAGTATATGTTTAAACTGAGAAGTGAGACGTGAGAAGTGATGATAAGCTCATGTCTCGTTGTCCTGGTTCATGTTCTCACTGTCTGAAGGCCTATCGTAATCCCTGCAGCCAGCTGGAAATCAAACCCAGAATAAGAATGTTTTATCTCAACTTTAGGTTTAAGGGTAGGGTTACAAATATAATGCAACATAATGCAATGTTTAAACTCAGCTTTAAGAGGCAAAGCCTTATTTTTGGTATCGCTTCAATGTTAGTTATTAAAATAGGGATCTTGATTTTGAGACTTTTGAGGTACATTATTTTCAACTTTTTTTTGCCAAAGAGAAATATCTGTTTTATCTGTTTATTGAAAAATGTTGGTGTGTTTAACATGCATCATTAGATGAGAATACTGTGTAGATGTTGCATTATGAATTCAGTCTGACTTCAGCTGTATGACTGAATCTCTTGACTGTATAATAGACACAAGAGAGAAGCTTTACAAAGAGAATGTAACCTCACATCGAGCGCTTATTTCAATCAATAAACCACTTTGTGTTGCTGTTACAGTCAAATACCATAACAATATATATTAATATTTAATATTGTATAGTAAAGAATATTATACTGGTCTGGGTGCCTTTTTTATAAAATACCTAAAGACATATAAAATAATCAGTTTAAATATCTGACCTGTGCAAATGCGAAACCCTGGTTCCTAGCAGCGCAGAAGTAATGGCACCAACGGTCAGATTTATGCAAGCGATGCAAAATACGGTAATATTTAATGAAAAAACATTATACAGTTTAATTTTGAGGAACATGTAGATTTGTATTGGTCTTTTAATGATTCTCTTGGTGTATTTTGTGTTTCAGCTGCTTTGAGTCAGAGTGAAGTTGTGAAGAGACTGAGATGTAGACTCTTCATTTTGGCACAATGCACATGAACAATCTGCTGAACTGCTGGAGTAAGTAACACGTATTCTTTCTATACTTCATGTCCTGTCTCTTTACCATTATTTAGGTCCTAGGCATTTTCTGTGTGTTTCAGCATCCTGTGTATAAGCAGAGGTTTTCATGTTGAGGCCAACTTAACCAGTAGTTCAAAAAAGAACCACAGACCTCATAACACTCACCAGCTACCTCAAAACAATTACCCTCAGATTTAAAAATAGTGTACAAATGACCATATACTTGAAAATTACAGCACTTAGGAAATATGTTGGTTACTCACCTTTCAGTGTTATTGCTGTTATTGTTGGAAGAACAAGGTTGCTTTTTAAAAAGCACTGAAGGAATATGTGGTTGCAAAATGGAGAAATTTAGTTTCATATTTGGATGCTTCTTTTTATTTTTCACATTCACACTGACTTGAAGGCCTTTTTTTA
The DNA here is from genome assembly GCF_014805685.1 of Silurus meridionalis. NCBI lineage: Eukaryota > Metazoa > Chordata > Actinopteri > Siluriformes > Siluridae > Silurus > Silurus meridionalis. The sequence goes on from NC_060898.1 coordinate 13,752,813, forward strand.
TATACAGGAAGCAAATTGTTCAGAGGCTAACACTCAGAGTCAGGGTTTTCTGTAATGCTGCCATGAGAATTTTTAACTTCACCTTCTATTCTACACCTCCCTTATTTCGGGAGCCTCATTAGACTTTATAATTCTTTCCTTTCTTAACGGCACTGAGCCATAATCTCAGAAGCTAGCAGTAATTTTACTTGAACTTCATATGTGAGAGTTAACTGTTTGCTTGCTACTCAGCTGGACTGACCTCTTGTAACCTGTACTATGCAAGCATGTGTAGCCTACACTTATAAATGTTTTTAAATTCCGACAAAAAGAAACAATTTCCCACAAACGAATATTAATACCAATAATGATTTATTTCAATGTTGATTAGCTAATCGGTGAGCCTTAAGGAGGTGGGTTTTTTTGTCTGTCAGTCTCAGTAAAGAGGGTTTTCTGGTGGTCTAGTGGTTAGGATGCGGCGCTCTCACCACTGCGGCCCGGGTTTGATCCCCGGTCAGGGATTTAACCCCAGCCATTAGGGTTGCACAAGCCTTAGTGCCGGTCCCAATCCCGGATAAATGGGGAGGGTTGTGTTAGGAAGGGCATCCAGCGTAAAAACATGTGCCAAATCAAACATGCGGATGGTCCGCTGTGGCGACCCCTAACGGGAGAAGCCGAAAGAAAGTTTAGTCTCATTTAAGAAGGTGTGGCCTCTTTTCATGCATATCTTAATAAAGGCTACATTAGTTGTTGTTTGGTTGGCAGCTGTTCTCAGGTGAGCTGTTAAAAGGGAATAAAAGTCATATGTAAAAGATGAAATCCCCTTTTTGCATATCCTGAAATAAAATTAAATTATTTGGCTCTCTAGTCACACAGTGTTTAACAACACTATAACACTAATAATCTATCTCTATGTGTTTTGTAGATGAGATTACAGGGATCTCTGAGGTGGCCGTGTCTCCTGAACCCGGTAGCCCCACCCTTCTGAGTGAGTGTACAGATACATACTGCCAGGCCGAGCGCCGGAACCGCCTCCATACCCATGTCTGCAAATTGCACTTCTGGGAGGATTTCAGTGCCGAACTCATAGGGAGTGGCTTCTTCTCCAAAGTCTTCAAGGTACAATATTTTTTACAAATATTCAATACCGAACTTATACCCTGATTTGATACATCCAGAAAACTTGTTTGCCAAAATGTTGTATGCTGGGAGTAAACAGCGTTTTTTTGTACCGATTTAAAATGTCTTTGTACAATTCTAAAGCAATAGTAATAACAATGTTTTTGTTTTTTTTTTCTCATTTTTACATTAAAACCAAGAACCCAAAGCCTTAGACACTTATGATAAAGGATTAACATTTAAAAAATAAATAAATAATTCATCATATTAAAAGAAATGAATAATTCATTATATATAATAGTCAATACATGATCATGGTGAAGTTTTTATTTTTCAAATGTCACAAAATAGACACAAACACGATAAAGAACAAAGAGTTGGAGTCTGTGGTCTTTATTATATTTTAAGAGATTTTTTTTATGCAGGTGTATTTAAACTTCTTTTCCCGTCTTCGTGTCCTGTCAAAAAATCTGTCATTATAATCAGCGATGTAAAGGTGACAGATCAGCAGGCGAGGTAGTTGTTGTGTTTTTAGTTCAGTTGGTGAATTTGGAGTTAAAACAGTGTCCTTATGTGTCTCAGGACACTTGTTTTGACTTTGGTCTCTGAGTGTATGATGGAGTGAGTTAATCCAGAAAACACATGTTCATGAACATAATAATGCTCTTCATTCCCCTCAGTGTGTTATTTCATTAGACTGAGTGTTCGATGATGTCATGCAGGGGTATAATTAATATGATGCACAAACAGACAATACCATGACACATGCACATTTATTTATACAAATATCTGCTTTTTTACTCTGGCAAACTATAAACACTGATTAACTTCAGTAAATTTCAATAAACAACACAGTGCCATTATGAGGGCCAAATCAGTATCATCTCATGTAACATTTGGAATTGAATTACGCATATTTTAATTTGTATGCGTTATTTTATAATTGTGTATGTAAGACTCATTTAGTTCACCAAAAATTGCCAGAACAAATGGAAATTCTCTTAACTTAATTTAAACTTGTGAATTAATTGATACAGCAGTATATGTAAGTGGTATAATCAGCTGTGTGAAGATGATCGTCCCCTACAATGCTGCATCAATATACAGTGCCTTGCGAAAGTATTCGGCCCCCTTGAACTTTGCGACCTTTTGCCACATTTCAGGCTTCAAACATAAAGATATGAAACTGTAATTTTTTGTGAAGAATCAACAAGTGGGACACAATCATGGAGTGGAACGAAATTTATTGGATATTTTAAACTTTTTTAACAAATTAAAAACTGAAAAATTGGGCGTGCAAAATTATTCAGCCCCCTTAAGTTAATACTTTGTAGCGTCACCTTTTGCTGCGATGGAACCATTCCATTGTAGATTTTGCTTTATGTTTTGGATCATTGTCTTGTTGGAAGACAAATCTCCGTCCCAGTCTCAGGTCTTTTGCAGACTCCATCAGGTTTTCTTCCAGAATGGTCCTGTATTTGGCTCCATCCATCTTCCCATCAATTTTAACCATCTTCCCTGTCCCTGCTGAAGAAAAGCAGGCCCAAACCATGATGCTGCCACCACCATGTTTGACTCCTTGTATGAGCTGAAAGTTTAGAGGGACGGCCAGGTCTTGGTAGATTTGCAGTGGTCTGATACTCCTTCCATTTCAATATTATCGCTTGCACAGTGCTCCTTGGGATGTTTAAAGCTTGGGAAGTCTTTTTGTATCCAAATCCGGCTTTAAACTTCTCCACAACAGTATCTCGGACCTGCCTGGTGTGTTCCTTGTTCTTCATGATGCTCTCTGCGCTTTAAACGGACCTCTGAGACTATCACAGTGCAGGTGCATTTATATGGAGACTTGATTACACACAGGTGGATTCTATTTATCATCATTAGTCATTTAGGTCAACATTGGATCATTCAGAGATCCTCACTGAACTTCTGGAGAGAGTTTGCTGCACTGAAAGTAAAGGGGCTGAATAATTTTGCACGTCCAATTTTTCAGTTTTTTATTTGTTAAAAAAGTTTGAAATATCCAATACATTTCGTTCCACTTCATGATTGTGTCCCACTTGTTGTTGATTCTTCACAAAAAATTACAGTTTCATATCTTTATGTTTGAAGACTGAAATGTGGCAAAAGGTCGCAAAGTTCAAGGGGGCCGAATACTTTCGCAAGGCACTGTATGAGCAACTGGATTCAATTTTCTGCATCTCTTACTACAGGTAATAAAGCAAAAATAAAAATTCTGATGTACAAAACTGAAATCTAATAGCTATGGTCAGAAATGTAACATCGTCCCTGTAGTATAATGACCATTTTTCAGATTCTCTGAAGGCTGCAGTGATTGCAGTCAGCTACATATAACTTATAATGTGTGTGAGGAGTCTTGGTGTTAAAGTTAATGTGTGTTAAAATTACAGACAACTTAACTAGACTATAGTTTTTACAATTACAAATATCTGCTAAAATATTGTCACTTCTATGATTTCATAGATACTGATCAAAATTGATATTAATAACTTTTCTTCTCCGTCACCATAGTTATCAAAGATTTTAAAACAAATTCAACTCTTGTTATTTTCACCTCTTTGAAAGTCAAAATCTTGTGTATTTTGCTTCAAAATACGATTTTATGTTTTTAACCCATCGTATCATATGTTGAAAGAAGTGTTTGTTTTTCTTCCATCTTCAAAACTCAGATCTCTCAGTTTTGTTTGAGTTGAACCTCGAAGGGAGATATATTTTACTAACATACAGTATTTCTCAGCATGTGTTTTGAGAATGCAGGACGAGTTTCACAACTGCTCTTCCCTTTTATTTATTTATTTATTTATTTTTTTAAATGCAGCGTCTCAGATATAATTAAGAGTAAAAAAATGGTGATGAACAAAATTCACACGTTTTAACTGCAGCTACTACTTTCACAGCTCAAGTCGAGAGTAACAACAACCTGATGACTTTTTTTATTATTCTCAACATTCCTCACTAAAAGGTCAAAAAACGTCTGTTTCACAAGCAAGTTTACATCTAAACTCGTTTCTGTATATCCTAATGTACATTGGGCAAAAGTATTGTAACACAATTTCTTTAATTCAGCCATTTTAATCAGACCCATTGCCTCAGGTGTATAAATATAAGCACCTAGAATGCAGTCAAAACGTTGTTTTGTAGTGCTCAGTCAAATCAAGCACAGTATTGCGATAGGATGCCACTTTTTCAACAAGTCTTTGTAATGTAATCTTTGCTAGATATACTTTTGTAAGTGGTATTATTAGAAAGCGTTTAGGAACAGCGGCAACTCAAAACGGAAGACCGCGTGAAGTCACTGAGTGCTCAGGCACATGGTGCGGAAAAGTTGCCACGCTCTGCTGAGCCATGCGTTTCCATGGCTAACCGGCTGCATGCAAGCCTTACATCACCAAATAAATGCTTAGCGTTGAATAGAGTACACTTGACTCTGGAGCAGTGGAAACATGTTCTGCAGAGTGCTAAATCATACTTTATTGTTTTACTGTTTGAGTCTGGGATTGGCGGATGCAGGAGAACATTACATGCCTGACTGCAATTGTAATGGTTGGAGAGAAAAGATAATCATACGTGGCATGACTGAGCATGATTGTGCTCCAGTGAATAAGTAAGGTTCATAAATGCATGGTTGGATGTTTTTTCTGTGGAAGAACTCGACTGGCCTTCACCCCCGGATCGTAATCCTCTCCCACCTTTGGGATTAACTGGAACAGGGATTGCAAGCCAGTCCTTTTTTATCCAATATCAGCGCCTGACCTCACAAAAGATCTACTGGATGAATGTGCAAGAATTTGCGCAGAAACATTCCAAAATGTTGTGGAAAGCTTTTCCCGAACAGTGAAATCGCAAGACCCTACAGAGGGTAGTAAGGTTCCGAAGCATTCGAGCCGTCACATCCAGACTGTGCAACAGCTTTTTCCCGCAAGCCATCAGGCTCCTCAACACACAGAACTAAACTGAAACTCACACACACACACTCACTCAACTGTGCGTTACTGAACTGTACAACCTGAACTCACACACACTCATTTCTCGGTTGCACTCGATGCACTCTATGTAGCTTTATTTTGTATGTTGTAGCTCTATGTTGTTCAGTGTAGCACCAGGGTTCTGGAGGAATGTTGTCTCATTTTGACTGTGTACCACTGTGTATAGTAGAAATGACAATAAAAGCATCTTGACTTGACTTGAAAGCAGTTTAAGCTGCAAAGGTTGGGGGGACAACCCTATATTAATGTTTATTTATTTAGAATGCAATACAATTACAGTCCAGTACAGTCCAGTAATACTGCTATAATAGTCAGGTGTCCCAATACTTTTGTTCATAAGAATACTTTATTTAAATTTGCAACAGTATATTAAAAAAGTTTAAAATTTGTAAACATTTTGTTTAGAAATAATTACAGATGCTCAATAGTGAAAAGTGATAGAAATATAAATTGAAATATTAGAAATTTCAGATTAGTCAATGTGATTCCAGGGATTGTACAGTGGAAACTCTACATAAATAAATGATTTAACTTCAGAAAAGCAGTTAATACTTAGTAGTTTCTTGCTAACATGACAAGCAGCCTTTTGAAAAATGAGGTTCATGAAAGCAAAAATAGAGGGAAATGAGTTTGATGAGGGTCAGAATTATGTCTGAAACTGTTGCCTGAAATTTTTCAATTTGTAATGCTTCTAGTTGCAGTTTATTTTTTGTTTATTTGAAAACTAATTTTTTTTTTTTTTTTTTAGTTAACAAAAATTTTATATTGCTGGTAACAAGGCTTTTTACCCTTAACTCACTTATTTTCATTTATTTTTATTGCTTACGTATTCATTAAGAGTGAGTAACTGCTTAATGAGAAACAGACAATAAGAATCATAAAATAAATAAATAAAAAGAGAGTGTTCACAGAATAAGGTTCCAGTTGCATTTGAACACATTTTGGGTCTCATTAAAAATGTAGCTCCTTGCTGAGCAGTGAATGTACATTATCGTATTATAGAGTTCTCCTAGCTTTGATTTCGGAACTATGAAGTTATTTTTCTCAGAACAGCTTTTCACCCAGACTAGAGCTTATTAACACTCAGATGATGAATTCTTCTTTATGAACTCTCAGTACTGGCTGAAACTTAGTGTCACACACTCTTCAGTTTCTCAGAGTACTTGCTGTTCAACAGGTCATGCACAACACCACGAGGAAGGTGATGGTGGTGAAGGTTTATAAGAATGACGTGGATCAGGAAAGCATCATAAGGGAGATCAGCCTTCTGCAAAAACTCTCACACCCCAATGTGGTGAGGTGAGTCAACAAGCAGATGATGTGTTCTGGCTATTATTTTTTTTATCTGTAGGGGCAAAGTGTTATTTTTCAGCTGCAACTGAGTTGTTTATTTGTGCCCATCGAATCTGCTCGTCTGATTCAATGTGTTGAAAAATCTTTCAACACTTATCACACAGGTGACCTCTGACCTTTGATTGGTTCTTTAGTTTTTGTTCTTAATGGAACCATTAAAGCGACACAAACCTCTGTATGAGCTCTCTGATCAACTCTGAAGTTCAGAAAAACTCTGAACTTTAATCATAGAGAAGCTCTGTGTTTACATTGTTAGTCATCAAATGCATGATATAGATTTTTGAATTAACTTGTGCATGACTGTGAGAAAAAATGTCATCATTTCTGAAGGTATCTGGGGATTTGTGTCAGAGAGGATAAACTGTATCCAGTTCTTGAGGTGAGTTTTATTTATTTACAGTCTATAAACTTCCTGTAAAATTGGCTGGATGTTGTTTTGTTTTTAATAGTAAAAAGTTTCCATGTAACAGTGTGTAACATGAGAGATTGGAGGGCAGGTTGGGCACCATTTGCAATAATCACTTTCTTAAGGAAGTGTTCAAGCCAAGACAGTCCAGGGTCATACAGAAAAAGATGCATGAATGAAACCTGAAAATGAATAAAACCTAAATTTACTCCATACTCAGGCAGAGATCGAAATACAGGAATTGTGAAAGAACCTGACGGGACCTGATATGTTAGTTTAGAAAAGACAGGGCACATACAATCGATGTCTAGGGAGAACCATTTCATATAGATCTCATAATTAGAATTGTACACATATTAATGTGTCCATGTAAGCACTTATATAATTACAGTTTAAATTCCAGGTTTCAAGAAATCCTGCTGCTTTTAAGGAAATTAAATAAATATAAAGGTTTAATTAGCCAAGTTGTGAATGTGTGTGTGTGCATTTGTCTGTATGCAGTATGTAAATGGAGGCTGTTTGGAGGAGCTCTTGGCAGGAAGTGACATCACACTTTGTTGGAGGGAGAAGGTGGAACTGGCCTGTGATATCTGTAGAGGAATGAGTTACCTCCATTCCAGAAACATCTACCACAGAGACCTGAACTCTAAGGTCAGAGTGCAGAGATGCTGCAGACACACACGTGCACACACACACCCAGACACACAAAAACTCTACGTCCACACGAGAAAGTGAACTGTTGCTTGTGTGTGTTTTTGTGTTTCTGTGTGACCACTGTATGGACAAACATACTTTATAAACTTACCATTCCACATTTAGTCCCAATTTGCTGTTAAAATAACTTTGCACTGATCTAGGACGAGGAGGCCTGGGGTTCAGTCAGCATTCCAAATCATCCCAAATGGTTTTAGTAGGGTTGAGGTCAGAACTCTATAGCAGGCTCAACACTCAAGATCTTCCACTCCGATCCATGTGAAGCATATCTTCATGGAGCTGGCTTTGTGCTCAGGGGCTTTGTTATGCTAGAACAGGTTTTGGAAAATGTAATGCTACTGCTTCCAAAGACATTCTATACAGTTGTGTGCCTCCAACTTTGTAGTAACAGTTTGGAAAACAACCACATATGGCTGGAAAAATCAGGTCTCTTAATATATTTGTCCATATAGTGTAGATATAGCAAACTAGATAAATACAAAAAATAGATAATGTATTAATCATATAAATACTAATTATTGCACTGCATATGTACACTGTCCTGAGGATCCAGTGAGCTCTGTTGATTTTTAAACATACATTTAATGTGAACATTTTAAAAGACAGTAGGAAATAAAACGATTTGATTTGATTAAAAATGATTTTAAGTTTTTTTGTCCACTTTTGCACATCTGATTAGCATGAGATAAATACTTAATGCATGTAAATAATGCATTTTTGTCCACATTACTGAGTGTTTTTCTTTAGTTTTTAAGTTAAAATGGTTTGCTGGTTGGAACACACTTTTTAAATGCTGGTGTGTAGACAGGTTTCACTCTCTGCTGGGATACAGTGACCAGTGTGACACACCTCAGTTTATAAGACATGGAAATGCATTACTTGTTGACGTCACCTCAAAAATGTTTGGAAATTTATTGGGTTTATTTTCTTGTTTTGGATGATTAGCTTTGCCCCCTTTTTTGCTTCTATGAAAATGACATAGGACAGAAAAAAGGTGCAGAAATTAACATTTTTGTTCTCATGAAAAAAAAAAAAAATTAAAGAAGATAAGAATACAGAATTTAGCCAATAATCTCCACCAGTTCAAACATAAAATAGAAATAATAAGGAATAAAACACCGCAGCGCTAATAATTTAATCAAATAGTTCATAGTTTAATTAATCACTGTGCTTTATCAGCTCTATACAGTTGAAATGATGATAAAAGCTTCTTGACATGATTAATATATGTTTTCCTATAGTAATACATCCTATCGTTCTAAATAACAACCTACTTTCTTTTAGGTGCATTTGTCTAGGAGGGAACAAGCTTTGTAAATCAATAAAACAAATTCTGAAGTCTAAGACTGATATGGCCTTGGGCCCCAATAAAGGTGGGGGCTGATTTGAGAAAATAGAACCCCTGCAAACAGGTCAATAGGACCCACTGATTTGGTGTAGTCACCCTCCAATTGGCAAGATATTGACTGTGAATCATTATGTAGGGAGTGCTTTTATTGCTTATCAGGGCTCCAGGAGTAGTTCTGAGCAGTTTACTTGTGGGTGCCAGAGAGTCAGATTATCTTAGATGTTCTAGTAGTGGTGCTTTTGGTATTCGGAAAGTGTTGAAACAATAAAAGGGTCCACTGTGAGCTGGTGGATACTGAATTGTCTTCCTTACTAGATTCTGCTGAAGCCAATGACATGAACCAGTTTTCCTGCTGAAGAAATCTTGCAAAATTCCATGTGTCTTCCTTAAGCACTATGAGTGCATTTTGGACTGTGCTATCTTGAGCTATAAGAGAGTTTTGGAATGAATGTTGAGCTTTTTGTTTGTCTGCTAGACAGGTTTTTATGATTCTTGGGCTGACCAGGTTGAATGCTGGTGGCTTTAGAATTGAGGTCTAAGTTTGTTAGTTATGTTTGGTGACAGATTATGTGTAGACTCATATTGGGTGCAGGGGGCCTACAAACTGAGAGTTGTGTGTCTACTGTCTACACAGCTGAGGGTCATTTTCTGGCGTTCAGACACTGGCTGTGTGAGCTCTGATCTATGATAGGTTGGGCAAAGGTTTCCGAATCAATAACCACGAGTCTACAGACCAAAGGCAGCATATAAGACGTATCCTGACTGGCGTAACTGATGCTGTGAGGAGATGGAGGGAGCATCTTCTGACCTACTATTGTTTTTAGTTCTTTTAGCAGATGAACTTCTTAAAGTTCTTGGTAGGGCAAGGGAGAGAAGTTTGAGATGTTTGAGTCATGCAGTGATAATAGATTTAAGCATGAGCTGGAGTGTAGCATAAAACAAGAGCCTAGCAACCCTGGTCACCACAAAGTGTAAGCTGAGGAACTGTAAAATAACAGCAATAATGTGTTAGAATGAGTACAGTAATATAAACCTAAGATTTGCAGTTGTGCCGCTGTCAGACCTGTTGTTATAAACACCTTGTGACTAGTCAGACTCAGGAATTTAACAATACCCGAGTGTGAGAATAGATAGGTAACTCAAACATACAAGGTTGCGCGCAGTTCATTAGCATGCTTGTTGTTGTTCCAGGTTCAGATTACACCATGGTGCCGGACAGCATTTCTGCACGGAGATGCGTCAGGGTGTATTTTATTATTTAAACATGCAGGTTGGATTTTGTTTCTGTCCCTGTTGGAATTGGAAACAACCAGTTTTCCTCAAGATGCATGAAGGTTGCATAATAAATTGGGCCTATAGGTTTTCATTATGTTTTTGCTTGGTAGAACCAATGCAAAGTTTCATAGAAAAAGCAAACTTCACGTGCTGAACAGAGGAACGCTGTAGCTCAGTTGTTCTTGAAAAGCTCTTAGTTGTATATTTTTGTCTGTAAGTAAAACATCATTGTTATTTGGTGGGGATTCCGTGGTAATACACATCAGCATAATGACATACACTTATACAAAGAAAGAGAAAACAGCTCTGTCTGTTTGTTCATCTGTCAAGTTTATCATGAAGTTGTAATATGGACAGGGCAGAACATGACACTGCTGTTTCAGTCTGATCTGTGTGTCGCTGTGTGAAATCTGAACTCGTGTTTGCAGAACTGTCTGATCCGAGTGACAGCACAGGTCAGAGAAGCAGTGGTGACGGATTTCGGTCTTGCCCGGGAGGTGGTGGAGCTTCCTGTTAACAGTTCTGACAGGAAGATGTCCTTAGTGGGTTCTGCGTTTTGGATGGCCCCCGAGATGCTGAGAGGGGAACCGTATGACCGCAAGGTTTACACACTTTATCATTAAATCTGCTGTACCGTGTGTGTGTGTGTGTGTGTGTGTGTGTGTGTGTGTGTGTGTGTGTGTGTGTGTGTGTGTGTGTGTGTGTGTGTGTGTGTGTGTGTGTGTGTGTGTGTGTGTGTGTGTGTGTGTGTGTGTGTGTGTGTGTGTCTATCTATCTATCTATCTATCTATCTATCTATCTATCTATCTATCTATCTATCTATCTATCTATCTATCTATCTATCTATCTTTCTTTCTTTGTTGATTCTCTCCTTGTGTAATTCATCCTTATTTATCATAATAGGGTTTAATTAAACATGGGTTAAATAGTGTTTTAGATTTTTCCCTATAATTGATTGATACACATCTAATTTCATTTGACCGATGTCCCTTTTATTTGTTTATTCGTTTATTTATTTATCTACTACAATAAAGTCTTGCCGACGCCCCAAATTTCTGTCTGATCAATCACAGGTGGATGTTTTCTCATTTGGGATCATGCTGTGTGAGATTCTGGCTAGAATTCCTGCTGACCCGGAAGTTCTGCCTAGAACACAAGTAAAAAACACAGGACAAAATCAAACATACATCCAAACACACACACACACACACACGCACGCACACATGCACACACACAAATTAAACGATACACAGCAATGCATACTTTTATAATTTAAACGTTTTTTACATCTGTGTGTCTCCCCCCCAGGATTATGGTTTGGATGTGGAGGCATTCAGTGAGCTGGTAGAGGGATGTCCAGAGAAAATTCTGGCGCTCTCAGCCAACTGCTGTCAGGTAAGAAGTTAAGACACCATATGGAGATTGTCCATTCAGATAATACAGAGAGATTGTGCATTCAGATAATACAGAGAGATTGTACAGTTAGATAATACAGAGAGATGGCACAGCGAGATGGTACTGTGAGAAGGCATGGAGATAATTTACCAAGAAATGAATTTTGGAGATGGAAAACAGTTCAGACATTACAAAGATGGTACAGTGAGATGGCGTGATGTGACAGTGGTATAGAGAGCGATACATGACAGAGAGTCCGTGTGATGAGATGATATGCTAAGACAATACGCTGAGACGGTAGGTTGAGACAGCACGCAATTTCTCTAGACAACATTCAAACCACAAGAACATAGGCTTCTAAGGATTTTGATCAGTCCCAGACTGCCATCTCAAGACTGGACTGCCACAACATAGTCATCACGGGCCTGCCTCTGCATGCTAATAAATCCCTCTGGCTGATCCAGACTGCTTCTTCAACACTTGTTTTCGAGCCACACCGATTCTCTCACTCTTTCTACCCCACTGCTGTGTTACCGCCAACGGCTTCCTGTAGCTGACGCATCAGATTTGAAACATGTATACATAACTACAAAGTTATTTCTCCCTCTCTTTCTCTCTCTCTCTCTGCGCTTGTCGACCACATTACCAGTGATCCTCTCTCCTTCTTTTTTTTCGGACCTGCCTGAGTCATCCTGATGCCCTACTTTTGGAGTTATCTGCAGCTGGAAAACATATACTGCTGCTGAGGATGGCTCCACATGAACAGGCTAGAGATAATTGAGATTACTGTGGAGGGTTAAACTCAATTTTGCATTCAAGGATCCATCAGTGAACAAATGATGATGGGACTATAGTGAATGGACATCCGGTGTCACACAGATGTTTCCTTCGGTGTCTGGCTATTTTCCAGTTTTTTCGTCAAATTATCTCGTAGAGTTTTTATTTGCCACTGGCACACTGGCCTTGCTCATTAGGAATGAACTTAAAAGGACACATTTCTAATGTTAAAATTTGCATTACTAATTATTTATTGCTGTTTGGTCAGTCACACCATGAAGTTATGGGAAAAAGTAGTGGAAGCCAGGCTGAGAGAAGATTTGACCATCTGTGAGCAACAGTGTGGTTTTATGTCGAGGAAGAGCACCACAGACGCATTATTTGCTTTGAGAATGTTGATGGAGAAGTATAGAGAAGGTCAGGAGGAGTTGGATTGTGTATTTGTGGATTTAGAGAAAGTGTACAACAGAGTGCCGAGAGAGGAGTTGTCGTATTGTATGAGGAAGTCAGGTGTGTCAGAGAAGTATGTGAGGGTGGTGCAGGAAATGTATGAGGACAGTGTGACAGCAGTAAAGTGTGCAGACTGGTTTAAGGTGGAGGTTGGACTGTATCAAGGATTGGCCCTGAGCCCTTTCCTGTTTGCAGTGGTGATGGACAGGCTGACAGACGAGGTCAGACAGGAGTCTCAGTGGACTATTTTCTTTGCTGATGATATTGTTATTAGTGGTGAGAGTAGTGAGCAGGTTAAGAAGAGCCTGGAGAGGTGGAGGTACGCACTAGAGAGAAGTGGATTGAAAGTTAGTAGGAGTAAGACAGAGTACATGTGGGTGAATGAGAGGGAGGGCAGTGGAGTGGTGCGGTTGCAGGGAGAAGAGGTGGAAAAGGTGGAGGAGTTCAGGTACCTGGGGTCAACAGTGCAAAGTAATGGAGAGTGTGTTAGAGAAGTAAAGAAAAGAGTGCAGGCAGGGTGGAGTGGGTGGAGAAGAGTGACAGGAGTGATTTGTGATAGAAGAGTATCCGCAAGAGTGAAAGGGAAAGTTTATAGGACTGTGGTGAGACCTGCGATGTTGTATGGTTTAGAGACAGTGGCATTGAGTAAAAGACAGGAGGTGGAGCTGGAGGTAGCAGAGCTGAAGATGTTGAAGTTTTCGCTGGGAGTGACGAGGATGGACAGGATTAGAAATTAGTTTATTAGAGGGACAGCGCATGTAGGACGTTATGGAGACAAGGTGAGGGAGGCGAGATTGAGATGGTTTGGACATGTGCAGAGGGGTACGTGGGGTATATCCGTAGGAGACTGCTGAAGATGGAGCCACCAGGAAGAAGGAAAAGAGGAAGACCAAGGAGGAGGTTTATGGATGTGGTGAAGGAAGACATGCAGGTAGTTGGTTTGAAAGAGGCAGATGTAGAGGACGGGGGGGGGGGGGGTATGGAGACAGATGATCGGCTGTGGCGACCCCTAATGGGAGAAACCGAAAGAAGGAGAAGAATTATTTATTGCTGTAAAGCTGATTTTTGGACAATGGCCACTGCATTGCATTGAATTTAAACTGAACAGAACTGAGGAGAATAAATCAGAAACGGACCTGCAGGCATTTACCTACTTTAAGGAAAGAAAACCCCACACTTTCAAGGGGTGCTGGACTACACTAAACATCCCTCAGGATACAAAAAAAAGACATTCTTGAGGACTCTTGTCTGTCCTGGCACCTGTGTGGTGGAATAAACTTTCCTACTCTGTTCGAACAGCAGAATAACTGGTGGTCTTTAACTGTAGACTAAAAGGAATTACCACTTCACCAAGCAACTGAAACAACACTATATGTAGAAAATAATCCTTGTTTAAAGTGTCTTTTGTGTGTTGAGGGTTGTTGAGTGTACCATTAACTTCCTCCTGGAGCATTTTAGGTTCTTTGTATTTTTTTGCACCAGTCTAGCAAATTAGTCGTTCCTTTTTATTTATAAGCGAATAAAAACTTAACTGGTCAAACACACAGCAAGCCACCAATCAGGTTTGAGCGTGAGCTCTGTTATGAACTTGTTTTGATTGGTTGGTTTTTTTTGGTATCTTCTTATCACCAACATACAGTTCAACATCAGTTCAACACCTGTGGCTTTATTCGCTTGAATTTTTTTGAAAAGAAGGTTTTGGGCTCATGATAATTTTAATAAATATCGAAGTGTTTGACTCATTGATATCATTCTATTAATAGATCTGTGTGCTGAGAGTAACATTACTTAGTCTTTTCATTTAAACTGAGCTGATTAAGCGAAGAGTCTTTCGACAAAAAATATTATTATAGCCAAAAATAAATCAGAGTACTTTGGATACTTGAGTGCATTTGAAGGTAAATAATTTTGTAATTTTACTCAAGTGTAAGTTTAAAGGGAGCACTTTTACTGGAGTAATATTTTACCTACCTTATCTCTACTTTTACTCAACTACATGGTTTGTGTACTTTGTCCACCACTACTTATAATTCAGGGCTTCTTGGGCAACTCATTCTCAGTATAATGCTTTAGAGAAGTTTTAGGTTTTAAAGGAAATATTTTTTTTCTTGCTCCATGTTAACTTCGTAAATGAAATTTTACCTTCAGATGGATGCCTATCGGCGGCCGTCCTTTTCTGACTTACTGGAAATGCTGGAGGATGTTGCAGAGAGTCTGGAGCCTCCAGACTGTTCTCTGACCTCGGGGTGACCTCTGACCCCAGGGTACTGGATGTTACAGACCTGCAGTAATGGACCGGACCAGGCTTTTAAACATATCTGTGATGGATGTTGACTCTGAGAGTGAGTGAGTGCTGAATGCTGAATTCAGCCTTTACACATCACACTACTTTGGAGGATCTGTGTGTTTCAGGAACTGGACCAAATTTCAGACTGGACCTGCTACCATACATCATTCCTCATGCAGGCTAATCAGGGTTTACTGCAGGAGGCAGGGATTAAAGTGGTGCTGAACCCATTTATTGTTTATTAAATGACTTTTAATGGTCCACTAACACTAAATTTGTGCGATCGTTCATAAAGAAATAAAAATAATTTCCACTGCCTGTAGGGCAGATTGTAATAATAACTGTCATTTTAAGTCTTTACCTCAGATGAAATGATGCACTTCTAAGTTACTCCTTTAAGGCAAAGAACTAAACTAAGCAGCTCTGCTCCAAATTGGGGCGGAGCCTATTTCAAGGCCAGAAAAATACTGAAACGAAGATATTTACTTCGAAAAGTTAGAAAAGTAAGATTTTCATTTTGAAAGCACCCTGTTGTCCGGCAGAGGGCAGTGTTTTCTTTTCAAGGTCAATTATTGAATAAATTCAGCAAACACCAGACACACTGATGAAATAACAAGTTTAAAGACGTAAGACAGGGTTAGCTTTGCAGTTTTTAACTGGACATGTGCAAACAGGGATGTAAAAAGAGCCAGTCAGATTGCAAACTTTGAAATCACGATGCTGTTTCTATTTGAGACTAAAAGGTAAATTAGGCACCTGGTCATAGTGTGTGATTTGAGGCATGGCTTCCCAGTGATTTGTTTCACTGTGTTTACCAGCAGGAGGCGCCAGAGTAAAAACATACACACGCACATGTCCAGCAATTATTTCATTACGAGCTCAGTCGTCATTTTTTTTTATTTTTTTTTTTATTTTTGTCTCGTTTTTAAGTTGTCTGACTGATTCTTAAAATAGTCAACTAAGCAATATTTCCGTAAATCACTTTCTCCAGTCCATCTTTCTCTTTCCCAGTCATTTACACTGGCCCACCACCTTTTTTGTTGCAGTTACTGTTTCCATTATAACAAAGACTTTTTTGTGTTCTGTATGCGGTTGTTTTGCTGTTTAACTTCTGCTCTGTTTAGGTGTATATTGTGTGTTAATGTTTCCCAAATGTGGAACAACAAATGTAACGCAGAACGAGTTCAGTAAGAGTCCTGATTAGAAGAAAATAGGAAGATGTTCAAGATCGAGAATAAATAAATAAATGACAGCAGAAAGATGTTTTTGCTGGTGTTATTTCCGGCCCACGTGTTTCCATAAGGAGCGTTTTGAAGGAGAAGAATGAACTTAAAGTCAGGACATGACTTTACTATTCAGTTTGTGTATGTGATGAGCGACAGACACATGTAATGCACCAGGCTAAACTGCTAGCAATACATACATTTGTTAGCTACATTGCATCATATCTAGAGTCAAAACTACAGAAACCTGCCTTAGCTGACCGACTCCATGTAGATTAAAAGGACTGTGTGCAGATGGATATTTCCCAGTACCGATTCCTGTATTAAACATAGCCAAAACAACAGGGGGTTATTTCTGAAATCAAAATATTTAATAGGTACATATCAAGTATAATACCATGTATAAAATTTGGGGTCACAATATGAAGCCATGTTGCTGCTGAGGCAGGTTGTGCGTCATCAGGTAAGTGTTCGCCACATCAACAGAGCTGATGATGAACATAAACGAGGGATTGAACACTAGAAAAAAACGACGTCAGGATCGGCGCTCATTAGAATAACACATAGACTGTTTTTTTTCATATCGTTTAACGTTTTTTTTCTTCTTCTTCAGTGCGTGCTGTAAAAACAGAACAGACACGGAAGGCAGAAAAGCAGAAGCGGCGGAACGGGAACTAGAACTAGAGCCAGAGAGAACCAATGAGAGAGAGAGAGAGAGAAATGCACGAGAAAAAAATTACCAGCATCACCTACTATTGTGAGGGAGTAATTGGAAAAAATAATCTTTTCTCGAAGGGGGGAAGAAATGAAAAGGTGGTTTGCAAATCACAGTCAGCTGCAGAGACAGAATAACAGTTCATGAAGCGTTATCAGTTAACTCAGTCGAATAAAAATGAACAAAACACAGAAATGACATGTTCTCTCCCTCTATGGACAGGACAGACGATTGAGGAGCAAACACGTCAGTGAGAACAAGAGAAACAGGCTCAAATCCTGATTTTGCAGTGTCTGGTGTCTCTGTGTCACCATAAGTGTAGCATAAGTTCCATTTGATCAGCAACTATTTTCCTATTTATTATTAAGCATAACAGTTCTCCAGCTCCTAAACGAACCAGCTACATAAATGCAGGACTGCGCTAATGCTCGGAAAATAAGTGCTGCTTATTGCCATGCTTTTAGGCTACTATAATATTATATTTTAGCATTAAAACCCATTATAACACATCATTGAGTCAGAAAAGTGAAAATGATTTTTTTTTAAAAGGCAAGTGGTGATGTCACATGATTGTTGGCTGATCAGATTGAATTTAATGCCACCCTTGATGACAAAGTGATGCCTGTCAATCTGTGTGACTACAGGTTTAAAATGATTTCACCATAATGTGCATTTCTGCATTGTAAAAACGGACTAATAAAGTCGTGCTGGAAAACTAAAGACTGACAGAACTACAAAAGTCCAGGGAGGATATGCAATTGTATAATAACAAAAGTCAAAACAACATGTTCAAAGAAATGTTATTTTATAAACCATTAAAAATTCTATAGTCACAGATATTATTATTTGTGGGTCTGTTCTATTTTTGTCTCATTTGCTTATAGATGTCAATGAATTCTTTTGGCTTTAGCCCCACCCCCTCTATGCCCCTGGTGCTTTCTCATTGGCTCTCTTTTAAAAAAACTTTTCGGCATGCAAGTGGATAAATTGTGACTCGTAACTGTGATGTAAATGCACGAAAAGTCCAAAATGTTTAAAACAAAGACATGTGACTGAAAATGCAATTACACATATTTCTAATATAATCATGACATTTCAATGCATCACATTTATGTTTAGTTTTTTACAGTACATTTCACAAGTAGTAAAATAACTCCATACAAATGCTCTCATTTTAAAATGCTAACAATCATGAATGATTAAACCGATTAAAGATATCAAACGTGATTGGTCGCTAGCCGTTCGCTTTAGATGTCCTCACATACAACCTTTCATTAATAAACCTTAATTTTTTTTTTACGTTGAGATGATCGAGACAGAAAAGTATATAATACTGCGTAACCTCTCTGGACTTATGTAAATAAAAACAGATAGTGGTTTTGTGATTTTGATATCGACTGATCTAATGAAACGGCTCATTATCTCAGAGTGAATTCAGTCAGTCTTCTTGTTCTGAAACGGCTTAATCAATCAATCGATTACAGACCTGCCAACCCAGAAGCTGCATTCAAATACATTTTCATTATACTGAGATAGAGACTGTGAGTGTGAGTATATATAGGGTTTTACCAGTAAACAGCAGGCACCTGAGAGGAGAAACCAATAGACACTAGAAATGTATCCATGCACACTGTTTTTCTTTCCTATTGTAGGAAAAGGATGTTATGAACAGCAAATTGCTGTTTTTACAGTAGCGTGAATCCTACATCTATGGGACAATGATTTATATTTAGAAGTGCACTGAGACAATTTCTATTGTTTTTTAATACAGCCATACTATTGGGGTAACTTTCACTCAGGTGTTTGTTTCAATTAATAGACATTTACCTCATACTGTGCAAAAATTAAAGCGCCTTTACCATGCATTACTAAAGGGCGCTTAGTTTTTAAGTGTTCTTACACAAATTGGACAAAAGTATTGAGACACCTGACTTTTCCATCCATATGTGGTTCTTCAACAAATTGTTACCACAAAGCTGCAGGCACACAATTGTACAGGATGTCTTTGGATGCGGTAGCAACATATTTTCATTCACTTGAACTAGGAGACCCAAACCTATTTCAGCCTGACAATGCCCCTGTGTACAAAGCTAGCTTCATGAAGATATGGGTAACGTGATTTTGAGTAAAAGAGTGACCCGCTTTACTAATGCTCTGGCCGCTAAATGAGCACAAATGTACACAAGCAAACTCCAAAATCTAGTGGATCCTCTAACGAGAAAGTTAGAGGTTGTTATAACAGCAAACGGGGACTAAATGTGGAATGGGATGTTCAAAAAGCACATAGAAATCTTAAGGTCAGGTGTACACAAACTTCTGTCTATATATTTTGTCAAACTACCACCCTGTGCCTTGGTAGTTTGTGTAAAACTTAGTATAGATGTGTATAAACATCATTATTTAGAATCACTTTCAATATAGCAATGTCTTAAGTGTCTAGGTTCTAAGTTTCTTTCTCATGTCGTCTCAGGGGGTTTTCCCTGCCACCATTGCCTCTGGCCTGCTCATATTGAAAATGCACTGCTTTTTAAATTGATTGTAAAGTTGTCACCTCAAATCGTGTATTTGATTTCCCACATCCCTCTACTTAATCTTAAAGAATTTGAAATCATTCAGTCGAAATGTACGCCCTTTCTTCTCTTTTGGCCAAAAACTTTCAGGCTGCATCCCAATATAATTCAAATGATGTTTACTATATACTTCTGTAACCTTGGAAATGGAACATATATTGATAGTTCATTTCACAAAAGGCACGAGAAACATTCTTTAACTAAGACAAAAAATTGAGAGCACATATTGGAGTGCAAACTAAGTCAAAAGTGACTATTGTGAGATGGCTGGAAGGGGGTGGGGCTTAAGGTAATTTATTCAAAACACACCTGCAAGTGTCAGTCATTCCAGATTTACATGTTGATTAGCATATCTGCTATTTTTATTATTGAATTATTGAATGACAGCTAGCATACTGCAAAGTCAGGATGCATCACTGCTATGTAAAATACACAAAGGTTGGCAGATCTGCAATGGAAATAAATGCACCTGCTTAGGAAAATTTTAAAAAATTAAACATAAAAGCGAAAAGAGCTGAGACGCAGTAAAACAAACCAGTTGGGTGGACAGTTTGGGGCGTGAGCTACTTTTTTTTCGGTCAACATCAATGTTCAAACCTGTAAATCAGCTTTTATTATCAATCAAATTTAGCTCCAGTTCAGTCACTGCATATCTCTGCATATGTTTCACAGAATTTTATCCCAAAGGAATGACTGTGTGATGATTATCATCTTTTTACGACTCTCAGCCAATCAGAACTCAACAATTTAGACTTCCAGCTAGTTTGTGGAGAACTGCTTAAATATAAACAGTACCTAGTTGTAGCAATGTTTCCTTTAACCAAACATTATTAACCCAGCAACAATGAACACATGCTAAACTGCTACTATTACAGTGCTGTGAAAGATTAACACAAAACCACAAAATCACATAGGAAATATTTCCAGTTGCCACATGGTGCTAGAAACTTTAACTTGTGCTTTCCTGATGCTGGCACAGGAAGTAGCAGCATCTAATTTGCGGGACATATGACTCTGCTAGCTAGCTACAATTAGCAGAACAGAAGCACAGCTAGGTTTCCCTGCTGTCTGGTCCATCTGTTCTATAATGGAAAAGAGGTAACATATAGAATTTCTTTAGAACTGCAAAAGACTCGGGAGGCATTTCCAAGCAAATTCCAATAAAATATCATAAACCTCTAACCTCCAACTACAGTATTTATGACCTAGCTAGCTGTAGATGATTAACAACTGCAAAACAAAACAACACTCACATACACTCAAATAATCCTCAGACTTGGGTGGGATCCATCAATTTATACAACCGTAATCAAAAAACAATGATTTTGGCTAATACAGTTATTACAGCTTGAATTTATTGCCTACAAAGTGAACTAGTTAAGAAAGTCTTTAGCTTTGTGTAATGATGTAAAGAACATCATCAGTAATGGCTTTCAGGTTAAACAAATAAATCTGCAAATTCTTTTTTTTTTTTTTTTTAAGAGAAAAAACAAAACAAAAGTAAAATTCCATTTGCCTTAGCTAGCCAGCTAGCTGTAGATGTGTAGCTATCCCAAATTATAGCTAGCTAGCTAACAAGCTTATCAATAGTAATGTAATTATCATAGTATGTGATCCATAATATTGATAAGTTATATTGCCATATGTCCAAAACTGCAATTTTGACTTCTATCATTCTGCATCATTCCATGGATATATTAGCTATCAGGCTATCTACTCGAATGTGCTAAGTTACGAGTCTTTTTATCCCACCTAAAGAAGAAGATCAAAAGTGTTTTTGGCGAAAACCAAACCAATCCTCAACAAGCCAAGATTAAGTGTAAAATAAAGCAATAAACTAAATGACTGCGATATTTTCAGCTAGCTAGCATACAAAGATGATAAGACTTTTTGGAAATTCCTCTCATTTCTAATTTAGTCATCTACCATTTCTTACTGTCACATGACTGCTCCCAACTAATACTAGTAAGGGCCAACACATGCTTCCCTTCAGATATGTGAAGGCTGGTCGATGCATCATTTCTGACTAATGCTACACAGGGCATGATAACAGGAAAGTGCTACCTTTCTCCTTTGTATCTGAGACCCACGACTGGCTACTCTATTCCAACATTCAAATTAATTTAAACAAACTGATTTATTGTGAAATATAAAAGTTTAGAAGTGAGACATTGCAAGCATGAACGTTAGCTAGCCGGCTAGCTGCAGATATTTAGCTATCCCAAGACCAAAGAAAAAAAGTGATCCACGCTGTCGCTAACTAGCAGGCTGTGATTAACATAAGATACACAGGATACTGCATTACACGATTGTCATAACTGTAAATGAAACTTAGCATTTCACTCTTAATGACCACCCCCCCGCCGTTAATTCGTTGATGCCGGGTTAGCATGTTTCGTTAAATGAGCTTACTCTTGTAGAAGATTTGTGAGCCACTGTCCCCCTGTTAGCAACAGTTAGCACTTGATTAGCATTAGCCATTAGTCCATCCTCAACAGATCAGTTGAATTGTCGCTAGGTTGCTGCCGCTCCTTTTAACAGAGTGTGTTTGTGTAATTGTGTTTGCGTGTCCTTCGGTTGAGAGCGGTGTAGGGAGGAACAAACCTACGCACGGCCAGCAGAGGTCATGGTGCTGACCTGAGTGTCCTTGGGATACAAGTATCAGGCTGGTGTTAATGAAGGAAACATCTACATGAAATATGTCTGTGTCTGTGTGTGTGTGTGTGTGTGTGTGTGTGTGTGTGTGTGTGTGTGTGTGTGTGTGTGTGTGTGTGGTGTTCACTTTGTATGTTGGACATAGGAGTGCACTACTAATTTTTGTGTGTGTGTGTGTGTGCGCACTTGCTATGTCGTTGTGTTGGGTAAAGAAGTTAGTGCACTGCATTTTGTGTGTGTGTGTGTGTCTGTGTGTGTGTGTGTGAGTGTAAGTGCCATTGAGCTGGATGGAGATTATTTCTGTCCATGTCTCCTGTGAGATCTCATCGTCCCTTGCTGTATCCAGGAAAAAACTGATCCAGGAGCTGCTGCAGGTTTTTATTCAGCACCATGACGTAATCCTTCCCCAAATCGTAGCGGCATGCCGGGCAGGTGAACACTTCGGCTCTGAACGATCGTTGTAAGCAGGTCTGCAATCACACCAACACCACAGCAGTGTGAGCTCATTCACGAGCACCATTAAGAGTTTATGTGGAAAAAATGTTTTTTTTGGTCAAACAGGAGAGTCATTGGAAAGTAAACTAACATGAGATGCACAACTGCCAAGTTCAGCAACCAACTGAATTTACATTTACGGTATCTCACTAAAGTGAGTACACGCCTCACATTTCAGCAAACATTTTAGTAAATCTTCTCAAAGGACTATACTGTAGAAATGAAACTTGGATATACTTTAGAGTTGTCCTGTGTTCTGATGAGACTAAGATAAACTTGTTTGGCTCAGATGGTGTCCAGTATGTGTGGGGACGCCCAGGAGAGAAGTACCAAGAAAATAGTGTCTTGCCTACAGTCAAGCATGGTGGTGGTACCATCATGGTCTGGGGCTACACGAGTGCTGCTGCAGTTTTTAAAACATAATAATGACCCGAAACACACCTCCAAGGTGACTCCAACTTCCTCAAGCTGAAGGTGGAATTATAGAGGAGTGGAAGAGGATCCTAGCAACAACCTGTGCAGCTCTGGTGAATTGACTAAAATATATCCAAGTTTCATTTCTATAGTATTGTCCCTTGAAAAGATATACTAAAATAGTTGCTGAAATGTGAGGGGGTGGACTCACTTTTTTGAGATACTGTAGCTATGGTGGACTAAAACCAAAACATCTGCATGTTTTACCCACTGAGATACATCTATTCCCTTACGAAACACATGACAGTTTCAAAAACAGGAAATGTCGCCCAATGTTAGTTTCATTTTCAAATCAATTGAAGTTAAAATAATTCAAATATAAATGTTTTTTTTTTTTTAACCAAAATAAAGCACACATACCTTGCAGACGTTGTGCTGGCAGGGTGTGGTGACAGGCTGATAAGCGAGCTCCTGGCAGCACACACACATGAAAATCTGCTCCACCTTTCTCAAAAAGTTCTGCAAAAAACAAACAAACAGAAAGTTATACGTTATCAGAAAGAAATACAGTATAGATGCCTGTGTGTGTGTGTGTGTGTGTGTGTGTGTGTGTGTGTGTGTGTGTGACTGATAAGGTTGCCCAATTTGGGAAAAAGGTAATGTTGCGATTATTGTGGTCAATATTGCAATTTGGGATATAATACATGGTATCATGAGTCCACTTGATTGGCAATTAAGGAAATTGCACAGATTAGTGATGAGGCTAAAAAATTTTTTTTTTTAAACGATTTTCCGAGGTTTTCAAAATTAAGTTATACAAAATAAAATAACATTTGCCTTAAGATAAAAAAAAAATATCCAAGTTACAGCTGAATCGAATAAAATAATAAATAAAAACATAAATTTTCACAAAAATAAGATATTTTAAACATTTTGTCAAAACGCCTCGAAAAACCTGTTTTTCTACTGAAGTTTAAGATGTATGTGTTTACAAACTTTATTTCAGGCAAATTTTGCAATCGTCATTATTAAACGTGTTTAACCTTTTTAATGGAAAATTGCTTTTGATATGTATGGTGTGGGAGTGGAGCATTGTGGTGGGAGGGCAGAGCCACCGGGGGTTGGGGGTTGACAATAGGAATCTTTTATAGCAGCAGTCCCCAACCTTTTTTGCGCCACGGACCGGTTTAATGTCAGACAATATTTTCACGGACCAGCCTTTAAGGTGTGGCGGATAAATACAACAAAATAAAATGATACGACCGGCATAAAAACTAATATTCTCTAAATATAATAATAAATGTGAATCCACTGTATTGTTTTTTGTTCATTTTGCTAGCTTGGTGGTTTCAGTTTTGTGGTAATGTATTATGTGGTAGCGGCCAGAGCAGCTCCTTTAAAAAGGTAGCTGTTTTAAGTAAGTCATGTGACCGAGGAATCTTGACATGAATCAAGAGTGAGTCATAGACAGATGTGGCGGAGAGAATCCGGTCATTTTAAAGTAATGTTAAAGTAAAGTTATGTATTCTTTCTGTGCGGCCCGGTACCATTTCACCCATGGACCTAGGGGTCGGGGACCACTGTTTTATAGGTTTTCAAAAAGCCAGAAATGACCCTGTTAATGCAGGATGTAACAAAGGGGGAGAGAGAGAGATACTGAACAGAGCCGAGGGTATGTATGGGGTTGTGTGTGGGAAAGCGTAGGATGCCAGGTGAAGGTGCGCCAATCCACGAGTGTGAGCTGCTTACACGTTACCGCGAGTGTGTGTCCTAGCGTGAGTATGAGGGGGAAAAAAAAACGGTCGAAGTGAATGAAAAATAAATGAAAACTCTGTCTGTTAAACCATCGCCTGTCATCTCTTTCTTCCAAACCGGAACCAGTGAGATCTGTTACAGATTTGTCATATCACGTGATGTAGCAACTCTTATTTAGCAAATCTTGGACAGTTCCTTTCTCTGCTCAGTGTTGGTGATCCTAAAGCTAAAATATCACCATATAACAGAGGTAGTGTATTTTTGGCTACCAGTTCTCTGCGCTGGTCTCCGCGCTGCACACCGGAAAGTCACAAGACCACACACGCCACACGTGCACTGTCTAAACCGAGACCATCTGGCCTTTTTTTGTTTTGTTATGGAAAAATCAACAAACTGTTCTCAGAAATTATGTATCTACACATGCACTTATTTATTTCATTAAATTGCAACGTTTACTGTCATATAATCGCACAAGCTGGCGTCACGATTGTGATACAATTAATTGTGCAGCACTATCGTGTTTGTAGTGTGTGCGTGTGTGCGTGCGTGCGTGTGTGCGTGTGTGTGCGTGTGTGTGTGTGTGTGTGTGTGTGTATGTACCGGTCCCTCAGTGAGGAAGCCCAGAGCTTCATCCCACACTTTCTTGTTCCCATGATCCTCCTGTATAAGTGAACGCTGTTGCTCTGATAACACAAATGCCTCTACTTCCTTTAGCCGCTTTGCTTTTGGCTCTTGCTGCTCTTTACACACTGCTTACACACACACACACACACACACACACACACACACACGCACACACACGCACGCACGCACACATACACAAAAAAACATTCACATATACACAAAAAACATTCACATATATACAGTTAACTAACACCAGATCGTACTGCATAAGAAGTGAACTTGCCTGTTTCTCTGAGTCTCAGGTACTGACCTGTTTCTTTCTGTGTGTCCTCTCCTCCGTTTCTTTGTGTCTCTCCATCCTCATGCACTGCAGGTTCCTCCTCCTCTTTTTCTTCCTCCTCTTCCTCCTTTACCCTCTTTGGTGGCCGTCCGCATCGTGGCCTTCCTCTTCCTCCGTGTCGTTTACCACGTGGAGCCCCCCCTCTTCCTCCTCGCACACTCGCTTCCTTCCTGCTCTTATTCGCCATTGCCTCCAAATAACCAGGGGGGTACTGATAGAGAGAGCGAGAAAGTGAGTGAGAGAGCGAGAGAAAGAGAGAGAGAGAGAGAGAGAGAGAGAGAGAGAGAGAGAGAGAGAGCAAAGGGTAAGAGAGAAAACCATGTATATCAATCAATCAATCAATCAATCTTTATTTATAAAGCACCTAACATCTACCAGGTAGAACCTAGGTGCTGAACAAAGTGCATGAGGCCAGGTGCAAAATAGTAATCAAATTTGAATGAACATAAAAGTAGTAAAATATACAATATCATAAAGAAAAAAAGAAGTAAATTGTAAGAACTTAAAACAAAAAAGAAATAAAATAAGCATTAAAATACAACAATTAAAATAACTGTAAGAAGTAAATGACTAAGCACCCCCTCTACTACACAACAAAGGCTTTGGTGAATAAGTGGGTCTTTAGTTTAGCTTTAAAAGTAGAGAATTCCCTTTCAGAGGTGAGATCAGGAGGGAGGGAATTCCAAAGCTTAGGAGCCCTTACTGAGAAGGCACGATCAGCCCACGATTTATATCTTGTTCCAGGCACTTCAAGCATGACATGATTAGAGGACCTTAATTTGTTTGGGGCCGTACCAGACAGGGATTTAAAAACAAATAATAGGATTTTATATTGGATCCTGTACTGTACCGGGAGCCAGTGGAGAGAGGACCGGGCTGATGTGTGCACATTTACAGGTACCTGTTAAAAACCGTGCTGCAGTGTTCTGGACCAGCTGTAGGCGATAGAGAGAGAACTGAGTAATGCCTAAATAAAGAGCGTTGCAGTAATCCAATCTAGAACTAATAAAAGCATGAATAGCTTTAAATATAAGTAGCTTTTTCCATATCTTTTATCGAAACAAAAGGCTTCTTCACGTTTGATAGTAAACAAGCTTGTTTTACAAATGAAGTTATTTGCTTCGCAAAATTTAAATTGCTGTCAAATATGACGCCTAGGTTGCGAACCTCTTTTTTAAATTCTGGTGTGAGACTCCTAAGGTTAAAATTAGGCTGCTCCTGCATAATAGATAGTATATACTCACACTTATTCTCATTAAGACTCTAAAAATTACTAGCCAGCCAATGTTTAATGTCAGTTAAACAGCCGGACAGGGACTGGAGCGCACTGAGTGAATCTGGTTTTAAGGGAACATATAATTGGATGTCATCAGCATAGAAGTGGAATAAGATATTGAAATTTTAAAGATTTTACCCAGAGGGTAATATCTTTACCCATATATAGGTAGAACAATACTGGCCCAAGTATCGATCCCTGTGGTATACCATAGAGTTGAGGGATGCTTTAGAATGAGATGTCACCCCATCTCACAGAAAAACATCTATTTGACATGTAAGACCTGAACCAAGAACTGAATCAAGAACTGTACCCCGAATTCCAACCGTGTTTTTTTTGCCGAGAGATGAGAATCTAATGATCTATTGTGTCAAAGGCTGCTGTGAGGTCTAAAAGGATCAACACAACTGGGCAGCCACTATCTCTTGCGAGCATTTTATCGTTGTGAATCTTCAATAGGGCAGACTCAGTGCTATGACGTGTTCTGAAACCAGATTAAAATGTATCTAGAATTGAATTTTCATTAAAAAGAAATTTTTGTAATTGATAAAATACAAGTTTCTCTAGTATTTTAGAGAGGTCGGGTAAGAGTGAAATGGGTCTGAAATGAGCTAAAACAGAAGGGTCAAGATGGGGTTTTTTAAGAGTGGAGTGAAGACAGCATGTTTTAAAGCATCTGGCACATACCCCAACTTAATATGGTATACAATAAAGAAATATGTGTGTGTGTGTGTGTGTGTGTGTGTGTGTGTCCACATCCTCACCTGCACTTTCAGTCCTAGTTTTTTGCTACGCTCGATTCCCTCAGGTGTCCATGGTGCAGGCTCCAAATCATCACGTCTCAGCAGATAACGCCACACCAGGAAGCCGCACTTTCCAATTTCAGGCCAGTATTTCACTACCTGAGAGACAGAGAGAGGCAAGGCCCTGATTGATAAAAGCAATAACATGTGTCTAACTGACTCACCTAATATCACATCTTCCTAGGAGAAAAATCTGAGTTCAAGAGTTAAAAAATTTCACTTCTTGCTCGAGTTGGGGACCAGAAATGGCCTTTGTCAAGCAAACAAGAAATGATCAAAGCACACTTTAAATAAGAGGCAGTGATTTATAAAGGCAGTATGACTTATATATTGCTGGCAAGTGACAACTGACAAATCAGAAACAAGACAGGTGTACATGTGTGTTTTGTTACCTTATAGATTCCATCATAGCGGTTTCCTTCTTCTGGTGCATACTTGCTGATTCGTCTGCCTTTTGAACTTCGGATCACTCTGACTGGTTTCCCCGCCCTCCAATTACGAGACTCTGCCCCATCTTTATCATTTAGAGGGGCATCACAGTTCAGAGCAAGTGCCCTGAGAAGTCAACGGTCAAATGTAAGAATAAAAACCAAAACAACCAAATAAACAAACAAAGAAAAAACAATTATATCACAAGACGTTTGTGAACACTATGTCAGTGTTTATCTCTGTATTTGTACTCAGTTTCTCACATAACACAATTTATCAACACCAATATGTCTGCTTACTAAATCTGCTAAAATGCACTGAAATATTGTGGATTAAAATGGAAAGCTATTGTTTATATTGGGGATTTGTTTTATTTTCTAAATATGGTGAGCCTTGCTTACAAATAAAATTGTTAGAAGGTTGCACCTGTTCATGTGTGTTAGAGTCTGATCAAACGAGTGTTCTCCGATCCGCTTGTTTCCCGAAAGGTCGCGGCCTCCACTGCCTGTGTATGTGAACTCATCTCCCCGATCCTACAACAGAAAGGTCAAAGGTATCATTTGAGAACAAACAGAATGTAGAATGAACATTTAATAATAAAAGTTAAATAGTTTGTGATTTTATTAGTAAACTTTGACATTTTGAATAATTGCTTTCTTGCGTTAGATTGCTGATACTGCCAGCAGTTTTGTTTGTCTTACAGGTGTGACATACACAGTGAAATTACCCACAGTATAAACAATTGGGATGCTGTGTAAAATGTACATAAAATCAGAATGCAATGATTTGCAAATCTTACAATAAAACAACAACATATCAAATATTTAAACTGAAAATATATACCATTTTACAGCCAAAAAAGTTCACTTTGAAATTCATGTTGTAAAGCGCCATGTTTACCACTGTTTATCATCAAGTGTCTGACCATATACATCTAGGAACTGAGACCAGTTGCTAAAGTTTTGGGAGAGGAAAACCGTCCCATATGTGTCTGATACAGGATTCTAGTTGCTCAACAGTTCTCAAAAGTGTCCTTTTGTTGTATTTTTAATTTCATAATGCAGCAAATGTTTTCAAATAGTGAAAAGTCTAGATGCAGGCAGGCCAGTTCAGCATCTGGACTATTCTACTACAAAGTCATACTAATGTAATAGATGCAGTCTGTAGTTAGCATTGTCTTGCTCAAATATGCAAGGCCTTCCCTGGAAAAGAATTTTTTTTCTGATGGAAGCATGTGTTGCTCCAAAACCTGCATATACCATTTAGCATTGATTTCCAAGGTTCCATCAAGTTGCCCATTCCAAAGGCACTAATGCACTTCCATACCAACAGAGATGTGGCTTTTTGAGTGCTTATAACAAGCCAGATGGTCCCTCTCCTCTTTAGTATAGAGGATGCGGTGTCCATACTTTCCAAAAAGAAATAAAAATCTGTCTGCCCACAGAACAGTTTTCCACTTTGCCTCAGTACATTTTAAATGAGCTTTGGTGCCGAAAGGATGGTGGCATTTCTGGATCATGTTCACGCATGACAACTTCTTTGACTGATATGACATGACATGGCAAACTGTGTTCACAGACAATGATTTCTGGGTGTTAATGAGCCCAAGCACTGATTTCCCTTACAGAATCATAACTGTTTTAAATGCATTGTCACCTGATTTTATCAGATTCTTTGAAACTGTTGATGATATTATGCACTGTAAATGATATGTGTTATATGTTATATGAGATATATAACTATTTTATATTTTTGTTAAAGAACATTATTCTGAAATTGTTCCACAATTTGCAGACACAGTCTTTCACAGATTGGTGAAGCTCTGCCCATCTTTACTTCTGAGAGACCTTGCCTCTCCAAGACACTATTCATACCTAATCATTTTACTGACGTGCTGCCAGTTAACCTAATAAGTTGCAAAATGTTTCTCCAACTGCTTCATTTTGTTAACACTTGACCTGACTAAATATGGGTTTACCAGTTAGTTATAGATAGTGTCACAACATTTTTGAAATCGGAGTTGCATTATAATCACTGCATTTGTTGAAATGCATTTTAAATTAGTTAAAAATGACCATGATACTCAAGCACCAATTTAGGCTACACTACTGTTGCCTTAGTGTGAGTGGCACAATAACAGCGAAAGAAGTTAGCATTGTTGTAGTGTCATTTATACGATACAATACTACACCACCAGGGGGCTCTAGAATGCTGATTTCGAGGAAGTACACAAATTAGGTAGAATAAAAATGGCGGCTACATTAGCGTTGCAAATTCTCCAGTTACAGCACAAAGCTGATCCTAGATCAGTGGTTGTGAAAGCACTCAAAGAACCGCAGAGCTGTGTAAAGTTGTATAATCTAGATTTCTGCTTCATAAAGTTTTTTATTAAACACAGCAGTCGAGCATGAGATGTGAACATGAGAAGACGAAATTCAATCTTCAGGATCCTCCTTTACTCAAATGAGGCGGAGAATTTCAACCAGGAAAGAGAAGGGAAAGAGGGAGAGAGAGAGGAAGAGAGAGAGAGTGAAGGAAAAAAAGGGTCTAGAACATTCCTAAACTAGAACTCATACAAGAGCAATGGGACAATCAGTAAATGGAGTAGGGAGGGGAGCAAAAAAAAAAAAAAAAAAAAACAATCGAGAGAAAGAGGCAGAACTAAAGAGGAAGCGAAGAGGTAAAATGTGTAAAATGGGGGATAGAGTGGAGATAACAAAACAGACAGCAATCTAGTCAATGTGAAAGAGAGACAGAAAAAGAGTATGTGTGAGAGATATAATGAAGTCTCGGTGAAACTCACCACTTCGTCTTCAAATCCTCCAGCCAGCACTAGTGAATAGGAGCCATCATTACTGCGTCCATGAATCCCACCCACATGTGGCCTGTGCACCCCCGCCTCACTCACCTACAGCACCATCGCCAAAGGCACAACAGAATTTTACCAGGAAAAAAGTAATAAAAAGTTTGACCAATAGGTATGCTTTAACTGACAGTCAACAAACAAGAAACAGCTCTAAGCTTCTTCACACTTTGCCCTCACCTGCACACGAAACTTCCATGTGGTTCCCACAGGAACTCCAGGAATTGGGCCATAGTGATTGGAAGGGACAATGGTGCATTCTTTAGTACGACCCACACACGCCATTCCCTACAATACACACACATATTCAAACAGGTTAAACAAAAAAATAAAGTAAAAAAAATTGCTCAATGCTGATTAATACACATTCAATTATTCATATAACTACTTGTATTGTACATTGACAATTAGAAATCGTGTCAAATCTCATGACAACTTGCCAAATAAACACAATAGACTTTTGTAACAAAAAATTTCAATAATCTCCACAACCCATTGCATTTCAGGATTTGGAATATGTTTTTTTTTTAAATCACACTAAAGGCCAACACTGACTTGTTGGATCTGGTTTTGACACACATCAAACAAAGCTGATAGGTTTGGATTGAACAACTGTTCTTAAAAATATCATTAAAGGAGAAAAAACACCAACAAAATATGCTCTCTCTCTCATTAGCCGGCTTCTTGATAGCGTAACATCTATAAAAACGATATTGTGTGTGTTGGATGTGTGTGGTGTATCACATATCCGGTTATCAGCACGTCTGTTGCTAACTAGGCCAAAGGTCACTACTCTGAGCTGTATTATTCGTGCTTTTAATTAATGTTTGTAGTATTTCCAGGAATGAATGAGTGTGTCAGTGTGTGTGTGTTTTCATTCTAGTGTTTCCAGTAACATCATTTTGTGCTGTGACTGGGTTTTGTCTGAACTGCACTAGAGGATATGACTCAATGAGCTGTCACATGTAAACACGCACATAAACATACACACAGATACCCTGTCTAATGTAACTGTTCACACACATACTAATCCCCCCTGCTGCTTTCTCTTAGCCACAGCACTAACAAGGAGCACGGGAAGTGTTTCCCTGTTATGACTCAGTGCATTTTTACTCAGTGCTGGCACCAGCTGTCTGGTTTAAAACACACCCGGCCACAGCAAGCATTATAAGTTGTTATCTATTTAGTAGTAAGAGATCGCATTGGTAAACAAAGAACACTATCATAATACTTATAGACCATTAAACCACACAAGCCTTTGGGCGGAAAATTAAAGCAGACTCCATTACAAATTCTCGGTACAAATGTCTCTGTGCAATTTTTTTGATACTTATCCTGTACGATAAAATTAGATACTCGCTCGGCGTAGCGGCAGAGGGAATGTGCTTAATGCAGGAGCGGATTAAAACCAGGAAAAGGTCTTTTCAGCGCAGTTGTGTCCCTGTACTGAGAAAATAAATTGCTGTAGTGTGATTTAGGGCACTTCCAGGGGGAGGGGATGTGCAATTTTAGGGGAATTTCTATCAGACAATTAAAGGCTGAAAAGAGGTAAATGTCCGATCCTACACCGGACATTTACAACCATGAAGCTGTGACGATCCTAATTCCTAACAATGCAGATGTGTTGCCCAGTAAGATCATCCCTCTTATGTAATAGATTTGCTTCGTGTTCACTGGCTTAAATCGGTCACATTGTTACCCACACTGCCTGTGCAATATTGAGCAGTTGTTACACTTGGTAGCAGGTTAAATTGTGTAACTAAATACTGGATGTGTTTTATACAGAAATGACAGCTATAAGATTCTTTTACTTGCTAGGTACTACATTAAGTCTTCCGGTTCTTAATTTCTCCATGTATCTATTACATTTGTGCTCAGAGGACCTACTGTATATGTGCCTTTATGTACTATATGCACATAGTTTTTCTCTGTGTGTGTGTGTGTGTGTGTGTCGTTTTTAACCTTTCCCCAGTCCCGCTGGCTCCCATTGGTTGCTGAAGGCATCTTGGCTCTCTTCTTACTTTCTTTCAGCCTCTCGCCTGCTTTCACCACTTCAGTGGTGTCATTCTTACAAGTGGGGCAGTACCTATGCGCACGCACGCACACACACACACACACACACACACACACACACACACACACACACACACAGTGAACACAGCAAGGTAATTGTAAACAGCAGTGCTGCAGTTAAAAAGTTTAAAGATGATTAAACTATTTAACATGGAAAAGGAAGGAAAATTCAACAGTAGAAAAATCTTTTAACATTCAGTCTGCAACATTGAAGTGTGGTAAAAAAAAAGTACCGTCAACAATATATAAATCAAAATGTATAATTAATTTACAATATCATATTCCCTTTACTACACCCTGTAGCAGAGGCATCGAATGAAAAATTCTTGAATTATTTGTCATTGTTGAAACAGATTTTTTTCGCTTAACATCAACCCAGGATCTGAGTGTGACTTGAAGAAATTATTTCAGCTGTATGCACTATTAGGCCTGGATGATACTATTTATAAAATGAAAAGTGTCTGCTTTATATTAAAAATAAAAATGCTAGGGAATTCTCTGAGAAGAAGACAGTTTTTCTCTATCTAGGGTTAGATCAATGTCCTTACACTCCAAAAAAATGTTTTAACCAAATTTGTAAGCCTCTATACTGTGTCTCTAAACAATCTGTTTCCAAATGTTCTGACAGGCATGAAACAGAGCAGTTAGGTGTGGATTTTCCCCATCATTTTATCACTGTGATGTGCAAGCCCATGTGTACTGTACAGTGGTGCACAGGAGTTGCTATGCTTTAGATCTGCTCTAAATTCTAGTGTTAAAAAAATTTGAGTAGAGGTTTACTACACACTGTTTCAATATTATTTCTGTTCATGTGGCATGAATGAAACAAGGCAGCAGAAAATGTTCAGTACATAGGCCTATAGTCTGACACCTGTAGCCTACAGGGTCACATTGCACACCTGTGTACATGTCTGTGTGTGTGTCTCACCAGTCTTCATCCTCTGGAATGGTGGACAGTGGGGGGTTGAGGCAGTATAAATGGAAGGCCATGTTACACTCATCACATAGCAGCTGCATATGTGCATCTTGTTTACCCCCACACACACAACACGAACAGAACCGACACTCTGCATCCGGGTCGGCTTTACAGTGCTTACACTCCGGCCCACTTTTACCTACAGACACACACACACGCACACGCGCACGCGCACACACACATCCGAGGGGCAAATAAACCTTTTGTTCTACCTGCCACATTGACTAACAGAGGGTGTAATATTAGGGTTTTAGGTTACAGCCTACGTTTAAACTGCCCGTTAGTGACAGAGAGAGGAGGAGCTCCAGGTTTCTCGACTTGGTAGATTTCATCCAGAAACAACAGCTTACAGTCACTAATCACATCACTTGGACCTCTGTGAAAACAACCAGCAACCAGCAACAGACTGAGAAAAAAAACTGACTGTGCACTTTAAAAAAAAAAAAAAAACAGGAGTGAATACTAATTCCTGTACCAATCACCAGTACACCATTATAAAGATAAAATCTAGGCAAAAATGAAACTTAAAATATCTGCACAAGGATTCAAGTAACAGCCATAGCAGGCTGCCACTCTTGGGCTCTTGAGCAAGGCCCTTAACCCCCCACATGGGTGCTCAGTTGTAGGAATGGGAATAGAGCACTCTGGTTTTGGGCTAGCAACCCAATGCTGTAACAAAACTGCTACAGAAACGGCAAGTAAGCCATCAGGCTATTGCCATCCAATGCGCTTCATGGTGCGGGAGGAATAAAAAAGTGTACAGTGGTTCCTATTAAAGTGGATGGTGAGTGTGTACTAACTAAAGGATATAAACTTGTATTACTCATAAGTACATGTTAGACGCTAATCATAATCATGGACTGACAATATTTGTACAAAAATAAATGTTTTGTTTTCCGATCTGTAAAATAATTAATTTAGGCAGAGGCCTATAAAATAAAATAAAATAGGCTTTTAATTGTCACATACACATTAATGCACAGTATACTTTGTTACTTGTTAGGATGTTGTGGTCAGAGCGTAGGGTCAGTCATCATTCAGCAATGAGGACTAAGAGCTCTGCTGAAGGGCCCAACAGTGGCAGCTTGGCTGTGCTGGAGCTGGAATCTCTGACCTTCCGATTAGTAACCCAGAACCTTAACCAATGAGCTGCCACTTCTCCAATAAAACACAAAATATGAATGCAGGGTGTACTTACCCGAGCAGGATTTTGACACGGACCTCCTTCTTGGTTCTGGAGATGTGGTTGAGTGAGGTGATTTCAGCATCGTACCAGAATCCCCTCTCTTCAGGAAGCTCCAGGTTGTAGTTGACCATCACCACTTGTCCCACTTCCAGCTGTTCGAATCGCAGCAGCGCCCGAGCTCGAGGACGCACATCCTCTGCGGCCATCTCCACCACGCCATTCTCTGGGTAACTGCCAACATGTGATTTTCAACATTTTGTACAACTACACTGGTGATCAAGACAAGTCAAGAGAGACATAGTAGTTATTTGTTTAAAATGACAGTATGGTCAAACTACAGGCTCTATAGATACAATTAAGTTGTTTTCATCTAAATTATATTAAGAGAGCTAGCTAGTTGTTTACCATTAAGAGTACCTGTTAGATCTGCCATATTGTTGCCAGATTTTTTTCAGGTCAAAACCTTCATATTTTTTTATTCATTTTGTAATTACTGTCACTCTAACATGATTTAATGACACAAATCAGTCGACTCCAGCCAAACTAAAACCCGCTGATCACAGCTTCTTCTTTATCTGTCACCTGTTGTGAACCTCAACATAGTTATTGCCCGTTATTACTTACATTATAGCAGCAATAAACAGTTATTTTTTCACCCGCCTTTTCTCTCTCTCTTAGAATGAATAAAACCATAAGCGCAGCTTGTTCTTCTACCCACAAACCACAAAGCGTAAACTCCTCTGTCCTAAAGTCTTTCCTGTGTTCCCATTTTCTTTTTGACTGCGACAGGAGACTCCTGCCACACACGGTAAATAACTTCTCCCTATAGAAAATTTCAAGCTACTGTTAGAGCTACTGTTTAAAGAACATAAACATTTTCTGACCAATCAGAATCCATGATTTAACAGCAGTGCAATATACTAGTTTAAGAACTAAAACTGACTAAATAAAAAGGTAGAAAACTTTATAACAATAACACTTTTCCACAAAAACTGTTTTGTTTGTACTCGAATCCTGCGGCAGAGTTTTCTTAGAAATCCTTTCCACTGTTTCCATCCCAGGTGGCTCGCATTTCTGACATGCTGTTTTTCCCCTCACAAATGATACCACACACACACACACTCGCGCACACACAGTGAGGAGAAACGAGAGTGTGCACAGCTCAGTGGGGAAAACAACAAAGCACCCGACTGTGTTAAAATCCCTCTGCCGCTGCCATCTTAATTTAGTCTGCGGAAAAGTGAACAGTTCACAAAGTGAGAATGTTGTTAATTAAGGATCATTTCCAACTGTGTGCCGAGACATTTCCATAATATGATTAACATTTCCTTTTTTTTTTAAAATAGTACATATCTGAGACAAGCAAAGCCGCATTACTTCTCATTGTTATTCCCCCCATTTTCGTGAATGGTGCGGCCCAAGGCTCGTCACACTTCATGTATTTCAGCTTTAGATTTTTTTTGTGTTTTGATGAAGTTTCTATTTTAACATTTTTTATGTTCAGAAAATCCATGTGGTTATTACTCTTCGATTTAAAAGAAAAAACTGCTTAAAAAATGTATCTGCTACCGAAAAAAATACCCTATTTCAATCATTGCATGTTTAAATGTGAGATCAGCCTACTGATCAACTAATTCATGGATCAATTGGCTTTGTAAAAAAAATTATTTGTTCTAGGTATTTAGCAAACGCCAGGTCTTTCGACCTGCTGTCTTGCGCCATTTTGTAATGAGCAGAGCGAAACCCCCCCCCCAAAAAAACTGCTAACAAAAAAAGCATGATGGTCATCCAGTGTACATTACCGCCTTACCACTCATATACACACATCTATTTTACTATCCTTTTGACCTTAACCAAAGGGAAGCCTTTCATCTTTTAAAATTTTCATATAAAAGCTGCAGTTTTGTTTAAAAAAAAAAAAAAAAAAGAAAAGAAAAAAAAAGGGGACCAAACAAATGTCCTAACAATGTCAAAACTGTTACATCTTTCAACCCTTGTGGGAATACTTGTTCCCCATTAGAACCCCACCCTCACATACAGCGTAACATATATATATATATATATATATATATATATATATATATATATATATATATATATATATATATTTAAAAAAACAAACGAATTACTCGTCTAGTGGACTGTTATTATCAGATTTTCTTTGCAGGACATATGCTCCTTGTTCGATTTGTTTAAGTATGGACCCTGGCATTTTGATGACAGACCTTATCCCATTAACAGTGCCGAAACATGCTTCTAGCTAGGCAGCCTAATCCCTGGACGACGTGCAGAAACAGACAAGTCCGATTTGCTGTTTGTTTGTTTGTTTTTTTTTGCTTAATGATTTATGGCTTTGCACATATAAAAATATGTTTTTCTTACGGTTTCAGAACATTTGCACTATCGATATCCAATTGTTTTTATAGATGTTGTGTTGGGTTTGGCTATTTATTTTTTCATAAACACGGTGTGAAAAGGGGGGAGAAAATAAGAAAGAAATGCTCGCCGCTCAAGAGAGGTCGCTCGTCTCCATGGCAACGGCGCGTTCCGGATGAATTTGCCATGGACGGGGGGAAAAAAACAGAGCGAGAGAAATAAGACGAGTGTGCATTCTACCTCTCCTTCAGCTGCAGGCAGAAATCTGAGGAAGAAGCATTAAGGTGTTTGCTAAAGACACATGCACAAACAAACACACACACACACACACACACACACACACACACATGTGCCACAGAAACATCTACATTACACATAAATATACAGTGATGAACCCAAACCCACACATTGACATTCACCCGCCTATACACACAGATGCCCTGAAACAGACTGCTTGCTGGATAACGCAGTTAATCCGCACCCCTTAAATCTTATGAAGTTAGCGCCTGTTAGCTAGATGTCTATCATTAGCAGTGGCTGGATTAGGATGAATAGGATGGAAATATCATGTTCGTCACCATGCTATTAGTTTTTACACACTGGGCTTTTATGAATTTCAAACAGAAAAGTGTGGCATGGATGTACGACAGATACAGTAGCCTGTTAAAGTTCTACATTAATTACAATTTTTAAAGGCACCCACTCCTCATATTTAATGTGGTAGCTGATTGCGCCAGGATCTTCTGCTTCAGTGTGAGATGTCGAAGGCTCCTCGCTGTTCGAGTTTAGCGGCACAGCGCCGTTTGTGTCTAACTCTGTCTCCACCTTTCCATTAATGCGCTTGCCGTTTCTCCCTGCTCTGCCTGTAGAGGATGCTGCAGTCTCAGCTTTGCTTTTGCTCCCTTTGTTGGACAGAGTGACTCTCTCGATAGTGGCCTCGAACCAAGCACCAATGCTGACATCTCTGCAGTCCACCAGCTCGTTAATCTGAAAGCACAACATTGATAATATCAATCCTGTATACCTGCACGTCACACCTACTCCCTCTATACACATACTCCCTCTGTATGTGCTCCATTTCACCTGCTCTTTACAACTACATGTGTTACATTTGTCATCCCATCCCCCACACCCTTTACACTGGTTACACTTTACACCTAAGCCCTTATAACTGCTTACATCTTTACACATACTTCATTTACACAAGCCTCCTTCACCTAATATACCCTTTACACTTAAAACTTAAACATCTCTTTACATCTGCTCTTTACACCAGTACTCTTTACACCTGCTCTTTACACCAGTACCCTTTTACCCTGCTCTTTGCACCAGTACCCTTTATACCTGCTCTTTACACCAGTAACATTTACACCTGCTCTTTAAACCAGTATTCTTTACAAAAGTATTCTTTACCCCTGCTCTTTAAACTAGTATTCTTTACCCTGCTTTTTACACCAGTACCCTTTTCCCCTGCTCTTTACACCAGTACCCTTTTCCCCCTGCTCTTTACACCAGTACCCTTTACCCCTGCTCTTTAAACCTGCTCTTGACACCTGCTCTTTTCATGAGTACTCTTTACAACTGTTCTTTACACCAGTACCCTTAACACTGGCTCTTCACACCAGTACTCTTTATAATCTGTTTTCTACACCAGAACCTATTACACCTTCTCTTTGCATCAGTACCCTTTACACCCGCTCCTTACATCAATACACTTTACACCTGTTCTTTACACTAGTACCCTTTACACCAACGAGCTGTACAACAGCAATTTACATCTTTTACACCCGCTGCACCATCTATGCCCTTTACACCTCCCCTACACCAGTTACACCTGCCCTTTGCACCAATTTGAACCCTTTTTATACCAACCAGATCGTCAAACCATCACCCTTTTATGTCTGCTCTTTACAGATACTCCCTTTATACTCGACCTTTATACTTCTTTTCTTTGCATCTGTCTTTTTTACCCATAATAAGTTTATTATTTTTTCCCATCCTCTTCCTTTACTCCTAATCCTGCTACACTTACACATTTTATGTCCACTAGTCACATCATTTCTTTACCTTGACTCCCTTTACAGCTGTTACCCGTTACATATACACATCTTCTTGACTTCTTTACAACTGTCCCTTGAACTGCTCTTTAACTTACGCAATTTATACCTGTTTCCTTCCCCACACCTGTTACAACTGCACTGTACACCTTTACCCCTGCTGCCTTGCCTACACCATCCGCACATGCCCTTTATAATACACTTGTTCCCTTCAAAACATCTCCCTCTTTTACACCTTTTACAT
This sequence comes from Silurus meridionalis, assembly GCF_014805685.1. Taxonomy (NCBI): domain Eukaryota; kingdom Metazoa; phylum Chordata; class Actinopteri; order Siluriformes; family Siluridae; genus Silurus; species Silurus meridionalis. Next base: position 13,792,997 of record NC_060898.1, read on the forward strand.
CTGATCTTAAAACTTGAAGCCTTTTCATCTGCTATTTACACCTAAAGCCTTACCTACACCTGACACCATCTTTAAACCTTAAAGCTGTATTCCTGCTTCCTTTACCTACAGCCTTCACAACTGCACTTTACACCTACAACCTTTACACTTTCTTTATACATTCACAGCGTTTGTACCTGCTCTTTATTCACACACGCTACACCTACACCCTTTGTGGTTGTTCTTTTTTAATGTCTACACCCTTTACACATCTGTTCTTTGCACGTACATCCTTTACACCCGCAAACTTTTTAAATTGGGTTTACGCCTTCACTCTTTACATTTACAAAGCCTTACACTTTATACTTGCTTTTTTTTTTACATTTAAACCCGTTTCGTCTGCTCTTTACCCTTTTGCACGTAAATCCTTTAAACATGTTCTTTACTCATGTATCCCTAAAACTAATTTAATATTTCATTTATTTTCAATTATATTTCATTTAGATTTGTTTTCTTATTTTATATGCTTTAAACCTGTTCTGACCTTATAAACTCCAATGCCTGGATTGATAAGGTCAGCAGATGAGGATGTCGAAGGCTGACTTTCTAACGCTGACCCACTGTTGCTGCTGATCGTTGCTGGAGAAGCTGTGGTTTCTGTAGTTACTATGGTTGCTGTGGTTACTGTGGGAGTGGTAGAGTTGCTGCTGCTGGGAGGAGTTACGTTACCAGGTATGACCTCTCCATTGTTAGGAGTGGGGCTTGGACTGTCGGCTGGATCGGTGTGTGAGCGAATGAGAAGCTGAACGATGTCATTAAGACCGACGTTATAATCGAACAGTGTCTGTCCATCCTCCATCTGTAAATCACAGGGAAAGAGTTATTGTGTCACTTAAGAATAAATTAACAATTCATTAAGAAATGTGACATTTTATTTCTATTTATCAATCAAAGGAAATCGGAAAGGGAAAATAAAAGCTAAGAAAGCTAACAGGGAAAGAATGTGGACAAAGAAAAAAGATAAGGAAGAAGATGAAGGTAGAAAAGAAGGAGTGAAGAGCATAGGGAAAAATATGGGAAAAGTGCAATACAAAGAAAGAAAGAGGAAAGTAGAAATGGGTAAAAACAAGGTAAAACTAGAGAGAGAGAAGTAAAAAACTAATAAGCAGAAGACAAAAATTAGGAAATTATAAGAAAAAAAGACTGCAAGGAAAAAAAAAGAAAGACGGAAAATGTGGAAAAATTGGAACCGTTCAGCAAGCTTGTCGTGTCGTGTGTGTTTTTTTGTGTGTGTTTTTACGTTTATGCTACTAAATCTGCAGAATCGGCAAATACTGACGGCTACTACTAACATAAATAAATATGGCAATTTGAACATATTCAAATAATAAAAAAGGGCAACGGGTTGCTATGGAAACACACACACACACACACACACACACACACACACACACACACACACACACACACACACAAAATCCCTCCCACCTCACCTTTAGCCCAAGCACATGCACAAACACACACACACACACACACACACACACACACACACACACAATGAGAGAGCAAAATGGCGGCTCCTTCTTCGCTCTGTCTGAGAGAGCGGGAAAAGCAGCGTACACTCCGCCATGTTGACTGTCGCAAAAGAGGCACGCACACACACACACACACACACACACACACACACACACACACACACACACACTATATTAGTATAGGCTGGTACTGCAGTAATGGGTTGGTAGCGGGAAAATGACTTCCAGTGTACATAACGGCAACTATCACACTGTACAATCACATTTTCCGTTGATAATCTGTGTGCATGTGTTCCTATTGCAAAACAGTGCGCATGGCAAAGTGTGATTTTTACAGCTCTCTCGCTAGGACGAGCACGAAGGAGAAGACGTTGGCATTTTTCTCTGTTATTGTGTGTCTCTATTTTTTATATATATATAAGCTACTTAAAAAACAGTAAAAATACTACAAGTCTACAGACGGGCAAGCGAACAAATAACAGTGAGACAGAGAGACACCTGTCTCTGGCTGTCAGTCTCTCATTTGTCGAGTTTTTCACACTGCTATAGCTGCAGCTGATCACATTATCACATTTGCTTGTTTGATTATTATTTGATAAATTCATAACTTTCAGTTGTGTTACACTGTGTGCTCTACGTGAGGTTTTATCTTTGCCGCCGTCGCTAAACACCCCTTAAAGCTGAGTGTGCACTACACACACACACACACACACACACACACACACACACACACACACACATCACCTATGCCAAACCTGACCACAATGCCGTGCTTCTTAATAGTTAACATTTAAGTATCAAGGAATTTAATCGAAAATCTGTTAAGAAATCAACCCTAATCCAGTCCCATGAATTCAAACTTGCTTTATGCGCGTGAGAGTGAGCATACAAATGAGCACAGAGAAGACGCGGTGAATCACTCCGCTAGTTCATTTCACATCCGACACGCAGAGACTCACGCCAACCCGCCATCTTAACGCTCTCCAAAAACCACATCGAGAAAATGGAGTGAAACAAAACAGAGGGAGAGAAAGCAGGAGTGACAGAAAGAGATGGAACAGGAATTTAAACGGAATAGATGAAAATTGACATTTTATATAAGAGTGTCAATTAAGATATGAGGCTGGCATGACACGGTCATTAACTCGAGCATGACAAGTTAACATATGGCCCAGTTTTAGCGTTCATTCATTCACCCTTAGCAACTGTCTGGTCAGGATCATCTGGCTACTAGTTCATTTATATTGTGGAAAATAATCCACAAAAAAAAAAAAAAACACAGTCAGCTTTTATGAAAGAACTAAGAAAGTAAGCAAATGAAAAATTATCCCCACACACATCTCAAACGTGAACCACAGGGATGTAGTTGAGGTTGAGAAACTATCAGAGCCAGAATTCAACCATCGAGCAGCCAGCATTTCCACCTCAGGATTTTTTTTTTCCCCCATTGTTTGTCCAGTAAGAAGAAAGAAAGAAAGGAAGAAAGTAAAAACCGAAAAGAAAACAAGAGCTTAGATTGGTTTATATTCAAATACAAACATTAATATCTGAAACACTAAACAAATACACATATTGGGGAAGTGGTGACTTAGTGGTTGTTGCCCTTCGGTTCAGAAGGTCATAAATTCAAATACCAATATCTCTAAGCTGCCACTGCTGAACGTATATAAGATTTAAAAGATTATTATTATTATTTTTTTTTTATTTGACCTTTACTTGAGATACCTGAGGAACAAAACCAGTAGGTTTTTAATTACAGAAATGAACAACCACAGCAAGAAGTCATTTTTGTTGGTCTTCCTTCATGTGTGTGTATTTAAAGGCTGTCGGTGTTTTAACGACTGAAAAAATGTACACCTGCACCTCGTTAGTGATGTTACCCTTCTCATTAGCCCGGTTATTTACTGCCGGATCCTGTCTTGAAACGTTAGTGAACATTGATTTATGCCTCTATATGATATAGAAATAAAATGCTATCTTTATTTTTATTCCTCTGTTTCCTTTCTTTCTGCTGTCTCTTCTTCGCTTTTATAATTCGTTTCTCTCCCTTCAGCTTCCTTTGCATTTTTCTCCTCCATTTCACCCTTCAATTTTCACGCCACGGTTTTCCGCGAGTGGTAAAATGGCGGGTTCTTTAAGAGCGAGACGTGCCATCGTGATGTGCTGAGAAAAACCACTCGCTGGCTCACAATCACGCTCTCCTGGATCAGTTTGTGTGTGTGTGTGTGTGTGTGTGTGTGTGTGTGTGTGTGTGTGTACGTGCATGTTCGCAAAGTGTGTGTTTTGCACTCAAATGTCTTAAGCCAGAGTGTGTGCGTGTGTGCGTGTGCGAGCGAGTATATTTCAATATGCTTCCCAACTACATATTTTTGTGCTTTTGCACACATTAATGTGCCTTTTCGCAAAAGTGTTTGTGTGCCCAGTAGCCGTAGTTTGACAGGTTGACTTGCAAGTTCACAAAAAGAGGCCAAAGTGTGCGTGTGTGAGTGTGAGCGTGCGCGTATTTGTGTGCGTGTATGCGCCCAACCGCCATTTCAGCTTCAAGGAAAAGAGAATTCTGGGAAATTTGAGGAGAAGCTCCCCCTCCCCCACCACCAGCCAGGCAGTGCGCAAGCAAGCGAATGAACAAAACTTAAAAAAGAGAAAAGCGGAGTACGAGGAAGAATTGGGTCACGTTCTAATAACGATGTAACATCGACAGTGTACTATAGTGCGACTGAGCAATAAAAACCTAGCTGATTGATTATTAAACAGCGAACGACATAAAACAATTCGACCCTTTCTTTCCGTTGTTTTTCTGTCTGCTTCTCAGCCTGCAGTAACGTGTGATACGTAGCTGAATATCGCTGTCTGTTTGACAAGCAATCCGGTCTCGCTGGGGTTTAGGCTCACTCTCATCTTCATCCTGTACGCATCAGATCGGATCTCATTTGCTCCTGCACAGTATGCAGATAAGCTAGCTAGAGCGAGTGAGCGTTCACGAAGCTTTCATGCACAGCACGAGTCGGATCTTGCTGTCCAGCACGGGTGTTTCAGTTTTTACAAAAATCTTTACCATTTAATAACCTCATGGAAAATATCATGCTGTCACGGTATCACTTGACCATTTAAAACACACGAGCTGCTGTTAAAAAATAAAAGGACAATGCAATTTTTAATGTGTAGCCATTTCAACAGTAAGCTTTATAGAAGTCCACATGTAGCTCACTAGAAGAAAAAGCAGATTCTCTCCTGGGTGTTAAACGATAGCAGGATTATAAATCATTAGAAAAGCATGGGTATAGAAACGTAAAGACAAACCATTAATACAGTTTCAGCAAAGTGTGATAAAGAATCCTGGGGTGTGCAGCATGGACAAATCTACAAAATCCAGCCCAGATTATTAACTTAAGCAAGAGTGAATATTAATTTGAGATATATACAGTAATATATAGAAATTTGTGTATAACAGCAGCTCTCGCAGATTTTTATTATTGCATTAGTTTGAATGTTTTATTGTTTCTGTTGTAACAGCTCATTCACGGAAACTTGTATAACGAATGCACTACATTATTTAAGTCTAATAACAAATGAATTTATTAACATTGAAGGTGAAACAGTTATAGAAAAAAAACGTGACTGAGACATAATGATCTCTTGTTATAGACTGATTGTTCCAGATTTTTGACTGTGATAGATTTATTGTATTGTAATTGTATTGTTCTATTTGTTTATATTGCATTGCACTATTGTATTTATTCGAAAAATACGTTCACTAGATCTTTAATAAAATGCAAATCATTGTGAAAGTGCACCTCCTGTAAGGTGCATACATTCACACACACACACACACACACACACACACACACACACACACAGTACCTGTCAAATGTTTAGACACACCTTCTCCTTTCTTCTTTATTTTTAGAGTTCGACCAATTGATTCTTGGCATTTTTTTATTAAATTAAGTTTTTTAATTAGCATCGGCTGATTGTGCTGCAAATCAGGTCAATTATTAGGCAGGCGCATTTGATACATCAAACCGTGCATGCACGTTCTGCGCTTGCATGAAGGAACATAACTCTTTCATACCAGCAGGTGGCGGATTCACGGATTTGTGTAACTTTATTCAGTCATTTGCTAAGTTGCAAATGGCAAGAAACACAAGTGTCTGTACGTTCCCTCTTTACTCTGTCGGTGTTTGCTTTCATCAATTTTTTTTTTTTTCGTGTGCCCATTCGCTAAGCTGAATAGCCAATCAAAGTTCTCTGTCTTGCGGATGAGTTCGCCGCTGATTCAACATGCGGAATCGGACTAAAAATGGGCCAACAGAGCAGAATACACTTAAAACTCACTCAATGCTCAAAAAACCACCCGACATTGCCCAATGTCCAGCCGTCCATTTGGCGTGTACCGGTCTTTAAATTCTTATCTTTCGTTTTTCATCTATTCTTATCCTTCATTTTGTATTTATATATTTCATTGTTTAAATATGATGCTACTTTTGGAGAGAGAATGACAATAACATTTAGAGAGAGAATGCGAGTAACTTTTTGAAACTGTATTGTTAGTGAGTCCAAAACCTGGTAACAAGGGCAATGACTGGAGAGGTTCGTGTTGTTAGTGGTTAGCTTTGATGACAGCTTTGCAAACTCAGCATTCCCCCATCAGTTTCACAAGGTAGTCACCTGAAATTAACATTTGCGGCATTTAGCAGACGACCGTGTCCAGAGCAACGTACAAAAGTGCTTTGAGTCTCTAGCAATGAATAGTTCTTGAATTCTATTGAGCAAACTTGGTAAGTGCTAATTTAAGTGTTTCAGGAAGAGGTAGGTCTTCAACCGTCGCTTGAAGATAGTCAGGGACTCCGCTGTACAGACATCTAGGGAAAGTTCATTCCACCACCTCGGTGCCAGAATAGAGAAGAGCCTTGACGTATACTTACCTCTCATTCTGAAAGAAGGTGGTACCAGTCGAGCAGTGCTGGAGGATCTCAGACAGCGTTGTCCATTTTTGGCCTTGTAGGCAAGCAGCAGTGGGGTGGTGTGGGAGAACTTGGGCAGATTGAACAGAAGTCGTGCAGCTGCGTTTTGGATCATTTGCAGTGGATAAATAGCGTTCAGGGAAAGACCTGCCAGCAGAGAGTTGCAGTAATCCAGTCTTTAAATGACAAGAGACTGAACAAGCACCTGGGCAGCCTGTGTGGACAGAAATGGTCGAATCCTTCGCATGTTGTAGAGAAGAAATCGACAGGAACGAGCCACATTAGCGACATGTAAGAAGGACAGTTGATTGTCCATAGTTACCCCAAGGTTACGAGCAGTTGCGTAAAGGGAAAGCAGAGAGTCATGAAGAGTTATTCTGAGATCTTGACCTGGAGATGAATCACCTGGGATGACCAACAGTTCTGTTTTGCTGGGGTTGGGTTTTAGTTGATGAGCACTCATCCATGATTTTCAGTTCACAAGTTTGCCTTGTCAGGAGTTCATTTGTGACATTTCTTGCCTTCTTAATGTGCTTTAGAGCAGTGGTCCCCAACACCCAGGCTGCGGACCGGCACCAGTCTGTGGGTGAATTTGTATTGGGCCGCACAGAAAGAATACATAACTTACATTTATTTATTATCTGATTCTAAACAATGTTTTATTTTGGAAAATTACCCGATTCTCTCCGCCACATCTGTCTATGACTCTTGATGCATGTCAAGATGCCTCGGTCACATGTCTTTCCTACATCCGCTACCTTCTTAAAAGCGCAAAAAAGTTGGGGACCACTGCTTTAAAGCATCAGTTTTATTGTGCAGAGGAGAGGGTCAGTACAGAGTCAATAACCCTGTTAGGGCTACTACAACTACAGTACAAAGCCATATTATGGCAAAAAAACATTCAGTTAAGTAAAAAAAAAAGACATTTTATCATTTACATTAAGATATAAAGGTCAGTCAATCTGAAAAATCTCAAAAACTTGTATCCCCAAGTTACAACCTCTAAAACCATGAAACGCTATGATGAAACACGCTCTCATGAACACAGCCTAAGATAAAGAAGACCAAGAGCTACCTCTGCTGCAGAGTATATTTTTATTAGAATTAAAATACTCGGAAATCACCAATTTAAATAAATCCTTCTCTTAGTTCAAGTGGTACACATTTTAACATTCACTGTTAGGAGGAGACTGAGTGAGTCTGGCCCTCATGGTCAAATTGCGGCAAAGAAACGGAGCAACAACAGAAGCAGAAGAGACTAGCTCGAGCCAAGAAACACAAAGAATGGACATTAGATCAGTGAAAAACTGCCTTAGGTTTAATGAGATTTTTGGTCTTAACTTCCTTGTCTTTGTTAGACGTAAAAAGGGTAAACAAATTTGTTCCTAAATGTGTGGTTCCCACTGTGAAGCATGGAGAAGGAGGTGTGATGGTGTGGAAGTGCTTTGCTGATGACACTGTTGGTGATGTAGTCAAAATTGTGTGCAAACTTAACCAGCGTGGCTACCAAAGGTTTATTGATTGGACATGATTTGGAAAGGCACACCTCTCTATCGAAGGCCTCACAGCTGAGAATGCATATCAGAGCAAAAGCCAAGCCATGAAGTCAAGGGAACTGCTAGAGCTCAGAGACAGGATTGCTGCAAAGAACATATCTGAGGAAGGCTACAAATAAATTGCTGCTGCATTGAAAATTCCCAAAAGCACAGTGGCCGCCATAATTCTCAAATGGAATAAGGGCTTTAGTAAGAGAGGTGACCAAAAACCCAGTAGTCACTCTGACTGAGCTCCACGAATCCTGTGTGGAGAGAGAACAAAGTTCCAGAAGGACTACCATCACTGCAGCCCACCACCAATCTAAGATTTATGGCTAGATGGAAGCCTCTCCCCATGGAAGCCCGCTTGGGGTTTTGCCAACAGGCACCTGAAGAACTTTCACTCTGTGTAAAACAAAATTATCTTGTCTGATGAGACCAAGATTGAATTCTAAATGTAATGTCTGGAAGAAACCAGGCACTGCTTATCATCTTCCCAAAACCATCCCAAAAGTTAGGAATGATGGTGCCAGCATCATGCCATGAGAGTGTTTTCCTGCAGTAGGGGCTTGGCAACTGGTCAGGGCTAAGGGAACATAGACAGGTTTTTAACCTCAATAAAAACATGTTCCTCAGCACTCAGGACCTCAGTCTGGGCCGAAGGTCACCTTCAAACATGGCAACAACCCTAAGCACATAGCCGAGAGAGGGAGAGAGAGAGAGAGAGAGAGAGAGAGAGAGAGAGAGAGGGAGAGGCATAGAGGTCTCTGGAGAGACCTGAAAGTTGCTGTCCACCAAGGGTCCCCATTCCCACCTGACCCAGCTTGATAGTATTTGCAATGAAGAATGGCTGAAAATGCCCCAATCCAGGTGTGCAAAACTTGCATCCAGGTGTTGCAAAGACTTGAGGATGTAATTGAGAAAAAAATCTATTTGAACTTGCAATTGTAGTATTAAAGGGATCTGGATAATTTCTATACATATATATCTGTATAAACAGACGTGCCAAATTTACAAGTAAAGCAACATTTTTGGTTCAGACGCCAAAGCTTGATTCTTGTTTATTAAGATTGGTAGGGAAATGAATTATTCAGTCTGTTCTTAGATAATATTTGAGTAAACGTGCTTGTGGAACCTGTTGTATGTATCTGAGTGCAAAAGGATGAAGGCAAATTTGTCTCTAAATCTCTGGCTCCCTGTATTTTCTGTGATATGCATTTCAGCACACTAGTCCTTTTTTTTTTTTTTTTTTTTTTTTTACAAAAGATACAGTATCAAAGCTTCACAGCTTCTGCTTCATTCAAGCTCAGTTCACATTGGATCACACTGTGTGCATGGGTATGTGTTGTAAGCCAAAAACTCTCAACCACACCCTGCCCCATTCAGGCTGGGGAGTCATCTGGCTTAAAGCTCCATTCACCCCCTATCCCTCAGGCTTGCATGCAGGGAAACTGGCCATAGCTCTATGTGCCCCTGGCCTGTGGCCATTTCAGCCTTGAATGGGCAAATTAAAGATATCAACAAGTGATCCACACATTGAATTTGCTCAAGCAGTGGAGTCACTGGAGCAGAACATCATCAGAAAATCGTCTAAAGGAGTACACCAGAGAGTGAAGGCCATTTTCTTAATAGAAAAACGCTTCTTCTCTATCATGCTGTACTTACTCTCCTTTACTGAGAGCATCTATCTGATATAAAACACATGGGTGCTTCTCCTTCTAGACCACCTATTAGAAAACAGCCCCCACCCCTCTGTTCAAGGTGTCAGTCTGCAGAACCAAAAGAAAAGAAAGTCAGGAGACAGTCAGGAGGTTTGGCATGTCTGGGGCTCAGACAGGCTGATTTAGTCCTAGCTCCTAGTCCTGTGTTGTTATGTAGCTCTATGTTGTTTGATGTAACTCTATGTTGTTTTATGTAGCACCAGGGTTCTGGATAAACGTTGTCTCATTTCATTGTGAACTGGATCAGTTATATACGGTTGAAATGACAATACAAGCTTCTTGACTTGACTTGAAACTGCTGGCCATCTTGAGCATGCACCAGCTCATGGTTCAAGTGGAAGTCCAGATACCATACTTCCATCAGTTCAACTGAGTTTGCTGTTAAGTTCTGCTAGTCTCAGAAATCTCAAAAACAATTCTTAAAAGTTGCATATGCTGATGCCAATCATCAATACAAATTATATCATCTAAGTATACAGCAGCATATGTGTAGTCCAGATGTTGTGTTCTATCCTTAAGACATGTAACTTTGCTGCTCCAGACAACCCAAAAAAAGGGTGACAAATTGGTTTAACCCCAATGGATTTAAAAAAAAAAAAAGCCATCAAGATATTGGGGCCAGTGGAATCTACCAATGCCCTTTGGTTTAATCCAGTGCTGGCTAAAAACAAGGAGTGCCCAATCTAGAACTGTACAACACTTAAGAATCTTTAAATCATGATCTTTGAGGTAATCAAAAACAATGAAAGAATTTCTCCTTCCAACTTGGTAATCTGGGTGCTCTAAGACAGTGGGTGGTTGTCACCAGAGGACACTTGGTTCCATTTGGGCCACACCTGCCATCACCAGAGCCACAGGAACGCTCTTTACATGGTATCACTAGATTGAGGTGGTATATTTAAAGAAAATCACTATTCTTTTGCCTGACCTCTTAGTTGTGTGAGATAATGAAGAGGCCCTGCTTCTGGGATTGCTTTGCATATTCCACTAAACCTAATACAAGGCACTGCTGAATGCTCTGTGTTCTGAAGGCCTAGAGAGGCCCGCATTAATTCTGCAACTGAAACCTTGAAATGGAAGAAGATATAATGGTGCTTTTGGAATGGCCAGAGGATTCCCTGGCTAACATTCCTTTGGCATGCCACACACCACCTGCATATTTCCAGCCAACAAAAACAAACATAAGACTGTTTAGTTCCAGCCCTAAACACCCTGCCAATGGATTTGTGAGGAGCCAATGATGCAATGACATAATTACTCTCATTTTGTTAAAGGGGAATCTCTACAGTTGATGAAGGGCTTTGATGCTTGATTATGTTTGCCCACTTTAAAGAGGGAACAATGATCATGGAGATGCCAGGACTCCCTGCAGTGCCCACAAACCTACCCAAGCTTTGCCCTTGTCAGTGTGAGCAACATTGTATTTGCCTGTGGAAAGGCAGGGAATGTTAGAAAAAGAAAGCTTCATCATTGTTCATCCACCACCCGACTGACTCTTTGCAGTACTGTCCTTTCAGGTCATGGTACTCCAGCCAAACACACAGCCGGCAATGCTGGGCAGCATGCTCGGCTTTGGGCAGGAGGTTTCCTCACTATACAATTGCTTCATGCTCATGTTCACAGCCATTACTGATGAGCCAGCTAGTAAAGCTGTAGTTGGAGAGGCTGCAATTGGAAAAGCAGTGGGTCATAGCATCATCTGAAGCACAAGTCTGTCCATGGCTAGCTCCTGCGTGATGGCCACCACTGCTCCTGATGACCAGGTTAAAGAAGGCTTGATGTTAGTTTTGGCGGACGTTAACTAGGAAATCACAGAGCGGGGCAGTTTCCATGATGGTGTCTGTTGCACCCTCCCAAATTTCGACACAAAACTCTGTGTGAAGGATGACGGGGTTTTTTTTCCGTTCTTTAGCGCATTTTCCATTTACTAAGCACAAGACCAAACCATCTCAAAAGCCTACAGTTCTGCTTTGTTTCATGAGAAAGTTCACTTCAAACTGTATCCGTGTCATCTCTGCCAGCTCGATCTCACCCATGGTGTGACCGAACTGAAAAAGCAAAGCATGCATAAATAAACTGGCAGTAATCAAACAAGAATCATCGCTACTTGCTGGCTGAACCCGCCTTTTCTTTGTCCACAACCACACCCCTGCTGCCACAGCATCTGTTTATGTTCAAGTGACAGGACAGACATTTTTCTGCACTTTTACCTAAAGCATGTTTCAGGCTGAATTCCAAATGAGGAAAAAAAAGTGTTTTGAGGTTGCAGTAACCATGTCGTGTATTTGGATCAAAATGAATTGAATAATCTCACTTTTAATGTCACCACCTATTTATGCTTTAGGTAAACAACTACAGAACTGATTTAAAACAACAAAAAAGCAACAGAGCAGACATGTGGGCACAACCATATTTACTTTCGAAACATCCCATTCCAGGTTGCAACTTTCAACTACATGAAGAAAAATACACCTGGAATTTAGGTTAAATCCAATTTCTTTTTAGACTGTGCATTTAAAATAAACTAAAATAAATAAAGTAAATAATAAGAAATAATAGTAAATAATGGTTAAGGCAGGGGTCACCAACCTTTTTGAAACTGAGAGCTACTTCTTGGGTACCGATTAATGTGAAGGGCTACCAGTTTGATACACACTTCTGAAATAACAAATTTGCTCAATTTACCTTTAAGTATATCTTATTATTAATAATTAATGATATTCATCTATATCTAGTCATCTATATTTTAATAGTCATTTTCAAATTCACACCAATGCAAGTGTGATTTAAAAAAGAATAGCAACAAAAAAAAATGTATGCAGCTCACTGGTAAGTGGAGCTACGGTGAGCTATTTTTAGAAAAGGCCAGCGGGCGACTCATGTGGTCCTTGCGGGCAACCTGGTGCCTGCGAGCACCATGTTGGTGACCCCTGGGTTAAGGCATTGGACTTTAGTCAAGATGGCCATAAGTTCAAATCCCAGAACCACCAAACCAAACTGCCACTGCTGGGCCCTTGAGCAAGGCCCTTAACCCTCAACGGCTCAGTTGTATAAATTATATAACTGTAAGTCACTCTGGAAAAGGTCGGAAATTTATATTTTTACAAAAATGAACAAGAGTGGATTCCTAATAGGTCTGTGTGGTGAACATGTCCAAGTCTGTTGGCCTGAGGAAAGAAGCTCCTCTGGAGTCTCTCAGTTTTAAGCAGCAGACTACAAAAATGCTGGTCTTAATGGAAAAGGGTGAAAGGACAGTTCTTGGGGTGGATGGAGTCCTTGATCATTTTATTAGCTAATTTTATTAAACCAGATCTTTAGGTGCATTTAGCAAAGCGCATCTCTTTCTACAGTGCTTTGCTAATCTGTATCAAACAATCTCAATCTACAATACTGAGATGCACTCAGTCATTAAACCCCAGAAATGTTTTTTTTGAGGTTGGTGGGGACACCGTGAATTTCCTCAGCAATTTCTGGCTTGTTCACGTAGGCTTGGATGCAATAGTTCAGGTGGGGCCCACAAAGATGTGTACTTCAAGGTATCTGAAGCTGCTCACTCTCTTTACAGAAGGACCCAGCTAATCTTTAGGGGTTTTAGTTTCTCTGCTGCCTCTTCCTGAAGTCCCCAACCATTTCCTTTGTTTTTTGCTGATGTTCAAAGGGAGTTAGTCTGCAAAGAAGTTAACCGTTTTTCCTCCTTTGTCAGATAGGCAGCCATGTTATTGTTGAGGATGAGACCCATAACCATTGTGTCATCAGCAAACTTGATGATAGACATGAAGCTATGAGATTGTACGTCTGTAAAGAAGGGAGTTCAGGACACAATTTTGTGGTGCTCCAGTGCTCAGGGTGATGGTGTTGGTTGAAAACTTTCGCTACAACCATTTACTGCTTGTGAGAATGCCCAGGAGCTATTCACACAGAATTAGCATTAGTCAGATACATGAGATTAAAAGCCAACCTTTGTGGGACTATGGAATTAAAGTTGAGCTTTAAACAGCAGCTTCATGTAGTTTTTGTATTTCGGACCAGGAATGACAACAGATGTTTTAAAGCAGATTTGGACTACAGACTGTGGACTACAGCAAGAAAATTGGAAATGAACAGAAGATGAAATTAAACACCGCAACACCTTATCAGTGCAGAATCTCAGGTACACAGCCAAAAAATGGTTTCATGGATGTCTGTTTCCTAATGATTACCTGATTCAGAGACCGCTGAACCTCATCCCCCAAAAACCGCTGCATCTGTCTGTACTGTAATCTAAGACCAGCCCTATCATGGTTATTCTCAAAATGCACATAGAAAATAAAAACAATAAAAGCTTCTTGACTCTTGAAGTGACTTGAATGTATCCAGTTCATCTAGTAGAGAAGAGTCAGCTCTCACCACAGCGGTGGATTCGCCTCCGAAGGTGCTGATAGTCCTCGGTCCCTGCCACGTGTCAACAGACATAAAGCTCAAAATGAGAATCAAACCTCAGCGTTGCTTTGTACACGTTCAAATTCCCCGACGTACGCAGGCATGAGAGAGTGAGCAGCTCATTTGTGCAGCCATGCACACATTCAACTCAGCCCGGATGGTTTAATCCACCCATGTGTGACATGTGTGTTACTTACTCAACAGCATGCTAACAAAGAAAACGACGCATACCATCACCGTAAGGACGTTCTCTAACGGTTCTCTACAACAAAATAAAATGATACAACCAGCAGAAAACTGGTATTTTCTGAATATTATAATAATCTCGAATCCACTGTGTTGTTTTTTTGTTTATTTTGCTAGCTTCGGGGTTTGAATTTAGCGGTAATGTATTACGTGTTACCAGCCGGAGCAGCCCCTTTAAGATAGCGAATGTAGGTAAGTCATGTGACCGAGGCATCTTGACACGCATCAAGAGTGAGTCATAGACAGATGTGGCGGAGAGAATCCGGTCATTTTTCAAAATAAAACATCGTTCAGAATCAGATAATAAATAAAACGGTAATAATGTGAGTTATGTATTCTTTCTGTGCGGCCCAGTACCAATTCACCCACAGACCGTTGCCGGTCTGCGGCTCAGGGGTTGGGGAGCACTGGGCTAGACCATATTTTCAAGTTACGATAGGGTCATTGGAACGCATCTCCGTTGTAAGTATAGCTGTGTTTACTTGTAAAACGTTGACTACACAATTTGATGTTTGTGGAGGGAAATGCACGTCACTAATTATAGTTATCTGGTTAACTTGTTTCTAACAAAAGATGAACAAGGAGACTCCTTCAGATCAACAAATGTGGCAAGGTGAAAAATTATACCATTTCATCCTGCAAATTCCCTCTTTAAACTGCAGTAGCCCCTTTGCTGTAGTAATAATCATCTTGCTCTTCTCGGAAGGTTGATTTTGGAACATGGTTGTTGGGATTTGCTTTCTCAGCCACAACAACATTTATGAGGTCAGGCACTGTTGTAGTGTGAGGAAATCTGGTGCTCAGTCTGGGTTCCAGTTCATCCTAAATGTGCTCAGTGTTGTTGAAATAAGCGCTTCGTACAAATGACTCGAGTTCCTCAAATCCAACCCTGGCAAATACAAGTCTTCCTGGATGCCACTGTCATACTAAATGGTGTGATGGTATCTACAGACATTTTGTCATAATAACATTAACACTGGTGTAGATTTTTTTTTCTTCAATGGCACAGCACAGCAGTACAGTCGGTAACATTACTACCTCATAGCCCAAGGGTCCTAGGTTCAATCCTATCCTGCACCCAGGTTACTGTTTCTGCCATGTTCTTCCTGTGTCTCTATAGGTTTCCTGCAGGCTCCTCAGCTTCCTCCCACTCTCCAAAAGGTATGCTGATGTGACATTTATAAATAAACCAATTTAAGACGTCTTATTAAATGGAGGGAGTGGTTTCTTTTGAGGGACAGAAAGAAATGGAGTGAAATGCTCTCCGAGCATCTGGGAAAGCCCCCCAGCTACAAAGGGAACTCGGTTCTGTGGTGAGCAGAAATCTTTGTGCAATGCAGAAAGCCAAAACAGAAGAAAATGCTAAACATTGCTCAGCAGAGACCAGCAGCAGTCTTACAGTCTAGAATTTTGGTTTACAGGCAGCACTGAGCCAGAAAAAGAGATGGCAAGAAGAATAACATGCCCTGCACTCTACCGCATTTTAAGGATGTGCAGTTTGGTCATATCAACAGCTCCGTACTCCGGTATGGTGTGGGTGATGACCTCAATTTCTCTGAGTAAAGTCTTTGTTTAGTCCTTTAACCAAGCTGAATCGGGTACGCCAATACAGCTATCAGGTATCATGGTAGACATTCGGTGCTCATTTGTCTATACACTGATGCCAACATAGGATACTATGACATAAGCCTAGTGTATGTTGTTGTTAATAGACATATTAAATGAATATAATTTCAGACATATTCATTGTTAAATTTAGTGATAAATAGCGTGTTCAGGTAAAATGCTAATAATGGTTCAATAAAATATTATGAAATAATTTAAACCAGTGATCAGGATCACTATTAAATAACAGTGTCCCTATATTTGAATGTTATTAAAAAGCACCATCAAATGCTTGATTCTTATTGGTCTGAAAGTACTGATTAATAACAAAAGCTCTAATAACAGTGCGGGTTTATATAAATGCACTTATTCTAATGTGTTATCTTTTCTATTTTAACAGCAAGGGTTGAGCTATATAACAACATTATCGTCTCTGCTATTATGTTGCCTGACATCTACATTTATTGCAAATTATATTCAATTACAAAACCTACCATCTATGATGCACTTTGTGTAGTGGCGCCACAAAATCATCAGAGTACACGTGTAAGAGAAAAGCTGCTTCTTGAGTCTTCAAATAAATTTAAGAAATGAGTCAACTGACATGAACCTGGAATGATCTGCACAGGTGTTTGTTTTAACCGACACTTCCTGAAAGCCATGCTCGCCTTCCCCCTTCTTCTGCTCTTATTTACAATTACTTAATTTATACAGCTGATCATTTGAGGGTTAAGGGGCCTTGCTTAAGGTCCCAGCAGTGGCACCCTGGTGATGGTGGGATTTGAATTTACAACCTTTTCCTTGATGGTTGAGAGCTACCACTCTCAACACCTGCAGGGATGCCTGTGCAGACTGCCTTGCTTTCTAAATTCATTTTAATTGAATTCATTAATTATTCATTAAATATATATTTATAAATCAGTTAGAACACTAATTTGTATAAAGCATACTAATATAAAAGTACCCAAATATGCAATCACCGGTACATGTCACTGTTTGTATAACTGTATTTTCCCTACATAAACCTACATTTTTGCTATTATAATTAATATCGGCATGGCTGTGAATACCAGTGATTATATATAATACCCACACACCCCTTTACTAGTAGCACAATTTATTATGATGTGGATTAGATTTTCAATGGTTTTCATTTCAATGTGTATATAGATGCCATTTTACCCATTAAAGAATGCATGGATTTGATCACCCCTTAATAAGAAAATATATTTATGAGATTTTGGAAAATGTCTGAATCAAATGAAAGTATTCAGACCATTTATTTAAAACTTTATAGAAGTTCATTTCACAGCAATTACAGCTCCAACGTTTCCCTAAATAGGTCTCTCAACAAGTGTTGCATACCTAGATATGGCCAGCTTATCCCATTCTTCATGGTAGATCCTCTTAAATTCTATTAGACTGGATAGCACATGTCTGTAAACTGCCAGACATTCAAAAATATGTAGTTGTTGATATAAGGAATTCATAAAAACATTCATGTGACATTAATAGAAGAAGTCTCCCGTGTCAGAGGTCAATCTTTATGCTGTGTGTGTTTCTTGGAACCGCGACAAGTGTTTTTACGTGTTTTTGTCTTACTAAATTCACGAGAGCTTAACATGAACTGGTTTGCTGATGTTCCAGATCTTGCAAACAAGTAGTGCAGCTTATTGACCTGTCAAAATTCATCACTGAGCCTGTGAACAATCGGAAAGATAAAAGCATGTGTACATCATTTAGCTGAAATGCAGACAGTTCAGAGGAGGACATCATAAAGGATGTTGAAATTACCATACAAATAATAATTCACAATGATAATTAAATAATTCACAATCATTCAAAATCCAGTTCTCTCAAATGTCATTATTTAGGCACAAAATATTATACTTGAATTATAATATTTTTATTATATTATAATAATTCGTGCTGAACAACAGTGCAAAGTGCAGGTATTACACCATAATTACACACTAATATAACTTTAACTTTTTTTTTGTTTGGCCGCTTCTGTTTATTGTGTATATTTTTAGCTCGGTTTTTTTTTAAACTTCCGCCTTTCATTCATCGGCATGTGCAGCGGGCAGGAAACCGGAAATAAAAATACTTCTCTTTTGTTTTCCTTATCTCTCTTTCTCTCTGACTCTCTCCCTCTCGCTCATTCTGTCTCCCCCTCTTTCTCTGTGACTCTCTCTCTCTCTCTGACACTCTTCCTCTGTCTGTCTCTCTCTCTCACACACACACACGCTCTCTCCCTCTCTACATCTGTATTTCTCTCTCTCTTTCTCCCTTTCTTTTTCTTTCTACCTTTGTCTCTCTTTCTCCCTTTATTTCTCTCTCTACCTCCGTCTCTCTCTCTGCATGTTTATTTTCATCGCGGTGACGTTCCGTTCGCGTGCTCGACGTCAAAACAAAACACACTAGCATGCGCGCGCCCACACACACCACACACACACAGCGCTTTCCAGCAGCTTCGCTTTGGGGCAACGCACGTGCAGCAAGGAAAACACAAACAAACAAACAAACCCAAGCAGCAGCAGCAGCGGCGGCTGTTGTGATGCGCTGATCATAAAAAGAGTTCATACACGGAAATGACACCGAGGCTCCGTCCCAAATCGACACATGACCACAAAACGCTAAACCACTGATAAACGGTACTAAACACTGAGGATGAATTAGTACGAAACCTATTAAAAGTATGCATGTAACCATGGCTACGTCCCAAACCTGAATACTTCTGTAGAGAGTGTCAATGGAGTACAGGATTACAGGACACGGTTCCGACACTGTACAGATAGTTAATATACATATTAGGATGCTGAGGGTTTTTATAGTGAAATATAAAGTGTGGCAGATACATGTCTTGGTGTTTAATGAAGAACATGCTAAAAGAATACACGAGATCGAAATAAGCACGAAACTAGACAAACAGCTCAGTGTTGACTTGACACCTGGTGTTTATCCGGGTTCAGTCTGACTTATATAACACTGCAGGCGCTAATTCAGTTTGTCTAGTTCCTGCTATTTCGCTAACCGATCAACCAGATCCATTTCCTTGGATTTCGGCTGCTTTGTGGAAGCGTTTCTTGCGCAACAAACTGCAAGCTAACATTCCCAGCCAAACAGGAAGCTCCAGAAGCGTTAGCCAGCCAGCTAACCGCTGAATTTAGCAACCTGGCTAGCTAACTACACAGCTATAGCCCAGAGATAAGAAGACAAACACGGAGAGATCAGAACTGATCAAACCCGAGTCTGAGAGCATTGAAGCAGACATGTCGGACCTGTTTGCCTCTGTAGAATAAGCGCTGCCTCTCGGGGTCCACATTGAAGATCTCCTGTATTTTGAGACGCAGAGACTCGATCTTGGTGAGCCGGGACAGATCCTCCACCGTGCGGGTCTCCGTCCCGTCTATAGTGCGGACCTGAATCCACATCGCGCTTCGGTTTGGCCCCGAGTAACGGTCACGATTAACGGAACAAAATAAATCGGTTTAATCCGGTTTCGGGGGGTCGTAGGGAGGGGAGTGAGGGGGGCTCTGAGAGAAAGTGTTCACGTCTCCATACACATACACACTCACACACACTCACACACACTCATACACACACACACACGCTCGCTCTCTCTCCTCTCTCTCTCAGCTCCAGGAGGCGTTACTCACTCACAGCGGTCACGTGGCGCCAGCGGGGGAGAAAAAAAACACGCACGAGACGTTACAAATTCGCGCCTTTTTAAAGACGCAACGCGCGCCGCTGAGGTAACGTGTGAATGAGCCTATTGCTAACATAGGCATATTTTAATATATGAAATATAACATTTCTAAATAATCTTGCGGTCCAAATTTCACATTTGGTTTCAATTTTCGATTTTAAAATCGAAAAATTAGTTTTCACATATACGACTTTTTTAAGTTTCGCAGTTTTCTTTTTGTATAAAATGTTTGTTTTTATTACAGAAAAGCAGCTGTAGTTTTATTCTAAAGGAAAATATGAATGAAAACTAGCTACATAAATTTAAGTGATTAGAATTAGATACAACCAGAAGTATTTAAGAAAGATTTTGCAGAAATTATGTGATTAGATAGCTAGCTAGCTAGCTTCATGTAGATTGGAATAAATACTGATGAGGTGATCACTTTTTAATTTTGCTGTATTGAGAGGCGGTGTTTCTCTGTGTTTCTAGTTTTTCTTTTTCTTTGTTGAAGATAGCAGGGAAAACAAAGACAAAATAAGAAAAACATTCCCAAAAATGTGCAAAGACACCCTTTTTCACCCCCAGTTTTTCAGCAAGAGGCATGCGATCGATGTTTTAAGCAGCATGTATAGTTTTTATTTATGTCTGTACTTTGAGAGTCACTAACAGCTGGAACCAAATTCCTTGTGTGTGTCAACACACTTGGCCAATAAACCTGATTCTGATGTGTGTTCGTCTATCAAAATGTAAATAGTCAATATAGATTAAGTAGGGATTACCAAAATGCACATTTCTATTATTTCTCAAACATATCTTATACATCCCTAAATCATATGGGGAACATACTGTTTAGGGTATGGCGTATTTCTTCATGTTTTGAAGAAAATCACTGTGGACAGTCCATGTTCAAATGATTGATTAGCATAATGTGATATTGACAGTATGAGTGTTACATGAGCTTTGAATAAATTTGGCTGGTGTGAAGATTCCTAGTGTTATACATCCGAGTACCTATAATAGAATGCTATTATTTGGTAATTATTTAGTATTATAGATTGCTATTATTTGCTATTTATTTAGTATTATAGAATGCTACAGTGATAAACTCATTGTGTGTAACTGATGCACAGAGAGAAAGTGAGAACTGTTAAAAGAGGGAAGATGGAGAGAATTGAGCATAATCATTGTCAGATTTGCTGTGGAAGCTGTGAAAGAATGAAAACGATGGAATTAGAAGTGGTAAGAGCTCCCTCTAGTGGAAAGGTGATGAATCCTGGAATAAATGGCCCAAGTAGGCGATTTCTCCTTCATATGCTGTATCTCACTAAAGTGAGTACACCCTTCACATTTCAGCAACCATTTTAGTATATCTTCTTTAGGGACAATACTAAAGAAATGAAACTTGGATATATTTTAGAGTAGTCAATGTGCAGTGTGTATAGCAGGGTAGATTTACTGTCCTCTGAAAATAACTCAACATACAGCCATTATTGTCTAAATAGGTGGCAACAAATGTGAATACACCCTAAGTGATAATAGCTGTACGTCTCTTAACAGGATCATACTAATTTGTGTATCTTGTATTAGAGAGGTTAAAATGTGGTGCTTTTAGTACAATTTTCTCATACTGATCTCTGGATGTTCAACACGGCACCTCAGATTTAGAATTTCTCCACAAAGATGCCGAGGCTATAAGAAGATCAGTAACACCCTGAAACTGTGTAACAGTACAGTTGCCAGGGTCATACAGAGGTTTTCCAAGATAGGTTCCACTCGGAACAGGCCATGCGTGGATCAAAGAAGTTCAGTTGTCGTCTGGTTTGGGAAAAAAAAAACAGATGCATGAGTGATGGCAGCATTGTTTTAGAATTTGCAGAAGCAGAAAGTCCGCTTGTCAGTGCTCAGACCATTAGCCCCAGACTGCAACAAGTCAGTTTGCATGGCCCTCATCCCAGAAAGAAGCCTCTTCTAAAGCTGGCTCACAAGAAAACCTGCAAACAGTTTGCGACACCCTTTCGAGAAATACCAAGAAAATTGTGTCTAGCCTACAGTCAAGCATGGTGGTGTAGCATCATGTTCTGGGGCAGCATGAGTGCCGCTGGTACTGGGGAGCTGCAGTTCATTGAGGAATTGATAAGTCCCAATATGTACTGTGACATTCTGAAAGAGAAACTGGACTGAACAGCAGTTTTTCCAACATAATAACGACCCCAAACACACCGCCAAGATGACAACTACCTTGCTGAGGAAGCTGAAGGTGAAGGTGATGGAGTGGCCAAGTATGTCTCCAGACCTGAACCCTATTGAGCACATGTGGGGCATCCTCATGTAGAAGGTGGAAAAGCACCATGTGTCTAACATTCAGCAGCTCCATAAAGTCATTTAGGAGGAGTGGAAAAGGATCACCGCAACAACCTGTGCAGCTCTGGTGAATTCCATGCCCAGAAGGATTAAGGAATTGCTACGTAACAATAGTGCTCATACAAGATATTGACATTTTAAACACAGTTTTGACATGTTTACTTATTGTGACAATTCTCATTATTGTCAAAATAACTGGCAACAAAAGTGAGTACACCCTAAGTGAACATGTGTCCAGAGTCAATATTTTGTGTGAGCACCACTGTTATCAAGCACTGCCTTAGTCCTCCTGGGACTTCACCAGAGCAGCAAAGGTTGTTGTTGGGTTTCCCTTCCACTCCTCCATAATGACATCACAGAGTTGCTGGATGTTAAAAACACAACGCTTCTCAACCTCCTAACTTGAGGATCCCCTCAATAGGATTAGAAAAGAGCCAAATTGTGATGGCTAGACAACTGGTTCATAGCATCTTCAAAACTGCAGCTCTTGTGGGATGTTCCTGGTCTGCAGCGGTCAGTATCTATCAAAAGTAATGCACGTGGGGCGTGAAGGCTGGACCATGTGGTCTGATCCAACAGACAGGCTCCTGTAAGTCAAACTGCTGATGAAGATAATGCTGTTTATTTTTTATTAGGACTGTTTTGGCAGCAAAAGGGGGACCAATAGAATATTAGACAGGTGGTCATAATGTTATGCCTGCTCTCTATATATTGCGTGTATATATACACATATATAAACACACATTGATTGCAGTTTTTGTAAAATGTTGCATTCTCTGGTGTTTGATACCCAGATAGGAAATTGGCCCCACAGAAAAAAGGGTAGCATAGCTCATTATACTATTAGATTACACATAAGGTAGACTTTATGAGACTTGCATACAACTGTAATTACAATTTCACATTTAGTCTAAAACATTAGGCCTTGTGTTCAAGAATCAAACAATAATTTCTACCATAGACAGTGTATTTTTTTGCTAAATACTATCACTTTTTTTTGTTAAATGTTCAGCTGGCCAAATGCATAATCAATTTGCTAATATTAAAACTTCTAGATAACATGTCTGTATAAATAATTTCCACATTTAAGAGCCACTTGACATCCTTGAACACTTGGTTGGGAAATTTTGCACTACAGTCCTAGAAGCCAAGGGACAGAACAGTAAATCTACTTTGAGCTTCATAAAGCATACAAACTATTAGTACTTCATACAATAAGAGCCACGGTTCTTTTTATTTTATTTTTTTAAATCTACTTTATTTCTCACATAAGCACAACACTTAAGCTGGGAACACCAATGAGCCAAACCATGACAAGAGTGGAGAATTTTATCATTATGCAAGTTATATGATGCACAAAAACACAGTCAAAGAGCAGGCAGTAAAATCACTTTGGCATCGTACCAATTTTCACCCAACAAGATTGTCACTTGATTGGTAGATGCTTCAGCACTTACACCTTTATGCCCTGCAAATTTCATGTCCTAGTTCATCTTAGCTATGAATCACCAAGCATCAGAACGAACAAATCTTAACGTTATTTTTCCCAAAATTTTCCAATATATTTTTTTATTAACTTTAAACCTTGAAGCCAATCGAAATGCAGCGTTAAACAGTACCTATAATAAAGTGTAAACTGGATGACCTTTTTGATGTACATTCAAAATAAAGCAAGAGATTTTATAGCTGTGAGAATTACAACATACTAATGATTTTCTCTTATACAACAGGATTATAATATAGACCAAAGCTAAAAAGGCTCAAGATGGAGGAATGATAGAGAAAAAGAAATAATGTCAGCCTGCATTACATCAATAAATTCGCTCTATTACAATAACAAAAGCAAAGGTGTGTAAAAGTGAAGAGCAGGGGGAAACAAATTAGGAGATGTAATGGGTTTAAGTCTAATCTTCATCCGATGAGTCTTTATCGAAGTTGTAGGCCATAAAGAAGACGTCAGGTCGAGGCGGGACAGGGGAACGGCCTGGACTCACAACCTCAAAGCCCAGGAAACTAAACGTACGCACCAACTTGGCTACACAGATCATAGAATCAGAAAACAAAAGGTTAGAGCAATTAGTGTTTCAATTCAATTAGATAAATTAGACAAGTGCTTAAATTATGGCTGTAAGTCGATTAAAAGCACATTCTGTTCTTAAATGTACCTTGAATTAATACTTTTAAGTTTCTAATACTGTAATCAACATGAACAAAGATGCTTTACGCTAATGTCTGTTTATTCGAGGAATTACATATGCTTGGCTGTTAAAATCAGTGAGATGCTTCATGGAAAATTTGTCAATTATAAAATCATTCTATTTTGAAATAGTATGAAATTGTACAGATGTTTGTGAGGAGACCCCCCCCGCCCAAAAAAAACCCCACTGACAATAAAGGGCACGTTTCCCTCGTTACATTATAACAACTTCTTAAACACTGATTGGCATTAAGCTGGAACGTACCACGATCGTCTCTGTTCTTGTAAAAGCAAACAAACACACTGGTGACCTTCAAATGTTCTTCAGCAAACTCCAGCAGAGATGCAAAGCTGAAAGCGGAAAAACAAAATATTTGTTATAAATCACCCAGTTTACCTTTTGCAAATTTAGATTTCAAATGAAAATTTCACACTTATTTTTCACATGGTACTTTTAGCTGAAACATTCCCCCAAACCCCCCCAATTGATCTCTGACCTCTCTTTGCTGCCCTCTGGAAGTGGCTCGTGAGGAATCTCGATGTAAAGCGCTTCGCCACGGACAACCGCCTCCCAGCTAATCACACGAGAGACAGTGGGCTGACTCAGGAAGTGCAGCGTCGCCGGGCGACCACCACCAGCAGGACGTTCGATCACACTTAACTTCCTGTCCTGGAGAGAGAAAGAGGCATTTTGTGTTAGTTGATGTTCCAAAACAACACTCAAGCCTGCAAAACCAAAAGAGTTGAGCAAACAGGTTTTGGCAATACATTCATTAACTACATGGTTTGGAATGGCATACATGCATCACTTTTGTCCACCAGATGATTAGCAGTTACTATCAGATTACAAATTCATACCAAATATTGCCCCATGTTTCACATTATACACTGACATCCTGAAACATGGCTAAAGATTGATTACTGAATTAATGCCTAAGCAATGAGTTAGATGTTTCTATGTGAGGCAGTTAAAAAGGATTCAAAGTTCAATTTAATCAGCATGTGATCTGTGAGCAACGTAATGTCAAGTCTGTATGCCAATTCCTCCACTCACCGTGTAGAGTGGCCGAGCTGAGGGAGAGTGATCCCGTGTGCCATTCCCTCGCCCACCTGGGATCTTCAGGGGTGGGAGAGGGGCATCAGGAACACCACAGAGGCCCGGGACCAGGAGTACTACTACAGCTCAGAGACAGACTACAAAGAAACAAAGGAAAAAGACCATGAGGCACAAAGCACATGAGTTAGGAAACATTAAACTGTTCATTAATTTTACATAGGCAAATAAATCAATAAAAGTATAATTAACAAATGAAGGCAAAATTAGCTGCACCTGTTCTTGCCAACGCCAATTAATTTGCTGCCTTTTTATTTTTGTCTTGGACCGCTATCTATAGGCTTCATCCCTAAATCTGAGTTTCAGATTAATAAGCACCAACACTAATTTACATTCAAAATAATGACCAATGAGCACAGCATTAGGGGAAAGAGGAAGCATTTATTTGCTGTAGATGCGCTTACAACTAAAGCAGCGGTGCAGATTTCCTGCACAGTCAAATATGAAAGCATCAGAACTCCATTAACCATTTACAATGAAATTCATAAATGGTTAATGGAATTATAATTATGCTTCCATATTTGACTGTGCAAGAAACCATAAGCATCTCAGTTTAATTAATCACTTTTTATTGGCCACCAGCTGCTATGGCGAGATCCTGGGCTGATCAGTCTGGATTTTCCCCCAGTTTGTCAAAGCTACTAGTTACATTATTACTCTCACGGTCACTGTACTATTAAATCCAGATTCCTCCCCTCCCTCCCCAAAAAAACAATCAGCTTCCTCTTGAAAATAAAAACCCGACAAACTATTTATATAAAGTGCAAATTCTGACATCATGCTGATGACTTACAATACATCATAGAACAAGCTCAAATCCAAATACTTAAAGCCATGAAAGCATAAATTATCCAAACATCACTAAATCACCAAAACACAGCTAATCACTTTTGTTTAAAGATGTATCAGAACCAAACAGAACTTTGTAGCTAAAAGAAAAAAATTAAAACCTCGACCCCCCCTCCAAAAAAAAGGATATTTTAATGGATAATTGTGTTTTACATTGTGTCCTGTAGTCATGAAAAAAAAAGGCACGTTCTGCACATTCATGTCTTGCATACAAAAACATCTGTTAGCTGACTACATGCAGCATCACGTGCCTATAAATACGACTTTAAATTTGCTTTTGTGTCTGAAGAGTGAAATTGGTGGTTTGGTTTCTGTTCTGCTCGTTGTACATTACTAGACAGAGGGGGGGGGTGGGGTCTGAAGCCAACTGCATAAGGCTGAAAATGTACATGCAGAAAACAAATTCATTTTTAAACACAACGAAAAACGAACCCCCAATCATTCCAGATATCCAGGACAGCGTGCATTTCTGCTGAACTTCTGCTTTGGATCAGCTCAGCAGATATTTATTTAGTAGAAAAATAAATAAGCAAATGGGGAAAAAAAAAAAAAAAAAAAGATGCACTTCCTGCAGTGCAGTTTACACAGTGAAATGGTCTCACTGCAAAAAAAAAAAAAAAAAACTTGTAAACAGAAACCTTCCTGCTCAAGCCACATTGTGACCATTTTGTCACCTTTGTAACGACCGCACTGAGTGACTCCACAATTCAGTTTAAAAGTAAACGACAACAAATATGAAAGTTCTCTTCCTCGTTCTTCAGTTTCACTGCACAGATAAAATATCTAATCTTACTGATCTGGTTCAGGTTCTAAAGTTATTTATATACTTCAAGGTGAGAAAAATGTTTTTTATGATAAGATGTTCATGATTAAACAAACTCATTTACTGATTCTAAATCACTGTGTACCAGAACAGGGCAAAACATCCAGAGACCCAGAAAATGTAAAATAAATTTGTATACTTTTTTTTTTTTTTTAAAAGAGAAATTACTCAATAGTATTAAAATTATTGGAAGTAAAAAACAAATGAAGGGGAAAACCCAACACATTGTAGACAAATAACAGAACAGTCAATCAGATGACGTCAGATCACCATGAGGAACCTGTGACGCAACTGTCAAGTAGTGAGGCCTAGACAGCTAAGCTAATAATGCTAGTTTAATATCGACATTGAAACAATAATATATCAAATAATAAACTTCTGTCCAAACATGCCATCAGAGCTTGTTAATGCGCACTAAAATAATATTACCGAGTGTTTGAGTGTGTTATGTAGTTGATAAGGAGATCGGTTGAAATCTACCATTGGTTGAAATCAACTGCGACGTTTATGCTAGTTTGCTAATCCGGCTAGCTACTTCGTCATTATCCTGTGACCAAAATGAGTGTTGATATTTAGGGTCATATTGTCTGTGTGAAACACGAACTAAACTCAAAAAATGTTATAATGAACTTTAGGTCATTAATCTACGACATCGATAATGTTCTATAAACTGCGCTAATCTGGCATCCTGACTAGCTCTTTTGAGGCTTAACAGTGAAATACAGAAAAATATTTGTAAAAGAAAATATCTTCGTATAAAAGACAACCTGTCCAAAAGATAACATTTCCACATAAACAAATAATTCCTATTAAAGACTTATTATTAGTATCTTAGACTGGTCACCCTTCCCCCCACCGCCGCTTCCTGCTTTTTTTTTTTTTTTTTTTTACTTACTTGCTAATCATGTCAGAAATATTATTACAATTTAAAGCATCCATTGTGGTTTGACACTGAGGTTTTCCTTCTTTTTCACGGGCGAAACAATGACTGTTGAGTATCCGCTGGAGGTTGGATTTGACCATCCGGCCTCGGAGGAGTTCACGAGGTTCTGACTGTCTCTCAGCTCCGGGACTGATGAAAACTCTCGGCGCTTCGGGGTCGCTCTTTAAAAAACACAGGGTGCGTTCCAAAACGACATACTACTTAATGCGCATGCGTGAACTCACCCATAGAAGAACGATGTTTCTACACCCTTCGTAGCACGTGGACGTGTGGAGCGAGGAGGCGTTTGGGACGCGTCCCGTGTTTCCTGCTAAACAGACGCAGGGGCAGTGGAAAATTACTGAGAGCTGCAGATAAAAACAGAGGAAGCAGAAATTGTTCCTACATCATCAGTTGCAGGGAAGAAAAGTGTTAAATATTTTCAGTCCCTGCTGTTCTGAATTGCACACTTAAAACCCAAAAACACATTTTTTTCAGGTTTCTTGTACAAATGAAACATGTGCAGCAATTGAACTCTGTTGCTTTGTCTTCTGCAGATGAATGTAAATGACACTGTGGTTTTCTTTTCAAACTACACCCAGTACTCACCTTTAAGTGAACTATCAACTAAAACTGATAGAAAATAATGTCTTATTATAATATGTATGAAACATTTTATATATTATATGTCTGAATTATTGTTTTCCTTTTTTGTTTATTGTTTACTTTTTCAATCAAAGCCTTGCATTATTTCACCTCGTGTTTTGTTGTGTATTGTACGCTGTATTTTCTTTTTGTCAATTTATTTTTACTACTTCATTGTGCAACATTTTGCGCTCAAGCATCTAAAACTTCTTTCTAGATTAATAAAGTAACAGAAAATCCAACTTTTTAGATATAAAATAACTGTACTGAACTATACCAGTGTCTTCAGTGGATGGTGGGATCTTGAAGGTATATATTTGGTGCCTAATTGGAGACCAACTGGTGCTGCTGTTGGTTTCCACGAGTATGTTGAAGATCCATAGAGTTAGCGAGCAAGGTTAAACTTAACAACCATGAAAATGGATTTGGACTGTACATAATATAAAACAGTCTGCTACGATGGCTTGGGAGTACATGAACAATTTGGCCATAACCAATTTTTAATTTAAGAGCCTATCAATCATCCTCAACAGTGAAGGAACTATAATTAATGGACATTTGGTTTCACCCAGATGAGGGCGGGTTTCCTTTTGAGTCAGGTTCCTCTCAAGGTTTTGTCCTCATTCCATCTCAGGGAGTTTTTCCTCTCCACAGTCACCACTTTATGGTCTTATTACTAATAGGGCCTGATTTATACGTTTGAAATTTATATTCGTAATCTATTTAATAAACATTTCTAGGGGGGGGTTAAACTGTTCTATCATGGTGTGGATGGAAAGAGAAATGGTGTAGGGGTGATACTGAAGAAAGAGTGCAGTAAGAATGTAGTGGAGGTAAAGAGAGTTTCTGATAGAGTAATAAAATATATAAAAGGAAGGCCAAAGAGGCGGTTTATGGATGTGGTGAGGGAAGACATGCAGGTTGTTGGTTTGAAAGAGCCAGATGTAGAGGACAGGGGGTATGGAGACGGATGATCCGCTGTGGCGACCCCTAATGGGAGCAGCCGAAAGAAGAAGAAGAAAGAGAAAAAGAAGGGACAATCTCTATTGTTAAAAGCACTATAAATACAATTCAATTAAACTGAATTTGTATTTTACATCTAATATAAAAAATATATTAATATATAGTAAATTCTTAGAAATCATTTAAGGTAATCTTGGCCAAACTGATCACAGTTATACCTGTAATAGGGTACAAGGTTTGTGATTTTGTAGCAGGAATTAATCTTTTGCTTCTGCTCAGTCTTCCTATTTATTATTTTTTATTTATTTATTAATCAGTTAAATCGTTTGGAAGACAATATCAAACAGATAAACAAGACTTTAGTTGCCACCTAATGTGTGTTTTGAGGTATGACTTTTTTGGTGACCCCATGATCTTAATAAGTTTCATTAATAAGGGTAACTGAGAATACGGTTTAGTAAAACAGACATGCAGTACGTTTTTAATATTTTATTTTTTCATAGATTGTATGTTTTTAACCAAAAATTTAAACTGAATGCTCTGTACATTGTGAGACAAAAGATGAACAAAAACAACAAAAGTGCCTTTTATTGTAAATTTAAACATATACAGTTGGTAGAGTACACAGTGAAA
Organism: Silurus meridionalis; assembly: GCF_014805685.1. NCBI lineage: Eukaryota > Metazoa > Chordata > Actinopteri > Siluriformes > Siluridae > Silurus > Silurus meridionalis. The sequence goes on from NC_060898.1 coordinate 13,823,199, forward strand.
TGAAAAAATGTTTCTCCAGGACCAAAGGTGCTATGTAAAACAAAATAAAACATCAATGTACACTAAAAAAATAAACAGCTTACTAGGATATTTTGCATGTGTGCAAATGAGTTCACTTTGGTTATCTGGAAAAAAGATTTGGGCCTTCATGACCAAAATCTGTGTAACACCTTAAGGTGTCAAGACTCCATTACACAATGAGACTGTACTGTACTACACACACACACACACACACACACACACACACACACACACACACACACATACACTCTCTCTCTCTCGCTTTCATTTTTACTTTGAAATTGTGCACCAAAAACTGCGGCTTTATGTTCAAATGTGTACATATTACAGTATATATTAGACCTACCGTATTTTCCGGACTATAAGCCGCTACTTTTTTCCCACGCTTCCCCACGGCTTATACAATGAAGCAGCTAATTTATGGATTTTTCCTGGGTTTTTCCCAGTTTCTCAAGGTCCAAGCCAAAAAACTGAGCCCCATAACATTAGACTAATGAAATTGGCGAACGGGTTCAGGTGAACAAATGAAATTCTTTATATTAAATCAGATGCGCTCCCACTGAATCGGGCCGCACTACATCATAAATATGGATGAGGTTCATCTGACGTTTGACCTGCCACTCACTCGGACTGTCTACAGGAAATGTGAATCCAGGGCCGTGCACAGACCTTTTGAGGGGCATGTGCTGAAACTGAAAAAGGGCACCCCCCTCCCTTTTTTATATCAAGATTATTTAGTAAGCCTGCATAAAAGGAAGAAATGGTCACATCTTCATGACAAATTCAATAACACAAAATAATAGTCTCAAAAGCTTTAGATTTATTCACGATTAATAACAACCATAATAATAATATTAGATAATTAGATAATATAGATAAACAGGGTTTTAAGGGCTTCTTTAAACCTAATTACAACAGCAACCTTCTGTGAGCCATGTGCTTGAAGATGTTTATGACTTCACTGTGATCCACTGGGATGTCCCTCTCTATGGCTATGAGGAGAAGATCTGAGAGTCTCTCCTCTGAGCAGAGGCTTCGGAGTTTGTTCTTAATTAACCTCATTTTTGAAAAGGATCTCTCCACAGTTGCAGTTGACACAGGTAGGGTGGCATATACTTTAAGCATTTCTACCAGTGTAGGGAAAACGTGCTGGCCACTGGTTTCTTTTAGAGTGGAAAGCATACTCTTCATGCCACTTGACTTGAAGGTGGTATGGTAAACCTTCAGCTCTGTCTTCAGTTGCTGCTCCTCCTCAACACCATAAAAGTCACACAGTGTGTGTATGGCTTGGACAGCCTCTGGGTTTGGTGTGCCCACCCAGTTGTCATGAACTGTCAGGCTGTGGAATGACTGCAGTATTTTCCCTGTTGGCATCGTCCCATCTACTTTAAATCTTCTTCTGAGTTCCTCTGTGATTGTATCCAGGAAAGTGAAGAACACCTTGGCCCGGTAGAACTCCTCAACAGTTTGGAAAGTATGGCTGTCTTGAGCAGCTGTGGTACTATGCAGGGGGCGCACCTGTTATGATTTTCCGATGGTAAAAACAAATTATATGTTGTTGTATTACTTATCAATATATAGTTTTTGACCAGCGAATGTGTGCAAATGTGAATTTAGTTTTTTTGTCCGTCATTAAAACGGCGATGGCGCCTCACATTACATTTTCATCTAAACTAGTTTTTGTAGCTATATAGACGGAGCGCTCAGTTTTTCCTGTGGTAAAATGCATTTGGCCAAAATCGCATTTTATAAAAGATGAAATGCTACTGTATGCACAGGCTATTTAAGTGTTGGCTATGTATTGGCTATGACTAGATGGCAAATGCTAGCCCTCTCTCTCAGGCGACGTCCCACATGTCTCAGTCAGTGAGTCAGTCAGACATCAAATAAATAAAATATTAGCCTTTATAGACATAGTGTTTAGTAGTACTTATTCAAAAAACAAGATATTTATTTACCCTTCGCAAAAGCTCAGCTGTTGTCTACTGTGCGGCTGCTGTGGAACTTCAGTTGCTTCAATGAATATAGAGGGGGCAGAGTTATCAGCGTACTGACAGCTTGAGGATCGAATAAGATTTACACAAGCTCGTTTTAAGAACTTTCATTTGCTAAATATTTGCTAAAAACAGACAGACAGACAGACGTAAAGGGTGACCAATAGCATTGATTAAAAAAAAAAAAAAAAACACCACCAAAAAAAGGGCACTTCGGAGTGTAAGGGCAAAAAGGGCATGTGCTCTGCACAGGTTGAGCCCTACCTGTGCACGTGCCTGTGTGAATCATTCGTCACGCCGAAAACAACGGGCATGAAAAAACCTGTGTTCTGAGCTGCACGGCATCGGGAGAAAACATTCACAGATGGTGATTTTTAAATGCACGACGATGCCAAAAGAAAAACTCTCGAGAAAAATTGTTGTGAAAGGAAGGAGGAAGACAGTGAACAATGACTTTCTTGGTAGGCTACTGTTTAGATACAAGCCGTGTAACAGTCTTTCATTAAAGCCTGTGTAAAGTTCATTGGTTTCAGTTTGCGGCTTATAGACAGGTGCGGCTTATTTATGTTCAAAATAAAAATCTTTGTAAAATTCAGCGGGTGCGGCTTATATTTGGGTGCACTTAATAGTCCGGAAATTACGGTATATATATATATTATATACATATAGTATTATATAGTATATGTATTATATACATTGTAACAGTCACTATTAATGTTCTTATGTGTACTGTGTTGTTTTTGCACAACTGTACTTTGCACACAAGCAAATTTTGTAGTCCTGTGTGTAGGTCTGTATTTCGCTGTGTACTTTTCCAAGTACGTTTGAGATAACAATCAAAGCCACTTAACTGTTCTTTTGGTTCACTTTATTGTCTTGTTTCTTTAAGCGTCACCTGTGAAAGTCCACGTCCGTGAGCAACGTGATGTCCTTTCATGACTTACATCAGCTAAATATGATCTGAGTTTCATTTAGCAAAAACCTTTCTGAGAACTTTCATTTTATTACCATGTTATCAGTGGTCATATAGTAATTCAGTAACAGTGGTTATGTGAACAAATCAGATTGTTCGAAAAAGTTATCACATAGTGTGATAAAGTGGATTATTTCCCTGGAACAGCATTTTCAGAAATAATTTAGTCATTTCAAGCAACTAACCAATCAATACAATTTCTCATTCAATTAATTTTTCTTCATGCATTTTAATGATGTGTATACACTTTATACATGCACATAATTTGTCATAGGCTGCTTGGAGGATTCACAGAGTAAGAATCTCATTGCATGGTGTAACAGACAGTTTCCTGTACATATGACAATAAACTCTTTAGTAAAAACTCTTTTAAAGTAAGGAATTTGGATACATTTACATCTCTGGTTATTAGTGAAAATATACATGCATCATTTTTTCCAAAGTGCAGAAGCTGTGACATGAATGGACACAAATAGTGAGATTTTGAAACAAATATGATTAATGCTAAACGGATTGGCTTTCATAGCTCAAAAACATGACAATTCCCTTCAAAAATCATGGCTGCTCTGCTATTTCCACACTTAAAAATTGTGTTAAGGAGCTTGTGCTGCTAGTAAATGCTGCATATGTAGATGAACACAGAAGAAAAAAAAAATAAATAAACAATTTCAGTCACGTGACAATGATTATATCGCCCTCTGCTGGAAAAAGTGTAAAGATAAAACTCTAAGACGATCAGCAGATGTCAGTGCTGATTAAATAAAGTGCCAGACTGCCATGTGTCAGGTCTTTTAGGTGTGTACTTTTTGTACAAAAAATAAATATCTCATGGTCACTAAGAATTTAGTGCTGCTGAACTCTAAATGCTGGTCGGAGAACGTGTGGTTTAATTATTTTGGATAACAGCAGCTCTGACAGCAGTGAAGCTGCAGATCACAGGTTTATATAAATGCGCTGTTCGAACATGTTCTTGTTTCTATAGTAACCCAGGAGCTTGGATAGTGAATGCAGCACCTATTCCAAGGCTAAGAATAAAGTAAAAATAAAAAATAAAATCATTTATGAAAGAAAATAGTTTAGTGGTTGAAGTTCTCTGCACTGAGATATAGAACATTTATGGATGGAGTCTCCAGTGTCCAGTGTTTCATAACAGAAACATGTAAAGATGTAACTCCATATTGATCAATATTGAAAAGTCTTTAATACAGGAAATAAAAAGATATTAAGAGGTTATTATAGTTAAATGTATTATGGTATACATAATATATGTTTTGCTGTTATTCCCCAACATTAAATGTACACAAGTATTGGGACTCCTGATTTTCCTAATGTATGTGGTTCTTCCTGATTTTGTGATCACAAATTGGAGGCACATAATTGTACAGGATGTCTTTGGATTTGTTAGAATGAAATTTTCCCTTTACTTCAACTAGGAGACCCAAACGTGTTCCAGCATGACAATTCTCTTGTGCACATGGAGCCAGCTTCAAGAAGATGTGCTTCACATGGATTGGAGTGAAAGATCTTGAGTGGCCTGCTATAGAGCTTGGACCTCAACCCTAATGAATACCTTTGGTATGAATTGGAACGTTGACTGAACATCAGTACCTGACTTTACTAACACCCTTGTGGGTGAATGAGCACAAATCTCCACATGCACACTCCAAAATTTAGTGGAACCTCTTCTCAGAAGCGTGGAGGTTATTATAAGAGCAAATGGGAACTAAATGTGGAATGGGAAAAAACAAACAAACATGTAATTGCTTTGTTATGAAAAAAATGAAACACTTGACCTGGATAACAAAAAAAAGTGCAGCTCTATATTCTCCAAATCCCAGTTTTTACTGACCCTTGATGCAGCCTACAGCTCTTTTATGCTCCAGTGATGTAACTCTATATGCAATTTCATTTAATTACTATTAAAAAGAAAACTATAAGCAAACACACCTGGGCATTTAGACATACAGGGTAAACACACGGAGGCATTCGGTCCTGAATGTTTGTGATTAGACTGAATTTCCATATGATCAATGCATATGATTAATGTAGAATCATAATTCATTCTTCTTTTTTTTTTCCCCCAACACATCACATTAATCAGTTTATTATTCTTTTTTCCCCACCCACCTCCTGAATCTTAAAAAGATATCACCACCTGGAGGGAGACGCATCATCTGAAACCAAAAACAGCATCTTTCAGCTTTGATGATTTGAAATGTAAATGTAAATAAAAATGTAAATAAAATAAAATAAAAGGCACCTCATTTTTTAAAAGATATTTACAGTTTATTGAGGAATTTTCAGCAGGTTAATTATAGGTAATAATAGTCAGAGCATCATTTAGAACCTCACAGCATTACTACAGTGATTTTCACATGGAATTCCGGCTGTAAAAACAAACGGTACACGCACTGGCTAGTTACAGGCGAGCAAGCAAACAAGCGTTTCGGTGATCAGACGGATCCTCGCTAACACCTGCTTCGCACAGTTTCCGTACACGTTTATAAATGAGTAAAATTTCAGTTTCATATTGACTCTTTCTAGAAATAATCAAGTTTTATACATTTTTAAAAATTTTTAGTCTGAACACACGAAAACAAAGTGTATAAACACCACCTTTAGACAACATCTGTAATTATTGGTGATATCCCTGCAATGTTATTGCAAGTGTTACGTTAAAAATGTTATAGGAATTGAAGCTTTTTACTCTGTGATCGGCCAATCAGTGCACTTTGTCCACGAATATACACATTTTAAGGGCATATAAAGCGTTTAGAATCTGGGGGTTAATTGTTAATAACCAAAACGGTATAACCGTAATCTCTATATTAAAGCCGATAGATAGGTGCACGACTGTATCCAACAGCAGAGGTATGACTTAGCAATAAACTAACAATTTGTACAGTAACACGACAGTATGAGGTAATGTCCGTGCTGAAATGTAAAGGAATGCACATAAAATCTCTGATCACAACAGTAATACAGAAAATGTAATATCAGCACACAGCTATTCGTCCCTCTGGATCTTTACTGTGACATTTGTGCTGACTAAGCAACATATGTGGAAATCACACACACACACACACACACACACACACACACACACACACACACACACACACACAGGAGTAAAGCAGTCTCTCTGTGGCAGTGAGAAAATTTTTAAGATGTCTTTAAAAATTCGTCAGGAGAGCTGAAATAATTATCTGCCAATAATGTGCTCAAAGCGGACACATGTACGTCTCACTGTTTCATGACCTGTTTAAAAAACAAAACAAAAAAAAAAACAGCAAGAATGGAGACAGGAATGCGGACAACACTTGAATGTAGTGCACACTCACATGCACAAGTGATCAGTGTAAGGGTTTGATCATGTGCATCATCTGGGCGGTGTGCAGCAGGGATGGTGGGTGTGTGTTGGAAAAATACTGACAGCAGAGCCAGTCCTCAAGCTCCGTGTTCTTCTCGGGTTCCAGCGAGCGCTCGGCAAACTTCATCATGAGCAGCGCACGCTTCACATCCAGCCAGTTCAACAGTGTGTCGTGGTCCTTGTCCTTCTTGTTGTTAAAGGGGACGTGGTCTAGGAGCTCTCGGCGTGGCCCCCAAAGCAGGCTCTGCAGGCCGCGCTTAGCCTCCACAATATGGATCCTCTCATCTGGGTCGGGACGCAGCAGGAGACGAGCGAGACGCTCCAGTCCAGATGAGTAGATGGAAACGGAGGGGATGGAGGGAAGCTCCTCGATGCAGTAATGGCGATTTCGCAGTGATGGGACGGCCTCGAAAGGATTGGGCAGGTGCAGCATCTCGTAGATCAGGATACCCGTCTGGAACTCGTCCACTTTGCGGTACTGAGAAGCAGAGACGATCTCGGGCGCCATGCGAGTGAGCTCGGTTCGCTGCTTCTCGTCCGTCTCACAACGTCGCTTCGCTTTGGAGAAGTTGCTAATTAAGAGGCGAGGCAGTGGCTCATGAGGGGTGGGGTCGGCTGTCTGAGGTCGCTTCTGGGGCACCAGGAGCATGTTTTCAAGGCAGAGGTCACGGTGAGTGACGCCGTGGGCTTTAAAGTGCTCGAGAGCATTACACAGCTGCAACAGAAGGAAACACACCCGCCGCTCGTACACCTCGGGATTCGAGCGATGGAATGACTGATACTCGCTCACAAAGTCTGCCACACTCTGACAAGGAATGTCACGTGTGATCACCACCACACGCTCCTGCTGATCCGTGGGGGTGGGACCCGGTGAGGAAGAAGATGGGGTTAGAGTCTCTTCGTTGTCAGGGAGCATGCTCTGAGGGACACAGGCGAGGAAGTGACCGCAGTCCTGCTGCAGGTTAAAGTGGGGAGGGATCGACTGCTGCACAGAAAGACCGAACAGGTGAGACCGCCTCACTTCCGGGTTACGGCCTTTACAGATCTGCATACAAGAGAGAACACAGATAGGGTAAATTTTTACACAGTTAATATCTGAACAGAAGATTTTTTTTCTTTAACTCTTCCCTGTATCATTGCTTTCATTTTATCTTTTATTCTCAACCCAGGTTCCCTCTCAGTTCCTCCCATCCATATATCCATCCATCCATCATTACGACTACTAACGCATTTTACTTAACAAGTTAGATCATACACATTATAAAGAAATTAGTTGTGCAATAATACATTCCACCCACGATCCACAATGCTGGCTAAATAATTTAATGTATGATAAATTATATTTTAATTTAATATTTGAAATAAACTTATTAAAATGTCTGAATTGAGAGACCTCTCTCTATCTGGATGTGTCATTTTTGTCTGTATAAAACAAAAACAGCTATTTAACATTGTAAACAAAATGTACTACAGGATCCCAATATCTTGAAAAAATTAGAAGGGGAGCTTGATGGTGCAAAACTCCAGGTGTGCTCGGTTCTCAGTGTGAACTGCGAGATGCAATCGTCCTTGGCGAGATGAGTGTCACATGCCCGACCTTCGAAAGAAATTGTTGACTAAAACATGATGAGCTCGCAGTGTGGTCTGAAGTGTGATTTTACCAGGAAATGAGTCAAAAATGAACAAATTTCATAGCCTCTTTCTTGAAAGCATTGCATCAGCACAGGGCTGGTGTCACTTGAGAGCTCTTTTTAATGCATATAACATGGTTGGGTAACATCATAATCTATAATGTGTGTAGGTTGTTAGGTACTAAGAGGCCAAGAGTGCTCTTTATACATATTAACTCTATGGGTTGTGCAGAGGTAATCTGTTCAGACAAGTCACACATTCCCATGATGCACATTGTCAAGTTTTTGCACCGCGATGCATATTATCACAATGCACCAAAACACTCACACAGACACGCTTACACACTGACCTTGACAGCGTAAGGTGTATGTGTGTCAGAGGAGCAGGAGGCAGGGTAGTATGCGGCGTCCCTGGTCACGCACACGGCACGGCTGCAGTTCAGCTTGAACAGACTCCACTCGTGCTCGTTGAAGAAACGGTGTGTGCGTTTCTGCATGTGTGTAAAACGCTCTTCGCACTTCAGCGACAAGCGGCGCACACACTCGCCGTATAGTCCGCCCAGCCGTGCGTACACACACTCTCGACTTGCCCCGCTGTTCAGCAGGGTCTGCAGAGACGCTGAGGACGAATATGAGAGCTGAGGAGAAGAACCGGAAGTGACTCCACGACCTTTGACTTTAGTCTCTGTGTCGGAGGACGTGGTGCGGCTCAGGAGTTTTTTCTCCGGTAATGGCGGGGGACAGAGATTTGGACTTGGGAACAGGGCAGGGCAGGAGCGCTGAGTCGACTCCAGAACAACTATAGAAAGGAAAAAAAAAAAGAGAGAGCATGAGACACATTGATTTTAATGCTAACATTTTACACCAAGTTCAGAAGGTTAAAAGGTCAGTTGTTTGTTTTACTGGTCATGTGACTTCCAGACAAATATCATCTCATCTGTCTGTCATTCCAAGAAAAGAGACATGATGGCTATATTAAATGAGCAATGGAGAGACAGACAGACTGCCTCCTGTGTGTGTGTTACTGTTTAACTAGGCAATGCCTTTCGCACAGCAAGAAGTGGAATGAGATGTGTGTTTTTTATCAGGGTGTGTGTGTGGTCTGTGTACACTCAGTGATACACCACTGATGATTATATGGGACAATTACACACACCTGAGAGAAAGAGAGAGAGAGAGAGAGAGAGAGAGAGAGAGAGAGAGAGAGAGAGAGAGAGAGAGAGAGCGAGAGAAATAACTGGTAGGAAAAACAAACAGAATCTGAAAACGCCAGGGATGACAGGGAATGAGAATCGCAAAGAAATTGAAAACAAAACTGGAAGAGAGAGGGGATTGTGTGTGTGTGTGTGTGTGTGTGTGTGTGTGTGTGTGTGTGTGTGTGTGTGTAATAAGTAGTTTCATGGGGATACATGCCAGTGCTAGGGTGCTAGAGAGCTAGTCCTCTAGCAGACCCAGGGTAATTAGTGATGACCATGTAGTTCACTCACCAGAATCGGACAGAGACGGCAGGCTATCTGAAGAGGCCGTGTGCATTTCCTTCAGTGAGTGAGGGAGTGACTCCACTGATCCTCTCTGATCCAATTCCATACTGCTCACACTGAGCTTAGCACAGGAGCTGCATGTGCACACAGACACACATTAAATGAACACCTATTTTAAAAACTATTTTATTACAGTAGAATTTTACTGCTATTCATGTGCTATTGCTGAAAGTACTGCAGTATGTTGGTCGTTAAATGGAACATGGTGATTTACTTATGCCAAATACCATCAAAAAAACTAACAAACAAGATAGTTTGTCTTTGTCTTTTCTCAGTTTGTCTCACTCCCAGCCCATTTCCCTCTTACCCAGTGTCTATAGGTCTCTTTCTTTTTTTGTACTAGATTGTTTCCCAGGATTGAGAGGAGACCTACCGTATATGGGGTAACACTACCCCCTCCCATCATCTCATCCTATTTCTGCTCTGTTGACTGACTGCTACAATGCATATATACTTCATATATATTTCAATAAGTATATATATTTTTCATTAAGTTTTTCCATATGCAAACATTACACCGTGCAGCAAAGGAAGCGGTGTCGTGACTATTGCTCTCGCTAGGTACTTTCAGGAAAGCATGGCGACCTGCAGTATAACAAACAGGATCACAAGCGAGTGCTCAGGCAGTGTGAGAGGATGAATGGTTGGTGGAACGTAGGGTAAAATGACACCACCACCTGAGGCTCATCAGCATTCGCTGTTTGTTGTGAAAGCACGTGGAGTTTAAACTGTCACACCAAACCATGTGCACAAAACAGAGAAAGCAGCCAGGCTTGTAGCAAAGAGCGTCACCGCATATGTGCTGCTGTGTTAGCGACAAACAGCCCCGTGGGGGAGTGTCGCAATGTTGCTGCAGAAAACACACACAGGCACAAAAAGCATGTGCACAACGACAGCAGCAAACAGGCATACACACAGGGTATGTGTGTGTCTGTGTATCGGGGGGGAGGGAGGGATGGTGTCACTGTGTTGCTGCACAAAACAGACACAGACTCCATTTGGTTTAAATAGACTGAAAATACAAGTGCATATTAAACCTGTAATAACAAAGAACCCATTATTCTAATCTAGTACAGACTTAGACTGCATGAATGTGTGTGTGTGTGTGTGTGTGTGTGTGTGTGTGTGTGTGTGTGTGTGTGTGAGTGAAATAGGGGGTCATGGATTTGTTCGAACAAACAAGACGACTTAGTGTCTGTGTGTGCACGTGTGTGTGTGTGTGTGTGTGTGTGTGTCTTTATCGGCCTAAAATAGTGTATACGCTCAGTCAGGATCATCTGATCAGCTAAAAAGAGAGAGATGGAGTGGCCTAGTACCACATTAATGATTTTTTCCATTCTTTACACACTGCTGGAGTTTATGCTACTTTATTTCAATTTAATATGAATTCATTAAAGTTTTAGTGCTGACTGTTACAAAGCACTGAGTCTGGATACTCCTTCTATAAATGTTAAATAAAAGGTATTCTTTACCTTATCAACGATAATGCATTAAAAAATAAAAAGAAAGAAAAAAAAAAAACATTTGTGTGAAGCATCTGCCATGCCTGAGCTGCTATATACAGGGTCACAGGAGCAATACTGTAATACAATAAACCTGTGCTATAAAACTGCACTACTGTCAGAGCTGCTGTTAGAGAAGATTAATCAGCACCTCCTGATGAATCAGAATCCAGAACATCAGTGCTACAGAACAGGGTTAACATACAGCATACACAAGTATATACACAAATACTCAAATAGATCTCAATACACCATACATGTTTTTTTCCCCTCCTTTAAATAACAGTGATTAAAGTTTAGCCACAAATTCCTAAATAAATGCTGTTCTGAATGTATTCAGCTGCACACTGATTCTCAAATTTTGTAGACTGTTTTTTACTCTTTGTTCTTTTGTGCGTGTTTATGACTGTAAGGTCACACAGAGCCAGAAATCACATTAGCAAATCAGTTATGAGAAACAGAGAGATTGCACCACATTAACCGGCGGCTCTAAGCGCCTGGTACTCGTTAGCTGTTTTTGCAAAGCTGACACGGAGTACAACAGTATAATATAAATGAACTGAAATATTTTAAAAAGGTGTTTCTTACCGGTGGTGTTTTTTGGGCGGAGGCAATGGAGGTCTTGGCTCACTGCTGCTGCTACTGCCATCAGTTTTCATCTCCACTTGTTTCTCACTGGGACTGTTGTTTCTCTCGTTGGTGCCAGGCGAAGAGTCACACTTGTCTTTCCATTCTCTTTCTGTTTTACACTTCTCCTCCTCCCTTTTCTCCTCCTCGGCTTGAGGCTCCGAGCTCCACAAACTGCTCAGTACTGTGGAGAAAAGCGCTGTGTTACAATAAAGCTACATTTTTGAACTTGCTGTATTATTGGCACTATACAAACCCTTATACACATGCATCCTGTGAGCATTCGTACCTGGGCAGGAGGAGTGGGCATCACTCTGAAACAGTTTCAGGGGTGGAGTCACATGGAGGTTAAGTTCAGGAAGAGGAGACAAACTGGATGTGCCGAGTTTTGGAGACCGTGAGTTTCTTTTGGGAGGAATGGGTGGGCTGACTTTGGTCTCGGTCTGCATGGACAGGTCCGGGGACAATGGGGTCATTCCCATGACAGATGGAGAAGGTGGCCAATTGAAGACAGGGCTGGATGGGTCCTCCGGGGTCGTGGGGCTAAAATGGAGCCACTGGGTGCTAACAGCAGAATCGGGGCTGCTCAGGTAAAAGGTGCAGTTGTTCTCCTCAGTGTGCGCGGCCATGACTGTGATGGTCGTTCTTTGACCTTCCCCGTCGTCACTGGCCTCAGTAATAGTGCCAGTGTTCTGGCGAAGACGGCACTTCCGTTTTGAGCTCTCAGCATAGATGGGCTCTGATTGGTGCGTGGTGAGACTAGTCAGTGAGTCTGTACTACTGCAGTGTGAAAACAAATCCGACAGACTGGGATTATTATGGGATTCTGGGGTTACTGAGGGTGATGAAAGAACACTAAGGGTCTCTGCTGATGCACCATTAACAGTCCTATTTATATTTCCTGGAGCTGTGTTTGTTATTGCCTGCACTTCCTGTTTGTTATGATGTAAATGTGAATTACAGGAAGCGATATAAGTGCACTTGGATGTTTTTGCCACCTGTGGACTCAAGTTCTCTTTAAGACCAATAGGACTGCAGCATTCCTCCTGCATGATAAACACACAGCCTGTGGTGGGCGGTGCTTTTGGAGAAACAGGAGTCCTGCTGGAATAATCCAGCTTTGTGGAAATGCCGCTCTGCAGCACCGCATCTTTCAGAGCTTTACTGCAGCAGTTACTGTCAATGTAGAGTGATGAAAGATCCAGAACATTTTTCAGTCCAATTGGACTCTTCTGGACCTTCAGGGGAAAAATGTAATAAACAAAAAACAAACACATAAATAAATAAAAAAAACATACATTTTTAGCAGGTCAAATAGTGCAAGAATTAAAACCAAGTAAATAAAAAAAAATGAATAGCACCATCAATAAGTCTTTATTTATTTAAACATCAGTTTGTTTTTATACACTAAATACTATCATTAAGCAGAAAATAAGAATCCATGAGTTTTGTACATACGTTTTGAATTTCAGTGCAAAAAAGGTAGTTGTTAGCAAATGTATACTAGGCATATTAAAATTTAAAAGCATTTCTAGACACAGAAATCTGACGAAGAGACCTGGAAAACATATTTCCTAGACATTCGTGTGCCTGTGTACAGGAACTTAATATCAAATTTAATAATAGCAATGAAAATGAAAATCAAACAAGAACATAGGGATATAATAAAAATGTTATGCATTTTGAAATTTAACAATGTTAAATTTGAAATAAATCTTGTACTATATTATTATTTGTATAGTTATTATTATTATTTGTATATTTGTAGTCATCTGCTCAGTCACTCATACCTTCTGTGTGTTTATGGTAAACTCTGCTGCTGTTTCGGTTGTGTCCAAATTCATCATTGTGGGCTTTACGGCAATAGTGGGCTTGATGTAAGGCGAAGCCAAAGCGACTTCATCCTCCTCTTCGTCCCTGCACAAGTTTTTCCTGCCTTTAGTGTGGGCACTACGTGGGTGGAAGCAGTTTTTACAAGATCCCGGTTTCCACACGTGCTCTGCAAACTCGCTGCACGCTGACATTTTACACAACACACTTCCTGTCTGTGCAGGATGTGGCTCTGATTTACAGGTAAGGGAAGCCAACTAAGCAGGGAAACGTCTGACTGGTCATCATGTGTGTGACCTCAAGACACCTAAGTGGAAATATAAAAAAATAATTATTAAATAAAAAAAAAAAAGGCAGAAATTAAAACATACAGCAACAAAGTAGTACATAGTATGTATGTATGTATGTATATAGGTGCTTTTAAAAAATGTTTTTACCAAACACAACTCACATTAGTCTAATGTGTGGTCTCCCAGTGACTCTTTAAAACTCTACTGCTCTATGCTACTAAAATTGCCCTCTAAACCACCCAGGCAGCAGCACAAAGGTTGAGAGATCCATTAAAATAACACCCGTGTCTTTCAAGATTTTTCATTGAATCTGTTTAATGTCAGCCTGGAAATCTCTACTGAGACAAGAATGATCAAAATGTTTATATATTTAAAAAAAAAAAAAAAAAAAGGAATTAAATTATTACAAAACAAGTAGAAACGATTTTTAATTTTTTAATGAAAAATTAAGTCCAGAAAAATTTATAATTAAAATCGGTATCTCAAATATAAAATACAAACAAAGTCCAAATTGATTCTTCTTCAAGTCTGGTAAGATTTAATAAAATTTATACTTTTATGTTCAAAATGGTTTGTTGCTTTGAACAAACATTACCAAAGGTCTACCTTTTATTCTTTTTTTCATTTTGTAGATAGAATTAACACATGGTTCTGGATCACCAGAACTGGTCCGAGTACCTGATGTGCTGCTAATGTAGATCACTGTGTACTCTTTAAAAATAGCTAGATGGAGACGGTAAAGGAGGACACATGATGACAAATTCTTTCCAGGAGCAGCCATTTAACAATATTTGAAAAGGCCGAATTATTTTTTTGTATACGAGGAGGCATTTTAGCTCGTTAACTGAAAAAATATAAAGGTTTGTTTGGAATTCAAGGTTAAGGTTTTGCAACAAGGAAAAAAACAATATGTGGACGAGTAGAATCAAGAAAACATATGAGATGTACTTCAAAATATATATTTTTTTATTATTCTTTTTTGAACACAGAGCACAGAGCAAGTATGATCGATTCACATACCATTAACTTGATCCAATAGCATACAGAGCATCTTAAAAGTCTCCATGCATGAACACTTTTTTTTTTTTTTTACACTTCACCAAAACGTAACCTTATTCACAATGCATCCATTGCATTGCATTCATGTTCAGGTCCATTGAAACCTTGTGACAGCATCCTGATTTAGCCACAAGAATAATTTTAATTCATTCATCATCTGGCCTGTGCCAATTTCCCCTAATCTCCACACTTTGTGATACTGTATAATCTCATGAGGATGTGTGGTAACATAATACAGAGGTAAATGCCATGTCCTCATTACTCGAACATCCTGATTTGGATCCATGGGTGAGGGGTTTTATTTAAATTACACAAAGAAAATTGTGTTTACAACATAATTCATTCACAATGAAGGCATGTAGGCAGCTGAATGTACTGACGTTAATTTAATAAGAGTTTACAACGAGTTTTTTCAATGTTTTTATTCAAGTAGTGAGCCCACACCAGAGACATTCTTTGATATACTGTACATGCATCTGCTTGATATGTTATGCAGCTGATGGCGGTCCGGCAAAACTAGGCTTGCCCAATTTTCATGTTAATCACATCTTTTATGAGAAGAGAACAGGGTGCCAGAAAACAGCAGCTTTTCAAAAGAATAGCGTAGTTATATTTCAGATTCGACACTATTCACTCAAATAAATTACACATTGAGTAAAATATACATGTATAAATATATAATTTCTACTTTGTGTGATGACACATAAAAAACAAAGAAAATCACAATTAAATTCCTATTTTAGTCCACACCAAGTAAAATGAGCTTAACCCTGCTAGTACATTTACACCAGCCACTTGGCCCAGGCCTAATCAGGGTGAAACTGTTCTAGTCATCAGTTTCATTGTTCTGCTCAGTACCATGTTTAACATTCAGAAGACGGGAGTCCTCATGCTGGGGCAGGTTTTGTCTTTGAAGCACCACAATTCAATTCAACAACTGTCAATTCCACATCCAATAAAACACTCATGAGGAGTCTTACTGGAGAAAGCAGGAATGTTAGGAATGTGTGTGAATGTATGTGAGGGGGAATTAGTGACTCACACCATAGTGAGTTTCACACTGCAACAGTGAGGGACAAGGTCAAACACAAACACACCCTTGCTCTCATTTGTTGTCTCTCTCTTCCAGGTTCTCTCATATTCAGAGGATTCAAAACTTATCACTTACACTATTTTAAATGGACCAATACTGTGACTTCATTTAAGGTGAAGAACAACTTCACAAGTTTTGCAGTTATTATCTAGTGACACTCCTCCACATGACCCTGTGCTTTAAAAGGCTAAAAAAAGGGCAAAACTTCACCTTTGTCCTGCTTTAGTTTCATCACAGGAAGTAATGTAGTTAGGCAACTCCACCCATTACACACACTCTCTCACTTAAACAACGCAACCTGATAACCACAGAAATGTAAGCACTTGCTTACGCCGAGGTTTCTGTCACGTGACACGCGTTGATAACGTTTACACTCAGCTTCAGTTCATTAGTCATTACCATTAATCCCACAATACTAGTGAATTCATGTTGATTCATTTTCGAGCTCTTAAACAGCGGATGCTCCGAATAAACCGATTTGAAGAAAAATTAGATAAAGGAGCCTTAAATAAATTACAACATGTTGCTACATACTGATAACTCCTGAACTAACCTACTCAGGAACAGATCCACTTCATTTCGTTCATTGTGGATGGAATGGATAGGAGATAAAGGAGGGGTTTTGTCACACGCTTGTGTTCAGCTTAGCAGTAGTACAAAGGCTTTTGTGCTGCTGTTGGCACGATTTGCTCTTTTCCACAGCACAGAACACAGGTCCGATGGTGCATCTGAGATTGTAGTTAAGTCATACGATAATATAAAATTAAGCAATGAGAAGCCAAGTTGTGAGGTCACGACTGGAACCTGGACACATGCTGTTAATTGTCGTTTTCTGATTCTAGTTATATTTGTCAAGAAACTGCGTTTTTAATTGAAACACAAATTATACACTATATGGACAAAAGTACTGGGACACCTGACATTCCCAGCGATATGTGGCTCTACCCTAAACTATTACCACAGTTGTGTTTTTCCAACATTGTGGTAGTATGTCTTTGCATGCGGGAGCAATAAACATGAACTGGGAGACCCAAACCTGTTCCAGCATGACAATGCCCCTGTGCACAAAGCCAGCTCCAAGAAAATATGCTTTATACAAGTTTAAGTGAAAGATCTTGAGTGGCCTGCTACAGAGCTCTGACTTCAAACGTACTAAATACCTCTGGAATGAATTGGAATGCTGACTGCACCACAGACCTCCTCACCTTATCTACATCAGTACCTGAATATACAAACTCCCCAGTGGATGAATGAGCACAAATTTCTACAAGCATGATCCAAAATCTGGTAGAACATCTTCCCAGAAGAGTGGAGATTATTGTAACAGCAAATAGGGACTGACTGTAAAATAAGATGGTCAAAAATCATATTGAAATCTTATGGTCAGGTGTCCACAACCTTTTGTCCATATAGTGTATATTATCAATAAATGTGTCAAGAGAGATGTTATGTGTCTGATGAGCACATTAAAAGTCAGTAACTAACAAGTGTGTGAACTTCATCTGTCATTTAGTTCGTTTTAGCAGGTTTTATTTTGGGTTATTTTGGAATATTCTCTCTTTGTTGATTGTCGTTAAGAACAAAAATAAATGTGGGTAAAGTTCCTATTTAGATACTTGATAGAATACACAGTTTAGTCCATTAAAACATCAAATTTTACTGATAGTCTGCTTAAAGATTGCCAACAACAAACCAGTAAAGGAATTTTATGACCAAAAAAAGAGGACAAATAAAATTTATTTAAATGATACAATTGCATTGTGTAAAGGAGCCGGGGAAAAAACAGTACCAAACCACAGAAAGTTTAAAATGACATTAATAGCAAACACTGCAAAAAAATAAAAGATTAAATAAATAAAAATAAAAAAATATTTTGTAAAGCTGTGTACATTTTTAACAACTCAATTTTATTTACTGAGTTTCTTCGTTCGTGTGCAGGTGTTATTGACGTCTGAAATGTTCAAAGTGTAATTTACAACTGGTTTGCATGTTTGTGACTCCCACAACAGTAAGCAAACAGGTGCAAGGTAAAGAAATGGAAACTATTGTAATTTTGCCAATAATTATATATATAAAAATAATAATAATAATAATAATAATAATAATAATAATTTTATATTTTTAAATAAATAAAAATAATTACTGCATAATGGTTAAATTATTATTGGAATCATTTTAACTTCATGCCAATAATATAAAGAAAACTGTTTTTCACAATACTTTCTCAATGGTATAGTCACATGATGTGTTTTTGATAGGGTCTCTAAAGCACTTTGGCAAGCCGCTCAGGATAAGGGGGTCTGCTGAATAAGCAGTGAGCAGTATAATCCATATATAAAAGTGCAGTAATAAATACACATTATATGATCTAAAGTCAGGTTTAAATAATTCAATAAAAAAAAAAAAAAAAAAAATTCCTCACACTGGAACAGAACACGACCATTTTGTAATATACAATTCTTCAACTAAACAACAACTAAAACATTTATTTTGCATCCACTCATTTGAAAGCTTTGTCTGTGCATAAATGCAGTCCATTGTCTCTATTTAGACAGAAAAAAATGTAACCAGCACAGCAGTGCCCAGTGCTGCTGAGCCAGTAAGTGCTGGAATGCTTTTTGATGTAGGTCTGGTCAGCATTGCTGTGTCTTTTAGGGAGTGTTTGATATCAATCATGTATGATAAAGTTTGAAACGTTCTCAGAACAACAGCAGCATCACAGGCAGCAATATGACATGTTTACAGCAGGAGTGGATTAAAGAGTTTAACGGCACAGTGGTGGCCCTGTGCCGAGAAACAGAGCTGCTATGCTACAGTATGGAGGGCGAGTCCATGGGGAGGGGGTGTGAAATTTTTGGGGAGTCGGAGTCAGACACAAAAGGGATGAGAACCACTGGAGAATAGAATGAGACTGTTGGAAAAAAGACAATACTTGAAAAAAATAAAAATAAATAGCATTTTGATCTATACTCTGAGTCAACATTCAGAAACTGTCCAAATCATACACCATGACTAAGCATGAAACTGTAACTAGTACACAAGTGGACTTGCACTGATGATGCTTCTATAAAAGACACCTCGTGGTGGATATTATATTCACAAATCGCAATATCACTGTCATATCACATCAGCACACATCAGTCAGCACAGGGAAGCAAAACAATAAATAACTCGCACCAACAACACACTGACAACCTGTTGGAAATTCAAACCAGACTACCCACTGTCAAATAATTAGCAATCTGAGTGGAAATATATCCGATTTGGTGTCCATTGGAACAAAGAAAAATTCAAGCTTGATTAAAACATTATAGTTTTGCTTTACTAGTTCTGCAACATTTGACATTATTTACATTCATATAACTCCGTGAAAGCAGGTTCTATTCATAAGGAAATCAGTTCCTGAGGGCTGAGATGGTGTTTGTTCAGGAGACGAAGAGGAATGCACCTGAACATCCTGACGTTAAGACTCCAGGCCTACGGGTCCAACCGACAAGACGAGACAAAGATGCAGTTTAAGTTACAGCAGAGTGGGTTTCACTTAACCACTCACCAAGGCTCTGTGTGCATGTGTGTGTGTATATAACAGCAGCCAGAATTTCTGTGTAATCACCTGTCACTTTAGTCAACACTCATTATTTTATTGATGAAACTCACTTATACTCTTAACTCGTAACTACAATGCAGTGACATGCAGCTTTTTTCATCTTATTCATTTACACATCAGCATCCTACAGAGCTACACCTCTAAAACAGCATATTCCAGTCATTACAGGTCTGCACCCCACACAAAAATGAGTGGAACGAATGTCTCCTACTGTAATCGAGCACATTGTTATTTAGACCTCGGGTGTAACTGTGTACTTAAATCGCTAGTCAGAAGTTACACAAAAGTTATAACTGGTGGAGTTTGTCTAAAACAGAGGCGTGTTTTAATTTTGACCTTGAACTCCTTCAAATGTAGTTTAATGTAACCACAGCACTTCAGCACGATTTGAGATGTAAAATACTCTAAATGGTGCCATTTTGGAAACAATAAAAGCATAAGCATGACGCAATTGTTAATAAATTAATACTATTGCCACTTTAAAGTCAATGAAAAGGAGCACATCAACCATATTTACAGTGACCCAATTGCAATCATTTCAACTGTTCATGCAGCAATATAATGTCGATATATAAGAGACTTATTCATTTTTTTCCAGTCTTCGCCATCTTAGCATTCACATATTAGATTAGATATTCACATATTGTATTTTTTAAATGTTTTTTTTTTTATTTTGCAGTCCATATTTTCTATCCCTAATTTTTCTTTATTGCAGCAAAGGAAATTGCTTTAGTTTAAAGGTTACACTGTATTGCACTTTGGGAAAGAAAAAAAATCTCTCGGATGCATCTAACTCAGTGAAAGTCTGGGAACTTTAAGGAAGTGAACCATGAACAGGTGATTTTTAATAGCTCAAAAGACCTACTGCTGCATAACCTGACTTTCAATATGAGGAAATTGCATTTTGATGCAGTTCCAACAACACCTATAAGCCAGAATTATAACACTATGACCAACTGGGTCAAAAAAGGAAATGACTCACATTCTACATTAGAGAAACTGTTCCCATGCTCAAAAAAGGAAGTTCAATTCGCCATTTACCGTAATTATTCACTGGGCATCCGGCTTTCCTGACACCATCGAACTTCCGCTGTTCATGTTTCTGTAGTAAAGCTTTTCAGTCACATCTTATTTATTATCTTATTTAAAAGGTCTTGCAATCGTTACAATCTCATTTCTGTGGATCCCAAACCAAATATCGGCATTAAAAATCCATATTTTTAGCATTACTTTCCAGCTAGACTTATGATCATTTTCTGTTACTGTAAACGCACCATGGAATGGACCGTGGAGTCATTTTGTTGCCAAAAAAAGTAACTGACTAAGAATCAATTACTATTATTTTTGCCATTTAAGTTCATCTAAGGATGTGAACCAAAGAAGAAGCACCTTGATTACTAGCAACTACTGGAAATGCTTCAAATGTCATTTCCTCATAACATAATCCTCATACGAATTAAAGCAGTTCTCTAAAAAAATGTCCAGGGTTCCAACAGCTCAAGTTTCAGAACAGTATTTCATTGATAGATAACAACGTGCAAAGTTCCTGCTTTAAGGCAGTTCCTTAACTCTGCACTTCCACAGACAGTTTCAGAATGTCAGTGTGAACACATCTACTTCCTAACTGCACTACACTGAATAAAGTCTTCCAAATTCCTTTCTTTTGCAATGCAGTATACTGACAAAAAAAGGAACCATTAAGCATTCAGCCCTTTATTCCCTACACTGGGACACTACAAACTCTGTCACTGGTTAGAATAATTGCTCCTAAACCCTGTATAGTGCACAATACACATGCTCGGAAGTAAAAGCTCCCCTTCATTATGGATCATTAAGGTTCCGTCCTTCACCTCATTGAGATGATCGAATGGGTTATTTTACACGTGTAGTGATGCATTTAGGATTAGGCAAATATACAGTACAAAATCACTGCCTCATTTTTAATAAGAAGACAGAAAAAGTTTACTGCCTATGCTGTGAGATAATGGAGTGCACTAAATGGCATTTAAGATTCAGTTGCTCTTCCATCAATGCACATGTTCAGCAGGGGGGCCCACGCGATTCCCAGCGTCCTACTCCACCCCGAATAAGTTTGCCGAGTCTGGGAGGGAAATGAAGTCACCCTGCCACCGTGTCTAACCCACGTGCACTACATGGAAGTCCATTGGACTGCATTGGAAACTTGAATGAATTTAGAAACTCGAATAGGAAAGCACAAATATTCTGCTTACAGAGCATTTCATAACTCAAAGGAATGTGAATGAAATGTGGTTTAACATAAAATAAATACAATATAGATATATATAAACACGTGCACACCCACAAACAAGAAAAAAACCACACACACACACACACACAGCAAACGCGTGACAGGTTCGCGGGGTGTTACTCTGATTGTAGACATTAACAAGCCTGGCTTTACCTCAGTTGAACAGCGCGGGGTCTCTCTCTCTCTCTTTCTCTCCTTCTCTCCACACCATTCAGTATTCACAGCCTACACCGGATTTCCGTTACAATTAAAAATCCTTAACGGTTATTTTTCCGTTACAGTTCAAATCCCGTAACGCTTTTCTGGTGGAAAAATCCCCACGCGACAGGTTGCAGGGGGAGAGACAGCGGGAAGCACACGAGCCCTCTTTGATGTGTTACAGCCTCCGCAGGATCAGTCAGATTGAAGAGACTGCGAGCAGGGGGGCGGGGTGAAAAGGAAAGGGGTGTGGTTAACAAATCCGCAGGGGGGACATGTTGCCAGATTGGAGCGGCTAATTCCTTTATTATTTTCAACATTGTACATTACATAATGACAGAAGACATCCAAACGATGGAAGAGCATGTGCAGAATTATGTAGAAAGTGTCCCAGAATATGTTTAATATTTTCAATTCTTCTAATTAGCCACCTTTTTCTTTGATCACACTCTTGGCATGCTCTCAATCAACCTCATGAGGTGCTCACCTGGAATGGGTTTCTATCATCTTAAAGATGACCCCAGGAGTGTTGTTGAGTGCTTGTTGGCTGCTTTTCCTTCACTTTCCAATCCAACTCATCCCAAACCATCACAAATTTTTAGATCGGGTGACTGTAAAGGCCAGGTCATGTGTTGCAGCCCTCTATCACGCTCCATCTAAAACAAATTGCTTTGACATAACATAAAGGTGTGTTTGGAGTCGTGAAGTATTTATGTACATTGGTAGTGTCTGAGGCTGGTAATAAAAAGCTCTTTTTCTTCCTTACTTGGGATGGTCCTAATGAGAGCTTGTTTTATCATAGCATTTGATGGTTTTGGAGGCTGCACTTGAGAATACATTTAAAGAGTTACTGACCTTCATTTCTTAGGTCAAGTAATAATGGACTTTTATTTTGTCTTTAATTAACTGTGTGTTTCTTGCCATAATATGTATTTCTACAGTATTTATAGGATCACTAATATAGCTATTGACTCTGTACTTACTCTTTCCTCTGCAAAACAACAACCGATGGTCTAAAGCACATTAAGAAGATGAGCAATTTCACAAATTAACTCTTGACAAGGCACACCTGTGAAGTGAATGACTACCTCCTGAATCTGTTTAGACAATGGCATGAAATTACCAAGCTGTCATCAAAGATAAATTTACTTTGGACAATCTCAAATATTAAACATAAAAAAAAAATTCTTTACTACATATTTTCACATAATTTGATGTCTTCAGTATTACTGTTGAAAACAATAACAAGAAAGAAAACCCACTGAAGAGCAGGTACACACATGCACATACATACACACACACACACACACACACACACACACACACACTCATATATATATATATATATATATATATATATATATATATATATATATATATATATATACACACACATTTTATATATATATATATATATATATATATATATATATATATATATATATATAATGTGTGTATATATGTATACAATGCTGAATAAAATTATGCAGATACATATAAAGTATTTCAATACTGAATGGATGAAAGTTAGTTACAGAGGTTACGGTTAAGGTTAGATTTATATTACATTGCTGTATTAATAATTAAGCTTTTTTCACAGTTTACTGTTTACAGTTTTGCCTGCTTGTTGCCTCCAGGGATTGTCTGGCTATGTTAAATTGCCCCTAGGTGTGGATGACTGTCTTAATATGTGTAAATGTGTGTTCATGATGCCCTGTGACAAATTGTGCCCAGTGTGAATTAGCTCTATATCCGTTGTGACCCTGACCAGAATAAAGCTGTTACTGAAGATGTGTCTTACTGAAGAGTGCAAGGTCTTCAAAAGATGCTAAGTAAAACAAGAGTGTGTTACAGTATTGACATGTATTTCTCATGTGTATGTTTTAGAATCTTCAACAGATCTACAGTATATGTAAAAGAAAAAACTCAACTTACAGAAAAGATTTTGGAAGACTGTGAAACATTTGTATGGAAAGTACCAGGAGGTCCAGGTAGCGGGCGTGAAAAAGAAAAATAAAGAACATGCTTCAGCATGTCTGATACCATGATAAATACTTTAGGAGACACAGGGACGTGGGAAAGTCAGTGAGAAAGCATGCACTGCTCCTCCTCATTTCACTCTGTTTTTGACTGGGCATGTCCCTTCATTCAGAAAAAAAGCACATTACATACTGTGACATGCCAAGTTTTAGCCTATTTGTGTGACTGATGCCTGGATTCAAAACCTTTCCTATTATCTGAAATATTTGTTGACAATTTTCAATACGAAACTATTCATCCTCGGGTCAGTGTTTCTTAAATAGGTAATTAGAGTATGTTTTATTGGCCTAAGAATTACTAAAAGGTCTGAGCACACACTCAGTTTAAACATAGCCTCATTCAACATACTCCAATCTATTAAAATACATTGAATGTGTACATCTTAACCCCTTCATGTGTTCTTGCTATTGCTAATTACCCTACATTAGTAACATTAGCTAGCCTAGGCAGTTAAAAACAGCTAGAAAACTATCTCACATTCTCACATAAGTGGGATTTTAGTACCAGAGTTTGAAGTCTCATTTCCTATTGATTGAGTTAAATTATAATTGTGGGTTGCTGTTGCAGAGTTAATACGAAGGTCAATTTAGAACTTTCATTCTTTCCATTTATTTTTTATATATATAAAAACTATTACTGCATAATTTTGTTTCTTTCAATCAGTTTTTTCCACGAGCTTAAAACCTGCTTTTTTTTCTCATCAGCACTTTCTTTGTTAGATATTCTTTTCACACTGCACTATAACCTTTGACCTTTGAAGTTAATAATTCAGTAAGTCTACCTTTCCTTTTCTTTGCTCTCAGAGTAAGTGATGAATGTGCAGAGTCTCATGTATAGGAAAAAGAGATAAAAGTAGTACAAGGTTCAGAAGTGCTGAAGCAAATTAATAGAACTTATGGGCCACTGTACTACAGTGATGTCAACATGATTTACCTCTACTGTACAGGAGAAGTGTATGTAACAGTAACTGTACTGGAAAATAGACAAGAGGAAGTGGACTTGGGGGAAGTGTTACGAATGGGAACATTAGGGGTGGAGTTAGTGTTAACAGTGTTAATGATGATGTTAAAACCCTCATGAGATATCATGATTTTATTTTGTATGTTTTCGATTTTCCTTCTTCTGAAACAGGAAGCCAATGTGACTGAGTGTTAAAGTGCTTGACTGACATCAATAGTGTAGCAACCAACAATAGTTGAGATACACTACACCCACTTTGAATCTAAACCAATCTCACAGTAGCTTAACTAGGTACATATGTAGAACCGTGTATCACCTTATATGAGATTTGTGGAGAATTACTCACTGCTATGCTCACCTAATTTTGTTGGTTTTAACCAGTACATTATCCTAGATGTTGAGATATGTGTGGAGTTATGAAGATACACAGTATAATTAACTTGAGGCTGATAATCAATGGTGTTTAGAATAATGAGTAGCAGGGTTCTCACTGGGAAGCATCTGACATATTAGAGTAGTAGATGAAAAGATCTCTCAGACATTTAATGATAGTGTATAAGTCAGAATCATGTTCATCATCAGTCTGTGGTAGTGACATTCCAGCACTGAATAGACTCAAGATGGTAAAACGTTCTTATGGAAAGTACCTGTCACAAAACTGCCAACTTGCATCTAAATGAATAAACTCCAACCAAACAGCAATTGTTGGGAAAAGAGAATTGTGTGCAGCCACACAGCCAAAAAACATTTTACTTCTTTAGAGCAAGACAGGCCTCTGGCCTTTTTGTGCAAACAGTAAAAAATACACTCTAAAGAGAATTAATTTGTGCAAAAATTTTACATATTCCTGGAGGTAAATAATAATTAATAATAAACAACATTTCTTTTTCCTCTAGAAATCTGGTCATATTGGTGTCCATAATACTAGCAACAGACAAAAATCTCTGAAATTCCCATTTTGATTTCAATTAAACTGTACATTGAAAGCGTTTCTCAAATCCTTATTCTAACTATAAATCTTTTGTGAATAATTCCATTATATACAGACTTGTGCCTATAATGCATCTGTAGTTTGAATGCTCTGAGGAATGCAGCACACAGGAACTTCAAGGTCTTAATTTTTCCCCCTGAAAGGATCCAGTTTCAAAGGAGTAGATCGGTAATACAAAAATGTGGCAGTGACAGTGTGACAGTGGCACCAGTACTTCCTTTTTGGCATGTTTGTGTGTTATTAAACAATTGTGCATTCTGCACTGAAAAGACACTAAAATTATCAATGTTTAAAATAAGCTGCATAATGCTTTTAATATTGATTTAATGAAGGTAGAAATAACATGACAGAAATTATGCATTAATTATTTTGACAAAATTAAAATGCTCCATATATGAAAAACTTTTGTGGTTTGTCAGTGGTGAGGGAGATGTTGGTGGCTTTGCGGTCAAGTTGCTTTTCACTGGAAGTTCCTGAATTCACCAAACCACCAAAGTGGCACTACTGGGCCCTTAAGCCAGCTCCTTATCCCTCCAGTGCTCAGTATAAGTGAAATACCTCAAATCCCATAAATGTCAATATTAATGTTCTACTGATTTCCTCAAGCTGATTAGCACCATGGTGTTTCTCTTTTTTAATTCATGCAAGGAACTAAAATATAAACACAGAGAATACCAGTAATAGCATACAGGTTTATACGATGGGTATGTTTAGTTGAGTGTGTCTCCAAAAGCAGTTATTATCATCTAGAAATTCCATTTAATTGTCATAGGGATCAAATAAAATTCCTATTCCTATTTCCATAGGAATATCACAATACATGCTCATGTGAAAAAAGTCAAATGATGTGCACATGCAAATTTACACAGAGAAATACGTGTGGAAATACGCACCATTGTATGAAATTATAGAACTATAGAAATTTTTTCAAATGTGAAAAAACACTCCATAATAAAAACACTCTCCCTCTCTCACACACACACACACACACACACACACACACACACACACACACACACACACACACACATTTCACCAAAAGGTAGATATTCAGAGTTTAGACTCCTGCTGTGTTTGTGCAAGATGATGAAGAAAACATGTCCTGAAATTCCCTCCTTTCTTTCTCCCACACACACACACACACACACACACACACACACACACACACACACACACACACACACACGTTATTACTGGTAATATTTACAGTCATGCAGGTATCTGAGGCACCACCGAGGAAGGCAATCTCTGGAAAGATAAAATGCTTTCCATGCACACACACACACACACACACACACACACACACACACACACATACACACAAACACGTTATTAAAAGTAATATTTACATCCATGCAGGTATCTAAGGCACCACCAAGTAAGGCAGTGTAAATGTTTTCCCTGCATGCAGGCGCACACACACACACACACACACACACACACACACACACACACACACACACACACACACACAGAGGTTATTGATGTCCATGGAGAGCAGGTTTAGTGTGTAACTGTAAGCCTAGGGGTGTGAAACGTATTAAAGACAAAAAGAGGGGGCAAACTGCTGTGTGTGTGTGTGTGTGTGTGTGTGTGTGTGTGTGAGAGTGGTGGGTGTCAATTTCAGAGCTCTTTCCCAGCTGTTGTTGCTAATGTTAAATAAAGAGTTTTTAAAAAATGCCCCTAAATGTAGTTTTCAGCTGTGCTGGTGTGTTTTGTTTGCTTATTTAATCATTATTCTAATTTTTTGATCTTTTGCTAATGTAAATTTAAAAAGATTTTTGTATACTTCCTTCACACTTGTAAAACATTACTGCAGTAATTTAAATGACAAATCTTTGTTTGCGTTCAGGCATTTTGTCTGTGTAGAGTTAAATTCAACTAGTGCGTTAGCTGTAATTTTTATTTGATTGTTTTGGTGTGTTAACCTACAATGCTGCTGTGCATTAAATGTAAAAGTTTGTCAATTTCTGTCTCTGCCCGTCCTTCTATCAACTCTCTCACAAAACTACTTCATGAATAAATAATGAGTCTTCCACCTTTATTCAGCAGCACATAATATAGCACTTGATCTAATCATTTTCTTTATTGTATCTTGTTTAGGTATTGTTTGCTAAACTGAGATCAATGTATAGCAGATAACTATTGAAATTGGTCCATGGTGTACAAAATGTTGGAAACTTCTTATCTGGATGTTACATGGTTATTGGCAATGGTTATCTGTAATCTTTAAAAAAAAAAGACTTTGAGACTTTGCTACACTAGCCTCATTGTTAAATTGCAAAATACCATACACACACACACACACCCTCACACACACACCCACCCACCCACACACACACACACACACACACACACACACACACACACACACACACACACACACACACACACTATACTTCTCATTCAGTAGAGCAGGCCATGGCAAGCTCCTGATAACACTGATTATGAAATGATGTTTTTCAAGAATGCTTTGAGAGACTTAACTGTAATCGTGAGAGATTTACCAACAGTTTGTCCTCTGTTACAGCAGGAAAAAAAGCAAAAACATTCTCTTGTCATTCATAAAACTGACACCTTTCAGATCATTGCTATCCTAAATGATTTTTTTTTTTACATATTGACTAAATGTATGAACATTACATTTATATACAGGTCTTGTGGATTAAAAATACTTTAATTTACTGTTTTAGGAAATAATAAACTTCAGGGAGTTTAACAGGAATGCTGCTTCATCACACCTACCTGTCACTGCTTATTAACCTACAAAAGCATGGGTGTTTCTTATGTATTTAAGAATAGAAAAGAAAGAACAAAAAAGAAAGTTCTAATACCCGAGGGGGAAAAGAAATGAGGGTTTGCAGCAGCAGGAAAACAAACATGTGTAAAACACTGATCTCAGCAGGTGCTTGTATGTCATGCTGTGTGATGAGTTACTCTGTGTGTGTGTTTGTGTGTGTGTGTGTGTGTGTGTGTGTGTGTGTGTAAGACCAATTTTCAAGGTCGTTTGGTATATGTTAATTTTAAATAACAACTTTACGCATGAGTGTATCGGTGTGTATCTAATTTTGGTAGGTTTTAAAAAAGTTATTGGTATAAATTTACTTTAACATTAAATTAACACATTCAATAAATGCACGTATGTTAAATATATGTTAAATAAGTACAATTTCACACACACCCATTCCTGCATATTTACGATGTTGTGTGCCATCCTTGCACAGGGCCATCCTCTTTTTATCGTTCCAATATTTAGTATACATGCTGCTATCACCATCAAGGATACCCATACTTCTGGAGCTGCCTATAAAGAGGCATGTTTGTTCAGCAAGCAAAGGTGATGACAGAAAGAATGACATGTTGAAACAGAGTAAGAGCACTACTAAACACAAGGAAGGGTGATAAAGTGACACAACGAAACCATCTGGTTTTAACAAACACACTCATACTCACACACACACACACACACACACACACACACACACTCATACTCACAAATACACACGCACATGCACACGCACACACACACACACACACACACACACACACGCACACACGCACACAAAACCATAGCTGCTGTCACAGCTGCTGTCTAATGCTTTCTCATATAATACAAGATTTTCATAAAGCCAGGTGGATTAAAAAACTTACTGTGTACACAAACACACACACATACGTAGAGTGACTCATCATCTTTTGTGTGTCTGTTCTGCATATTCAGAATCACTGACACATTACATCGTGCACTAAATTACACTCAGGTGTGTTTGAGCATGAGTGAGAGATGCACAAAAAGAGAGAGTGAGTTCGAGAGAGAGAGAGAGAGAGAGAGAGAGAGAAGGAAAGGGTAAACTCTCTCTCTTTTGCTCTAAAATAGCATATTAAAATTGCAATGCAATACTTTATGCTTATTTAAGATATATTATACACTGTTAATTTTATTTACAATAAAAAAGTGGAATATTAATACTTTTGCTATATATATTTTATATGTAATATTAGTCATATTTAGTTATTATTTAAACTGCCTTGTGCACATGATCTCATACCTCTGTATTCAGCTCATTACACACACACACACACACACACACACAGAAATACAATTCTTATAAAAATTAAACAGATCAGTTTTCTATTTGACATATTATTTTCATTATGAAGCCCATGTTGTTGGCGTGTGCTCAGGTGAATATGTAGAAGTTTTGTTTTAATCTCAAAGAGCTGTAGGATAAAGTGATTGCCACTCTTCTTAGGTTAAGTGAATGACAGTGAGGGTGTTAAGCCATTAGCAGTCCAGTAACACTCCTGACACACTCCACCATCACTAACAGAAGAGACAGATGGTGTGTTTGTGGAATGAACAGACATGTTTTTAACAGATTCCCGATAAGAGTAAAGGCTAGTACTCCAGTATCCTGAACTAAACACTTATGCTTTAAAAAGCATTTTTCTAGCATATTTTTGTACAATCATACTGAAATTCATATTTATATCCAGCAAATAGCTCACAAGTTCACCAATTATAGCATATGTAAGCTGGGATATCCAAAAATGTATTCATGAAAAAGAAATATGCGCTTATAAACTTTAATGCATAAGTTTCTATTGTTCATCTTTATCAACACAAAAATCACATGTGCAACATCTCCAACACGAATGTGAAATATCTCCAAAATACAGTACAGACCAAAAGTTTGGACACACCTTCTCATTCAAAGAGTTTTCTTTATTTTCATGACTATGAAAATTGTAGAGTCACACTGAAGGCATCAAGGGCTATTTGACCAAGAAGGAGAGTGATGGGGTACTGCGCCAGATGATCTGGCCTCCACCAGACCTCACCAGACCTGAACCCAATCGAGATGGTTTAGGGGTGAGCTGGACCGCAGAGTGAAGGCAAAAGGGCCAACAAGTGCCAAGCATCTCTCGGGGAACTCCTTCAAGACTGTTGGAAGACCATTTCAGGTGACTACCTCTTGAAGCTCATCAAGAGAATGCCAAGAGTGTGCAAAGCAGTAATCAAAGCAAAAGGTGGCTACTTTGAAGAACCTAGAATATGACATTTTTCAGTTGTTTCACACTTTTTTGTTATGTATATAATTCCATATATAATTCCACATGTGTTAATTCATAGTTTTGATGCCTTCAGTGTGAATCTACAATTTTCATAGTCATGAAAATAAACAAAACTCTTTGAATGAGAAGGTGTGTCCAAACTTTTGGTCTGTACTGTACATATCTTAATGTAGTAATGGAATCATAAATTTTGTAATGTATGTGAATGATCATATTTTTACTTTGCTAGTTAGAAAATGACAATGATTTTGCTTTGTTCTCTTATAATAAAAAAACATGTCCATAGTTTGAACTAACCAGTTATTTGATATACAGTACATACATGTCACAGTAAGTTTCATTCATAAGGTCACCCATTCAGTCTTTGAAATAAACAATGACTTTGATTATAATGCGGTTCCTCCAGTGTCCTCCGTGTAATTAAACATCGTAAAAGGACTGATACTATTATTTATCTGATAATAATTATGTATTTAATATTGACCTTAAAGTGGATGTACATTAAACTGTCAGACAAAGGCACTAGACTAAGTTCATTCCAGACAAGGAAATTAGGTTTCAAGCTCAAGTTTAACCTTTGAATGATGCCTCTGTTTCAGACAAACCCCACCCTATGTACATGACTCTCACATATCTTTTTTTTAAATAGCAGTTTCATTTGAAGTGTGAAAAACAATGGGCTTCATTTAAGTTGAATATGAACATACTTATTTACACATTTACACAAGAAATATGGTATTAATAGGAAAATAAAAACATGTAAAAATATATTTTTATAGAGTAAGCAAACATAAATCCATAAATGAAGACAAATTTGACCATTCATTTAATTATGAGCATTATGTAAGTCAGATTCTCATAAATTTAATATAAATGTCAGTGTGAACAAGCATTACCCCTTAAAAGTAGGCAAAATTCTTAAACCAAGATAGAGAGGAAACAAAGGAAATGTGTGTCTAAGGAAGGTTTCAAGGGAAAGACTCCACTGATCCGGTCTCTGATTGTTGCTCATTGCACAGAAGAACTAGAGGTGCAACTGCTTTGGCCCACTTCCTGTTTCCTGTTTCCTGTGAGCATCATGCCACTGTGACCTATAGCAACAGAGAAACATAAAGAAAATGAGTCAATATCAGATACTGGTCATTAACAGGCACCAACAATTAAAACGCTCAGGTCATGGAATAATGCAAAGTCACTTCCTGGCATCCATCTGTCACTTCCTTTTAAGGAACTGTTCTCCAAAGAACAGGGTTTCCGTAAGATAACATTCCTCAAGGACGATGAACAAAAGGAAAGATGTCTGTCAGATATACAGCTGTGTAATTTCGAGTGAGAGATAGATAGATAAAGAGAGAGAGAGAGAAAGAGAGAGAGAGAGAGCGAGAGCAAGAGAGAGATAAAGTGACACTTAAGTCATATATATTAGATGTTACTATGCATTAATCAGTACAGAGATAGAATCTGTATCCGCAGGAAGCCGAGACTTTGCAGCTCAGAGTGTGACTCAGTAAGAGAAACACTCACATGCTTTCTGCTTCCTGTTTCCTTTTTCATGTTCTTAATTTAGATTCAGATCTTCAGTTTGAAAACCCAGATACAGCAATCTAC
Source organism: Silurus meridionalis (assembly GCF_014805685.1). Classification (NCBI taxonomy): domain Eukaryota; kingdom Metazoa; phylum Chordata; class Actinopteri; order Siluriformes; family Siluridae; genus Silurus; species Silurus meridionalis. The sequence goes on from NC_060898.1 coordinate 13,855,879, forward strand.
AAGGAAATCAACCAGGATCAATATTTCTACTCTTATTACAGATGCAGGAAAAAACACATAATGCATTTCATTACAGAGCACCAGTGCCCAGAAATCTTGCTGAGGAAATGATAAATATTGCAGGCTAGCAAAAAGGAATTCAATTAAAAAGCTGTTTGTTTAGCAATAAACGTTGCAATTTCATGAGTGGAAATACCTTCTAATAGCTCATAAAGTAGTAAAGTAAGGATTTATAACATTTCATCAAATAAATAAGAATAAAAACGAGATTTTGCTTACTATAAGATTGCAGTTGAGCAGATATTATGGTGTACTGTATCATTGTGAAGCTGTAACTTCAGAACACTGGACAGTTTCAACTGATTTATTGTTCTTGTTTTCTAATTATTTGCTATCCACAGTTATCATCATTGTCATTGTCAAAACACACAAAGCATGGTGTCAAGGGAACCGTACTTGGGGTTGTTTAGTGCTAGAATGTCACTTCTCGATGGACTGATGGAGAAGGGAATTCTGTATTTACATGCCACTGGGACTTATACATCAATAAGAGTAGGTAACAGACTTTTGTTAATCACTTGTCTGTTCTCACCATTTAACTATCTTGCTAAACTACTGTCAATTACTGTATATTTAGATTTGTGTAGGTTTGTGATTGATGTGAATTTTATTCCAGCATTTCAACGCAATGTCATTTTGACTTTCTTTTTCAAAAGGATTTATTTAATATACAGACTCCAGTGAAAGGAAAGAAATAATTTCATTCTTTAAGTACATTTACATTTTAATTTGCAGCATTTAGCAGACGCCCTTATCCAGAGCCACGTACAAAAGTGCTTTAAATCTCTAGTAATTAATAAAATCTACACTGGTACGCCAGATTACAAACTTAATATAAATATAACCCTAGAATTCTACAAACTTGGAAAGTGCTGATTTAAGTGTTTCAGGAAGAGGTAGGTCTTTAGTCGTCGCTTGAAGATAATCAGGGTACCAGTCGACTTAGGTCACTCAGGTAAGTTGTAGGCAAGCATCAGTGTTTTGAATCTGATACGTGCAGCTACTAGAAGCCAGTGAAGGGAGCGCAGCAGTGGGGTGGTGTGGGAGAACTTGGGCTGATTAATCACAAGCCATGCAGCTGCATTTTGGATCATTTGCAGTGGACGGATAGCGTTCAGGGGAAGACCTGCCGGCAGAGAGTTGCAGTAGTCGAGTCTTGAAATCACAAGAGACTGAACAAGCACCTGGGAAGCCTGTGTGGACAGAAATGGTCGAATCTTTCGGATGTGGTAAAGAGGAAATCTACATGAACCAGCAACATTAGCAACATGTGGGAAGAAGGACAGTTCATTGTCCATAGTTACCCCAAGGTTACGAGCAGTGGCTGAAGGGGAGAGCAGAGAGTCATGAAGTGTTATTTGGAGATCTTGACCTGGAGATGAATCGCCTGAGATGATCAGCAGTTCTGTTTTCCTGGGGTTGAGTTTTAGTTGGTGAGCACTCATCCATGATGATATGTCTTTCCGAACGGAAGCTGTGGTATCTGATGGAGGGAAAGAAAAGATTAGTTGAGTGTCATCTGCATAGCAGTGATAAGAAAACCCATGTGAGGATATGACTTCACCAATGGAGTGGGTATAGAGAGAGAAAAGGAGGGGACCAAGTACCGAGCCTTGTGGGACACCAGTGGTGAGTCTGCATGGGGCAGATGTGGATCCCCTCCATGTTACCTTGTATGAGCGACTGATTGATTGTGGAGATGAAGGGCAGGAGATCATGTGTGATGGTCTGAAGCATAGTTGAAGGGATTGGATCCAGAGAACAGGTGGTGGGATTCCAAGATTGAATGACTTGCAGTATCTCATCTTCTGTTAAGGTTGAGAAGCTTGACAGAGACGTAGTGGATTGTTGGCTGTGTTGTATAGTCATTGTTTGGGAGGAAGTGAAAGTCTGGAAGATTTTCTTAATCTTCGCCACATAAAAGGAGGCAAAGTCATTAGCAGTCAGGGACGATGGAGCAGGTGCAGCAGGGGGGATGAGGAGTGAAGAGAAGATGTTGTGGAGCTTACGAGGATCTTGTGTAGAGGCCTCAAGCTTTTCCTTGTAGAAGGCAGTTTTGGCAGAAGTCAAGTCCAAAGAGTTGCTCCGTTCAACTAAAATATCATCCCCCTTCTAGCAAAAATTCTGCCAATTTAAAATTTTGCCTCCAAATGTTAGGAAGGTCTCCTTACGCCAGAGTTCACCAAGTGATTAGCAAAACTAGCTCTTCTTTACTGTATAAATAAATTATGCTGTACATTGTAGTATTTGCTTAAGATTAACATGCAGACATCAGCATTTTTAAATGTGTAATACTAACTGGGAATCCTGTTTTAAGGAGGAAAATATACAGCACTCATATACTCTATACGAATACTCTAACGTAAAGGACCATAATAAAAGCTTTTTATGTGTAGAGCATCAGGTTACAGTGACAGGAAGCTGTACTTTTTAAGTGCAGCACTGATCTCATCAGTGGTGGTCCTGTGGAAATCTGATCATATGAATAATTTATGCAAATACTGATTGATTTCATTGGTTCTTTTAAATTAGTAAAATAAATGTGTTTTCTTTGGTGAATGAGAAATATACATTGAAGAGCAGTCATTCTGCAATAATTTAATACATTTACACTTTTAGACAAACCTAAATATTTTATGCAAATGTTGAAATGGCAATGGGTGTGTTGTCAGTACAAGATTTCTGCTGTTGCTGAAATGATTTATGCTGTTTCAAGAGTGGGAAAAAATCTTATGTTAGCAAACAAGAACCTGGGAACTATTTAAAATACCTGACATACTGTTATCACATTTGCAGGTAAAGGACCATCTAGGGTACATTAATACAATCATCCAAAAAACATAACCTTATCATTATAGAGTTACACAAATGTCTGATGATAGCAGTATGACATAAAGACTATAAAAAGTAACAAATAAATCAGTTTCACTGTAATAAGGAAAATGTTGTAAATCCAAAATGACTCAAAGGATCAGATCCAGAAGGTTTATTACGACAAAATGTAGACAAGAGTAAAATCCCCCCTCTCCACTTGATTGACAATGGACCCCCTTGAGGATCTGTCTGAAGATCAAATAACACACATGGATGGTGATCTCAAGGTCAAATTGTAATTCCCTCTCTCACTTATCTCCTTCTGAAACTGAATCTGTCCATTCTGCTGAGTCAACACCACACTTCATATGCTTGAAGTAAATCAATGGATTTCTCTAGGATTCATTGGTATGCTGAATTCATTATACAATGGCGTTTGTGGTGTGAGGAAATCGAAAATGGCTGTGCAGAAATACATGAAATAGTGAATCAACATTTAGGAATATAAAAAAAATAATTGAAATGAAAAAAGGTGTCATTATCTCTGGAATGCTGGACAGACTAAGGCTACAAAAGACACCACTAGTATTTGCTACACACCTACAGGAGACAAAAGACAAGTGATTTGTCACTTGCTGGTGTGATAGTAAAGATTAGGCATCTTAAATACTTAAAATGGCAAGAGTTTTATATACAATTTATACTCATTGGAAGAATGTGCTGTGGTAACTTTCTTTCTTTCTTTCTTTCTTTCTTTCTTTCTTTCTTTCTTTCTTTCTTTCTTTCTTTCTTTCTTTCTTTTTCTTTCGCTTTATCTTATTGTTTTCATATTTTAATGTACCTTTTAATCACTTTATTTCATTTGATATCCCACGCCCCTTCTTCATTTCAATATATTTTGCCTGTGACTCTATTTTATCTTTTATTTAACTAGACCCCCTCTTTCCAAAATAGGTATTTACACAGTGTTTGGGACATAATTCACTCGCTGTCTCACTCAAATAAAAATGTTTCCTAAAAATGTTATTCCTAAAGGTTTAATGAAATTCTTTCTTTTTTCTTTCTTCTTCTTTTTTTTAGCTTTCTGGCAACAACTAGAAGAAATTAATGATTGGAATCTTACCTCTGGTATGTTACCTCTTTTACTTTTAAACCAACATACACTAAAATATACACACTCATTTATATATATATATATAAATATAATATATATATATTATATATATTTTTTTCTGGTTGTATAAATCATCTGTAGATTTCAGCATCTGGATATTAATTGCGATTTTACTGAAGATCATACTTTCAGTCTGAGATTACTCACACATAATGTGTATTTAGTTTAAAGATATAACATATACGATTTGATTCATTTGTGTTAAATACAGTATGATCATGAATAACTCAATAATTTTTCGACAGTGTTTCACACGACAGTCCTGTCTAACCATGTTAATGGCAGTCTAAAAGAACCAGTACTTTTCTAGGTAATGTGAATATCAGCAATATGATGTGTAAAATGATGGACAGTTTTTTCTTTAACATATTCTAAAAGGAGAGATTGGACACACAGGGAATCCTCTGTTTACAGCCCCCTTTTGTCTATATATTCACAAATCACTGCTCAAATACTAAATGAATAATAAACCTTACTGTCATATGATTTTATTAAATTTTTTATTTAGCTTTCTTCGTGTACAAAATCTGCCTTAGCAGCAGGTGAATGAAACACACTGTCATCTGTAGTAAAGGCTAGAGCAAAGCAAGCCAGTCTCACTTCAATGTTTTAGAGGAATTTCCCCTTTTGTGTGCTTCAGGCACACAGTGTGTCCATTGAACGTTGTTCAGATTCATTAGTTCTGCTTGACAGCTATCATTGTGCTTATGCTTCTGGCAAGAACTTTACATGGTGAGTGTTTCTGGCAACACATGGCAACAGTTTAGCATTTCTATTTTGTCTAACTGTGGGTCATCACAGCATGGCTTATAAGGTTCCACGTTATCTCGGGCGTATACAGTTGTTATATGATTTATTTAGCAGTTAGCAATGTTCTGTAATCTTATTGACTTTGCTCTGTCACTATACATTCTTGTTGTTCTATGGGGTGTTTAGTTGTCAGGTGCCTGCCACATTAATTAATTGCCATGGAAACAGAGTACAATAACATTCTATTTTCAAACACACACTGCAAGTGTATATTATTTAAATAACAGTTTTCTGTTAAATACACCGAACGGGCATAACATTATGACTATCTGCCCATGTGTTGGTCCTCCTTTTGCTGCCAAAACAGTCCTGACACATCAAACATTAACAGCATTAACTTCTTGAGCAATTTGAGCTACAGGAGCCCGTCTGTTGGTTTAGATCACATGGTCCAGCCTTCACTCCCCACCAGTGGTGGGCCGTGCATTTGGTACCTGGGCCTTCAGTGGGGACTTACCCGACTTAATCCACCTCTTAATACCACCACTATCACGTCACAATTATAGAAACCATCAATACTATACAAAAAAGCAATATAACAACATGTGGCATTACAGAAAGAGAGGCATTTTGCATATGGTCGGTGAATACCATTTTACTAAAGCAAGCTCCAAACCTCTACACTACAGCCACAACTCTGCCACCTACATCATCTGGAGCAGTTCAGAATTAATATTTCCCTAATAACTTGACAAAAAATGTAAAATACAACCTACTCACCAAAGATGCATACTTACAATTTGCACCGCTCCTCAAAGGCTGTAAGCTACCTTATTGTAATTGGTGTGTAAAAGTTTGAATGTTTGATTAAAATGTAAAAAATGTTTAGGAGTACTTGCATTTGTAAATAGCTTATTGTGATAAAGATTTCAGTGAAAACAATTGACTGCACTCGTTCTTTCTTAAAAAGAAGCATTGTTAAAAATTATGTGTGTGTATATATATATATATATATATATATATATATATATATATATATATATATATATATATATATATATAATTATTATTTTTTTTAATTAATTGTTTCAAACTGCAGGGTAACCTTTTTCTCTCTCTCCCTCACTCACACACACACACACACACACACACACACACACACACATATATATTTGTTTGGTGTGTGAGGGCCATGTCTACAGATAGATAGATGTGTCCCCCCAGTTTCAAAATGGCTGACCAACCAGTAATGTCAACAAAAACTGATATATATGCATTTATGAATTAATATTTTAGCAAATGCTTTGTAAACACAAGGAAAATATATGCTAGAAAATACCAGCAATCTTTTCTGAATAGTAAAAATGGCACACTAGCTCACACAGTGAGTAAGTGTTTTATTATATTTACAATAAAGTCTTTGAGGAAATAAAACATAAAAAAATCAGCCTTAGGCTATAATATTCAGCTCTAATAAAACTATTGCAGTTGGAATTCCACAGTAATGAGGCCCTTATTGTAACCTGAAAATGACTCTTAGACTGAACAAACAGCATTAAAAACACTCAAAATAGCCTTGGGGCAAATGTGTGTGTGTGTGTGTGTGTGTGTGTGTGTGTGTGTGTGTGTGTGTGTGTGTGCATATTTGTATTGCGAGGGTATAATAGACTTTCCTGTGAGGTAAGTAAAACAGCTAGCTGAGCTATGCTGTTGTGATACTGTAAAGAATTTAACAACAAAAACAGAACTTCCTCACGTTATTTATGCTTAAACTAAATGACAGTTTTTAGGCAGAGCACATAAAAATATTTTGATTTATATTGGTTTATTATTTTATTTTCCCCTCAAATACACGGAAATAAGAGAAATCGCAGTCAGTGCTGCCACCAGGCGGCTGAAACAAATGATGACTGGAACAACATTATTACGTCAGGGAGATGTTTTTCATGAACTTAACACATGATGGCACTATTTACGTTTCTTTTTAGGCACTTCGGGCACCTTTTGAATAGAAATGTACTAGGGTTAGAACTGAACAACTGTAAAATAGTATATATATGTCTATCTAAATCTAAAATTGACAAGTATTCATATCTTATTGAATTGTATTGTATCGTGATGTATTTTATCATATATAATTTTCTATCCTATTGTATATATATATATATATATATATATATATATATATATATATATATATATATATATATATATATATATAAAATCCAGCAATAATGGGTAATGCACAAATATACACTAATCAGCCATGTGCTCTAACTGACAGGTGAAGAGGATAGATTTTCTGGAAAAAAAATTTATTTATGAATTATGAAAATGAATTTATTTGCAAATTATGGTGGAAAATAAGTATTTGATCAATAACAAAAGTTCATCTCAATACTTTGTTATATACTTTTTATTGGCATTGACAAAGATCAAACATTTTCTGTAAGTCTCTACAAGGTTTTTACACACTGTTGCTGGTAGTTTGGCCCATTACTCCATGCAGATCTCCTCTGAAGCAGTGATGTTTTGGGGCTGTCGCTGAGCAACACGGATTTTCAACTCCCTCCAAAGATTTTCTATGGGGTTGAGATCTGGAGACTGGCCGGGCCACTCCAGGACCTTAAAATGCTTCTTCCAAAGCCACTCCTTCGTTGCCTGGGCGGTGTGTTTGGGATCAATGTTATGCTGAAAGACCCAGCCATGTTTCATCTTCAATGCCCTTGCTGGTGGAAGGAGGTTTTCACTCCAAATCGCACGATACATGGCCCCATTCATTCTTTCCTTTACACGGATCAGTCGTCCTGGTCCCTTTGCAGAAAAACAGCCCTAAAGCATGATGTTTCCACCCCCATGCTTCACAGTATGTATGGTGTTCTTTGGATGCAACTCAGCATTCTTTCTCCTCCAAACACGACAAGTTGAGTTTCTACTAAGAAGTTCTATTTTGGTTTCATCTGACCATATGACATTCTCCCAATAATCTTCTTCTGGATCATCCAAATGCTTTTTAGCAAGCTTTAGACGGGCCCAGACATGTACTGGCCTAAGCAGGGGGACACATCTGGCACTGCAGGATTTGAGACCCTGGCGGCGTAGTGTGTTACTGATGGTAACCTTGGTCCCAGCTCTCTGTAGGTCATTCACTAAGTCCCCCCGTGTGGTTCTGGAATTTTTGTTCACTGTTCTTGTGATCATTTTGACCCCACGGGGTGAGATCTTGCGTGGAGCCCCAGATCGAGGGAGATTATCAGTGGTCTTGTATGTCTTCCATTTTCTAATAATTGCTCCCACAGTTGATTTCTTCACACCAAGCTGCTTACCTATTGCAGATTCAGTCTTCCCAGCCTGGTGCAGGTCTACAATTTTGTTTCTGGTGCCATTAATACAGGTAACAAGTGGAGGACAGAGGAGCCTCTTAAAGAAGTTACAGGTCTGTGAGAGCCAGAAATCTTGCTTTTTTGTAGGTGACCAAATACTTATTTTTCACCATAATTTGCAAATAAATTCTTCAAAAATCAGACAATGTGTTTTTCGGGGATTTTTTATTTTGTCTCTCAAAGTTGAAGTGTACCGGTGGGTGATAAGTAAAGTGTAGAGTACAGTAGATTTGTACAGTTGATGACTGTGTAATGCAGATTGAATTTATTCTGCAGTCTTATGTCCTGTGGAAATAAGACGTTGAGTGTGCTTGTCCCAGTTCAGCAGTATTCTATACTAGAAGGCAGTGGTTTTGAAAGAAATATGCAAACAGAACTAACAACAAATAACATATTGTGGTGCCTTCTGGCCAGTGTTTACATAAAAACCTTCCCAATAATTTTCCTTTTGTATAGACGGATGCATTAGATATCAATTCAGCCAAAAAAAAAAAAAAAAAAATTTTTTTTTTGATTGTCCAAACTCTCTTCATTGGACCAGCAAAAAAATAACATGATGTATGTTGCAGTGTGGTTTTGTAATAACCTTTTTATTATTAGTCATCGTATTTTTTCATCTGAGATGTTTTAAAATATTTATTTCATATTCATTAAATATTTTATTAATGCAGTTTCTACCTGATTCTTTTTTTTAGCAAAGTGATACATCCAAAAAAATAATACAAGTTCAATTAAAAACATTGTCAAAACAAATCCTAAATACTCAATAATCTTAGGCTCATTGTTGTGCGGACTCGCCACATGCATACATCCGATTGGTTACACCCATTTGTTTCCACCAATCACTGCTCTCTACATCGCCTAGTCATCAACTGCAGCGCGATCAGTGTTTAAAAAAAAAAAAAACAGGAAAAGTCAATGGGCTTCAATCGACACGTTAAAGGCGCCACCATCTTGAAGAGGGCAGATCGTCTCTCTGAGCTCACTGACCAAAACTAAGGAATATTAGATATCTTAAAACATTTGTTTACTTTTACTCTAGATTAAGCCTTTTTTAGATTTTCTTGTGAGTGATGAGGATGCCAGGATTAGAAATGAGTTTATTTGAGGGACAGTGCAGGTAGGATGTTTTGGAGACAAGGTGAGGGAGGCACGATTGAGATGGTTTGGACATGTGCAGAGGAGGGACATGGGGTATATCGGTATGAGAATGCTAAAGATGGAGCTACCAGGAAGGAGGAAAAGAGGAAGACCAAGAAGGTTTATGGATGTGGTGAGGGAGGACATGCAGGTAGTTGATTTGAAAGAGGCAGATGTAGAGGACAGGGGGGTAACGAAAACCTTAACATATTCAGCTCGAACTCCTGTCTTTTTAGTCAATGCCACTGTCTCTAAACCATACAACGTCACAGGTCCTATAAACTTTCCCTTCCACTCTTGCAGACACTCTTCTATCACAAATCACTACTGCCACACTTCTTCACCCACTCCACCCTGCCTGCACTCTTTTCTTCACTTCTCTAACACACTCTCCATTACTTTGCACTGTTGACCCCAGGTACCTAAACTCCTTCACCCTCTCCACCTCTTCTCCCTGCAACTGCACCACTCCACTGCTCTTCCTCTTATTCACACACATGTACTCTGTCTTACTCCTACTGACTTTCATTCCCATTCTCTCCAGCCTGTACCTTAAACTTCTCAACCTGCTCCCTACTCTCAACACAAATCAAAATGTCATCCGCAAACATCATAGTCCAAGGAGACTCCTGTCTGACCTCGTCCGTCAACCTGTCCATCACCACTGCAAACAGGAAAGGGCTCAGAGCCGATCCTTGATGCAGTCCAACCTCCACCTTAAACCAGTCTGTTGTTCCTACTGCACACTTCACTGCTGTCACACTGTCCTCATGCATGTCCTGCACCACCCTCACATTCTTCTCTGACACACCTGACTTCCTCATACAATACCACAACTCCTCTCTCAGCACCCTGTTGTACGCTTTCTCTAAATCCACAAACACACAATGCAACTCCTTCTGATTTATATACTTTTCCATCAACAACCGAAATAATTCCCTATGGACGTTTAATCCAACAGCCCTTTCCAATATGGCGGACTAGTAGACGTTTTCCAATATGGCGGACATTCTCTGACGCGTCATCGAGCCGTTGGCCACGCCCATACGAGTTCCATCGAAATCAGCTGTTAGCCGCTGTGCTAGCATTCCCCAGCTGCTGCTGCTGCTGACTGACTGACTGACCAGCAGCTCTCATCCGATGCTCACCTGCAAACACCTGGAGTTCAATTTCTAACAGTCTAATGTGCTAAAAGAGAAGGAAAGAGAGAAACCCCGAGAAGAAAAATGGATTTGTTCAGGCTGCTGAATGTAAACGAGCTGGCTGTAGCTCTGTCCAGGATGAACATGTTTCCGTATTTCGAAGTTGCACATTATATCGTGTCAGTGATGTCTTTACGGGAACAACCAGGTAAGAACAATGTATAAAATGTCTCTTTATCCACACACAGGACACTGACCATTAAATCCTCACCCCGAGCTGTAGACTGGGATTGAGTTACTCCTGTAACCTGAGCCCAGGATGAACTTTACACTTCACTTTATTTGACTTCTTTGCACGCGCCTGATTCCTGTTTACAGAGTTGTACAGACTCAGTAACCACAACCTGGAGGATCTACTCTCAAACCAAAGCTTTATATTATATATAAAATTAACATAGAACAACAATCTATTATTTTTACCTCCACCCTGATGTAATAACAGCGGTATGTTTCATCCTGTGTCCAGATGTTCATTATTAATCATTTACACATCAGTCTTCTTTGCTTTGCTTTGCATTAAATATTAAAAAATAATCCCTAATGCATAAAAAAAATCAAGTAAAATGGTTTTTCATTAAATTTATGATATCAGTAGTAGCAAAAAAAAGATCCACTGACCGAGCTTAAAAAGCTACAGATATTTCAACCCACCGCAAAATAGTTCACAATCATGGTAATATTTGATGATGATGATGATGATGATGTGTGGTAGTAAGTAAAATCAGATTTGTCTCCTTCTTCAAATACAACAGATTACCCATCTCCAGTGTTTATATTACACTGCCAGATCTGATGTCGAATCTGATCTCCTTATGTATTTTATAGATCTGATTTCCTTTGACTCTGGGCGTTTTACTGATATTTTGCAGTCTGGCACCTGAATTGAGTCCCACATTATACTTCCACGCTTTTGGTTGCTCTTTCTGTAGATACTTTCATTCGTCCTGGTAGGTGAAAAAGATGGGGGTTTTGTTTCTGGACCTAGCTGTGTGACACAGGGGGGTTTCGAACAGACAACCTTCTGATTAACTGCTTAAAGAATGTGTGTGTGTGTGTGTGTGTGTGTGTGTGTGTGTGTGTGTGTATGCTTTCTAAAAACCAATTAGTGCACTACAACAATGAGCCATTTTCTGATACAGCTTCCCTATTCAGTATAAATTCAGTATATTAGTATGCAATTATTTAATTATGCTGGGTGCATAAATATATATAAATATGCTCTTCATGATTTTCATGAAAAATCTACCTGATTTAGTGTTGCGTATATAAATATGTATTTGTATTGCCAGGCCGAACAACTTCAACAGTTTTGAACCAACAACAGAAAGTGTTAAATGCTGACTCTTGTCACACCAGTCTCTTTTCTCTCTCTCTCTCTCTCTCTCTCTCTCTCTCTCTCTCTCTCTCTCTCTCTCTCTCTCTCTCTCTCTCGGTATCACTTCATTAATCATCCTGTGCAGTGATGAATTGTATAAACTGTATTGTACAGTTCAGGCATTATATTACACTCTTTGCTTTCTCTCTATCTCTGTTTCTCACTCATTTCCTATCGCTCTGTGCTTACTTTGAAATTTTTTCTTATTTTTTTCATTTGAAGAGAGAAAATAGGAACAGTTTTTCTCCAATTGGGGTCTGTGAAGTGTAAGAGGTGATTGAAAAGAAAGGAAAAAACTCATTCTCACTCAAATTTCAATGTTATTATATTAAATATGGAGCTTTAATAGTTACTAGAGTGCAAAAAATGGTCGTTTGAATAAATCAAATAAATCAAACCCAAACTTCAATAACACCAAAACAAGTCTGAATGTTGACCGAATGAGTTCCGTTAGCTAAAACTCTATAAGAAAAGCTCTTATGCTTCAATAATTAGACATAATATTATAATAATAATAATGTATAATAATAATATAAATTGTATGTCTTTTAATAATGTTCATAAACTGTATCTGTACCACAGGGGGTCTTTTTGGGATACGTTGTTGATTATCTGCTCGTCCCAAATAAATGATAAGAGTAAAGACTCACTGCTGGACAGTGATGTGCACTAAGAGACAGTATTCCTTATTCTTTGTAGGCATTCAGGATACAAATCAAGAGTGTATGTAATAATCGAGTTAAAAATGCAAGTAATAAATGATGTCATTTTGTTGTTTATTAATACACTTTGTTTAGGTTTGGACTAAAAATGATTTTGTCAGAAATTTACAATCTCACACACACACACACACACACACACACACACACACACACACACACACACACACACCCTCCATTGGTGTTCTCAGATGACCATCAACATTTCCATGAAATTTGCATTGTAAAATGTGTGTGTGTTTCCAGAACACATTCACAGTTCAAACGTAGTATTTTATCCTTCCTAGAGTTTCGCAAACAGCAGCGAATATCACACACTAATATCATTTACATTTACATTTACATTTGCGGCATTTAGCAGACGCCCTTATCCAGAGCGACGTACAAACGTGCTTTAAATCTCTAGTAATGAATAAATCTACACTGGTACGCAAGATTACAAACTCAATATAACTATAACTTGAATTCTACAAACTTGGAAAGTGCTAATGTAGGTATTTTAGGAAGAGGTAGGTTTTCAGTCATCGCTTAAAGATAATCAGGGACTCTGCTGTACGGACATCTAGGGGAAGTTCATTCCACCACCTCGGTGCCAGAACAGAGAAGAGCCTTGAATTGTACTTACCTCTCATTCTGAGAGAAGGTGGTACCAATCAAGCAGTGCTGGAGGATCTCAGACAGCGTGGTGCAGTGCGAGATGTGATGAGGTCACTGAGGTGACCTCATCACATCTCGCACTGCACCACGCTATCAACTCCCATCATATTAGCAGAGGTTTCACACTGATATGAGAACAGTCCTGAGATGGAATTAATCAATCTACAGATACGTTGTGGACACAGAGCTGATCCTGGTTCTGTAAATATTGATCATTTTTTCACCCTTGATCATTCTAAAATGAGGAAATTCTTGACAGATTGAACTTCTTTTTTTTTCTTTGATGGAACTTCCTTTTTTTTGTTTTATTGTTATTTAAGCAATATAACACTTACAGTCGTGCCATCATACTCATTATCACTATAGCTGTGATTACGCTGTAGGAACAGGACTGCAGGAGACGGGCCGATATTGTGTACTACATGGTTACGAGGGTGCTGATTTTTAAAAATATTAAGTAATGTGTCTGCAGTTTTAGACACAGTATGGTCAAATAGTAAGGGGATTTTTGCTCCGACAGCAAAAATAGTAAGAATAAACAGCTGCAGTGGTGAGTGAATGCCTGTAGTAAAGAAATTGTCAGTCCTGGAAAGCTTCTTCTATCAAGTTTTACTAACTTTGTAAAAAACAAACACCGTAATTTCCGGACTATAAAGCGCACCCATATATAAGCCGCATATATATATATTATATATATATATATATAATTTTACAAATATTTTTACTTTTAACATAAATAAGCCGCACCTGTCTATAAGCCGCAGGTGTCTACACTAATGTACTTTACACAGGCTTTAACGAAAGACACGTTACACACGGTGTAACGGGTGAAATATGTTGCGCTTCCTTTAGGAGCATTTTTTTCTCACGATGCCGTGCAGCTCAGAACATAGGTGAGGTGTGTTTTTTCGTTTCCGTTCGGAAATTTCATTGGCCTAATGTTATAGGGTTCAGTTTGGCTTGAGGTTTGTGAAACAGGGAAAAAACCCAGGAAAAATTCATAAATTAGCCGCTTCGGTGTTTAAGCCGCGGGGTTCAAAACGTGGGAAAAAAGTAGCGGCTTATAGTCCGAAAAATATGGTAAGCTTTCCATAAAGATTCAGTGGACTTACATACAAAATGTACACAAATAATATGCTTCCGTGTGTGATCTAGTTATAAGTTTTAGTTAGAAAAGTTTAATACTAACAAATAAACCAGTGTATAGTGTTGTTAGTAGCAAAACAAATAAAAAAAAATGATATATGAGCTAAAATAACAAGACCTGTTACACGAACATTACAAATAGGACAAACCTGTGGATATATAAAATTGTATGTATGTGGTTAGAATTTAATAACTTCATTTGGAAAGCTTAATTTACATTTATGGCATTTTGACAGACACTTTTAACCAGAGCGACTTACAATGATCTCATTTATACAGCTGAGCAGGTGAGGGGTTAAGGGCCTTGCTCAGTTTAATAGTGCTGGGATTTAAAATGATCACAACAAAAACCAAAACAAACAAACAAACAAGCAAACAAAAAAAATAAAATATATTTATATATATATATATATATATATATATATATATATATATATATATATATATATATATATATATATGTATGTATATATAATTTTTTTTTTTTAATTTTTTTATATATATGTATATTAAAAATAGGGATGCACCGAATATTCGGCCACCGAAAATTTTCGGCCGAAAATGGCCCAAAAGTGCATTTTCGGTTTTCGGCCGAAAGATTTTGATCACCGAAAAAACACACCCGAAACAGTTTGTTGTGGTGACGCAAACAGAAACCGCGGCCCGCACGTGCCTGTCTAAAACAACATGTCTGCGGTGTGGACGTGTTTCAGTATATCTGAGAAAGACCCACAGATAGCGATCTGCAAAACATGTAATGCCAAAATTTCGTCTGCAAAAACTTTCTCCACGTCGGGTTTAATATGAAATCCAAACATCCCGACCGCTATACTGAATATCAGAGGAACGCAAACGCACAGAAATGCAAAACCCCTAAGAGCATGCGCACTCCGTCTGTGGTGGACGTTTTTGAAAAGGCAGGAAGTTTCCCAGTGAAAGTGTTGTATTGTTGTATCTTTAAGCAGTTGCACTTGTTCTGAATGCACTTTGTTTTTATGAAAGAACATATTTAATTGTACAACCTTTCAGCAGGACAGAGGGCCTGCACATTATTATTTAATGTACACATGAGTGCATTTAAGACTAAATTTTAATTTATTTTATCCTGTCCATTGTTGCAATGTGCTATAAATAAATATTTTCATAATTTGTAATTGATTAATTCTTTGAAACTTTAATATTAATTTATGCAATTGAAATGCCTTGATTTTAGTAAGGTTAGTACACAGTCATAGCCATTAATGCAATGCTAATAATAATTGGCATAATTTTCTTTCGGTGTTTCGGCCTTGCTTTCCTCCTTTTTCGGTTTTCGGTTTCGGCCAAGAATTTTCATTTCGGTGCATCCCTAATAAAAATAAAACATTTTAACAGCCACTATCCCACAGGATTCAGGAATACATTAGGAATTAGGATTAATAACAAATAAATTAAACATTTATTATTATTTATTATTTATTTAAAATTAATAAATAAACAAATGAATAAAATAAATGACTATATTCAAAGATTTCACAAAGTGACAGGTTTAAGGTGAATGGTCAGTGCAGATGACGGATTTCGGCAATAAAGAATGTAGGCCGTGTTTGGTAGAGAGGTCATGAGGATGTTTCCAGCATCGAACTAATAGCTTCTTTGCAGCACTTATGAATAAATAGCCAAGCTTTCTGGAAATTTTCACAGGAAATTGGAAAACGGGATTTAACAGTAAAAGAACTGGATCTTTGCAGAAAGTGAATCCTAGTGAACAGAACATCAAGTTCCACAGCCCAGAAAATTTGGACAGTCTCAGGGTAGATGCATCAAAGTGTCCAGGCTCCATGACCCCACTTCCCTACCTCATTTACTTTTATTATGTCCTGGAAAATCTTTACATTCTAATTGATTAGTTGCCAAAATTAGAATCGAACATTTTTCAGTTTCATTTAGAAATGTAAGAATAACACATGGAAAAGTTATATTACCATGTTATTTTCTCTTGTTCTCTATCAGATTTGTCAAGTTTTGTTTTGGTTCAGTCCAGTTATATAGTTATGAGTGTACAGTTATAAATGCTTTTCCAAATAATAATTCATTGAACCCAAATAAAAAGAAACGTAAGAATAAGACAGAGAAGCCGTGTGCTATCAGCAGGTAAAACCTGAAAAGAAAATCGACATGAATTGTCCTATAAACATTTAGAGGCTATTTCGTGTGTAATGTTTTTGACATTTTGTAAAGAGAGTATTTCTGTAAACAAACCATTAATTATATGTGTGTGTGAGTGTGTGAGTGTTTGTCAAAGTTGGAAGTTAATGGAAACACACTCACCCACTTTTCCATTAAAAGCATGAGCTGGAGTTTAACACCAAATATAGTCAGGATGTTCCGAGAGAACAGGACAGATTGTTTCCTCAGGGGGAAAAAGACGGATATGAGCTTTTAGTGCTCCTCTGCTGTGGCTGTGGTTTTATACACAGAACGAATCTGTCTAAATTATTAGTATAATAACACACCAGACACACAAAAAAATGGATAAATAGATGGAAATATATCACTTTTATAATTTTTTATCAAATCCACATAATACATTAGTTAATAAAAACAGATTTAGAGAAATAAAAAACTGAAAACAGACTGTTCTGAATGCATTGCACAATTCTATAAAACGACATTTTAGCTGGAAAAAAGTCATTGCGCAGTAACGTAAAAAAAAAAACACGTATAGACAATTTGTTTTTACTAACTAAAACAAAAGTGGTTATGATGCGGCGCTCTCACCGCTGCGGCCCGGGTTCGATCCCTGGTCAGGGAACCAATCCCAGCTATTAGGGTTGCACAAGCTTTAGTGCCGGTCCCAAGCCCGGATAAATGGGGAGGGTTATGTTAGTAAGGGCATCCAGCGTAAAAACGTGCCAAATCATTCATGCGGGTGGTCCACTGTGGCGACCCCTAACGGGAGAAGCCGAAAGAAAGTTTAACCAAAACAAAAAACACAATCCAATTTGCATATTTCCCAAGTGGTACATTTGTGCATGTGCATATATAAAAATGTTGTACTGTTAGGAAGCGATTGTTTAGGGTGAGAAAGAAACAAGGGAGCAGAGAGAGGTAGAAACATAAAACAGGATGAAAGAGGAGAACAGTAACCACATACCAGTGCTTTATTCTGAGCTAAAAATACAGTGCCACAGTACAATAACATTGTTTCAGAGAAGGTCAGGGTCAGAGCAGTAAGTTTTGTCCACCTGTCTTTCTTCTAGTTATAATACAGAGTGTTTGAGATGAAACTAGAATTTCACCTGATTAGTTTCCAGCTTTACACTCAGAAGCATAAGTGAGAATATAATATATAATAAAATAAAATATATAATAAAAGCTTCTCTTTTACTCAGTTAACTGCAAAAAAAGCATCACTTTAAATACTCACTTTTCAATAATGTTCAGTAAAAGCAGAATTGATGTGTATATTAAAGTAAAGAGATTTACTGTGCGAAATGTAGTCACCTGACTGTATAACCTCAAAGCTGATTGTCTGAAACAAATAAAAAGAAAGACACTTCCATTCAGATTCACAAGCCTGTTTGTGTGACATGGCATGTGTGTGTTTATTCTAGAATTATAATGAACAGTGTTTAGTGAGGGGTGTTTGTTTCTCATAAAACTGCAGGCAGGGTTTTTAACATGCCACTTGTGTGAGTGTTTAGATCAGTAATAGCGGCTTTTGTTCTTTTTTAATCTCTCTAATAGGAAACATAATATTCTAATCCTATTATTAAGAGATTAGAGGAGAGCAGAAGCAGCTGTGTGTTTCTATACACATAGTGGAATCCGAACACTGAGTCTGAACAGCAAATCTGAGCACAGCTGTGAAATTATTTTCTTTTTTCTTTTCTTGACAGACAGATGAGGGAATAATAGTTTCTATATTAAATGTGTACATGAACTAAATGTACCTGTCACAACATAAATTGTAAATACAAACTGTTAAATTGCATATTGTGCCATTCATTAAAAATTAAACAGTGCATTATTGGGATTACTGGAATCATATTAGTGGAATTAAGCACCCGATAAAAAAACGTTACATGGAAATGATCCACTTAAAAAAGGTAATGGCTTTCTGCTTTGTGCTGTGGAGTGAGTTTTATTCCACAGTGATGTTAAATTCTGGATTCTGATTCTGAAAAGTGCTCTATACGAGCTGTCAATTTACTAACACACACGGTAATCTGTGCTCGTAGTAGTACGTTATAATTTTTTATAGTAACAGATTCACAGGGACTTGTATAGTAAACTGTCCCCATAATCTAAGACTAATACAAAACACTTTAAAAGAAGTACGTCATGTAACTTTGGAGGTTTGTATACAGTTCCGCTGAGAAGTTTGTACATCCTGAACAATTGCCTGACCTGTGATCAAATCAAGTTTAAAAACATGATGACAAAAACTCAGTTAAACAAACGATACACCAAATATTGTAGTTCTTATATTATTTTTTAGGCTAATTTAATCCAGTACTAAAACTTGCCCTGTGTAAAAAAACGAAGTAACTGCCTCCTCAATTAACCAATTACCAAATAGACTTGATCAATGCTTTTAAACTGATTAGAAAAAAATGCTAAAATATCTGTCTGTAGAAGGTTACAAAGCCATTTCTAATGCTCATGGATTCCAGCGATCCACAGTAAGAACGATTATCTCCTAACAGAGAGAACTTGGAAGAGGGGGGAAATTTACCACAAGCTTCCCAGCTTACAAAAATTCCTCCAACAGGGTATTGATGACTGCAGACCTCAGATTTATTCAGCATTCACAAAAATATTATCTATGCATTTAGAGAGTTGCAAAAATAAAAAATAAAAATAGGCTTATCATGTTTGCCAAAAACACCCTGTGGATCGTCTGAGACGTGTTTTGACGTCTGAGTTTTGTCTTGTACTGGTGCTATGAGCATAAAGACACTCACTAGTAATACAAGTCTGTCAAGTTGTGTTGGTATCCAAAATGGAAAGCTGCTGTCTGAGATGATTACAGGAGACGTTTGTGTTGTTAGGAACCTGAGACAGGATTTGAGTCAGTTTGTATGTAGCTTCAGTCTGATATTGTTTATTGTTTGTTGTTTACAGGAGCGTTGGAAGTGTCCCGGCGCAGTCCGTTAGCCTGTTGGTTCAGTGCAATGCTGCACTGTTTTGGAGGAGCTGTTCTCTCTGGGGTCATCATGGCTGAAGCACCGGTTGAACCGCTGGCCAACAGCACCAACATCCTGCTCGCCTCATTAATGTGGTCAGTACACCAGTATAGAGATCTGCATGCCCTTTGACCTGACCCAACCATACCTTCTCTGTACTATTACATTTCACGGCTGAACCCAAATAAAACTCCAGTATGTTGCATATTAAGACAATCAGCAAACAAAACATTTAGAAACAGAAAATTGATTGAGAAACAGCAGCACCCGCAGCACACCAATTTCATTGCGTATAATGAAACACTGCTGTAATATCACAAATTCTTATTAAATTAAGGGGTAAAATTTTATTAGCTCAATTTATAAATTAAACATAATACTAATAATAAACAGTTTTAAATAAAATGCCTTAAATAATATATACAATAATATTTTTTAATATTTTATTAAAATTAGAAGAAATCTAATTAATGCAATACACTTTTATTATATTGATTTCCATTTAGTAATTGATTAAATTTGCTTAAAAAATTGTTTAAAAAAATTAAATAAATGGAAAAATGTAATTAAATATTTTATATTTGTTAGACCCCATTTGGGTAATACAGTGTGTGTAATACGCGTGTGTGTGTGTGTGTGTTTCATTAATATTAAATTTCTTCTAAGATATGTTTTACCTAACTGCTTTACTTATTTCAGCATACTTGTCAAACATATGTCTTCATTACTACCTTCATTCATTCGCCGTCTTTAACTGTAGATCTAGCATGCGTGTGTGTGTGTGTGTGTGTGTGTGTGTGCATCGTGAAAGCGATGATAGAGACGATATTGTGTTGTACTGCCCCCTGGTGGAGTGAGAGAGCGTTAAACATCACCTAAAAGTCTTTTCCAAGTCAATAATAAATAAAAAAATGTGTAAACAGGATATTCAGCAGCATTATTATGTTTAAAACTATTTTCCCCTTTTCGTTATTACTTTTGACATCATGACCTTTATTCAAAGCAGAGATCTTAAATGGGCTTTTAAAGGTTTTTATCATACATTACGAGACTAATTAGCAAAGTGAATCATTATCACTTCACAAAAGATAAAAGCTGAAAATGAAAAAAAAAAAACAAGATTTTACCTGCATCAGAGTCAAACCTATTATTATTTCTTATTCATTGTGGGTCTTGTATAGTAAAAAAAAGCAGGTATTTAACTTGTCATGTGTCACATTTGAAGTCTAGAATCTTTCTTTTGAATAGGAAGAAAATGTGTACGTCATTAGACTATTCAAATGCTTTTTTTTTTTTTTTTTTTTTTTTACATTTCATTATTTCAGTAGAGATGCAGAGATTTTTTTTTCTGCTTTTATATGAAAAATAATTACACACACGTGCGCACACACATTTTGCATGAGCGTTTACGATAATGCGGCGCAAATTACGCTAATGGATGATTAATTGACCACTTTCAGGACTCTGAGACAGAGATGGCCAATTAAGCAATTAGCCATGCTGCTGCCTAGTGCACGCGCGTGCGTGCGCGTGCGAGCGCGCGAGCATGCGCGTGCGTGCTTTTGAATCGAAAAACTCATGTTTTTTTCCCCTGTTCACAATCTCACATGACGCTAATTCACTGCACACCAAATATGGAAATTAATTGAGTATTAATTCATTATTTGCTTGCAAAAAGTGCTGAAGTGTCCAAATGCTTAATACTGTCCAAATGCTACAAATCATTTGGACAGTATTAAGACCTATTCACTTATTTATTTTATTATTGTTACATTTTGCTACATTGCAGCCTTTATAATAATTGTAATGTTAAGGCCGTTTTGCTCTTGGGAACCTTCAGTGCAGAAATGAAGGGGTTTGATTCCAAATGCACTGTATATAGCAGACTGTATTAGATTTTGTCACTGAGCTGACGATCATACAAAATGTAGGAAACTGCTTGTGCTGATAAAGAACATGCTGATTTTACTCTCTTGTGTCCCGGCTCACTCACCCACACTCTACACTGAGGCTGTGTGGGAAACAATCTTCACCTTGGAACCAGACCAGAGAGCATTAGTCCTGGCTGGAATGTACGGATTGACAGTCATTTGATGTTTGCAAGAGAAAGCATTAACAAGACTATTCTTTTATTAAATGTAGTGTGAACAAAAACCCAAAAAGTTTCACATTGAACACTTACTTCTATCTACAGTTACTGATTGCTTTTTTTTTGTCCTATCACAGCCTAAAGTCTTTGAGTCTCTGTCCTTATGTGTCTCTAGGTACGTGGTGTTTTATTGTCCTCAGGATATGGTATACTCCTGCGCCACCATTCTGCCCATCCGATTAGTCCTCACAGCTATGAAGGAAGTGACACGTACATGGAAGGTTTTGGGCGGAGTTACACAGGCAAGCAAGAAGTATAAAGACAGCCTGTTTGTTATGATCGCTGTGGGCTGGACCAAAGGTAAGACACACAGACAAGACAGAAAATGTTGAAGAACACAAGCTGTCTGAAACCACATCCTTTTTACTCCATGCTATCAAACTGTCATACTGTATTATGATGTTTGTAGACACCAGGAATTATGGATCTATTTCAGACCATTTGATGCAATTAATTTTTTTCATTTTTAATCTCTGTGCTCCCTGAAATGATGAGAAAATGAACAAAGATGCTCTCTCTCTCTCTCTCTCTCTCTCTCTCTCTCTCTCTGTAGGTGCAGGTGGAGGCTTGATGAGTAATTTTGAGCAGCTAGTTCGAGGTATTTGGAAACCTGAAACCAACGAGCTGTTGAAGATGACATAGTGAGTTATAGACCTTCCGGAACCCTCTGTAATGAGAAATAAACATGTTGTAAACGTGTGATATTACCTGCTGGACGGGTCGCCTCAATCTGTCTTTATTATTGACCTGAAAGCTCATTTTTCCTTTATGCTTTGGCCTATATACAACTCTGTGACCTGTGTGCATCTATGTGTGTTACAGCCCCACAAAGGTGACTCTGATTGGCTCAGTACTGTTCTCTCTGCAGCAGTGTCAGTACCTCCCCATGAACAGGCCGCAGCTGATGCTTCTTTACACCACCTTCATTGTCATCAACAAGGTGACATCATTAACTCTCATTTACAACCTGTACCCTGCACATTATGTAGCGCGCGCACACACACACACACACACACACACACACACACACACACTTTTCCATACAGACACTACAACTCTTAAACTTCTTAAACTTTTAAACTAAACTAACTGCCTATAAGATGAACATTTTCTTCATAAATTTGAAGCTACCGGATACAGAAGTCTGCTAGTCTGATTAATTGCCTTAAACCCAGTCACTAAATTTTTGTGGAGAGTCTGCAGAGTCACACTTGACATATTCTTTCCCATTTTCCATTTTGGTAAATGTACAGTTGTGTAGATGTTGGTCCCTGTTCAGTTGTGTAGATGTTGGTCCCTGTTCAGTTGTGTAGATGTTGGTCCATGCTCAGTTGTGTAGATGTTGGTCCATGCTCAGTTGTGTAGATGTTGGTCCATGCTCAGTTGTGTAGATGTTGGTCCATGCTCAGTTGTGTAGATGTTGGTCCCTGTTCAGTTGTGTAGATGTTGGTCCCGGTTCAGTTGTATAGATGTTGGTCCCTGGTCAGTTGTGTAGATGTTGGTCCCGGTTCAGTTGTGTAGATGTTGGTCCCTGTTCAGTTGTGTAGATGTTGGTCCATGCTTAGTTGTGTAGATGTTGGTCCATGCTCAGTTGTGTAGATGTTGGTCCATGCTCAGTTGTGTAGATGTTGGTCCATGCTCAGTTGTGTAGATGTTGGTCCCTGTTCAGTTGTGTAGATGTTGGTCCATGCTCAGTTGTGTAGATGTTGGTCCCGGTTCAGTTGTATAGATGTTGGTCCCTGGTCAGTTGTATAAATGTTGGTCCATGCTCAGTTGTATAAATGTTGGTCCATGCTCAGTTGTGTGGATGCTGGTCCCTGTTCAGTTGTGTGGATGCTGGTCCCTGTTCAGTTGTGTAGATGTTGGTCCCTGTTCAGTTGTGTAGATGCTGGTCCCTGTTCAGTTGTGTAGATGCTGGTCCCTGTTCAGTTGTGTAGATGTTCGTTTTTATTTATTTATTTATTTATTTATTCGTTTTTATTCGTCCCTGTACAGTTGTATAGATGTTGGTCCCTGTTCAGTTGTGTTGATGCTGGTGCCTGTTCAGTTGTGTAGATGTTGGTTACTGTTGAGTTGTGTAGATGTTCATTTTTATTTATTTATTTATTCGTTTTTATTCGTCCCTGTTCAGTTGTGTAGATGTTGGTCCCTGTTCAGTTGTGTAGATGTTGGTCCCTGTACATCTGTGTAAATGTCGGCCCCTGTTGAGTTGTGTAAATGTTGGTCCCTGTACAGTTGTGCAGATGTCGGTTACTGTTGAGTTGTGTAGATGTTTGTTTTATTTATTTATTTGTTTGTTTGTTTGTTTGTTTGTTTTTATTCGTCCCTGTACAGTTGTGTAGCTGTCGGTCCCTGTACAGCTGTGTAGATGTTGTCCCTGTACAGCTGTGTAGATGCTGGTCCCTGTTGAGTTGTGTAAATGCTGGTCCCTGTACAGTTGTGTTGATGTCGGTCCCCGTACAGTTGTGTAGATGTTGGTTACTGTTGAGTTGTGTAGATGTTGGTTTTTATTTATTTATTTATTCGTTTTTATTCGTCCCTGTACAGTTGTGTAGATGTTGGTCCCTGTACAGTTGTGTAGATGTCGGTCCCTGTACAGTTGTGTAGATGTCGGTCCCTGTACAGTTGTGTAGATGTCGGTTACTGTTCAGTTGTGTAGATGTGGGTCCCTGTACAGTTGTGTAGGTGTGGGTCCCTGTACAGCTGTGTAGATGCTGGTCCCTGTACAGTTGTGTAGATGCTGGTCCCTGTACAGTTGTGTAGATGCTGGTCCCTGCACAGTTGTGTAGATGTTGGTCCCTGTACAGTTGTGTAGATGTTGGTCCCTGTACAGTTGTGTAGATGCTGGTCCCTGTACAGTTGTGTAGATGTCGGTTACTGTTCAGTTGTGTAGATGTTGGTCCCTGTACAGTTGTGTAGATGTTGGTCCCTGTACAGTTGTGTAGATGTTGGTCCCTGTACAGTTGTGTAGATGCTGGTCCCTGTACAGTTGTGTAGATGTCGGTTACTGTTCAGTTGTGTAGATGTTGGTCCCTGTACAGTTGTGTAGATGCTGGTCCCTGTACAGTTGTGTAGATGCTGGTCCCTGTACAGTTGTGTAGATGTTCATGGCAGGTTTTCTCTTCATTGTGCTACATGATTGTTATTAAACCTGATTGCGTCATTAACTGCAGGATGATGATCCGCTAATGACCTGCCGTCTCGTATTTTATTCCTCTTCATCCCATCTGATCGGGTGCTGTAGCAGCATCGCTCTTTCCGTTTTCACTTGTCTTTTGCCTCATCATTTCCTTTAATTGCATCACTTCTGTTCATCCTGCACACTCAAGATGCTGTTAGCTCACCTTTCTCTCCTCGCTCCTGCTATTTATACACTATCGTCTCACTGTTAGCCGCGAAACCTGTGACCTGTGCGTCCTCTTCTCCCATCTACACACCTTCCCCATACCCCATACAACATCTATACACCTTTTACACACGTATGCACAAATTCTATACATGTTTACACAAATTCTGCACACCTTTACACTTCTATGTACCTTTACACACCTTTTGAAACACACCTTCTGCACAAATGTTCACACTTTTACACCTTTACTCAAATTCACACGTGTACACACATTCTAAAAATCATACACACCTTCAACACTCCTTTTACACATCCTTACACACCTTTACACCATTTCTATACACATTCTAACCTTTACACACCAGCTGTACACCTTTACACACCTTTTAGGCACCTTTACACTAATGTACACAAGTACACACTGACAGCTACTTCTACATGACTTCAACATTTTTACACACAAATTTTTCACACATATACTCACCATTTTTATTCATTTACACACTTTCTAAACCTGCAAATTTACTACACTATTACATCTACTTTCTTTTCAAAACATTCTACACACCCGTACACATATTCTCTGCATCTTTACACGTTTCATGTTTTCTTCGTACCTTTACACAACCTCTAGAAACCAATTACACACTTTTACTACTCCTTCTATACATTACCTGTGCAATACATTCAGTATGTAATAAAATGCAGAATATTTATTTATTTATTTACTTTACAGCTTCTGCTCTTCTTCTTCTTCTGGCTGCTCCCATTAGGGGTCACCACAGCGGATCACCCTGTCCGCTACATCTGCCTCTTTCAAACAAGCTACCTGCATGTCTTCCCTCACCACATCCATAACCCTCCTCTTTGGTCTTCCTCTTTTCCTCTTTCCTACCGATATGCCCCATGTCCCTTCTCTGCACATGTCCAAACCATCTCAATCGGGCCTCTCTCACTTTGTCTCCAAAACGTCCTACATGCGCTGTCCCTCTTATAAACTCATTTCTAATCCTGTCCATCGTCGTCACTCCCAACAAAAACCTCAACATCTTCAGCTCTGCCACCTCCAGCTCCACCTCCTGTCTTTTACTTCTCTAACACATTGTCCATTACTTTGCACTGTTGACCCCAGGTACCTGAACTCCTCCACCTTCTCCACCCCTTCTCCCTGCAACCGCACCACTCCACTGCCCTCCCTCTCATTCACACACATGTACTCTGTCTTACTCCTACTGACTTTTATTCCCCTTCTCTCCAGCGTGTACCTCCACCTCTCCAGGCTCTTCTCAACCTGCTCACTACTCTCACAAATCATAATATCATCCGCAAACCTCATAGTCCATGGAGACTCCTGTCTGACTTCGTCCGTCAACCTGTCCATCACCACTGCAAACAGGAAAGGGCTCAGAGCTGATTCTTGATGCAGTCCAACCTCCACCTTGAACCAGTCTGTCGTTCCTACTGCCCACTTTACTGCTGTTACACGGTCCTCGTACATGTCTTGCACGTACATGTCCTGCACCTGCTGCTCTCACTTCCTCCTTACTAATCCTATCCACTTCCTATTTCACCATCTCCACACCATCCAACCTTCTCTCTCTCTCTCATTTTCTTCGTTCATCAGCTGCTCAAAATACTTCCTCCATCTTCTCAACACACTCTCCTCACTAGTCAACACATTTCCATCTCCGCCCTTTATTGCTCTAACTTGCAGCACATCCTTCCCACCTTGGTCCCTCTGCCTGGCCAATCGGTTTAAACTCTTTTCTCCTTCCTTAGTGTCCAACTTTTCATTCAGCTCCTCATATGCCTTTTCCTTGGCTTTCGCCACATCCCTCTTAACCTATTGCTGCAACCTCCTGTACTCCTGCCTACTTTTCTCATCTCTCCGGTACCCTTTTGGCTAACGATACCTGTGGCGGTCGTTGCTAACCCGGGCCTCGACCGATCCGTAGTGAAATTCTGGTTCATGATCCACATATTTGATTTGGCACGTTTTACGCTGGATACCCTTCCTAACGCAACACTCCCCATTTATCCGGGCTTGGGATTGGCACTAAGAGTGCACTGGCTTGTGCAACCATAATGGCTGGGTTTTACAGCTTCTGCTATATGGTGATAATAATAATAATAATAGTAATAATTTCTTTGTGTTACAGACAAGGATGATGCTACTGGGTTCCTCTTTCTCTCTGCTCATTTGGATTGAATCTACACTGTATGAGGTGCTGTTTGCACGACCTTTGACCTGCTCTCCTCTGACCAATCAGACCCACTCCCACATCACTTCTTCTTGCTCCAGCTCAGAGGCCAAAAGCACTTCGTGTGTCAAAAATGGCTCACCACTTCCACAAGAAGAATGTAAGGTCTCCGAGAAGGACAAGAAAAAAACTGAATAAATCTTTAGCTTCTTTTTTTTTTTTTTCTCTCCGCACAACTGTGATCTTTTCTATCAAATACTTCCACTTTTGCATGTGGGTAAAAATGGAGAAAATGAATTTATTCCTTCATGTAGCAGTAGAATTATTTTTATTTCAAGGTTTTGCTCGAACTTTCATATCACATTACTTCTGAATATATTAGACAAAAAAAATTTATGAATTATTTCCAGAACTTTTATCTGTATATTTGCTGTTGAACTGTAAATATTTCTAGTATAATTTTATAAACCAAATATATTTTCACAATTATATTTGATATGTATATTGTATGATTATGCAGATGTGAAATGCTCTGTCTGCTCAACTGCATTCCTGAGTTAATTTAACTGAAAATATACTGCAAATTTTATTACAATTGTGTGCTATTGTGCATTTTTGTTTCACACAATTTCACCCATAGACCAGTCATTCATCAAATACAGCAGTGTAAAAAACTTTAAAAAATTGTCACTATAATAACTGATTCATATTCTAATTTTCACAAGGTTAAAACTATGTGGATGAAATTATAATTTCTTCCTCGTTTTGAATCTATTTATTAAAGAATAGAGCTGCTTTTCTGTAAAACTATCAATCAAATAGTTTAAATAATAAATTATTATAAAAACTCCCCAATCTAACCCCAAAACATTGTTGTATTGTCAATAAGGACTCTACAGTAGATTTGTATCGTTCCATGAGAAATCGCGTGTGTGTGTGTGTGTGTGTGTGTGTGTGTGTTTTGTCCACTAGAGGGAGTTGTTTTATCCTCAGTGGTTTAACCCCCCTCCCAGAGGAATGGTATGAGCCAAACGCACAGAGTGACACAACGGCCGTCAAAATAGACACAAAGAGCGCGTGCACGCACGCACCCACACTCTCTCTCGCGCGCGCGCACGCACGCACGCACACACACACACACACACACACACACGCTGACCATTCAGAACTGTCGTTGTCTCTCACACATATAAGCGCCACTGAGACGAGCATTAAATCATTTGTATATAACAAATGGCAACATATATAAGACTTTTAGTAATCATAAAGTGCGCGCGAGTTAAGAGAGAGAGAGAGAGAGAGAGAGAGAAAGAAAGAAAGGAAGAAAGATGACATTATTATGACAGCACTGACGACTGATTCAAGTGTAGCTTTTTTTGCTTTGAAGAAGTAACACACTGAGAATCTATCTATCTATCTATCTATCTATCTATCTATCTATCTATCTATCTATCTATCTATCTATCTATCTATCTATCCATCCATCCATCCATCCATCCATCCATCCATCCATCCATCCATCCATCCATCCATCCATCCATCCATCCATCCATCCATCCATCCATCTAAACATCTAAACATCTAAACTTCTGAATGTTCCAGTGAGCACTGTTGGGGCCATAATCCAGAAGTGGAAAGAACGTCATTTTAGAATAAAAACTGGCCATGACCAGGTGTTTTCTCTCAAGATTTCGGACACCCAAAAACACCATACCAACAAAGTTTGGAGGTGAGAAAATCATGGTGTGGGGGTGTTTTTTAGCACATGGTACTGGCAAACTTCATATATAATTGAAGGAAGAATGAAAAGAAAAATGTACTGAAACATTATTGATAATAATCTGCTGCCATCTACCAGGATGATGAAGATGACACAAGGGTGCAGCAAGACAATGATCCAAAACACACCTGAGCAATGCATGCAACTAGTTTCTCCATACTGGAGTTGTCTTGAAGCTGGCATTACCAACAAAGGTTTTGTACATACTTATCAAACTTGTCAAATATATAAGAGCTTTCCTGAAAAAGCAATGTAAGGAGGCATTTGTTGATAGAACCTTTCCAAATATGCAAGTGGCCCATTTCACAGAGGCTAATGCACTCCCATACCATTAGAGATGTGACTTTTTGAAGCTCTGATTACAAAGCAAATGGTCCCTCTTCTTATTAGTCCATGGTTTCCAAAAAGAAATTAAAATTTCGATACGTCTGACCACAGAACAGTTGTCCACTTTGCCCTGGAGAGGATGGCTGGGTTTCTGGATCATGTTCACACATTCTTTGCATGTACATTGCTTCTTTTTTGTATGAATGCAGTTTAACCTTTTGTAATCACAGACAGTGATTTCTGGAGGTGTTCATGAGCCCATGTTGTGATTTCCATTACAGAATCATGACTGTTTTAAATGCAGTTCTGCCTGAGGTCCCATCATCTTACTGACCTTTTGTCAATTATCTTCATTAGCTTCAAAATGTTTCTCAAACAGTTTAATGCTAACAATGCTTACTTTTCTGAAACTTTTGTTGCCCCATCTAAACTTTTTAAACATGTGTTGCAGCCATCTTCTTCTTCTTCTCCCATTAGGGGTTGCCACAGCGAATCATCCGTCTCGTTACCCCCCTGTCTTCTACATCTGCCTCTTTCAAACCAACTACCTGCATGTCTTCCCTCACCACATCCATAAATCGCCTCCTTGGTCTTCCTCTTTTCCTTTTTCCTGATGGCTCCATCCTCAGCATTCTCCTACCGATATACCCCACATCCCTCCTCTGCACATGTCCAAACCATCTCAATCTCCCTCACCTTGTCTCCAAAACGTCCTACATGCGCTGTCCCTCTAATAAACTCATTTCTAATCCTGTCCATCCTCATCACTCCCAACGAAAACCTTAACATCTTCAGCTCTGCTACCTCCAGCTCCACCTCCTGTCTTTTACTCAATGCCACTGTCTCTAATCCATACAACAGAGCAGGTCTCACCACAGTCCTATAAACTTTCCCTTTCACTCTTGCAGACGTCCTACATGCGCTGTCCTTCTAATAAACTCATTTCTAATCCTGTCCATCCTCATCTATCCTGTCCATCTTCTATCACAAATCACTCCTGCTATCACTCTTCTCCACCCACTCCACCCTGCCTGCACTCTTTTCTTCACTTCTCTAACACACTCTCCATTACTTTGCACTGTTGACCCCAGGTATCTGAACTCCTCCACCTTCTCCACCTCTTCTCCCTGCAACTGCACCACTCCACTGCCCTCCCTCTCATTCACACACATGTACTCTGTCTTACTCCTACTGACTTTTAAGATGTTGTACACATTACCTGAAGCTGCAGGCCTGAATATGCATGGCTTTGGCCATTGCACTGCTGCCACATGATTGGCTGATGAAATAATTCTATAAATAAGTAGGTGTATGAGGTAAACAAACAAACAAAAAAAGGTTGATTTATGTAATGAGTGAATGAACACTCATCAAGCACTTTATTAACTTATGAACACCTACTCATTCATGGAATTATCCAATCATGCAATATTGTGGCAGCAAAGCACACAGTACATACAATAATGGAGATTTATACCAACAGCTTCAGGCTATTTTCATCAGAATGGGGGAAATGTGATAGTAGTGTGTGTTGGTGCCAGACAGTCTGGTATTAGTTTTTTTTTTTATAACTTCTGAATTACTTTGAACTGACTTAAAACGGTTAACATAAATAATAAAAAAAAGAAAAAAAAAAAAGAATGAAAACACCCAGTAAACAGCAGTTTCATGAATGGAAATGGATTGTTTACATAATAGATTTAAAGAGAAAATTGCCACATTGGGTTACGCTGACAGAAAAAGAACTCAGATAATTACTCTTTACAATTGTCAGAATGACCATAACATTAAACCTTGAAGAGGAATGAGTAAAACAATAGGAGACTACATCAGGCCCTTCTGTGCTGCTGTGGGGACAGGCTAACAAGTACTGGACAGTTGGAGATTGGAAAAAATGTATCATGTTCTGAACAATTTTGTACGAATTTCTTCTGAAGTACACAGATGGTAGAGTTAGAATCTGGCACCAACAGCATAAATCTATTGAATGCACCTGCCTTCTAAAAAAATTCCTAGTACAGGTGGTGTTATGGTGTGGGGAAGGGTTTTTTTGGCACATTTTGGGGCTGTTGCCATTTTGGGGCTGATGCCAATCAATGCTTAAATGCTACAGACTATATGAGTGTGGCTGACCTTCTGCATACCTTCATGGCCATAATATACCATCTTCTAATGGTTATTGACAAAACATTTTATAAAACGAGTTATTTGGTGACTTTTGGTGATCTGAGTCTTGTAGAACAACTTTGGGATGTGGTAGAATGTAAAATTTGCGGAATGAAAGTGTACCTGAAAAATTGTATTGTGTGCTGCAAAAATCTCAAAGGAAAGTTTCTTGTGAAATCAATTCCATTAAGAATTTACGAAAGCAAGTTGAAGCCCAGACCAGTATTAGTATAGTACCTCTAAAAAATGTATTCATTGAGATTATAATATAACATATGCTGCTGTGGAGAAAAATGACAACATTTTACATGTAAATGGAGAATCAGAGTAATGACATGATAACTAACTATGAACAATGGTAGTTGACTGAAATGAAGTTTAGAAGAAAGTTCCTGGACAAAATGGTTGTCTATCTGAAAAACTGTCATGTCATATCATGGAAACTTTAAGTTCCCCCCCTGAGGGGCAAACAAAAAAGCCTATATGTGCAAAACAGAACATGGAAAAACAAGGAAACATGGAAGAACAAAGGACAACTCAGATCTTAGTCACCTGGAAAATGTGAAACTGGATTTTCTCCCTTTTCACCGACCGACATTGACGTGAAGGACACAGCATAGTGTGTTTGCTTTTCTGCTCACTCAGTTCTTCAGCAATATAGTTGTGTTTTGATCTGACCAGAGAACAGTGGTTTCCTCACGCAAAATGTGTTAATTAAAAATGATGATTAAAAAGTTAAACAATAAGATTAACACTATTGTAAATCAGGAGCTGTTCTCAGATCATTCTTCAGACACACCAGCCTTTCTTTCAGGCTTTGATTATTAATATTCTGTCTGTTTTCCCTCACAGCAGATAATAAAAAAACGAAGAAGGTGCTATTAATCCAAGGAAGATTACCAGCACCAATTCTTTTATCCCGCTGAAATGTGTGCAGCACGTGAACAATTATTTTCAGCAAAAAACCTCCTGCACACACACACACACACACACACACACACACACACACACACACACACACACACACACACACAGTACTATGAGTACTATGAAAAAGTTGTAAATGCTGTTGTTTGCAGACCCTAATTACTGTTTTGCTCTCTAGCCTTTTAGCGAACAAACTGCCTCCTGCTAAAGCCAAATATTTAAAGTCCGGAGCACCTGCTTTCTTCTTTCTGCACCCTGATTCCTATGATTTTGTGAATAGCTAAGTCGCTTAGCCTTGTTTCCATGTCCACTGCTGAACGTCTTTCGATGTGGAAATAAAATAATTAAATTATATTTTTATTTTATATTTTACTTCTTTAACAATTTCTCCTTTCACAATGGACTTTGTCTCAAAGCAGCTTTACAGAATGTAAGAATTATAGAACAAAATTAACTTATATTTACATTTTTTTTATTTATTCCTGATGAGCAGCCTGGGGCGACTTAGGCAAGGAAAATTTCCCTTAGATAGTATGAGGAACAAACCTAGAGAGGGACCAGACTCAAAAGGGGAACCCATCCTCATTTAGGTGACACCAAGAGTGTGATTATAATATTATAATGTATTATATTACAAACACAGAGAACACTGAGAAATATCATGTACACTGGAATGTGTGACTATGATTAATGTCCTTCCTACAGTCTTATACAGTCAGTTAGATTTGTGGAACCAGGAGCATCTGAGATCATTATAGATGCAACACAAACTCCTCTATGCCAGAGCATTTAAGTGTTCAGTAATGGAGAATCAGCATTTGTAGAATATTATTTTTGAGTCTTGATTAAGAGGTTGTTTATCCTCAAAGTCGAGTGTCTCAAATCTTCAGAACTGGAGCTGGTACATCTGTAGATGGCTCGGGATCCTCACAGGGTCGGCATCTTCTCTTTCAAGCTCCGAAATCTTAATGAGGTGGTACACATCTGGTGCTGGTGCAACCTCTGGATGCCTTTGGATTGCCTAGGAATAAGCATTTTTGAACAAGCACAAGATTATAATGTACATTTTATCTGATGTAATGGAGCACAAGGTTATGATGTGTTATGTGTATGCCTGGCTGGAGAGATACATCTTTAATCTATACTTAAACAGGGAGTGTGAGCCTCAGACACTGTCAGAAAGGCTATTCCGAAGTTTTGTAGCTAAGTGTGAGAATGCTCCACCACCTTTAGTAGACTTTTCTATTCTAGAAACAACAAGAATTCCAGAGTTTTGAAATCTACTATTATAAACTATATAAATAAACTATTTAGGTCCTTCTAAGTAAATGGCAATAGTTTGTAGTCTATTTAAAAAAAATATAGACTACAATGCATTATATAAGTTTTATTTTTTTTAAGTTTTCTTAGCCATCCACTGCGTTTATGGTCCTCAACATTGCCTCTGCATAGCTCGAACAACACAACTACCTTGTGTCTTGTTGGTCTGCTCAGTCTTGCCATAGTGTATAACCTGTGACAGGAAACTGCCTTCCACAACTTTATTTTGGCTGTTACTCACCCAGTTTCTGTTTCAGTTAATGACTGTATTTCAACCTACATATTAAATTGATGATCTTTAGCACCTGCATGGTATAATTGTTTAATCATACACCTCACTCTAATTTAAGTGTACAAAGTGTGCAAGTGTAAGAATTAAAATCCAATGGGTCGTCAATAGAAGCTAATAGATATTGCTGAATTACCTTTATTATGGTATATGTATTACCTTTTTTTTTTTTTTTTTTTAAACATGTGACACCTATAGCCTTATGGGCTATGGCTGAGTTTATTGTTACAGTAATAAGATCAAGTCAAGTCAAGTCAAGTTTATTTGTATAGCGCTTTTCACAACAGACATTGTCTCAAAGCAGCTTTACAGAAATCAACAGTCAAGGTGAATGGTGTGCATTTATCCCTGATGAGCAATAATGGCGACTGTGGCATGGAAAAACTCCCTTAGATTTTATGAGGAAGAAACCTTGAGAGGAACCAGACTCAAAAGGGAAACCTATCCTCATTTGGGTGACATCAAGAGTGTGTTCATAAATCTTTCAACAATACAGAACACTGGAGAGTGAGAACTAACATGAGTACTGGAGTATAAGATTATAAGTAATGTTCTTTCAACAGTCTTTGGTATAAAAGTAGGAGCTACTGAGCTCAACATTTGTGATCATTACAGATCCAGCACCAGCTTCTCCATGCCAGAGCCTTTAAACACTCCAGGAGGTCCAATGTCAAAACTCCACACATGTAGTGGGATCCAGTTGGCACTGGTACGTCTCTAGATGGTAGGGGATGTTTGCGAGTTCGGCATCTACTTCTTCAAAGGTCCATAATCTTCATGAGGTGGGACGTGACTGGAGCTGGCCAAACCTCAGGATGCCTCGGGATGGGGAGAGAAAGAGAAGCAGTGGAGAGAAATTAGCGTAGCTGCTGTTCATGATATTAACAGTACAAGTTAAAAATGTACATGTGATCAGATGTTCTGGAGCACAAGGTTATGATGTGAGACTTATGTTATGTGTAGGCTTTGCTAAAAAGATAAGTTTTTAATCTACACTTAAACTGGGAGAGTGTGTCTGAGCCCCAAACAAGAATAATAAGATCATCTGCACAGCGAAATCATTTTACAGACATTTTTCATGTAATCCTACTTTTATAATTTTTTATATATATTTTGAAAATACATACAAGCAAGGGCTAGGCTTAGCTTTTTCTTTTTCTTTTTTTAATGGAAACCAAGATTGAGATTCTGGCAGATGCAAAATGGAGTTTTGGATGCAATTTTTTTTCTTTGTGGAATATTTATATCTAAAAAAAAATGTACTTGCAGAATTATACTCTGCATCGAATATGCAATGCAAAAAGGTTTGGATGCCTGCTATATTTGAATGAAAAATGGCACCTAGAGGGACTAGAGTTGAGTTTAGGGTTATGGAAAGCTGGGCATGTACAGCTAAAGAACTTTATTTTAGCAAGTAACAGTGCTTGGACGCCAATTGTTAGCACTGCTTTTCTCAGTAGAGTTCTTCTCCTTTAAGCAGAGAGAAAAAGGAAGGAAAAAACTCTAATAAAATGGTAGCATGGTTACAATGGGGAAACATTGCATGCTATTGCCTATTCTGTGAGTTTTCCTGCGCTCTAAAGCCCGGCTGAATGATAGGCATGTCTGTTTTTGACAGGTTGGAGATAAGAAAGTGCCCTCAGGTATTAGATGTCATTCCTTTTTTTATTTATTTTAATTTTTTTCTCAGTCAGGAAGAAGCGGTTAGAGGAGCTCCTGCAGAAGAAAAGAGAAATTCGCAGCAACAAAAGCCCTTCGTTTCTCATTAATTCGCTCCGGAGAGCGGCGTATCTCAGACGCGTAAATCCCTCCTGCTCAAACCTCGCACTGCGGCAGAATTTCAAATGTCCATAATAAGCCAAGTTCAAAATGAAGGGCACACCATCACACACACACACACACACACACACACACACACACACACACACACACACACACGCACAAACACAGAGATGAAATAATAATACACTTCTGGTATGATGATTATCTTATGCGTTAAAGTATTTTTCAGAATAGCAAATGTTCCTTGTGAAAAAAAGTAATTATTGTTTTTGTTTTAAAAAGTTTGTCTTTCAATGCATGCATAATATATATATATATGATATGATATAATATGATTAAACAAATTGGAATATTTCTTTTTGCCATCATGTCCAGGGTATACTAAATCACCAATACAATGCTCAAAACTTGTTGTTAAGCCAAAAACTAAATGTATATGACTGTAGCTTGATCCCTTACATTGGGATGTTTATGTTTACTAACTAACTAGCTCACATTCCTAAAATGCAACTGCAGTTGTGTAGAAGCCATAGATCGATTTTTGTGAAGGGTAGATTTATTTATTTATGAAAGGTAGATAGATTTTTCAATTCTTGGTTTGGAATGTTTAAATGTTTTTTTTTTAGTGTGTGCCCTCTATAGATAATGTTAATGTTAACTTTGTTATAGACAAAGTTATAAAGATGTGGCATTGTGAGGCTGAATCAGAGCCGTTGCTTGGTTATACCATCATTGACCGCAACACAAGACCAAATTACACAAGACTCCCTAATACAACCAAGCCAAGTTAATTTGTTGAAACAATCAGTTTATTTTCTTTACATTTATATTATTCAAAATAAATATCACCAGTTTATTTTACGTTCATCTCTTCTTATGTTTCTTTCAATATTACTAGTATCCTCAGTAGTGGTGAAGTACAGGAAGACATATAGGAGAGTTTCACCACTACAGGTGTATGCATTTTAAAAAATGGAAGCAGGGAAAAGGTCTTTTAAGGCATTTAAATAAATATATCTTGACTATAAATGTAATATTAATTTGTTGTTCACAATGGGGAAAGAAGTACACAAACCATGTACTTGAGTTAAAGTAGAGATACAGTAGGTAAAATATTACTTCAGTATATTGGAATAAGCAAAAGTGCTTCTATTAAGTTTCTATTGAAAAAAAGTACAAAAGTATTTACCTTAAAATATACTTAAGTATCCAGTCTTATAATTTATGATGGCTATAATGCCCTATTATCATGTTTATCACAAGACTGTTGCTTAATCAACTCAGTTTATGTAAAAATACTCTAATGTTACTCTTAGCACACCAATATATTAATATAATTATATCCCTGAGTCAAACACTGATTGATATCTATTAAAATGATCATGAGCCCAAAACCTTTTAAAACTTTAACTTAAAAAAAATTCCATAAAATAAGGCCACGGGTGTTGTGGCAAGTCAGAGTCAGTAGTTTTTTCCATCATTACTTTCAAAATGTTCTGCTTGCTGTTG
The DNA here is from genome assembly GCF_014805685.1 of Silurus meridionalis. Taxonomy (NCBI): domain Eukaryota; kingdom Metazoa; phylum Chordata; class Actinopteri; order Siluriformes; family Siluridae; genus Silurus; species Silurus meridionalis. The sequence goes on from NC_060898.1 coordinate 13,893,269, forward strand.
AACTGATGCTGAACTGTATGAATGTATAATAAGGAGATACCACCAAATGCCAATCAAAAGTTCAAAAGGTTTACCCCGATTGGTGGCTTGCTGTGTGTTTGACCAGTTTATTTTTGATCCACTTATAAATAAAAATAAAAAACTGATTTTGCAAAATGTAGTTGAGTAAAAAGTACGATATTTGACTTTGAAATGTTAAAGTAAAAGTCTCCCCAAATGGAAATACTTCAATAAATTACAGATACAGGAAAAAGTACTTAAGTACAGTAACAAATTACATTTACTTACTCAAAGTAACTTTAAATTGTAAGTAAATTAAGACAAATAAGTTTCTTGTAACAACTGCCCCAAGCATCCAACCCACTGAAATTACCAAACATACAGTATATTCTTGTTTTGTGATGCTTTTCAAGACTTTTACCACAGCTTCTTTTATCTGTTGTACGTATTGTGACCTTTTCCTTCAATCATCTGTTTGGAGGGTGAAATGTGTGCTCAGCTGAGTTTAAGCCTGGTGATAGCCTACTCAATTGAATTGACTTTGGTCAATCTAAAACCCTTTAATTTCTGCCATAATTAAGTCCTGTATTGTTTTGGTAGTGTGTTTATGGTTTTGTGGCAAGTTCCTCATAATTAGATTGGATGCATTTCTCTGTAAATTGACAGACAGACCATTTATCTAGATGTCTGAATTAATTCGGATGCTACAATTAAGCGTTAACTCATCAATAAACATAAGTGAGCCTGTTCCATAAGCAGCTATGCGTGCCCAAGCCATGACATTACCACCAACGTGCTTGACTGATGAACTTGTATGTTCAATCGAGCATGGTGCTTGGTCATGCTATATAGTCCTGCTCTTTAAAAGCTGCAAATGGTGGATTTTGATACCTCAATCTCTGCAGTTTGGAGATTGTCAGTGTCACTGACTGTTGGTGTTTCTCTCACCCCCGGGAAGAGGGAGCTCGGCTGTTGTTAACAGCAGTAACAGCAAGGACTCTGTGTGGTCTTAATCCAGGCCTGCCAAAAGCATCACTGATCCACCTCCTGGTTGTACAGTGACTACAAGGTGCTTTGCCTTGCATTCAGTCCCTTTTCAACACGAAACAACATCTCCAAATGTAGCTCCAGTGAGGTTTGGTGACAGATTCTTTAGTACTTCCTAATAGTTTGTTGTTATGGAAACAGAGATAATGGCATGTTTACTTTGTTTATATGGATTTTTATATTCATTTCCATGTGGATCAAAAGCATCTTTATCTTCATTTTTTGAGTGCTTGATGGATGAAAAGATTTTACGTTTGCTTTTGATTATATTGTAGGGAAACAAAACACGGTTTAAGGCAACAACGGGGTTTCAGAAACCTGATTGTAATTTTTTTTATTTTTGAGTTTTTAAAAGAACAATTTCTTTGCATTTATTTTAAATATAAATTTTTATGTTATTTTAGTACATATGTTTTTAAAAGAAAGATATATTTTGCTCTAATAAATATTGAAGTTAAAAGAAAAATTTGCATTTTATGCAGTAGTATAAATGGAAATTTTGAATTCATGTGTTTTAACCATTATCTTGTAAGGTGCCAATACTTTTTACTCAGTGTGTGTAAAGCAAAGAACTGAAATAAAGATTGCTCTGTAGGATTGACCTTGTGTGATGTTTCATTTCATCATGCCAGTGCCTGTCAAAACCCTCCACTGAATCTACAGCATTAGTGTTTTTGTGTGTGTGTGTGTGTGTGTGTGTGTGTGTGTGTGTGTGTGTGTGTGTGTGTGTGTGTGTGTGTGTGTGTGTGTGAAGCACATGATGAGAGAGGGATGATGAATAAGAAGAAGAGATGAAGGGAGGGGGAGGAAGAGAGCAATGATGTCCTTGAGGTGAAGGTTCCTCTTGAGTGTGTGTGTGGTCTTCAGGATTTGAGCACTTTGTGCTGCTACAGGAAAGAACTCTCTCCTGTGTAGATTGGGAACAGTTCATATTTTGGAGCCCACCCTAATTCTCCATGAAGGTACCTCATGAAATAGATCAATTTTTTTCATCTGGCAATGAAACCCAGACTATTTTCTAAGTTGTCACCTCAATATCTCTGTGCTCAGTGAGCAATGCAATTCTGTTAAGATAGTGATGGTGCACCAGTTTGTTATCAATTCTCACAAATCTTAAAATATATTTCTTAACATATAAGTAGTAAATATGATAAATGTTTTCAAAATGATTGATCACTGATTTTATTAATGATTAATATTAATTAATTTGACCATTTTTATCTAAAAGTATATATATATATATATATATATATATATATATATATATATATATATATATATATATATATATATATATATATATAAAGGAGACAAAATTAAAAGCTTTAATGCAACACATGCTTATTCAAGACATCCTTTCTTTACTCAGATATAACAAAAATAATAAACTATGTGTGTGTATATATATATATATATATATATATATATATATATATATATATATATATATATATATATACTGTATATGCACACATACAACATTCAATTCAAGCATGGCACAATGTACATATTCTGCTGTAAAGTAAATCAAGTCCTTATAGTTATTTAACAAAAAATAAAAAAAATATAAGCTTAGTAGTCAAAATGTATTCCTTCAGAATTTTTAGTTTCTGACCTTTGTTTTTGCTCCAATTATATACAGTAGATAAATAATATGTTTACTTATTTATTGTATATTTTCACTTTAAATGCAGATTTCTTGCTGACTGGTATAGTTTCTCCTCAGCAGTTGGTTGCTTTTTCAATTCTTCTGCTGAAAAGCAACCCTAGAGCGTCATGCTACCACCACCATGCACGAATAAAGCAATGGTGTTACCTGGGTGTTAAACTGTATCTGGTTTGTGGCAAAAAATATTTATTGGATTTACACCAACTTTTGTCTCATTATTAGTTTTGTAGTCTAGACCACCTAAACTAAGCCTAAGTCAAATCAAATACAATAAATTATCTAATTTTAAAAGAAAGCAGAGGAAGAGAGGAGGGTGGATGATGTGGAGGAGGTGAAGCAGGAAGTGGATAGGATTAGAAAAGGAGGAAGTGAGAGCAGCTAATAAGAGGATGAAAAGTGGAAAGTTGGTTGGCCCAGATGGTATACCAGTATAAGCGTGGAGATGTTTTGGACAGATGGCAGTGGAGTTTTTAACTAGATTGTTTAACAAGATTTTGAAAGGTGAGAAAATGCCTAAGAAATAGAAAAGGAGTGTGCTGGTACCATTTTTAAGAATAAGGGAGATGTGCAGACCTGCAGTAACTACAGGGGAATAAAGTTGACCAGTTACACCATGAAGTTATGGGAAGGAGTAGTGGAAGCCAGGCTGAGAGAAAAGGTGACCATCTGTGAGCAACAGTATGGTTTTATGCCAAGGAAGGGCACTACGGACGCAATGTTTGCTTTGAGAGTGTTGATGAAAAAATATAGAGAAGGTCAGAAGGAGATGTGTCCGTATTTGTGTCCGCATTGTGTGTTTGTGGATCTAGAGAAGGCATACGACAGGGTGCCAAAAGCGGAGTTGTGGTATTGTATGAGGAAGTCAGGTTTGGCAGAGCACTATGTGGGGGTGGTGCAGGAAATGTAAGAGGACAGTGTGACAGCGGTGAAGTGTGTAGTAGGAACGACAGACTTCTTCAAGGTGGGGGTGGGACTGCATTAAAGATCGGCTCTGAGCCCATTCCTGTTTGGAGTGGTGATGGACAGATTGACGGACAAGGTCAGACAGGAGTCTTTATAGACAATGATGTTTCTGGGGAATGAAAGTCAGTAGCGAATGGGGAATGATAATATTTATCAGCCAACCTCAGAAACTATTTCACCTTCTTTTTTAGTTTTTAAATCCTATGTAGGCCTCAATTGCTGCATCTTATCAATTAGGAGTTGGCTTTAGTGGAAACCAAGATACCACACTTCCACCTGCCCATCTTGCATTTTTGGAGATGGTGTGGTTGTATTATTAACAGGTATTTACCCTTAGTAAAAGCAGAAATTCTGGCAGATTAGTATATGAGGGACTAACTGCTGCCTCAATGGTACGATTTTTACCCTACTTCCATTCTGGCTTCTTGGAAATGGGGGTCAGTTGCTGAGACCAATTGCCTATTGTCTTCTCCATCTTCCAACACCAGCAACTTCTGGTCCTCCACCTGTACTGGAGCAGGGCCTGGAAGCACTGCTCCTGCTCATTTCACATCTTTAGGAGAGTGAAAGCTGTTACAAGTTCTCTCAGCTACGTGGACTGTATTGCAGAATCATTTTCTCTAGTCCTAGTTTTTAGTACCAGTGTAGAGAGTTTGTGGGCTCAGAGAGGAAATATAAATGGTGGTGGCAGGTGACAGGATTCAAGCAAAAGCTTTTGTTTTGCCACATACACAAAGCATATGTCTCTGCACATCTGGCATCCTGGAACTGCCTTGACATATATTGCTGGTCACTTCATTATTCAGTTTTGCCCTGCCTCCTTTATGCAATTTTGCCGAATTCTATTCTCTTATATATGATATATTAACACTGTTATTAATGTCGTGGGGGATTCTCAACCTTTACCCCATCTGCCTCTAAACTTCCAGTCACCTGCCATGGCCAGGATCAAGCATTTACTTGATATTTTCATTTGTCCCTGTTCCTTGCTTGTACCAGTCCAACCCAAGCCAGTAAGGCCAACACATTACCATTCCACCAATTTTCGTTATGCATGCTTGTTTGGCATGAAGAATGTATATGATTCTGGTACACGATTGTGTTTTGGATTATTTCTAGTAGACCCCGCTTGCTACCAGATCGTCCCGAACCCCTACCCAGCACACCAGAATCACTGCAACTGAGTAAAGGCAAGTGTCTTCAGAGGAGTGTCAACTGCGCCACCAGTTTCAACCATGGTTCTACTGTGGCTCGGTGGGACATTGATGTGCCTCCTGCACCAAGAAACCCAGTTCCCGCTATGGCCTACCTGAAGACAACGTGTCTGATCGGGGGACCTAGTTTACCTCTCCAGTATGACAAATCTTCTGTAAAGTACTAGGAATTAGGGTGAGCCTTACTACCGGATACCACCTCCAAACATATAAGGCCGAGAAAACAAACCAAGAATTTGGACGTTTCTTAAGGACTAATTCCAGCAGAGAACAACAACAGTGGAGTGAGTTCCTCCTGTTAGCCGAATATGCACAGAATTCATTAACTTACTCATCCACTAATCTCAACCTTTTCCAATGCATACTAGGATTCCAGCCCGCCTTCCTATGGTCAGGAGAGCCGTCAGACGCCCTAGCAATCAATGCCTGGTTTCATTATAGTAGGGAGGTGTGAGAGAGAGCTCATGTGCGCTGCCAGAGGGCTTTTTCACACCAAGAAATTTAGGCCAACAGTTGTAGACACCCGCAACTGCCCTACCAACCTGGTCAAATGGTGTGGCTCTCAAAGCCCCAGATTAATCGGTCCATTCAAAATCATCCGCTAAATCAATACAGTCACATATCGATTAAAATTGCCTCCACAATATCCGTCTCCCACTTGTTCCACGTTCCATTCTGAAATCTGTTAATGCCCCTCCATTTGAAAATAACTCAGAACAGAATCCTCCACCACCCTTGTACATTGACGGCCAGAGTTGGGCAGTAACGCGTTACTTTTGACAGTAACTAATACTGTAACGCGTTATTTTTAAAAATAAAGTAACTTCGTTACCGTTACTGTATGGTGCGTTACCCGTTACTTTTTTAAATGAATTAATTCCGGCTGAAGTGTAGACTGCAGTCTGGATTGGTGGATTACCCACTGTATACACGAAGAAGACGCACTGTGGGCGTGTCTCCGTTTATTCAGGTCTGTGCGGCAGTAATGGTGAGTCGAGGCGAGAGCAAGACGAGTTTCTCAAAGTGGAAATATGCTCATTATTTCACTTTAGTTGAGTATAAAGACAAAAACTTTTAAGTCAAATGTAAGCTGTGTCTTTCTGGTTCGAAGCTCGTATCTACTGCGATAAACAGCAACTCCAATCTGTTGAAGCTCCTCCAGGAACTTCATACTAGAAGCTAGAAGCTAACCCGGTGTTCTGTTCTACATTGTTGATAGTTTTCATACTTCAGCTGTGAAAGGAACATTTTTAAGAGCTCAACACAACAGCAGAAGCCACTTTAGTTTTTGATTCTGAATATATTATTCAGCTTGTTTTGTTATTTATTTCAGAAATCCTTGTGATATATTCAGTTTGTGCTGGTCTGACTTAAATAAAATAGTATTTAAAAATTACTTTGTGTTTAAGTCAGTTTTGTGTTTGTATAGACCATAACACATAAAAGAGCATTAATGGGAACATTAAAGAAGGTTCTTTAAAAAAGTAACTAAAAAGTTACTTTTAACAGTAACGCATTACTTTTTGGTGTAAGTAATCAACAAAGTAACTAAGTTTCTTTTTGAATAAAGTAACGAGTAACTGTAACTAGTTACTATTTTTTAGTAACTAGCACAACACTGTTGACGGCACACTGGTCTATGCGATCCGTTTTAGACTCGAGCCATTGGAGAAGATGGGTCCAATATATTGTTGACTGGGAGGAGTATGGCCCAGAGGAACAATGCTGGGTCGATGAGCATGACATTCTGGACCCAGCTCTCACTGAAAGATTTCATAGAAACCACCCCAGTCAGCCAGCACCCAGAACAAGGGGACGACCTGGTAAGAGAGGAACAACCAGAGGTGCTTTAGAGGTGGTAGATTCCGTAATGATTCCCATTGCTATTCCACCTCCACTATAGCACTATGTGAAGTATTGTAAATGCTTTTATGTACCAAGCTGTTTTCAGTTTGATCTTTGCTCCAAGTTTGTATCAATCTAGTTTTCTGTTCCCAGTTTCTGAGTTTGGTATTTTTGCTATTTAGATTTATTTGCTATTTGGACTAATCTCTTTGTGTACCAGACCTTGTGCCTGTTTCTATGTATTTGGTACACGATTGTGTTTTGAATAATTTCTGTTTTCTTCAAATAAAACTCGCATATGGATACCAACCCATCTAAACATGCTGCATTGACACATTCAGGTTCAACAGATTAAAAAAAGTATTATGGTAGTAGATCAGTGGTTAAGACATTTTTAAGACTAGTCCACATTGGACTTCTGAACAAAAGGTCATGAGTTTAAATCCCAGCACCATTGAGCTGCCACTGTTGGGCTCTTGAACAAGGCCCGTATCCCTCAATTATTCAGTTGCATCAATGAGAATAATGTAAGTTACTTTTGATAAGGGCATTTGCCAAATGCCGTCAAAATAGTGTGGGTGCACATTACAGATTTGAGGTCTGCAAATGTACATCCTATCAGCAAAAAAGTGAGCAATGACAACAATAACACCATACCACTGACTTGTCAAGGTTCTTTTTTCACAATAGTGAAACTCTTTCTGAATTGTTTACATATAAAACATGTGCAAATGAATATGGATGAATTTACCATCTACAGTATATTTTATTGCAGGGTAAAATGCTTGTGTACAAATGAGTACTGCTAAATGGCAAGTATTAAAAATGTGGTAGCTCGTAACAAACAAATGCAAAATAAAAACTATATAGTAAGTTTTATAAGTTTTTATTTGGCTAGAGATTCATATAATGTACAAAGAGATCACAAAGTAGTTGATGAGAATTTAGAATAATGATAGAATTTGGTGAAAAACAACAAACAGAACAAAACAGTATGTGTCAGTGATATCAGAGATTTTTTTTTCCTTCCTGACATCACACACATTTTACTTTTCCTTCTGCTTCATGGAGAAAACTTAAGCCAGAAGTAAATGAGAGCAATGACTTCACCTATTGTTAAAGACCATATGACACACACACACACACACACACACACACACACACACACACACACACACACACACTGGGTGCTGAAGGGGAGAATACATTAACTCAAGAGCCAGGATGATAGAGAAAAAGAGCACAATGTTGAAACCCAATGTGATGGAAAGAAGGAGCTGCCCACCATCATGGCAGCAAACAGATGAAAGAAAGAAAGACAGGAACGTAGCACAAAAGAGAAGGAGTGAAACCTCAGACATGGGGCCTCTTTTCTCTCCGGCTGTTCATTCAGGGGGATAAAATGTGAAAAAAGAAAAACCCTCTTTAAAACTTTGCAGTTTGTAGACTGAGGGTATGATGTACTGTGATAGAAGATATTGTAAAATCAGACACATGGAAATTTATAGAAATTTACAGATGTATTACAATCCCTCTTTTACAAACATATACAGTATACAAAACAAAAAAAATCCACAGGGTACTAAAGGCTAAAACAATCCTCATCAGTGAGGCATTATAACTGTAACATGAATGCTGTTTATCACAATTTGTATAATCTAATTTAAAAAACAAAAGCTATGCTATGAATCAGTCAGTGGAGTAGGTTATTCATTTTTCTTTTCTTCAGGATAGCACCTTGTTAAACAGAACACTAATAAGAGCTGCCAATCTTTCCCCCCAGACCTCTATTTTTACCCTCCATTCCCCCACTCTTATCACCTCTCATTTCTCTCCTCTTTCTACAGAAGACATCATGCAGATTCTCCTACCCAGCAATTATATAACAAGTCCTTTACTTCCCATCTCTTCCACAAAGCTGTTTATTTATTTCTTTTTATGATTTCATCACACTGATGGAATGACTGGTAACTTTGATCAATAATTTTTGCATATTGTAAAACCTTAGAGTAACACAACTGATTTTATAATATAAAACAATAGATATTATGTCTGACATATCACTTCATATGAACCTGGTAATATATTTTTCTTCACAGGATTGTGAAGAATGCAGTCCGCAATATTTGTTTTTCTCAAAGGTGAAAAGATATATGTGTGATGCTAGAAGTAGTAGTGCTCTTTGTTAAAAAACAAAAACAACAACAAAAAAGCTGAAGGTCACGGACAACCTTACGGGTATAGGAATAAGAGTTTCTACAAAATGTGTTCGTCATTTTTTAAAGAGAAAATAAAACTGTGCAGTGATACTCATTCAGCGATTTCCAAAAGGACTGAAGGGATTATTCAGTTTTAAACAATGCATATACATTTCTCAATTTTTCTCAACTAAATCCCAGAATTATGAAGAAGGAAGACTCCTATACTACCCACTGAAAGTAATGCAATGGCAATGCCTATTTGTTTTTTTGCTATATACTGAAAACCTTTGAGTTTAATATGAGATGGATATGATGCAATTTATCAGAATTTCTAATTTCCTTTATTGAAATTTACATCTATGGTTTAAATATAGAGGTGACAGTTTAGTGGTTAAGGCATTTGACTTTGGATCCAAAGGTCATAAGTTTAAATCCCAGACACACTAGACTAACATTCCTAGGCCCCTGAGCAAGGCTCTTACCACCATAGCGGCTCAGTTGTATTAATGAGATAAATTTAACTCTCTGGATAAAGACATCTCCGAAAAAAAAGTATTATGTTTCTTTTTGGAGCAAATTTGGGTAAGGTGATTGTACGTATATCCCTTGCTTTGACAACCACCTCTATAGCAAGCAACTGACATTTCCAAACTGTTTGCATTTCTCGTCTTTGATGCTTTTCCAGGAATGTGCAACAGCTTCTTTCAGTTGTTGTTTGTTTTTAAGGGTCTCTCCTGTTAGACAGAACCTCATATGCAAACTCATTTAAGTTAGGGATTAACTAGTGATTAACTTGGCCAGTCTAACACCTTTGATTTTTTCCACTGATGAAGTCATTGCTGTGTTGGCACTGAATTAGCTCTGCCAGTTACAGCATCAATAAAAATCAGTAAACTCATTTCACAGGCAGCCATGCAAACCCATGCCATGACAATACCACCTCTCTGCTTGATTGTTTTTTATGTTTTGGATGTTTTCACACTTTGTCTTTTCAATCATGTTGCTAAATGAAGGTTTTCTTTATTCCAGAAATTTTGAAGATCTCTATACTTCATCCTGGCCTTCAAATTCTTACTGTTGATGAAAGTTTTGTTGCATGTTTGATCATTAGTTCACCAGTGGATTCTTATATTACTCAACATTCCAAATTGTTGGAATGTCTAAATTCCAAATTATTGGCTAAACCCAACACTTGCACAATGACTGGTCTTTCCCCTCATTTTTTTTTTTTATCTGCTTTCAAACTGGCTTGATTTTCTCCTATAGACAGCTCTGTGGTCTTTATACTTTTTCATATTTTTTAACAAAATAAAAAATGTGTATAAATAATCATTCTAACAAAGAACACCTGGCCAAGAAGAAACACCTCCCATTTAATTATTGGTTTACTTAAAAATGGGTTTGTTCAAACAAAAGGCAATATTCTAAATAATTTTTATGCAGCTAAATATCTTTGATCTTAAACCCAAATTTCTTTAGTGTATAGCAAAAAAAAAAAAAAAGAATTGGTCTCCAGATTGGTTTTCAGATTTCCTGAAGCACTGGCCATAGGTTTCTGGTAAGCCGTCAGTCTTCACCAGCAGTGCCTCCTTTAGCTCATCGTATTTGTCCATCTTCACTTTTTGCATTGCTATGCAGGCAGTTAAGGCTAGTGGTGGATCTGGAGAATGATAGGAGGAACTGGGGTTCAAAGCTACACAAACACACTCAGGACTAATTTTTGTATTTATACATTGTGTTGTGTATATAATGTATACTGTATCATGTCTCAATTATTTTATATTTTTGCACATTTCTTTTTCTTTGCTGCTGTAACAAAGAAATTTCCCCACTGTGGGACGAATAAAGGTATATCTTATCTTATCTTTTATGCACAAAATGCACAAAACGTATTCACAACAAGAAAAAGTTCATAGGTTTACCTTTCTCTATAAAATTCTGTGAGACCCAAACATTCAACAAAAAAAATTTCTGCTGCTGTGGATGGTCCCACATGCATACCCTAATGATTTGCACTTCCAAAAATCCATTTATACCCAAGTCTCACCCTTGCTTCAGTGGATAATCTCACCTGGATATTGTAGACAACTCTTGCTATAATGATAAACTCTGTCCTTTGCTCATGTCCTTCTTTACTATTCCACACCTGTAAATTGTATTAATAGATATTCTCACTATCTGGTGTCTTTCAAAAGAAGTGTGTGTCTGAGTTCCCTTACAAGTGTAACTGTGGGTTCCTCAAATAACTGAGCTGAAGATATTCTATAAATAAATACAGTATGTATACCTACTAATCTATTGTTTTTTTTGTTTTTTTTAAATAATTTGATGTTTTAGATGCCTTGAATTGTGTTTTATGTCACTCTATTTCAGAAAAGGATGCTGTAATCGGATATTATAATGGACAGTGGACTATAGAACTGAATTTTAACACTGAGTATTCTTTAGCAAATATGTGTAGAAGCAGAAAAAAATCATAGGGAAAATGGCTAAAGAGAAATATAGATGAAAAAAGTGTCTTCTTATTGGAAATAGAAACCTAATTGCACTTTATGTGCACCTTATTCATTAATCTCTACAATTCACAAAAACATTGATCATTATTTTTCAGTGTTTGTGTTTTTGCACAGAGCTGTGAGTCATTAACATTCTGCTCTGATGTTGTGTGAGAGTCAAAGATAGAGGAAAAGTCAATAATCAGTTTTTCCCTCAGTACAGTGTCAAGATGCTGAGATTTGGGGACTATTTATGAGATGGTGAATTATTGAGCTCAAATTAAAATGAAACAGCTGAGTGACCTAATTCTCAATAGCCAACTCTCTGTCTCTCTTTATTGACAAATTATAACTGTGTCTGTGGTCTGCTCCCTGAGGAGGGTCCTTATGTAGTGTTATGCAGTGCCTCCTGGGAGTGTGCTGTAATGATTCTGCGAGGCTGAAACTAATCTGCTCTTTTAGCCTTATTCAAAGTCTATGACTAAAGTTTAAAAGATGTGTCAATATTTATATAGGTATACTAACATTTTTGTGTACCTGAGAAATGCGTTACACAAACTACGAATCCTGAATATCTTCTGAATATAAATTCATTGTTATAGTTATATCTGAGGTCTGAATACTGATATGCTTCAACCAGCTCTGAAAATAGCCCATATGATCTGATTCTATTAAACAACATATTTCACAGACTGCTTTTTTTCCCAAATCAAAGTCCACTTTCATTTGCTTCTGGGCAGTTATTATTTCCAGTCCTACACATCAGATTCAAAAACATGTTTGTTAGATTATTCTGTCTATTGTTTGGCAGTGATTCTGACAAAATAAAACCTAACTATTTCTCTGGCAATGGTGATTGTCATAAACTGTAAAATATTGCAGGTATAATACCATCTTTTTGGGATGGTTCAGCTTGATTTGTCCATTGTACTTCATTCTCCCTTGCAGAAATGCTCAAAAACTATCCAATTGCAAGGGGCTCACCTGTGTACAGCCCTCTTCAAGTCATTCTACAGGATTTTGATAGGATTTAGATCTGGCTTCTGACTGGGCCATTTGAAAACTTTGATCTTCTTTTTCTGAAGTCATTCCTTTGTTAACTTGGATTTGAGCTTTGGGTCATTATCGTGCCGGAAGGTGAATCTTTTCTTCATCTTTAGCTGTTTTAAAGAAACCTGCAGGTTTAGAGACAAAATACATTGGTATTTGGAGCTATCTGTGACTTCCTCTATTTTTTTCTATGACAAGAGCACCAGTAAAAGCTGAAGAAAAGCAGCCCATAGCATGCTGTCCTATCTCTACCAGACCAACCATCTACAGACTCTCATTAGACCAAAAAAGTAGATTAGAGGTTGACTGTATGTATGTCATAGGTGGGAAGAAATAAAGTACAAATACTCATACTTAAGTAGATTTTTCTTTTTACTTTCACTCATAAACCTTTTTTAATACAAATATCTGTACTTTCTACTTCTTACATTTTCAAAGCAGGCTCGTTACTTTAGTTTTAATCTATTCGGTGACATGATCAATATCTTTTCATTGGGGACCATCTTCAGCCCAAAAGTAAAAGTACCCCTTGCTAAATTTTACTCAAGTACAAGTAAAAGTACTACAGTCAGATGTCTACTTAAGTAAAAGTACATAAGTACTTGTTTTTAAAAGTACTTGAGTATAAAGAGTACAAGAGTAAATTTTCTAAATATTGCATTACTACTGCCACAGTGCTTACATTTATGTACAGAAACGTCCTACATGGAGTTATGAAAAATGTTAATGTTAATACCTTGGAGAATGAAAAAGGAATTCAAAGTAAAATCAAGTCATTTTGCATCTTTTGACCATGTTGCTTTATTTAACATTTCTCACTTGCACACAAGGCAATAGAACAATGGCAACGCTCCGACAAACCTCGGCTAGAGTTTTAATGGATTTTTTGCACCCACATTTGAACCTGACTGTGTAAAACCGACCGCTTACTCAAGAACATCAAAGCAAATGCTCAGCTTACATTAATGTGTAATATCAGAAAAGAAAATGTGAGTTTCTCTGATGAAAAAACAATCAAACCAATAAACCTAAACCAGCAAAGAAGGCAATATAGCAATGTTGTAACACACCTCTGAACCTGACCGTGTTATACACGGAGCATAGAGCAAAGAAGAGAAAATAATAATGATTAAAGAAAATCAGCTAATTAGCTGTGTTTAGGTCAACAAACAAAGAAGGAAAAATAAAATTCAGCTCATTTGAGTGACAGTATTAAGCCCCTTCCTCTCACATTGACTTACAGGCAAAGGCAGGAGAAAAAACTTTCAGCTGAATAACACCATTCTCACACACACAATCTATGTGTGACAACTCTCTGTGTGTGTGTGTGTGTGTGTACTGTACTTCAATTCAATCAAATATCATTCAGCCATCTGAATGCCAAATTGGCAGGTGCATGTGGCTTCGACTACTCAAACGTAACCGAGAATGTAAAAAGCTGCATTATCGCAGGTAGCCAATCATTTAGTGCAGTTTTCTGTAGCTAGAGGATGAATTCTTGTAGGCGTTGATAAAATTCTGTTTTGGTAAACACAGCAAACACTTGAAGCGAAAATTATCATTAATTTCTTCAGAAAATTCAAATAGTCTGGCGAGGTGTGGCCACGGGTTGGCACATTCCCGGGATGGACCTGCTGCATCTTCATCCACTGTTGTTTCATCAATGGTTTCGTCTCATCTAAATCTGATCATGCAGTGGACTTTGGCGCAAAGCTGAAGGTGATTGCTGATAGGCTGTCCCAAGCATTGGCACCTGCACAATCCAATCACGTTTGAGAGGGAAACAACAAATTGAGGGTTTTTGAATTTTTTCTTTTTTCCTTTTTTTTTTAGAAGTAACGCGTACTTACGGTTATGGGAAGAAATGTAGCGGAGTAAAGAGTACAATATTTGCCTCTCAAATGTACTTGAGTAAAGTCATGAGTATGCCCCAAAAATGATACTCAAGTAAAGTACAGATCCCTCAAAATTGTACTTAAGTACTGTACTCAAGTAAATTTACTCCGTTACTGTCCGGCTCTGCTTATGTATTAATATATTAATATGATGTGAAGTCCAGTTACTAGTGTGACACTAAAACAGGTAGTAAAAATGGCTACTTTTCACTTGAGTACATGTCAGAGCCCAAACTTCTTTACTTTCACTTGAGTGAAAAATTGTAGTCAGTACTTTAACTTTTACCAGAGTCTTTTAAAACAGGAGTATCTGTGTTTTTACTTGAGTGAAGGATGTGTGTACTTTTGCCATCATGACATATGTCTGTTTTGTCAACCTTTAGCTGGAATTGGATTTTTTTGTTGTAGGAAAAGCCTTCCATCTAGCCATTCTACTTCGTAGCCCAGACATGTGTAGAATATGAGAGATTGTTGTTACATGCAGGGAATGCCACTACTTGCTTACAGGTCGTTTAATGTTGCTGTAGATCTCTTAGCAGCCTATCTAATAAGTGTTCTTGTCTTTCACATCAATTGTTGAGGGACACCCAGTTCTTAGTAACATCACTGTGGTGCCCAATTTTCTCCACTTGTTCATGATGGGCTTTAAAGTGCTTCTTGGTGCATCTAGTGTTTTGGAAATTCTTTTGTACCTCTCTCCTGATCAATATCTTTTGACAGTAAGTACATGCTGTGTACTGAATGAGTA
The DNA here is from genome assembly GCF_014805685.1 of Silurus meridionalis. Taxonomy (NCBI): domain Eukaryota; kingdom Metazoa; phylum Chordata; class Actinopteri; order Siluriformes; family Siluridae; genus Silurus; species Silurus meridionalis. Next base: position 13,908,396 of record NC_060898.1, read on the forward strand.
CATACTGTCTCTTTTTGCCAGTCCAGGGCTTCAACAGTCAGATGAAACCAAGAAGGCAAAAAAAAATCCTACAAAACAACTGATCCTTATTTGGGTGAAATCAGAATCACTTCATTGTTGACAGGTGTAAGATAATTACTTTCATGTTATATTATAATACATGCATGCTCAAAATACAATAAAATTAAACCTAGTGGGAAAATGAGTAGGGTCTGATCAGACCAAGGTAGAAGTGTTTACAATAATTGTAAAAGCTGTGCAAAAACAAGAAAGTTTATTACCCAAAGAACACTATAACTATGGTGGCAGCATCATGCTACAGGGCTTATACTCTTTAGCTGGGACCGGTTAGAGGGAGTTATGGATAAATACCAATGTATTTTGGCACAAATCCTGCCAGCTTCTGTTAAACAGCTGGAGATGAAGAAAAATGTCACCTTCCAGCATATTAACAATCCAAAGCACAAATCCTTGTTAACAAAGGAATGGCTTCAGAAAAAGATGATTAATGTTTTGGAAAGGCCCAGTAAGAACCCAGCTTAACCCAGAAGTCCTATTGAGAAACTGTGGAATGACTTAAAGAGGCCTGTACATGGGAGAGCCTGTGTAAAGGTAGTAAAAAAAAAAACTGACATGATTCATCTTGGAATTATTTTTTTGCATCTCGAGAACTTGAAATTTTAACAGGAAGACTTTTTTATATGCACAATGCCTGGGGTGATCTGTACTCATTTTATAGTAGGTAAAAATACGGTGTAATCTTTCCAGGCGTGTGCATGCATGGTACTTAAAAAATACTGACATCAAGGATTTAGATGAGGAAGTCACAGGGATACTCCAGAAATAATGACCTTTATAATGATGCACTTTTCCTTGTCAAACTATTCCAAGTGTGTTGTATAGAGTTAATAGTGTCTAGAGTGCGTCTATTTTACATACTTATGTTTAAATAGTGACAATATCTCTCTGGTTTTTTTTGTTTCCTCCACAGTCTCTAAATCTCTCTCTCTCTCTCTCTCTCTCTCTCTCTTTCTCAAGCCAACTTGAGGAGGTGAAAAGTGCTGACATCACTATCAGTCCATTGCATTCGAGGGTGGTTGCATTTTTTGCTGACATCCTGATGTGTCTCACAAAAATCTAACAAAGTGCTAAAATTGCAGATATCCCTCCCCCCCTTCTCTCTCCCATCTCTCTCTATATTTATATCTCCGCTATATACATTCTCCTTGAAATAGGAAGTAGTGTATTTGCTATACAGACATATGGTTTGATATAAAAATGTATCTAAATCAGAATTTTAAAATAAATCAGAATGTCCTCATTTTCACAACTAGATGTGTTGAACGGCTGTGGTCTTTGATTGAAACCAGCCATTTTTCAAGTGACCTACAGGTGTTTTTTTGTTGCCCAGGTGTGTCTTGTATTTTTTTTTTATTATTAATAAACAGTTTATAGTTCTGAATGTCCACTCTTCGATTGAGCCCTAAGTTTTGCCTGTAAAGACTGCTCAAAAGGATAAATGCAATATGACAAGATCACTGTCTATAGGTAACAAAAATCATGCTACTTTGATTCTGAGAAAAGAGTTGAACTCAATCAGAGACATTACACGCGCATTAGTATAGCCAATGCAAAAATCTCCTGAAAGATGCAACCACTGTGACCTAACAACCAGACATGAACGAGGAAACAACAGCAGATGATAACAGAAATATTAAAATAAGAGCTGTGAAGAAATACCCAAAACAACAGTCTGTTACATTAAAGATAAATTCCATAGGGCAGGGGTGGAGTTACCACAATCCACTATTCAAGAAGCAAAATGCAAAATGAAACCACACATCAGCAGTGAAAAGGAGAACACCAAACTGGAAAAATAAATAAATAATAAATAAATAAATAAATAAAAGAGATAAAGCACAACAGTAGTGAAACCAAGATTAACCTCTAGTGAAGTGATGGATAGAAAGAACCTGCTCTTGAACTAAACGTACAGTTTTATCAGCCAAGCATGGTGGAGGTAGTGTAATAGACCGGCCATGCCTGGTTGCTTCTGGAATGGACTCACTAATCATATTGATGCTTGAACTCATAATGGTAGCAGCAGAAATAATTCAGTATACAGAAACATTTTGTCTGACAATTTTACGAAGAAATGCTTTAGAATTGTGGAAAAAACTCATCATGGAAGATAATGACCCAAAATACACAGCCAACATAAGAAAGGACTTCATCAGGGGTTTTTAGACTGGCCAGGTCACTCAGCAGACCTTGACCCAACCTAGCATGCATTCCACTTCCTGAAGAGAAGACTAAAGGGAGAAACCCCTTAAACCAAACAACAACTGAAAGAAACTGCAGTACAGGTCTGGAAAAGCCTCATAAAAGAAGAATGCAGGGTTCCACATGACAGCAGTGGAGTTACTTACAAGCCACTTTAAAAACAAACAATAACAAACATTCAAATCAAAGCTGTGTGTGTGTGTGTGTGTGTGTGTGTGTGTGTGTGTGTGTGTGTGTGTGTGTGTGTTTGCACGTGTGTGTGTGCCCAGTATTGTGCTAAAAAGACCAACAATTTTAAATAAACACATCAGAAAATGAAAAAGAAAAATGGTTACACATGCACACACACGCGCAAACACACACACACACACACACACACACACACACACACACACACACACACACACACACACACACACACACACAATTTATCCAGATGTGCCTAAAAGCTTTTCTGCATTTTTCTTTCCTGTCGTTTTTGACAGCAAAATGGATTAAATGTGAATCTCAGACGGCATTCATAACAAATCTGCAGAGTGACTGAACACCCTATCTGTTTGTTTGTCTATCCCTCTGTCTGTCGCTCTCTGTCTGTCTTTCTATTTCTGTCTGTCTGTCTCTGTCTGTTTCTGAACCCCCCCTCCCTCGTTCTTCCAGTGAGTCACCTTGTAAATATATGAATATGAAATGTGGAGAGAAGAAAATGTAATCTGCCACTACATCGCCGTGATTTGCATATCTGCCAGCCGCTGTTGTTTTTTCCCTGATGTTGTTCTTTCTTTTTCTTTTCTCTCCTTTTTTGGTCAGTGATGGAGGGATGACAGCCAATATGATCTTACTGAAATGTGCCCCCTCCTCCTCATTTTCATTCCTTTTCATCCCTTCAATCTTTTTTTGTTTTCTTTTGCTGTGATGAAAGTTAGATTAATGACAGGCGAAGTGAGCAGGTGGAAAACTAAACTAAACAAATGTGCCCTCATTCACCTTATGTTTTTTTTCCAACTTCTTTCCCTCCATGTTATTCTTCATTGACTTAACTTTCTTTTGGCTATGGTTAGAAGGATGAAAGTCACAATGTGCCCTGTTCTTTTTACATTCATTTTTCACTCATCTTTTCTTCTACTCCATCGTTCCTTTTCATGCTTATCTTTGCTTTCTTCTTACTATATTTAAGGATGGAGAGATGACAGATAAGTGCATTGAAAGAAACATTTATCACATTGACCTGTCATAAAATAATGATCTCCATCCTTTATTTTTTCTTATTCTTACATATATAAGGATGGAGAGACAGGGACAGGTAAAGTGAACATGAGTGGAACATTAAAGACATTCACTGACCTGTGTCCTTCTTTTTTTTTTTTTTTCCCTCCATGTTTCCATTGTTATCCCCTCTTCTTTCTTTCCATTGCTACACCCCAGTTCAACCCCCTTCACCTGTTCTTTTTCCTCCTACTTCCCCCACAGTGCCCCCTCTTCGCCCCATCCAGACCCTCTGCTGCATTCATATTCAAATCCATTGAGTGTTCTAGCCTTCTGAAAAAAAAAAAAAAGAGAAATGAAGATCCGAGTCAACATGGCAACAAAGACATTATATCCCGTATTTTTATTTTATTTTGACAAAACAATATATTCTACTTATTTGTGAATGGACCTGCCTCAAGAAAGCCACAAAGAACATCTGAATTTCAGATAGAAAATCCTTTTTTTTTAAAGTTTAACCTTTTTATTATAGTATTTTGCTCAGTTATTTGTCATAATCAGCCTCCATTCAAGCTTCCATTCATACATGCCCCCTATTACACCTTTATATTATTTCTGTAATCATAAATCACGTGAATAGAAAATAGCACATTTACAAATTTTACAGCAGCTCTAAAATATTTCTCTTTTGGTGTAATTCAAAGGCAAATGTAAACTTATCAAAATGGAATTGTGGTAATTAAATTAAATTAAATAAAAATAAAAAAAGCATTAAGATATCCGCGGAATTCCTTTAAAAATATGCTTTATATATATATATATATATATATATATATATATATATATATATATATATATATATATATATATATATATATATATACTTAACTAATACCAAGCTTTCCTTTTGCAGAGATGACTGACTCACGTTGTCATAAATGAATCTTTATGGCACAATAAGATTTTTTGGGGCATTTTTTTCATGCAAATTTCTCCAACTTTGTCGAATGTTAGATGTTAGATGGGGAATGTTGGTGGACAGCAGTTGTCTTGTAAAAGCAATAACTTTCAATAAATGCAAATGTCTGGCTGACTAAACAGTCTTTCTCCAACAGTTTTATTATATTTAGCTTAATCCATATTACCTGTGATGACAACCAGTTTTCAGTTTATTAAGCTTTGTCTTTAGACCAAATGGCTTAACTTAAGTATCATCAGACCACAAATTCTTATTCCAAATGCTCTTACATTTTCTAACATTGTCTTTCTTAGAAGTGGCTTTCTTCTGGACACTCTCCCACAGAGTTGATGATATTGTTGAGGTCTGCAGAGGTTCTCCTATTTCAGACAGTGAGCTCTGTAACCCCTTGAGTGTTGTAGGTGGACTTTTAGACACTTCTCTGACAATTGCGCTTCTTCTCCAAGCACTCAGGCTTGGTAGTGTCTGGATTGTGTCATATTTTTTCTACTTTTATATAATGGATTTTAGAGTGCTTCTAAGAAAGATCAAAGGTTGGTTGATGTTTTATGAACCTTCTCCATCTTTTGCTTTAAACGTCTTTCTCGATTTTTCCTTTAACATCATCTAGAAGGTTTTTACTGCAAGACATTCCAAAGATTGAGATATTTATTGTACTTGTATGTAATAGTTACAGGTAGGTTTCAAAGGTGTACTATGTTTAATATATTTAGCATGAGTCATAAAAAAATAATAATTTGGGTTGATAAAAGAAAGAAATAGTCACTGAGTGGGAAACATACCAGAGGCAAAGTATAAAAAAAAATAATGTACAGTATATGTATTCATAGGCACCACAAAAAGTATGTTGTTATGTTTTTGGTATACACTAAAGACATTTAGGTTCGAAATCAAAATACAAATCCTTTTGTGGAGGTGAAATGCATCAGTTGGGTTAAGGTCTGGTAATTGGCCTGGCCAGTCAGTCTTTCAGTATTTCAGTTTTTCCTCTGATTGATGTTTTGGCAGTGTGTTTTGGTCAGGATGAATTTCCTCCTAATTAGATTAAATTTGATTAAAAACTCAAATGAGGATGGTTCCCCTTTTGAGTCTGGTTCCTCTCAAGTTTTCTTCCTCATAACATCTAAGGGAGTTTTTCCTTGCCACAGTCGCCACGGCTGCTCATCAGGGATAAATGCACACCATTTACCTTAACTCTTAAAATTCTGGAAAGCTGCTTTGAGGCAATGTATGTTGTGAAAAGCGCTATAGAAATAAACTTGACTTGATTAAATGCGTTTCTCTGTAAATTGGTCGAATGTGCACTTCTGAATTCACTCTGCTACTACCAAAGAGTTGCATCATTACTTATCTCATTACTTTTTATATCTCAAACCCAATAAAAGTATTGACCTTGCTGTTCTAGTACTTTATATAAACTACGTGGTATCATATCGATATATATTAAATAATAGAAATCATATAGAATTTTATATAATATAATATATGTCTGGCCCCTTGTTCTCCTTTATTCATCTTTTTTTGCCACTGTAGAGAGTGACCTACATCAGTGTGAGCATTCAATCTGAAGTAAATTGCTTCTTCTGACATTGACTAGTTCATTGTCATGTCTTCGGAAATGAGGCATGTCAAAGACGATGCTTTCTGCAGACAAGTAATGAGAAAGTTAACATCAAACTAGCAGCCAGCTGATGTTATACGTACCAAAGCCAGTTGTTAGCATTTACTTAAAACAGACTACAGAAGGATTGTATGTTTCTTGTTTATCAGATTTCTTTTAATCACAACAGCTTTTACATTTTCTACGCTAGTTTTTGTTAGTCAAGTCAAGTCAACTTTATTTCTATAGCGCTTTTCACAATGGACATTGTCTCAGCTTTACAGAATTTAAGAATGCAAGTGAATGATGTGTATTTATCCCTGATGAGCAAGCCTGGGGCGACTGTGGCGAAGAAAAACTCCCTTAGATGTTAGTCTGCATGCTATATAGGTCTTCATTTACAATTTAAACCTCTAAGGGTTTTGGAAAACCTTATTGCCTCAAAATATATAGCAGGTCTGCTTATTCTTCATTCCATGGGCACATTTTCTTTACAGGAGCTTGCACTGTATTAACAAAAATGTTACATTTCTCAATATAGTAAATAAAAAATGCTACAGATTAGCCTAAATCCTTTGCACAAATTATGATTTATTGACATTGATTTTAGTAGATTATGTGGTTTCATTCAATTTCCTCATACAATCTACTTTTTATTTCTGTGATTTTTCAGGCTTGTGGTTAAAATGGTGGTCTAGTTTCATTTTAATAATGTAATTGGGTAGCCCATGAGAAGAACTTGTAGTTTAATGCTATGTAACTAAACATTAAATATGAGGAACTTCTGTCATAAACAATGACATAAAGCTTTTAGCAAATATATTATGCTAGTTACCTAGCAAGTGCCATGTTGTCAACAACAACATTAATACATGCTGCTATGTAGATTTTTTTAGCTTCTGGTTGTCAAAGAGTTAAACATGATTTGAAAGCACACATGGCAGCAGAGACAAAAACATTCCTAATATTTTCTAAGAGAAAGTGTGACATGTTTCTTCAGAGAGATTTTCCTCCCAATTGTCAAAATAAATCAGGTGGAAAGTAATAGTTTTCTCTGCAAAGCCTGAATGTGAAATTGCATTTAAATTACACAGCAGGAATCTTTTTTTTTGTTCCTGATGTAATTTATTTATGATTTGTCTCTCAAAATGTTTTCAAGTCTCTTTTTTCCCAGACTTTTTCATTTCTGCCATCAAAAGAAATGAACAAACCAACCTGAGCATCTGACTAATATTGAGTATAAAACATTTTTAAGACAATTAACTAAAAAAAAATAAAAAAATATTTTCTATAACTCCCAATGTGTGAACAGTGATTATTTTATTAAGTTCTTCACTGCAGTGAAGTTTTTACACCAGATGCAATGAGAGCTTGGTTCTTATTATATTTACATGAATATTTTAATTGCTAATTGTTTTAATAATTTTATTATGTAGTATTATATAAGAAATATATATGTTTTTTACATGTCACATGTACTTTACATCACAGTGAATTTCATTCTTTGCATATCGCAGTAATGTTAGGGAAGCTGGGGTCACAGCACAAGGCCAGCCATAATACAGCACCCCTTAAGTACAGAGGGTTAAGGGCCTTGCCCATGGACCCCAGAGCAGCAGCTAAGCGATACTGGGGCTTGAACTCCAAACCTTACAATCAGTAACTCCAAGCCTTAACCACTGAGATACCGCTTCTTAATTTTAGCATAATAAAATTGACAAACAAACTGACAACCATGTGTTAGTCATGGATATCATTCCTATCCAACACAAATGCATTTATTTTCTAAATATATAACTTTACACCAAACATGTACATTAATATTTATTTCGGTATTTGTGAAAATATATTGAATATTAAGTAATCAGAAAGGGAGAACATTGCTCATTAAATAATTAAAAGTCTGGCCTAAAAAAGTAAAATACACTGATGATTAGATTGTTAATGCAGTGAATCATTTGTTTCATCTGAAAAAACTGCTGTGTACTGGCCATTTACTGGGCTGCATCAAGCAAAAAAAACAAAAAAACAACAACAAATAGGAAAAATGCAGAATTGGCTAAAATTGGGTTAAAAACTATCCAATGCACCTTTAAAATCCAAAATAATAGTGTTGAACTGTCAACTGTGTGGCAGAAACCTGGTCAGAAAAAAGCATGTGCATGATTATGATCTGAGATCTTTGAAACACTTACTGTAACACAGTAAAGTGTTTATAATAATAATAATTATTATAATAATTATTATTATTATTTTATTATTATTATAATTATAAAAGCAAGAGCAATTACACCTACACAATGCAACGAGATTTCACTATTTGACTTATTTACCTATTTATTCCTTACTTATTAGGACTGGATATGTGATTCTCATTTTTTAATTGCCATTAATTATTTAAGGCTGTCCAAAGCCATCTACATGGTTTCTAAATATTACACAGTACTCTTGCCTCTCTTGCAGGGCCATCAGCAGCAGCACATAATTTTTAATAATGATTAAGGCACAATGTACATTGTGTGCATAGTGCAAGCAGGGATTCCAACAAGACTGGTTATGACAACATGATTGGAAGGCTGTTCCATTACTGTGGGGTTTTGTAAGAAAACGCTCTGCCCCCTTTTCTAGCCTTTGTCTATTCAAGGTACCAACAAATAGCTTGCACATTTTGATCAATGTAGGCATAGTGGTTTATGGTAACCAGAAGTTTGCTCAAGTTCTACAGAGCAAAATAATTTAGTGCTGCTGCATTCTGGACAAACTGAAGCTTGTTTATGCACTCACTAAAATATTCAGATAATGAGGTATTGTAATATTCCTAGAGGTATTTCTAGCAATATATCTCAGCTTAAAGATGGATTTAAGGTCTTTAACTGCTGCACATGATGAAACAGAAAAACCATCCCATGTCCTTCACACATTCCTCAACTTTATTAGGCTGTCATCTTCCCTTATTAAAACATGTTGCTTTTTTTCAACTTCCACCTCTGTATGGTATCAGCATAACAGTGGAAGCTAATACCATCCAAAAGAAACATTTTTGTGGTAGCATCTATAAAGAAAAAAGCAGGCCCTAATAAAGACATGTCTTTAGTATGCAGAGAGAGGTTACCATTTCATCTGTAAACTGATCATTATCAGTGAAATTAGACCTGAACAAGGAAAAGGCTTTGATATCAGAGAGAATAGCATAATCAGTGGTGTGGAAGGCTTAAATAAAGTCATGCAACACAAACAAGAAAACACAACTACAATCAGATCCAGTCGTAGGTCATTTACAACTTTAACCAGCACTGTCTATATGCAATTCTGAGACTTAAATCCTGATTGATACATTTCATGAATGTTATTTTTACATACAGTGTATACCTAAGTCTTTTGGCGTTTTTGACAGACACATGCAGGTCCCTTTCGTTTATACGCAACAAGCAAGGTCATCAATTTTATGGAAATGTACTTTTACCAAACAAATATATAAATTTACCCATGTTAAAGTTTTCATTTAAAAATTTTAATGAAAGAATGACAGCTTTACACACTCTTGGCATCTGAATTTTTTTTCCAAGCATTCAGCTAAAATACCCTGCCATGCTTTTAGTAAAACTTGTTAAAAGTGTTTTTCTCTAGCTAGATATGACTTTCTGACCTTGTTATCCAGTTCATCCCAGAGCGGTATAATAGGATTTAGGTCCAGTGACTAGGCGGGCCATTCCATGATAGATAACACTCATGCCGACAAAAGAAATTGCTTACAGAGCTTGTATGTATGCTTTGGGTAATTTTGTTGTATGGTGAAGTTGGTTAAAATAATTCACAGCCTGGATGGAATTTCATGGTGTTGAAGTATGGTATGATAGCCATTTTGGTTCAGTATTCCTGACTCCAACGTTCTCCACGACTGTGGGTGTGAATCAGTCAGCTTACATCTTTTCTCCTATTCGACATCTTATATAAATTATTTTGTTAGAGGCAAAAATGTCCAATTTGGACATGAAACTTTTACCAGTGATTTGCTGTTTTCTGTGTTTTTAATCTTTTACATAGATTGTTGAATATAAGCAAAAGGAACATGCATATGTGTCAAAAAACATAAAAGACCACACAAAGTTTCCACACATTTGGCAGCATTGTAGGGATAAGCATTACTACTGTTCTATAACCTTTTTTTAGGATATTGCATTCAAACCATAGGTTTGATATTGCCCTGTAGTTGAAGAGCTGAGATAGACTGCTTATTAAATAATTTTTTTAGAAGAGGTTTGATTGCTTCTGGCAATATCTGTTTGGAGAAACTTGAAGGTAAACCTGGTCTGAAACTTTTGCCTGATATTTTCTTTTTATTAAAAACCACATATTGATCGTATGGTTCTGTGGTGGTAATTTATTTAGCAATAAAATTTAATAAAATTCATTCAATAATTTTAGTTGTTTTCATTTTTAATCTTGTACTTAAAAAAAAAAACACCAATTGATTGATCATTTTTAATAGTGTTTTTCTTACCCACACATCTTCCTTCATGGAAATGATCTTGATCAACACATTTTCACTGATTATCTTCCTTTAGTTGTTCAGAATAATCAGAATCAGAATCATGCTATTTCTCCATCTCTTTCCATTTCTCAATGGTTCAGGATTGCCTTCAGAAAGTGCACTTTTAGTGGATATTAATAACATTTTGTTCCATCAGCACATGTGACGTGTTTGTTTTTATCTAGAGAGGTGGAGGAGACAGTTGGATTTTCCTGTTTCAGATTAATCAGCTTTCCCTCAGTGACCATATGCCATAACAGCATGAGCCTGAACTCACTTTTCTACTGATCCAGGGGCAGCTTCATGTGGCTGAACCATTATGAAAGTACAGCAATACTGATCCAAGCTCTGTAGTATGGCAGAGGTGGACATAAGTAGAAGTACAAATACTCATGTTTTAAAAGACTCTGGTAAAAGTTGAAGTGCTGATTATACTTTTTTACTCAAGTTAAAGTAAAAAAGTTTGGGCTCAGACATGTACTTAAGTAAGAAGTAGCCATTACTACTACCTGTTTTAGTGTCACGTTGGTCACTGGACCTCACATAATATTAATATTAGAGCTATCAATCGATTAAAATATATAATCGTGATTAAACGCATGATTTAACTCACGATTAATCAAAACTAAAAAAAAAAAAAATATTATTTTTGTCTGTTTGTAATGTACCTAATACGTTCAAGTTTTTTTTATACTCTAATCAACATGAGCATGAACAAACATGGATGCTTTATAGCAATGTAGTGAAATCACACTCAACATAGAGCATGAAGACTAAATAGTCTTGTAAAGGTTTTAATGTAATTATGGTGTTTTAAATTACGTAAATTATCAGGACACCAAGCTATATATATATATATATGTGTGTGTGTGTGTGTGTGTGTGTGTGTGTGTGTGTGTGTGTGTGTGTGGTCATTAAATGTGTGTTGTGTTAAAGGTTTTAATTTCGTCTCTTTTAGATTTACTTATTTAAATTTTGAATAAAATTATTTCCAAACAGAAATGCATGCTGCATTAATCATGCAATAATAAAAATTTGTTCAGTTAAAATTAATTTGCGTTAACACGTTATTAACGCGTTCATTTTGACAGCCATAATTAATATATCAATACAAAACTAATTTGTTACCTAATGAATGCATCCAGGCTGAACATCCATGATATAGAACACAAGCAGAGAAAAGATGATGATGATCAGGTGATCAGCATACTCATCCACATTTTCTCCAGACTTCTTCATTTTCCTCAGGCTTCTGCTCTGCTCATTGTTAGCTTCATAAACTAGTCTACGTCTTTAGTGTGTGAAAGGCAGGAAATGATACACCAGTGATATGTTGATGGGCTTAAAACAGTGAGAAGAAAAAATATTGACATTTCATCAAATACAGTAGATTAAATCTAAAGTAAAGAGCCTGGTTTGAAAATGTAAGAGGTAGAAAGTACAGATAATTGTGTAAAAATGTAATGAGTGAAAGTAAAAAGTTCCAAAATATAAATTGTGAAGTAAAGTACTGATACCAGAAAAAACTACTTAAGTACAGTAACGAAGTATTTGTTCTCCGTTACTTCCCACCTCTGTGGTATGGTAACAGAATTCCACGAGCTGTATCATCAATAAATATTAGAGAGCCCATAGAAGTATGATGAGCTTGTATGGTTTGAGAATAGTCATGGTCATGAGAAGATTCTTTCTTTCTCCCAATTTTCTTTCTCCATCTCAATCTTGGTTTTGAAACCTTCTGTGCTGATTAGTACTTTACATACTCTAACATGGCCTCTATATTTCTGCTATTAAACTCTTCTTTTAAAGGTGGCTTGTGACACCTTAAATACTGCCCAATAAAAATTGCTGCCAATGCCATTGTTTTGTGGTATTTCTTCACAGCTCTTATAATGTTCCTGTCATCAGCTGCTGTAGTTTTCTTTGTCTGACCTGTTACATTGTTGGTTTCTTTGTCTTTCTGGACATTACAAATTCTTGTATTGGTCATGCTCAGTGCTAGTACAATGACTGTTGGTTATGTTCTGATTTTCTCATCTACAAATTGGCTTGCTTCCCCAAAAGACAAAAAATTACTATTGGAGGGGACTGTATACAGTCTTTTAAATACTGTGAACACTGTATACTGTAAATTCTATAAAGCAAACATGCTTTAAAAATCAATGTAAATAAAAGTTTTCTACAATTTGAAACCTTTTTTAAACAATACTACTTTGAACAATCAATATTAGTCATTTGCCTTTTAAAAGGCATTAGTAGTCTGCGGTAAATGTTGTACACGTTTATAAGAAAATTGCCTGGCAAGTTCTTCTAAGCATCATACTGAATTTTCTAAAGACTTTAACTGCCCCACTGTGACTGTTTCTGCAGGGAAAACCTGAAAGCCAGAATTGATTTTTTGGACTGAAATGTGGTGTTGTTTAATATGTTACCATATTTACTTAGATACAAATTTTTCTGTAAGAGTTGTAGAATGCTGCATAATTTTAGCATTTGTTCCCCTTAAATTGTGCTTCATTTACTATGATTTAGCATATTTTGCATATAGCAGCTTTTGTCGGGGCCCCCCTTCAGCTGTGGGCCCCTTTAATGTCCATCACTTAAACCCACTACTGGTCTTGGCTACAGTGTTAATATTGGTGCTGCCAGTGACGGGCCGTGCATTTGGTACCTGGGTCTTTAGTGGGGACTTACCTGACTTAATCCACCTCTTAATACCACCACTATCACGTCACAATGATAGAATCCATCAATACAATACAAAAACGCAATATAACAACGTCTGGCATTACAGAGAGAGAAGCATTTCGCATATGGAGGGTGAATACCATTTTACTAAAGCAAGCTCCAAACCTTTACACTACAGCCACAACTGTGCCACCCACATCATCTGGAGCAGTTCAGAATCAATATTTGTCTAATAACATGACTTAAATATAAAAAATGTAAATAAAATGCAAGCTACTCACCAGAGATACAGACTCATAATTTGCACCGCTCCTCAGAGGCTGTAAGCCTGTGGTACTTCTTGTTGGCACTGGGCTGGACGTGGCGAACAAACACTTTCCCGGGCTGAGACAAGCTAGATAGCTTCGGGGTTGGCCGGGCTCTTCTTACAATGTCTAGCTTTTCTTAAAAATATATTTATAAGTATGTCCGAGACCAAATTAATTTTTCTTCCTCCGTAGGCATAAAAAAGTCTAACTCAGATGTTTTGCCAGTCGAACTTGGCTGTAACAGTTTCCCTCTGACCAACCAATCAGAGGATGGAAAATTGCTGACGCTATTCTGTGCCAGCTAGCTGAAATTTGATTGAGTAACAGACCCATTGCTAATAGAGACTAAGATAAAAAGGCCAGCAGAACAGACTTTGAAGGCCCTGGGCAGATTAGATTGACATGGCAGCACATAGAGGCTAAAATCTGATTGGACAAAAACTCTAACATCCACATACACGTACTGGAAGCAGTGCAGCCAAGAGAAATGCTATGAAATAAAGAGAATAAACTGTTGGGAATAAATTATTACAATTTCATGGAACAAATATTAGAATTTAGGTTGTTAATGTAGGTCAGTGCTTCTGATAGTGTTTAGGCCACCAGAGAAGGCTGCCTTAAAGAGTAAAAAATTGTTTTGTTTTTTTTTTACAATTTTCTTTTCTTTAGCAGGGCCTCTTTTCTGTTATCTGTTTAAGAATCTGTTTAAAAAATTCTGTTTAAAAACAAAATCTCAAGGAAATGGTGAAAAGAATGTTCTGAAAAAGAGAAGTTCATCTTCTTTATGACGCTAGTCCTTATCTTATTCTCTCTGCCATTCTGCATATCCCAACAGGACATCCTTTTCCTTTTATTCTGTCACTTCCTGTTTTTAAGTCTCTTCTTATTTTTTTACTTTTAGAGCCTTCAGAATTATTGGCACCTTTCATGAATATAGAATGGGTGTGTAGACTAAAGATTACACACAACAATTAACATTACTTTATTTATCTTTGTTTTAACATTGGAACTATTTATTATAGCTTATAATTATAGCATTTATAGTGATTATAGCATTTTTGCTTGAAACATATTTGCTTAAATTGTTGATAGTAGGGAAATTCAAACAATTTTCTTTCTAGGAAAGAAATGCAAACAAATTGTCATTTGTGACATAGTTGATAAAATGCAATAATACCTTTAATTTTATTTTTCACTTTTGGTCCCCTTTAATAATTCTGTTTCCCCACGGTAAAAAAAAAAAAAGAAAAGTTGCACATCCATAAAATCCTAAAATCCATTTGGCTTCCACTACCATGGAACCATAAAACGTGCATGATTCATTCTAATGTTCTACTCTGCTTGGAGCTTCCTTTTCCTGAAAATCAATTGCTGCTGCTGCTGAAGATCGCCCCACTTGACTAGCCTAAATTCCTGTGTGAGCTGTGCATGATACCACATAGATACCCTAAAGATTGCTATGGGTGATATCACTTAGATGGCCTAATGATTGCACTGACTGAAAACAGTCTAATCTCATGTTTGATTCATTATTCAGTGAATAACTTCATCTGGACACTATAGATTCTAATGAAATCAAAATCCCAATACTCTCATGCCCATACTGAGGATCCTTTCAACACACTCAGGACTGTTCGAGTTTATAGCATAGAGTTGAGGAACAGAAATGACTCATTTGTTACCCAGAAAGATGAGTTCCCTTTTGAGTCTGGCTCCTCTCCAAGTTTTTTTTTATTTTTTCCTTTGGCTTAGGGACATTTTCCTTGCCCCTGTCAGCTCTAGCTTGCTCATTAGTGATCTTAATCCATATATATCTATCTGTTTTGTGACAATATTCATTGGAAAAAGCCTCACATACATACAGTTTAAATTAAAATTGAGGGATTTTTTTTTTAACAAAAGAGATCAACTGTGTTTAAAATTTAAAATGATTTAAACATATTGTTAAGACCACAACATAAAATTCTGGGCGCAAAAACCCCTAGGTGCAAATATTTTGTGACGAGCAACAGATTAGAGCTGCAGTAAGTAATTAAACACCTGTAAGTGAAAAGATGAAGGAAAAGATGAATGAAGTGCCACAGGGCATTGACTTAAACCTATTAGAACAGTTTATACAAAGAAATACCAGTAATAAATAAATAGCAAATATGTATAAATAAGTATTAATTTAATAACAACATGTATACATACAAGTACACGTTATCAAAAATGTTAGAGACTAACGTGCAACCGATCTGGTTATTGTTACCGAATGTCCTCCCTTAGACGCCTTAAAACCAGTAGAACTCTCTATTAACGTTCTGGACCCTGGGGGCGAATTTTCGATGAACAATATGTGCAGGATGTTGAAAAAGATGATGATCAATCAATTGGTCAAGCTGCGGACCTACCTCGCCTTTTTTGGTGATGCAGATGATGTGCTCTTCCACTGTGAAGACTGTTGCTTCATTTCACTGAAGTTTTGTCACCAGTAATGATCCTTGACATGAAGGACAGGTCATCCACAGCAGAGTTCTTGGCAGACTTCGACGCAGTATTCCTTCTGCTCCTGGGTCAGCAGCCTGGGGAAGAACTTTGCAGCAGCATGGCACATGTTCAAATCATATGTGCGGATTGCCTGTACTGTTCCATATGACACACTAAAAATAGCAGCAATGTTGTGGAATGGTTTTTACATTTCCGGAGCTTGTTGAAGGTCTTGCTGATCTCTGGTTGTCTTCCAGTGATGTTCTTCCCTCAGAACAACTCGAATAACTCATTAAAGAATTGCTGTAAACTTGCCCAATCGTGTCAAATGTCTCTGTGGCAGATTTGCCGAGTTTCACGCAGAATTTTATTTACTCTTTGTTCTAACTGGCTGTCAATGATAAATAAATCGCAGATGTGGTAATGCACGTGGTCAGAAATGCACCAGATGCACAGCTCCTAGGACTATGTCTTTTGGCACACTGACTTATGAAGTTCAGTGCTCCCTGTGACTGTGCAAGCAGCCTTGTGCTGCCATCTGTTGGCGTGTTACAAAACTAGTATTAAAACGTATTGATACCGCCTCGTATTTCTATTCATTTACACAATGCAAAGTGAGCAAACAAAAGAGAAATCTAAATCAGATCAATATTTGGTTTGGCTTTCAATTCTTACACATGTACACTTTGTACCAAGCAGGTGCTGAAGATCATGAATTAAAAAAATAATAATAATAAATGTAGATTAATACTCAGTTATTACTGAAACAGAAATAGCTGAGTAGGAGGCTTAACTGGATAAGGAACAGCTAAACTCTGCCACTAGGTGAGGTTTTGAAAGAAGGTTTCATGTCACTGTACATACAGAATGGCAAGATTGTGCACAGCAACAAGACACAAGGTAGTTATTCTGCATCAGAAAGGTCTCTCCCAGGCAAAGATTTCAAGCAGACTGGGTTTTTTTGTGCTGATTAAGCTATTTTGAAGAAACAATAGGAATTTTGAGGACTGTAGACGCAGTGGTCAGCTAAGCAAACTTAATGCAGCAGAGGAAAGACACATGCTTACTTCCTTCAACATCGAAAGATGTCCAGCGATATCATCAGCAAAGAACTGGCAGAAACCAGTGAGACCCAGGTATACCCATTTACTGTCTGGAGAAGTTGGGCAAGAAGTGGTCCTCATGAAAGAATTCTCTCTCTGTCATCGAAACAAGGCTAAGCTACTCATCTATGCATGAAAACATAGGAACTGGGGTGCAGAAAAATGGCAGCAAGTAATTTGGGCCGATTAGTCAAAATGTGGAATATTTGGCTTCAGCAAAAAACAAGTTGTTTGCTGAATGGTGAGAGTGGTACAACAATCAGTGTCTGTGGGCAAAAGTGAAGCATGGTGGAGGTTCTTTGCAAATTTAGGGCTGCAGGATTAATGGTGTCCCAATGCTGAGAAACACAGGCAGATACTTATCTATCATACAATACCATTAGTAAGGCTTCTGATTGGCCCCAAATTAATTTCACAGCAGGACAACATCCCCATACATACAATGTTATTAAGAATCATCTTCATTGTCTTCATTGTGGAAAAGAACAAGGAAGTGATGGTTTGGTCCCTTACAGAGAACTGATCTCAACCTTTTAGATAGATGATAGATAGATAGATAGATAGATGATAGATAGATAGATAGATAGATAGATAGATAGATAGATAGATAGATAGATAGATAGATAGATAGATAGATAGATAGATAGATAGATAGATAGAACTTTATTGTCATTGCATAGTACAGGTACACAGCAACGAAATGCAGTTTGGCATCTACCAGAAGTGCAAAATGTAGCAGTCGTGCAAAAGTGCAGATAAATATCTAGCATATTTACAGCAAGTGGTATATATGAAAGTATATACAGTGAATAAATATAAAGGCTATTACAGTGCAGAGATGTGTGGACATACAGGAGTACAGTGAATAAATATAAGGTGTACAGTGAATAAATGTAAAGGTTCAGAAATGGTTCTGAGGCTATGGCACTGAAGAGGAATTTACAGAAGTGAAAGGTTACAAGATCACAAGATTATGGCATTTAAGTAGTTAGCAAGCTGAATAAACAGTCTACTATATATAAAATATATATATATATATATATATATATATATATATATATATATATATATATATATATATATATATATACACATACGTTATATACACAAATGAATGTGAAATGTTGGGCAGAATGTACAGTAATGATATAAAGATACATATAGATAAAAATAGTGCAGATGTAATAAGGAGTGAAAAAGATATACTATGTAGTATATACATGTATAGTACAGAGGTTATATACAGTCTTTTGTTTGTGTTTGTTTTGTAGTGATTTAGCGGTGTCGTGTAGAGTTCAGTAGTGTGATGGTGGATGGAAAAAAGCTGTCCCTGAACCTGCAGGTTCTGGTGCGTAAGTTCCTGTATCTCCTTCTTGATGGAAGGAGGTTAAACAGTTTATGACTGGATGTGAAGAGTCCTTGATAATGTTGTGAGCTCTGCGCAGACATCTGCTGTGGTGAAGGTGTTCAATGGCAGGTAGTTGGAGCACAATCGTGGGTGAACAGGGAGTAGAGTAGTGGGTTTAGAACACAGCCCTGCAGTATGCCAGTGTTCAGAATGAGGGTTGAGGATACCTGGTTTCCCAACCTGACAGATTGAGGTCTGTTGGTGAGAAAGTCCAGAATCCATCTGCAAGTGGAGGTGCAGATACCCAGTTCACTGAGCTTAGTGATCAGTACAGTGGGGAGGACTGTATTGAATGCAGAGCTAAAGTCAATGAACAGCATTCTGATGTATGCGTTGCTTTTATCCAGGTGGGTGAGAGCTGAATGAAGAGCTGTGGAAACTGCATCCTCTGTTGACCTGTTCGGGCGATAGGCAAACTGGTATGGGTCCAGTGTAGGTGGTAGGCACGCAGTGAGGTGATTCAGTACCAGTTTCTCAAAGCATTTTATAGCAATGGGGGTGAGTGCAACTGGGCGAAAGTCATTCAGGCATTCAGCAGCTGAGTGCTTAAGCACAGGTATGATGGTAGTGGTCTTCAGGCATGTAGGAACTGCGGCTTGGGCCAGTGACAGGTTGAAAATGTCAGTAAAAACCTGTGCCAGTTGTCCAGCGCATGCTCTGAGAACACGTCCCGGTATGCCATCCGGGCCAGCTGTCTTGCGTGCATCAACTTTGCTAAACACTGAATAGACGTCCGTTGTTGAAAGTGAAAGTGGGCTGTAAGCAGTAGAAGAGTCCGTGGTTGGTGTAAAATGTCCTGTGCTGTGGTCAAAACGAGCAAAAAAGTGATTGAGTTCGTTCGGTTGGAAGGCACTGCTGGTTGGTTGAGCTGTAGGTTTGTAGTCTGTGATGGACTGGATGCCTTTTCACATGCGTCTGGGGTCAGAGTTGTGGAAGTGCTCTTCTATGTGGAGTTTGAATATGAGTTTTGCTTTCCTGATGCCTCTTTTCAGGTTGGCCCTGGCTCTGTTGTAGTCTTCTGCACTGTCAGATTTAAAGGCAGCATCTCTTGCTTTCAACAGGAGACGGACTTCAGAGTTCATCCACGGCTTCTGGTTAGGAAAGCATTTCACGTGTTTGATGGTAGTGACATTGTCAATGCATGTGTTAATATGGTCCAAAACAGATGATGTGTAAATGTCCATGTCTGTGTTAGAGTCCAGTGTGGCCTGTGAGGCAAACATGTTCCAGTCAGTATCCTGAAACTGTTGCTGTAGAGAAGAAATGGCCCCCTCTGGCCATACCTTTACTGTCTTAATAGCTGTTTTCACACGTTTGATCAGTGGTGTGTATTTGGGTAGCATGAACAAAGAGAGGTGATCAGACTGACCCAAGTGGGGGAGGAGAATGGCTGTGTATGCCCCAGGTATGTTTGTGTATACCTGGTCCAGTGTTTTGTCCCCTCTGGTAGAGCAGGAGACATTGCGGTGAAATTTTGGTAAAACAGATTTCAGGTTGGAGTGGTTAAAATCTCCAGCAACAACAATAGCTCCTTCAGGATGTGCAGACTGCTGTTTGTTGAGAGCTGCGTGAAGTTCCTCCATAGCTAGCTTAGCATTAGCATCTGGCAGAATGTACACCGCAGTCACAACAATGGCTGAGAATTCTCTCGGTAAATAAAAGGGTCTGCACTTAATCATCAAATACGCTAAATGAACAGAGCAATGACTGTTAGTAACAGTAGAGTCCGTGCACCATGAGTTATAAATGCACAGACCTCCACCTCTGCGCTTACCAGAGTCCTCTGCCGTCCTGTCCGCCCGAAAAACACTGCGACCCCCGAGCTCAATGGTGCTGCTGGGAATGTTGTTGTTGAGCCATGTTTCCGTAAAATCTAGTTTGTCTGAGATTACATGAAGAGACAGAATGATTTAAGCCAGCTACAGAAGGTCTGTGGTTTGTTCTCCACGATGATGGTTAGGAAGCTGCTGAGTTCCTATATAAATTAAGTCCAAGTGTACATATAATAATTTATGCTGTTTGCAGGCAAAGGGTGGTCACACCAAATATAGATTTTTTTTTTCTTCTGTTCCTTTACTTTCCATTTTATTCATTGAAAAAATAAACTGTTAAAACTTGTATTTTAAAAAATATTGTTATTTTACATCATTTGTTTGCACCTGCCTAAAATTTTTGCATGTATATGTATGTTTATAAAAGTACTGTAGTCTTTATTATTGTGCAGATTATTGTACTGCATTACTGGATACTATATTTTGCTGTGTGTTTACTGCAATAACCTTAAAGTAATTTGGAAGGTGTATTTTTTTTTCCAAATATATATATATATATATTTCAACTGGGTATATATTTTACAGAAATAGACAAAAA
Organism: Silurus meridionalis; assembly: GCF_014805685.1. Lineage (NCBI taxonomy): Eukaryota > Metazoa > Chordata > Actinopteri > Siluriformes > Siluridae > Silurus > Silurus meridionalis. The sequence continues at coordinate 13,929,338 of NC_060898.1, forward strand.
CTAAATGCCTAAACAGCAAATTCTGTTCATAGACTGCAAAGTCAACTTTGATGAGCTAATAAATCCACATTACAGTAACATGGTGTGTAAACACACTTTAGGCAAGGACATGCTTTCAACAAGATGTTTTTATGTAAATTATTAATGTCTTGTTCATGCCCTGTGGCCTTTCAGTGACAGTCACTTTTGGAGTTTGTGTTAGTTGCTGACAGAACAATTAACACTGTGTTAGAACCAAACCTGTGTTTGTGCCTTCAAACAAATAATGTATAATTGAATGAATAGATGTGTGTGTGTGTGTGTGTGTGTGTGTGTTATAAATGTGTTATAAATGTTGTATATTAGAAAATGTAAAATTTAGTTACAATAAAGACTCCCAGTTCGTATTGATAGAAAAATGGTCCTTAATCTGAGAGATGAACATTACTTCTAAAACAAGTTAATCAAAATTGTTGGACATGGATTTAACGTGTGATTTAGCTTTGACTTTTACATGTAGTTTTGCTTTTGTTTGTGTGTGTGTGTGTGTGTGTGTGTGTGTGTGTATGTGTGTGTGTGTGTGTGTGTGTGTGCGCGTGCGCGTGCGCGCACATGTGTGTTTCCTGCCACAGAGGTGAGAATAGAAAACCACAGTTCTACTGCAGGAACCATTTCAAAAATAAAAGTGTGTTTCTGCTTGAGGAAGTAATGCACATTTCCGTTCCTGATTCTCTCTAGACTAGGAACTACTAGGGGGTGTAGTTTGCTAAAGGAGACAGAAAAATGAAGAATGTGGCTGGTATATATATATATATATATATGCCTCCACAGTCACCGGACCTGAACCCAATCGAGATGGTTTAGGGGTGAGCTGGACCGCAGAGTGAAGGCAAAAGGGCCAACAAGTGCCAAGCATCTCTCGGGGAACTCCTTCAAGACTGTTGGAAGACCATTTCAGGTGACTACCTCTTGAAGCTCATCAAGAGAATGCCAAGAGTGTGCAAAGCAGTAATCAAAGCAAAAGGTGGCTACTTTGAAGAACCTAGAATATGACATATTTCAGTTGTTTCACACTTTTTTGTTATGTATATAATTCCATATATAATTCCACATGTGTTAATATATAGTTTTGATGCCTTGAGTGTGAATCTACAATTTTCATAGTCATGAAAATAAAGAAAACTCTTTAAATGAGAAGGTGTGTCCAAACTTTTGGTCTGTACTGTATATATATATATATATATATATATATATATATATATATATATATATATATATATATATATATATATACATACATACAGTGGGGCAGAAAAGTATTTAGTCAGCCACCAATTGTGCAAGTTCTCCCACTAAAAAAGATGACAGAGGCCTGTAATTTTCATCATAGGTACACCATGAGAGACAAAATGAGAAAAAAACCCCCCGAAAATTACATTGTCGGATTTTAAAAGAATTTATTTGCAAATTATGGTGGAAAATAAGTATTTGGTCAATAACTAAAGTTCATCTCAATACTTTGTTATATACCCTTTGTTGGCAATGACAGAGATCAAACGTTTTCTGTAAGTCTCCACAAGGTTTTTACACACTGTTGCTGGTAGTTTAGCCCATTCCTCCATGCAGATCTACTCTAGAGCAGTGATGTTTTGGGGCTGTCGCTGGGCAACACGGATTTTCAACTCCCTCCAAAGATTTTCTATGGGGTTGAGATCTGGAGACTGGCTAGGCCACTCCAGAACCTTGAAATGCTTCTTCCAAAGCCACTCCTTCATTGCCCGGGTAGTGTGTTTGGGATCATTGTCATGCTGAAAGACCCAGCCACGTTTCATCTTCAATGCCCTTGCTGGTGGAAGGAGGTTTTCACTCCAAATCGCACGATACATGGCCCCATTCATTCTTTCCTTTACACGGATCAGGCGTCGGGGTCTCTTTGCAGAAAAACAGCCCCAAAGCACGATGTTTTCACCCCCGCGCTTCACAGTAGGTATTGTGTTCTTTAGATGCAACTCAACATTCTTTCTCCTCCAAACACGACAAGTTGAGTTTCTACCAAGAAGTTCTATTTTGGTTTCATCTGACCATATGACATTCTCCCAATCCTCTTCTGGATCATTCAAATGCTCTCCAGCAAACTTAGATGGGCCCAGACATGTACTGGCTTAAGCAGGGGGACACATCTGGCACTGCAGCATTTGGGTCCCTGGCGGCGTAGTGTGTTACTGATGGTAACCTTTGTTACTTTGGTCCCAGCTCTCTGCAGGTCATTCACTAAATCCCCCGTGTGGTTCTGGGATTTTTGTCCACTGTTCTTGTGATCATTTTGACCCCACAGGGTGAGATCTTGCGTGGAGCCCCAGATCGAGGGAGCTTATCAGTGGTCTTGTATGTCTTCCATTTTCTAATAATTGCTCCCACAGTTTATTTATTCACACCAAGCTGCTTACCTATTGCAGATTCAGTCTTCCCAGCCTGGTGCAGGTCTACAATTTTGTTTCTGGTGTCTTTTGACTGCTCTTTGGTCTTGGCCATAGTGGAGTTTGGAGTCTGTCTTTTATACTGATAATGAGTTTAAACAGGTGTCAATAATACAGGTAACAAGTGGAGGACAGAGGAGCCTCTTAAAAAATAAGTTACAGGTCTGTGAGAGCCAGAAATCTTACTTTTTTGTAGGTGACCAAATACTTATTTTCCACCATAATTTGCAAATAGATTCTTTACAAATCAGACAATGGGATTTTCTGGATTTTTTTTCTCATTTTGTCTCTCATAGTTGAATTGTACCTATGATGAAAATTACAGGCCTCTCTCATCTTTTTAAATGGGAGAACTTGCACAAGAATTTTTTTGCCCCACTGTATATCACACAATTATAGATTATTGTACTATAATCTACGTTTTTCTGTAAATGTGCAATGTACTGAAATCTTGGGTTTATTTCACCTCCATTAAATAGAATAAATGCATGATATATACAGTTAAATAGACCTTTTTGATTGGTAATTTTTTTAAAACTTTTTCCGAATGAACAAAAACATGAAACAGGAGTATCAAAAAAGAGGGAAAATCTATTAAAGCAATTGCACAAGTGTTGACCAATACAACAATTTGGAATGTCATTAAAAATAATGAAACCACTGGTGTATTAACAAGCAGACATGAAACAGTCATGGAAAACAACTGCTGTGAGCAAGAAAACCACAAAATTAATAGTTTTTAACATTACCAGCAACTTCCCCAGAGCTTGGATGAAGGTATCATAATCCATTTTTTAAATAAGACTTTGAGAGTAGAAATATAGTGGTCACACCACAACACATAGAATTTTAGAGATGACCTAGAAAAATGTTGAAGCCGAATTTAACCTCTATGATCAAGCGATGGAAAGGTGTGTGGAGAAAAAAGGGATCTGCTTATGATCCAAAGCATGATCAGTAAAACAGGGTAGAGGTTGTGTCAATAAGACTTGCATTGATACTTCTGAAATAAATCCAGTACTGTGCAAACGTTTTAGGCAGGTGTGAAAAAATTGCTGTAAATTAATTCAACAATAAACAAAATGGAAAGTCAATAATAGAAGAAAAAAATCCAAATCAAATAAATATTTGGTGTGACCACCTTTTGCATGCCAAACATCATCAATTCTTCTTGTTGTTTGCGGTACACTTGCAGACAGTTTTTTAAGGAACTTAGCAGGTAGGTTGTTCCATACATCTTTCTAGAATTAACCACAGATCTGTGGATGTAGGCTCCCTCAAATCCTTCTATTTCTTCATGTTATACCAGACATACTTGATTTTATGATCTGTGTGGCCAAACCATCACTTCCAGGACTCATTGTTCTTCTCTATGCTGAAGATATTAATGACATTGGCTGTATGTTAGGGGTTGTTGTCCCGTTGCAGAATAAAATTTGGGGCCAATCAGATGCCTCCCTGATGGTACTGTATGATGAAGTGTCTGCATACCACTTACCACATACCACTACATTTGCAGAAATGCAGCCACAAACCTCCAAGAAACCTCCACCATGCTTCACTTTTTTGCAGACACTGATTATTGTACCACTCACCAGCCCATTGGCAAACAACTCGTTTTTTTGCTCCAGCCAAATAATTCTGATTTTGACTCATCAGCCTAGAGCACTTGCTGCCATTTTTCTGCACCACAGTTCCTATGTTTTCATGCATGGTTGAGTTGCTTAATCTTCCATGTCAGAGGTATAGCTTTTTGGATGCAACTCTTCCAGGAAAGACCACTTCTGGCCAGTCTTCTTTGGACAACAGATGGTATACTTGGGTCCCACTGGTTTCTGTCAATTCTTTGCTGATGGCACTGTGGGACCTCTTCTGATGTCAAAGGGAAGTAAGCATGATGTGTCTTTCATCTGCATTAAACTTCCTTTGTTTGTGTTTCTTCAAAATAGCTTAAACAATACATCTTGAAACAAAGTTCCAGAAGGATAACCATCACTGAAGCCCTCCACCAATCAGGGCATTATGGCAGTGGCTAGACAAAAGGCTCTCCTTGGTGAAAAACCAGTGGAAGCCTGCTGAAAGACTCTCAGACTGTGTAAAACAAGATTATCCTGTCTGATGAAACCAAGGTTGCACTGTTTGGCCTCAATTCTAAACATTATGTCTGGAGGAAACCAGGAACTGTTCATCACCTGCCCAAAGCAAGCATCATGCTGTGGGGGTGTTTTTCTGCAGCAGGGACTGGGCCAATTGTAAGGGTTAAGGAAAAGCTGAATAGAGCAAAGTAGAGAGATTTTATATATAGAGAGAGTCCTCAATAAAAACCTGTTCCACAGCGTTCAGGATCTCAGTCTGGGCTGAGGGTTCACCTTCCTACATGATAACAATCCTAAGCACACAGCTAAGACAACACAGGAGCGGGTTAGGGTTAGGGACAACTCTGGGAATATCCTAGAGTTGTCCAGCCAGAGCCCTGACTTGAACCCAATTGAACATCTCTGGAGAGACCTGAAAGTGGCTGTCCACTGGCACTCCCCATCTAACCTGACCGATCCTGAGAGGATTTACAATGAAGAATGGCAGAAAATCCCCCAATCCAGTTGTGCAAAGCTTGTTGCATCATACCCAAAAAGACCCGAGGCGGTAATTGCTGCCAAAGGTGCTTTAACTAAGTACTAAGTAAAGGGTCTGAATACTTATGCGCATGTGATATTTCAGTTTTTTTTTTAAATACAGTGTAGATTAATAGGGGAAAAAATTATTTGAATGATTGTAGTATCAGGCTGCAAATTAATCAAATTGAAAAAAGGTATGGTTTTTTTTTTTTGCATCCATCCATCAAGTCTCAATTTTATCAGCTTGTTGATGATAGCCTTCACCAGTACAAATTCCAACAATGCCTTTGTAGACCATGTCTTTAGAAATCCACCGAAAATAGGAAGAAATAGCAATATCTTCATTTTAGTTTAATCTAATTCAAGCATGTGCGCTGCTGACATTTCTGACATGTAACCAGTGCATTGGTAATATGGTTTGTTTCGACTAAAATGTTTTGGTTAGTTGTTGTCCGCTTTATACAAATTATAAAATATTTTATGTAATATGTAAACTCCTGCTTTGGGTCTTAAATACACAAACCTAGCAAGGAATGATTCAGGGTTCTGCTGATGGTTCTTCTGTAAATAAAATTGTTGGTAAATATAATATAATTAAAATAATATAATATAATATAATATAATATAATATAATATAATATAATATAATATAGTATAATATAATATAATTTCGTTATCAATGTTGCTAATGAATTCCCAAATGAATCTTATTCTCATTAAGTCATCGTGCTGATTGTCTGCTGAACCTCGCGCGCTCCCTCTGCTGCCTGCTTGGTGTCCAAAAACTTCATGTCTGCTCTTCCTGCTTCTTCTCCTCCTTCTTCTTCTTCTGTCTGTGTGTGTGTGTGTGTGTGTGTGTACTGGGAACCGGACGGACGGATCTCGGGTCATCTGCAGCTGCGGCGCGCGCACGCGGAGGGCGCAGGAGGAGGCGGAGGGGAAAAATGGCGGCCATCAACTAGAACAGGACACACGGGGACAAGTCGGGGAAGAAGATCCGAAATAGTGAGTAAAGAGGAATCACCGGGTCTGAAACGCGACAGTGTGGAAAAAAGCCACCGTGTGTTTGGTGGTCTGTGACGCGCCGACTGTGTGTGTGTGTGTGTGTGTGTGTGCGCGCGCGCGTGTGTGCGTGCTTTATTTGGAAATTGAAGCTCGACGTGAAAGACCTGCGAAGGAGCTTCTCGCTCTCTATCTATCAGCCTGAATGTGTTTTTTTCCCCCTTTGACCAAATGGTGGAGAATGCTGGTGTTGGGTGAAGATCTAGAGAAGGTTGAGATGATCAGGAGTGTAATTAAAGTGAAGCAGACAGAGAGCTTCCTGTTCGGTTCTTCTTCCAACCCTCTATTTATAAAACTCAATAATGTGTGTGCTTTTTGTTTAGATCATCTAATGGACCTTTGCTTGAGGTGTTGAGGTGTTTGGAGAAGGAATTGGTCCAAAAGAGCTTTATTTCTGTCTGGTGTGTGTGGGGTGTGAGTGTGGTGTGTGTGTGTGTGTGTGTGAGTGTGGTGTGTGTGTGTGTGTGAGTGAGTGTGAGGAAGAGAAGAAGGAGAAGCCATTGCGCTTCTTTTCTGCTCTTCTCTCCTGTGGGATCGTCCATTAAGCGACAGTCAGTGTGGCTGGCATTGCTGCAGCTCCTCTCCACGTCCACACACACACACACACACACACACACACGCACACGCACACGGAGTACAAAAAAGCCAATGTTCCTGCACCCTAATGTTCAGCTTGAACACGATCTGGATTTTTTTTCATGTTCTCGCTCATGTGGATGGATGGAAGTGAAGGTGAAAAGTGAAGTGTTTGGACTTCCTCCTCCTCCTCCTTCTTCTTCTTCTTCTCCTTCTCCTTCCTCGTCTTCATCTCCGTCTGTCTCCGGCGTCTTTTTGGACGTGCTGTCAGGTACGGCATTATTCTCTCTCCGTAAAATGGAGGGAGGCGGATGAGTCTCCGAGGAGAGAAAGAAAGAAAGAAAGGAAGGAGGAGGAGTGAGACAGGAGAACAAAGGTTGACTTCTCTTCTCTGGCTTCTACTCTCGCTTGGACGAGGAACCTCACATAGGGAGCTGTTAGAGTAAATATTTTCTTCTTTCTTTGTTGTTTTTATGGTTCATTTCAGGTTTAGGATGAACTCAGGTGGTTGTTGTTGTCGATGGTGTTGTTCGTGGCTCCGTGTTTGAGTTGTAGTTCCCCTTTTTTTTTGGTGAGAATTTTTTTCTGGTCAATAGAAGCTGCAACGGTGGTTGTCACATTCAGCCGTGGATGAGAGGAGAATGTTAATGCTGCTACATTTATGCTAATGTTCTACCAGTAGTGGCCTTTACGCGTCTAGTAAGAAGTTTTCAAAGTTCCTGATCGTACTTTTGGAGATTTAAATCCTCTTTTTGGTGATTTTGAGGTTTCTTCATGATGATAAACAAAACACCTTTTTGCAAAAGTGTTTGTGGAGATTAGCTTGAGAAGTTCCACCTCAGGTTCCTGCTATGTTCTTTACGTCATTTTTAAACTCTTAGCATCACCCTTTGTAAGGACTAGCAGTGTCCTTTTCATTGTTTTGAAGGTCTTCAAAGATGTTAGCATGCATTAAGATATTAAAATTGTCTTTGAAATCAAACTATATCTTTTTTTTTTATAGTTTTCCCTATTGATGGAACACATAGATTTGGTATATCCACCGGCTAAATTTGACTTATTAGCATGAATTTTAGGATGCATTCTAGCGATTTTTTGGTGTAATGAAGTTCTGAAGCTCTGGTGTCTGTTTTGATAGATTTCCAAATCTCAAAATGGTGTTACTTGGATTTTTTTTCAAGGTTGAAACACTTTAATTGGGTGTTTGTGGATTGGTTTCCACCTCAGGTTCTTATTGTTTTCTCACTAATTGTAATTGTAAATAGCACGGCTTTGATTGCGCATAGTGAATCTAGAACGATGGTGTGAAGTTCCTTGAGTTCTGGACATGTTTTAATATTCCTTGAGGATTTAAAATATCAAAATGCGCTTCTTGTTGGTTGTTAGGGTGAGAAAAGGCATTGTTCTTCTGACGTTCTGTAGTGCTTATTTGATGTCATTGGACAACATTTGTATCGCTCTGCATAACAGGAAATAACATTTGTATATCTTCTACATAATTATTAGAGATTAAATTATGTGGAAAAAATCAACATGCAATCATTTCAAATGTTTGATAGTATCTCAGATTATTTGAGATCTTTAAATTCTTATTGTTTTTGCAAGATTGTGTGTGTGTGTGTGTGTGTGTGTGTGTGTGTGTGTGTGTGTGTGTGTGTGTGTGTGCTTCTGCAATAACTCCGGTCAGTGTACAAACCTGCTGACACTGAGATCACTGCGACAACTGAGGAGGACGAGCTTTTAAAATTCAAAATGGAGGGTGTGTGTGTATGTGTGTGGAAGATAAAACTCACTTTTACACATGAAACTTGATGCGTGTGTTCAACTCGGTCGAGTTGACGATCAAAGAGTTTCGTGGCTCTGTACTGTTGAACATAGGAGTCAGATCTACGTATATATTGTTGCTCTGTAGCACAGCTGAGTGGAAACCCGGGAGTCTGATACAGACACGATTCAGGGTTACACTCAAAAATCTTGTTGTTTGTCTTAATTGAACTTGTCAACATATACACTCACACACACTCAACACACTCAACACACTTTAGTACGGAGTGTTTGTGTCATGTCAGCATAGCTTCTTTCTGCCAACCTGCCAGTCCAGTTTGAACATGTTCTCCTGCAGCGTCTTCATTTCCCTCACCTGTGTTTATGCAAAGGTGGAATTTCAGCTGAATGGAGACGTTGGAACATCTAATGAGCTGAGCGTTCCTCCTGTGTATGCTGTTAACAATGGAAACTCAGGTTTGAGGTGTGTTTCTTGTTTCGACCTGAGTGTAGCTGCTGATCATAGCTTGTGAATGAACCCATTAGGAGTCTTAATAGTTGAACATTTTTAGTTCTGAGAGATCTATTTGGGCCACCTTGCAAGCACAGCATGTTTACATGCACATTTAAGAAGACGATCAAGTCAGGAGAATATCAGGGCCGTTCCAAAAGCTTCATCTTGCTTCTCTTTAAATAGGTCATGTCGAATTTAGTTTTCGGATCTTTGTTTTGTTTTTAAAGCCAGCTTCTTTGCAGCTTCAGTTTCTTGACTGTGTCATGTTCTTGACTTTGCTGATATTTACCGTAATCCTTCATATTTACTTTTCTTTCAATGCATGCAATGTTTGCTGTGCTACTGGCTGCCACACCATCGCAAGCATAATAGATTCTCCCCCAGGCTTGTCTTTTTATTTATTTATTTATTTATTTTTAATGCTACTCCATTTTCATCAAATGCACCTTTGGTGATTGTGTCCAAAGAGATTTGCTTTCAAATTTTGACCTCATCAGTTTTTCAAAAATGCCTCTGGCTTGTCTAGATGTTGTTTTGAATACATAAAATTGACTTTCACGAATAGGTCCTCGATAAAGTTACCTTCTGATGGCTCTTCCATGCAGATCATGGAAGCACCACCACTCATCAGTCATCTAAATCTTCCGGCAAGTCCTTGGTGTCTTTGGAGGATTTTACTTTGGCTTTCTGCCCAACATACAGCCAATTCAATCTGTGAGTCTTCTTGGTCTTGACTTCCACAGCTCCCCATAACTGCCATTTCTTAATAACATTTTGGGCAGTGGAAACTGAGAGCTGAAAGTCGGTTTATGTCTTTTTATAGCCTTCCTATTCTTTGTAAGCATCAATTAGCTTCATTTTCAGATCCTCAGTCAGCTGCTTGGAAAAGCCTGTGGTTGCTGAGTGTTTGCACAAAGTTTGCGGAGTCAGATTATTTATTTCGCTATGGAATTGTCATCAGACGCCAATTCCTAATGACAATGCCTGACTTGAGGGATGAGTCCTACATTCAGGAGCATCCATTATTAGGTAACTGTCGATTATCATTGGAAGAAAACGATGTGCTTATATCTATACTATAGATCAGTTATAAACAGTTGTTTCCTAAACAGTGATTTTTTTTCCCTCCACACTTTCTTGACAGAGAAATGAGAAATGATTTCTCCAAATTTGTTTCTTGAAGCCTTTTATATTGTTAGAACCGTTAAAGTTAAGCTTTTCCTCTGACTTTTACAAAGCTCTGACACTGGAGACGTAATAAATGTTGAATAAACATATCTTTACAGGAAGCTTTCTCTAACATTTCTAAAAAAAAAAATGATTCTACAATAAAATTTATATTGTCATATTAAGATAAAGTTCATTAATTAAACCTGTGATTTCTAGTGGTAATTGTTAATGTCATAAAAATTAATTATAGCTTTCAGTCCAGTCGGAATCCCTGAAGTTTGTGGCTTGAGCAACACTTACCTCTTTAAGCAGTATGCAAATGAGCCCTTAAACAAGCCACATTATTTGACTGGGTTCTCTAAGCACTTTGACCACCGCAGGTGTTCCAGGGTATGAGGGTGTCATTAGTAAATCGTGACATTGCCATGTTGAAAATGTGGTGTTCACTGTTTTAACTGCAAATAATTATAAATGTGTGCATCCGAGTGTCATCTTCCCAGAAGAGTGGAGGTTATAACAACACTAAATGGGGACTAAATGTGGAAAGGGATGTTCATATACAGAATAAAGCATATACAAATGTCCAGGTTTCCGCAAACTTTTGCCAATGTAGTGCCCGTTGAAATATATACAGTAAAATATGTGGCTGTGTTTAATTGTGTATATTTGTCTTATTCAGTATTTTTGGAGACAGTCGTATCCCATAACACGTCATTGTAACACAAAGTTCTTTACAGTGCATGTAAGGTTCTAGTTTGACACTACTCCATCACTCGCCTGAAAGCTTTACTGGGGTTTGTATTTGTTTGGGAATCGGGAAACCATTGAGGGTCTCTTTTTTTGTGAAAAGGTTTCAATTCAGATGTTTTTAAAACGCTGCCTCTGAAGAACGGACCTGTGGTTTGAGACGTGCATGTGTATGTGATGTGGTACGGTGTGTGTGTGTGTGTTTGTGTGTTTGTTCCTGTCTCTTGTTATCACTGGCGCTTGTTGATGACATCACCAGTCTGCTCTGCTTCGGGACGTTAAACAGAGACAGGAGGTGATGGAAACACATGACTGTTCTTTTGTGTGTGTATGTGTGTGTATGTGTGAGTGAGTGAGTGAGTGAGTGAGAGAGAGAGAGTGTGTGTGCAGGAGGCCTGAAAAACCTAAAAGCTGTGTTATGTAACTGAGTGATAGCCAAAGGTTCAGTTCCAGTGCTGACCCACATGTGCACTAATCCATAAACAACAACAGAAATATGGATCTATAGAATATGTATTTATAATCAATCATTATATCCATATGTGTATTATCATATGTACCCTCTCGCTTTTGTTACTGTTTTATGTTTCGCTTCAGATGGAAGAATGAACCGTAGAACTGAAACGATTTCCCACAATGCATCACATTGACCGTTTTGATTACCTTTTACATCATCCTTCTCCTGAGAGGTTCCACAGAGCTTCTTTACTCTGTGTGTGTGTGTGTGTGTGTGTGTGTGTGTGTGTGTGTGTGTGTGTGTGTGTGTGTTTCAACATGTGCTACTGCGTAACTTTAACATCACCACATGCTGACCTGCAACCTGTGAGCCCCAGAAATTAGAATTAAATGTACTTCTACACAAATTTACACTGATCAGTATAGTTCTGCATGTTGCTGTGAAATTATTATAATATTTTAGATATGATGTGAGAATTTAACACTTCTTTTTTTTTTTTTAACCTTTTAAAAATGTTCACCTGGACATTGAGTTTTAATCATAAAATAAGAACTTGATAACTTTTATATTAAATTTTTTTACTATTAGACAATGACTAAAGGTAACCCAGTTCCTCGATCCTATCACGGTCCAATATGCAAAAAAAAAAAAAGAGCGAATTAATCAGAGAATAACAACATGGAAACAAAAACCTATTGTATTTGTTTACCTGCTCAACCTGAGTTTGAAGCTTAGACAGACTGTACAAAAGATGACTGAATATAAGTCTCAAATATTTACAGTCGAGTATTTACTTATTATAGTACTGTGTTTATTGTACAAACACAATTTTTCTTCAGTAACATATTGCAATTTTACAACTTTTAACTATAAGCCACTACATTTATAATTAACAATTAAGCCATGATACAGCTCATTTGGTTTTCAATCGTATACATTTTATAAACATTTTTTTTTTTTGCCTAATGCAGTTGCTTAAGTAAATGGTCACACATTTCACAAATTTTCAGATGCTGTCATGAATAGAATATGTCAAATATTTAACACTGTAAACATCATATGGTCAACTATGCAATTACAGAACTTGTGTGGCCTGCACAGAGCCCTGACCTTAACCACACTAAACACCTTTGAAATGAACTGGAACAGAACCCCAGGCCTTCTCATCTGAAATCAGTGCCTGATCTCATTAATTCACTTGTGGCTGAATGAGCACAAATCCCCGCAGCCACACGCCAAAAATCTAGTGGAAAGCCTTGACAGAACAGTGGAGGATTTTCTAACAGTAAAGGCAGACTAAATGTGGAACAAGATGTTCAAAAAACACACGTTAGGGTTAATGTCAGTTGTCCACCTACGTTTGACCATATCGTGTAATTTAGGTAACGGTGTTTGCACCATATGGATATGGAAAAGTATTACGACAATTAGCTTTTCTACCCGTATGTGGTTCCTCTCCCAACTGTTAGCACAAAGTTGATGGGACACAATTACATAAGATGCCTTTGGAAGCTAGAATTGTTTTCCTCCACTTGAAGTAGGAGATGCAAACCTGTTCCAACATTAGCTCCATGAAGATATGGCTTACATGGGTTGAAATGGAAAATCTTGAGGTGCCTGCGATAGAGCTCTGACCTCAACCCTACTGAACACCAGACTGCACCTGATGCCTCCTCACACTACATCAATATCTGACTACTTATGGTTGAATGAGCACAAATCTCCACAACAACACTGCAGTTTTTCCCAAAAGCAAATTTAAATGTGCAGAATTTGGAAACATCTAGTCTTTTATGGTTTCTGAGAAAAATGTTTGCTCCTTTTGTTTATATGAAACAAGCTATGAATATTAAGGGTATGATGATTTACTTTGGCCAAACAAATATATAAATGTTCAGATGTTCAACTTTTTCACTAAAAGACAAATTCCTTACTGTAAATAACAGATTTACAAACAGTTAGTCCATATGCCACAGTCCATAAATTATTTGCCGTACCTCTTGTAAAGCTTGCCAAAGGTCTTCTTTGCTGGTTGGATATTTCTTTCATCCCAGAGCAGTTCAATAGGATTTAGGTTCAGTGACTGGACAAGCCATTCCATGAGAGATGACACTCCAGCTGTCTGTTTGTTCTCTAAATAATGCTTACAGAGCCTGGATGCATGGTTTGGGTCAAGGTCTTGTTATATGGTGAAGTTGATTTCAGTTAGCCGCAGCCCAGACAGAATTGCATGGTGTTGAAGTATGGAATGGTAGCCATGTTTGTTCAGGATTCATTTCACTCAGAATAGGAGTCCATTCTTCTCTGCCCTAAAACAACCCAAAAAACATTAGTCTTTCACCTCTATGTTTAACTGTCGTCGTAAGGCAGTCCGCTAACATCTTCTCTTCTGTTGTTCATTTTACATAAGTTCTTGTCTTGGAGGCAAACATTTCCAATTTGGACCAATCTATCCACTTTCTTCCATTCAGTCCCTGTCCAATTCTTGTGTGGCCTTATTTTTGCCTTTTAACTAGTAGGTTGCAAATAAACTTAAGGACTGTGTTTCACGATACTAATGTAAACAGAAATGGATAAAAAGTAAATAAATATCTAAAAGAATAACCTGAAAAAGTATTTTGGTATTGAGGAATGTAACACAGGTAATCAGTGCAGGGGTGATAAAAAAAAGAATTTGACTTTGTATCCGGCTACTTTACCCCACACAGACATGTGTTTGTTAAAGCTTTATTTTGGGCAAATTAGTTTCAATCATGTGTTCAGGGGAAGTTTATTTCAATGTACCTACAGTGCACAAAAGAACGTTACAGTTCTGTGATCTTGTTGCTAAGACTAAAGTGGAAGAAGGAGCGAGAGCATGAGTGAAAGCAGGGAGAGCACGTGAGAGAACTTTCCAGATGATTAGACCTCAGTGCAAGGCCAAGAGCTTCAAAAACACCACTATGGAGGATGTTGAGTTTCTAGCGAATAAAGGAAGAAAAAAAGACAACAGACAGTTATACAGTAGTAAATGCAGGGGCACCAATAATTATGGCGCATGGCTTTGTTAAAGGATCAGATATGTGTGTGGTTAACTTAACCAATTAAAGTTTAGATCAGTCTGTTTTTTTTTTTTTTTTTTTTTTTTTTTTTTACTGAGGTTGCTGACTGCTTAGGATGAAGACATGGAGCAATGACCTTTTCTGATAAATATCTTTTAAATGCAGTTATGATGACTAAAAAGAAGCTTTAGAGATATAGACAGGCAGAAGGAAACACACACAATCAGACAGACAGATGGACAAAATGGGAGACAGACAAATTGGCAGACTAAGAAACAGGTGTGTGTGTGTGTGTGTGTATATATATATATGTATGTGTATATATATATATATATATATATATGTATGTATGTATGTACACAGATATTTTCACCATTACGGTAAACATTTGCTTTATTGATTAGTGATGATTATATTATTTACTATTGAACATATCTATCATCTCACATGACTCACCACTTGTTTTTGGATCCTGGATGCTAATGGTAACAACACGCACAAAATATGACGCACACATTAGACATTATTTTGCATTATATTACACCTTTTTTTGCAGGATTTGTTTATGCGCACCTAAATATTTCAATTTAAATTCTAACATTCGTGACTCTGCAGTTTGACGGCAGGATTGATATGCAAACTATACTGTATTGTGAATAGTGAAACGATTGCATCGATAAAACTTGGGGGTCATTTGATGGTCACATGGAGCCACATCACATCTATGCTAAAACACGGGCTATAGGCATTCATAACCTTTTTATTTCAGCCTTAGAGCCTCAGTGTGAAACGAAAGAAGCAAAGTTCCACAGTTAAAAGGGGAAAACTGAGCTGTTATAACAAGGAAAATGTTTTATTGAAAAAAAACGAGAGAAAAAAAAGGCAAAATAACCGAAAGAGCAGGATTTCTTAGATAAAACAAGATGCTGTGTGTGAAATTCTTTGCACTTCTTGGTGTTGGTGAATGGAGAAGTGGTGAGAAAACAAGCCGTCCTTTCAGAGAGAACAGCAGTGTTCTGTAGGAGAGGAACCTTCACCTCTCTCACTTCCTCTACACCGCCAAAAGACCTGCTGATCCCCAAACTGATTAAACATTGAACAGATTCGCTCGCCGCCTGAGCATTAATGAATTCATTCGGGTTTCAACTGAAAAAGGAACAGTTAGTCGCTGAGGTAAAAATAAGTCAAAGCATTTTATTTCTAATAATTGGCCAAAGCATGAAAGTCATTGCAAAAACATAGGTCTATGAGTGAGATTTAGCTATTAGCTTAGCTATTTTTTTTTTAGCTAAATTTAACTAAAAATAGACTAGCTCACTACAGAGCACATCTCCATATGCAATTAGGTGGAAATGACAGGTGGGTGCGTCATTAAAGTGAAAGTTTATTTTGGCTTGTTTACCTTCACTACTGAATGTTTGTAAAAGATATTGTAATCCCCACGTTTTATTTTGGAATTTTTCTCCTGCCATGTCGCAGTGTGTCATGAGCATATGTGGTTTAAGATTTATAAATAAACAGTCAGGGCTCATTATAAATGTACATTAATTAACCTTGAGCTACAGCAGTCGGACAAATAAATACTGCTGTTTTTTCTACTTCCTTCACCTCATTTCCAGTTCACACACAGCTATGAGTTTCTGTTCTCACATGGCTTCTGAGGAGTGCCTCAAGGTTAAATTTTTGCACCTTTGTTATTGAAACTACAAATGGTCACTGAGCTTAATCTCACAGAACAAAAAAAATAAGTAAAAAACAGCTACAAAAGTAAGGGAACACATCAAACTACACTCTCATAGACTGTGTAAGCCCGTTGAAAATTAGACTCGGACTAAATATTTGTCTGAAAATCCTTGAGGTAACTGATCACATCAAAACCACATTTATTCCAACTATAGAAGTTAATTTAGAAATGAGCCAATACAGAGGTGTAAAGAGTACCTGAAAATTATACTTGAGTAAACCTCTCTCTCTCTCTCTCTCTCTCTCTCTCTCTCTCTCTCTCTCTCTCTCTCTCTTTCTCTCTCTACTTATATTGAACCTAGGCTGAAAAGATGCACAAGTCCTCAACACAAAAACACTAATAAAAAGCCAAAAACCGTTGATTTGAGAGGTTTTATTTCCTAAAATACAAATCAAATTGTACACCTTAACATTGCATTAACAGGGACCAACACAACAGAGATCAAACAAGTCGGCCAAAAAAAAAAAAAAGACAAAGTAATTGACAAAGACAAAGCGTTTTTTCAAAAAGGTTTCTTCAATTTAAAACATTTAATTACAGTATCACGTCAAAGTAGAAGCACCAATAGTAATTAATGGACAAATAAAATAGCGAAGGCGATATTGCCTCTGCTGCAGAATAAATTAGTCAAGGCAGATAAAGCTGCCGTGCAAAATGTATTTGTTAATGGTCATTGTCAATTTAAATTTACTGAAGTAAAAAGTACATTTATTGAGTCATAAATGTAGTTGAGTAGAAAGTTGCTAATATAGAAAGTAGCCAAAAAATGACTTAGGGTAAATGTATTTAATTACTGTACTTAATACTTTTCACCATTGCCAATACAGCAAGAGAATTATCATGTAATCTTTACAATGAAGCAGTAATGTGTAAAGGTCATGCCCAATAAGCTTGAAACAACGCATCGTTTTGTTTCTACACCCCTCCAGCTTAAGACAGACCTTCTCATACCCCAGATCATAAATCTAGAAAGCTTTCAACTATTACTGAAAACATTTTTGTTTAAATCCCTACGCATTTAATTTGAATCATTCTTTTTTTTTTGCTCTGTATAACATTTACTTCACTGACACATGAAGTGAATAGCATTGATTATCTCTTTACATGGCACCTGTTAAGGGGTGGGATATATTAGGCAGCAAGTGAACAGCCAGTTCTCACAGTTGATGTGTTGAATGCAGAGAAAGGGGGCAAGTGTTAAAATCGGAGAGACTCTGACAAGGGCCAAATTGTGTTGGCGAGATGACCGGATCAGAACATCTCTAAAATGGCAGGTTTTGTGGGGTGTTTTTTAGTATGTTGCGGCTAGAACCTGCCAAAACTGGTCCAGTGAAGAGCAACGGTAAACTGGAGACAGGGTCATGGGTGCCCAAGGCTGATGCCTGTGGGAAGTGGAGGATAGTCCATCTGGAGCGATCAAACAGAAGAGATATTGTAGCACATGTTGCTGAAACCGTTAATGCTGGCTATTATAAAAAGGTTTTAAAAGACACTGTGCGTCACAGCTTGCCGAGTATAGGGGGCATAGGCTCAGATTCGTCAGAGTGCTCATGCTGACCCCTGTCCACCATCGAATGCACCTACAATAGCCAAGGGATCTTCAAAACTGAGCCATGAAGCGATGAAACAAGGCTGCCTGGTCTGATGAATCATGTTTTCTTTTATATCTTGTGTGTACATGCGAGTGCACTGTGGAAAGCAGCAGATGTATCAAGATGCTCTGTGCTATGTTCTGCTGGAAAACTTTGGGTCCTGGCATTCATGTAGATGTAACTTTGACCTGTACCACCTACCTAAACATTGTTTTATACAGGATACAGCTACAGTCTTCCCTGATAGCAGTGGCCTGTTTCAGCAGGATAATGCTTTCTGCCACACTGCAAAAATTGTTCAGGAACGGTTTGAGGGACATGACGAACAGTTCAAGGTGTTGACTTGACCTCCAAATTCCACAGACCTCACTCCGATTGAGCATCTGTGGGATATGTTGGACAAACAAGTTCTCCATGAAGGCCCCAGCTCACAGGACTTAAAGGATCTGCTGCTAACATCTTAGTGCCAGATTCCACAGCACACCTTCAGAGAGTCGAGGCTGTGACGAGTCAGGGGAACGACACGATATTAGGCAGGTGGTTTTAATGTTATGGCTGATCTGTGTAGGCAGTATACTTCTTTATTTATCTAGTATTTTAGTTTTGGAATTATATGTGTGGACTTGGATTTAAATGGGATTTTTGTTTTCTTATGTTTTAAGTTGAATGTAAATATACCATACATTTTTAGATGAATTTGTGGTGTAAAATGCAATTTGTTTACTGATTGTGTAAACCATAAGAAGTCCTAGTTGCAACAAGGACAATATAACAGCAAGTTAAAGTAAAAACTGCTCAGCATGCAGACATCAGAAACGTGAACCTTTGTTCCTGAGTTACTGGTTATTCTATGACTGAAAGAGACACTGGCATGCGCACACACACACACACACACACACACACACACACTCACACACATTTCTTGAGGAGGGGTCTCTGTGGTGTGGTGAAACAACCTGCCACCTGCTGTGGTTTCTTTAACACCATCACGGTCCTCAGAGCTTTCCTTTCTTCTCACCTTACCCATTGTTTGTCATTGTCTTACAGATCACTTAATCCTAACCATAAATGAAAAAAGGCTAGATTAATGGAGTTTTTTGTTTCCAAGTTTCCATTTTTTTTTTTACTAGGGTTTGCAGACAGTGGTGTAATTAGACCCCATATATTTACTAACGATGTTTGGTGGTTTGAGACGCAGCCAGAGGGAATGACCTGCTGTCACTGTAACGGAGCATCGCTGTGGCTTTGCTGAAGACTTCGCTCACTAATTAACCAGGCCAACCGGGGTCTTACTGTTATGGGAAACTATTTGGCATGGTTGTATATGGTGCGTGTGTGTGTGTGTGTGTGTGTGTGTGTGTGTGTGTGTGTGTGTGTGTGTGTGTGTGTGAGGGGAGGTAAAGTGTACAGGAAACGTTATCATAACAATTGTGTTTGTGGTGTTTGGTCTTTTATTGATGTTTAGATGCTGTACAGGTCAGGAACTTATTAGAACACAACCGTGCACTTTTAAATGTATTTATCCTTTTTAGAGCTGTTTTCTTGTCACTGTTCATCTGGTATAAAACTTTATTTTAAACATTACTACGGGTATATTTTCAGTCATTATTCTGTTACCCTGCTATATAAAAAATAACCTTTTTCTGTAATGTATAAGCGTCTTCAGGGTCCAGCCCTGAAGTTCGCATCTTTAGTTTTGCACAGAAGATAACGTAGCTAACAAGTAATTAACGCTTATAGCCGCCAGTATAGCATGTTACATGTGTAGATCACACAGTAGTAACAAACAATATTTTGTTTCAAAATCGTTAAAGATCACAAAATCGGACTAAATCATCCAAATCCTAAAAACAAACAAACTCCATCTATTAGTACAACAATATAAGTTAATCATTAAACCCAATTTAGCGAAGAATCTTCCATTCAAATCCTTTAACTGGAATCTTTGGAATGGAAATGCGTCTTTTAAGTTCCTCTCTCGTGCTTGAGCAGAACATTTCAGAGCTGTGGGCTCTGCTTCTTCGCCATTGCTCTCTGTCTAAAACAGATCTACAACGTTTCTGCTTTCACGAGCACCAACGTAAAGTAAAAAAAAAAAAAAAAGAAACAGGCTGATCCGAAGATATTTGCTGGAGGTTACTCCATGCCATGTGTGTAATAGGATAGCGAGCTTCAGGGAGGGAGCATGGAGGAACAAAAAAAAGGAACAAGGCCCTCTTCATAGCCTTGAGGAGCACAAAATGGTGGACAGATGAATGTTAGCTGTGCTGAAATGGACTCGCTCTGAAGCGGAACAGGCTGAGGGTCACCTCCACTCCTGTTATACAGATCTGTTGAAGCAGTGTTCCTGTCAGGAGAAAGGGCTGCTGGGGGAGGAGGGGGAAGAGAAATCATTCTGAGCAGATGAAACAAATCACATTCACCAGGAAGGAATAAGGACAGCTGTCTTCTAAAGCTCTTTATTTTTGGACAAATCTAAAGGCTCACGTGTGTTCAGTGGAGGAGATCACCGTTTATCTTTTACCACTGATCGTTGCATCACTAGCTCCAGCGAAATTTCCTGGTGTTTCAGGTTTCTTTCTCACACTGCAGAGATCATTTTTATCACTTTAGAAATGTGAAAAGAACCCATTTCCAGTTGCTGAATGAATGAATAACTAAATTAATGGATGATTTAATGGTCCTGTGAAGTTAATTACTTGATTATAAATTGTACCACAGCGCCGTTGATTTCTCGAATCTGATTGGTCAGGGGGGTATATTTTGTCCAACAGCACAGCTTTGTCAGTATGATTCAGTACGGTGGACTTGAGAAATATGAAACTTATAATAAATACATTTTTTGTGTGTTGTTTGTATGTGGAGTCTCAAGTATGCTTTGCAAAGTTTGCCCGCATGGGAAATTCTTCAGGCCATAGTTTTTTTTTTCCCCAGTTTCTTGGTAAAACTGCAAGCGATATTTTTTTTTTGTGTGAGAGAGAGAGAGAGAGGGGGTTTAGAGAGATGCTGACAAGGAAACAACTGTCATTGGCAAAATGTAAACAACATGAAATCTTAGTTGAATCCATTCAGTTGTTTAGCATGTTAGTGCCTTTTAATAAATTTGCATGGTAAATTGCTGTACTATAAGTGAAAGTGAATAGGCTGTGCGTTTAGATGAAGATAATCCACCTGAGGGTGGTCATGTTACAAAATCAAGCATTGTGCAAACCTCTGTGAATAACTAATTGTACGGTTGTTTATTAAATAACACCCAATTTCGGTTAAATACACATCTTACTGTGTTTCTAATTTAATTGGGTTAATGAACATGGACCACACCGGTGAAAAGGAAGCACACTCCAGGTGCCCGAGGTCACAAAGTTGGGAAATTTAAACAGGAAGTGTTTTTTTTTTTTTTTTTTTTTCACCGAGATGATTCTTTCAGGAGACTTGGCAAAAGGACAAAATCGCAGCACATACACTTCTGTCAAATTAGTCCCACCCCTCAGTCCATTTTTGCGAAAGAAATGTTTTTATTAGCAGAAGTAGAACCGATACCTTTTTTTTTTTTTTTTTTTACATTTATTTATTTATTTTCCCCCCATGCTTCAGTGTCTTGGTGCTTCATTCAGATGTTGTAACTGGTTAATGGTTGACCCAGTTCAGTTCTGCTGCCATCTGCTCTGAAAGGGATTTGCTGGGGGAAGCAGAAGATTACAGCAGATACAGCAGGAGGGCCAGAGCACTGGCTTAAATATATTAGAAGATCTTGAATGATTTGTAGACGTTCAGGCCATTGGTTTTGACCGAGATACTATAATTGACAATTATTTTCCACTTCTTTCCTGCTGGGATTCATTAAGCACTTTTAACATGATATTTGACTATATACTTTATGTGAAATATAAATGGGTTCATTATCTTTGATAAAACAAAAGGAATTAATCCTATTTATATAGGTGTCCTATAACTATGCCTTGGTTCATTCAAGTATTTCGCGCTCTGACTTTTGGTTGGTCCCATTGTTTGTTTCTTACTCTTAGTTATTCCCAGTCCCAAAGATCTGTTCCAGTCTATGACAAATAATCCCAGATGTTAAGCCTTAACCTACAGTGTGGCCATTTAATCATTTCATAACTATCCATTTTAATGACATTTTATGATTCATGTTATGTTTTATGTTAGTGGCTGGACCAGGATCCTTGCATCTGATCATTAAAGGCCTAAGTTTGCATGCACCATGCAAAATGTGTGTGGTTTTTACTGGCCGCCAAGTCCAGTACACATTGACCCTAGTTTATTTAAAAGGTTTTACATTCTGTAGGACAGAGTATTTCAACCATTTTTTCTGAATGGATAGAAGAAGAGATCTGTAAATAAGTAAAGTGAAGGTCAATATTCTCCTATAAAAGCTTCAGGTTTTTTTTCACAAGCAAATGTTTTATGTATTGCAGCATCAAGCACCCAGAGAAATAAATAATCTTGCAGATTTGGTGTAAATAAGATAGCTTCTGAATTTAAGTAGGAATTTTGTCTCACTGCAAAAAAGTGACACTGTTAAGTCTCTTGACCACCAAGTAAAAAGTTGCGGTGTTTAGTTATCTGCTGATTAATGGTTACCAAATCCATGAGGGTTTGTAGCCTTAGTGTTGGTCTGTTGGAATGCTGCTTTATCAGGATCACAAGAAGAACAGGTCTTTAGTTACTCATCAATGTAACCCAAAATTGTTGACTGGAAAGTTTTTTTGTCTTCACCATCTGTGACTTACCTGGAAGAACCAAAGGTCAGATTTAAAGAATAAAAGGAGCAGAATACTGGATTTTTGAGAAGGACGTGAAGAGGGTCATGATCTGCCCATATTCTAACCAGAATGGCTAGTAGTCGAAGAGCTAGACTTTTGAAATTAGAGATAGATGGGGAATATATTCTTCTTCTAGTTGATGCACCTCAGACCTGCTCAGAGACTATATGACGACAGAGGACATAAAGAATAATCGTGTCCATTTGACCTAAAAGAACCATGTTCTGACTAAAAACAAAACCTAGAATCAGAAAAGGAAACCACCATAATAGTGAATTGTTTGGCAATCCTGATGGTTTTGATCAGAATGGCTAAAACAATTTCTTGTTGAATAATCAGCTTGTTAAGTAAACCTTTGTTCTTCTCTGAGATAATGATCAATGTTGACGCACCTCTGAGTTGTGTAAGAACTTGATAAAGAAGTATGTGAAGGATGATAGTCTAGAACACGCTGAACTAGACGAGTCAGAAGCGTTCCAGTGAATTCTGGCTTAACTGAAAAGAAAAAAAACCCTGTCCAGAATGAAAAGCAGTTTTTTCTGAGAAAGTTCTTTGGTTGCTCTCAGCACTGGTCCTCTGAATACATATATATTCTTCTGTATATATTTTTTAGATGTTATTCATGGTCGTGCTTTTATGCTATTGTGTGATAGTGCGTGTTTGGACGAACCACGTTCTAAATCATTTGCCAATTCTATTTTGAAGAAGTCCAACAGAGCTGATTAGATGCATGTTAAAGCTCAGCTCAGTGCGGTTTTGAACCTCCGTCCGCATCACGTAAAATCTGCGAGTAGCTCGCAACCGAGTGGACTTAAAAACCTCTGCGACTTAATCGGCTTAACCTCCTGTTCGTGTTTGCGCTTTACAATGTGCTGATCCATCGCCTCTCGCCGTCGTGTTACATTTCTATACAACTACAGCGTTTCTTTTTCAGATCATTATTTCACATCCACATGTCAGTAGGCGCAAATGAACAAGCACATGGTGGAAAAAAGTAACCACATATTAGGTGTTTTTCGTCGTTTGATCATTCTGGACGATTTTACCGTCCGCTTGCGTTTTTTTTTTATTGAGCAGCTACCATGAGACAGATAGAAGTGTAAACATTTGACCTGATGTGATTGAGACTGCATTAGCTAGAAGAATGAGCCGATGTGGATAAACCGGTCGGTGTTTACCACACGGCAAAATTCCAGACCTTTAGGACTTATCACACCGGTGGGTGGTTTCCACATGGCAGGAAACACATTTTATTTGATTTCAAAAATGTTGAACCAACAATCATTAAGACACATTAATATTATAAGTATGGTAACTTTGTGCTGACCAGTGACGGATTAACCCTACTTCTTGTCCCACCCACATACCCCTGTTTCCTTCTGGAGATAATGAGAACATGCTAGAAGCTGGTTCCTTCAAGGCATGGTGCAAATTGTTGGAAAAGTCCATCACCTGAGCTGCGTCTTTCAAATATATGGTTTAGGAGGAAACTTACAGATTATAAATAGAATCTCTAAGAAGACAGGGAATCGATGAGGATCCAGAGAACTGTTCAGGAACCTTCTAGCGATTTGGTGTCATGTTAATGTTGCCATTTTAGATTTCTTTTTCCAGCCTAGTGTATCATTACAGTTCCACATCTCTCTGTCTCGTTGCTCCTCTTCCCAGCGCTGCAGATGTTTTTAAGCTCTGGAGAGAAAAAAAAAAGGACGTTTCAGGCATGCTTTGCATTTTTAGACCCTTTCGTGGGGCCGAGCTGGCACTTTTCTTCTCCAGCCTGCAAAAGAATTTTTTTTTTTTTTTTTAAGCGATTGTCCTTGAGAACCTGCTCAGAGACTGTGTTAGCTCTCTGTGTTTAATCCTGAGATGGGCTGAGGTTTCGTTCTGACATATAAAATGGCCAAGTCAGGCTGGCAGGAGTGAAGAGTTTCTGCTGAGCTGTGCGTTTGTAGGACATTTTTTTTTTTTGTCAGCACTTCGCCAGAGGAACATCATTCCTTATACACACCACATCATTAGCATTTGCATTAGCATCTGTCTTTTATACATGTATTGTAGATGAATAGATTTCAGCGATATTAGGCTATAACCAATGGACTGAAATTTCACCAGAGACTTTGTGAGCACACACACACACACACGGCTGAAACTTAAAATGGCTGCTGTCCTTGAATCTCAAAGGACTTGCACTGATCTGCACTTGTCACAGCAACAAAGACCTGTAAAAAAATTTCTCTTATTAGTTATTAGCAGTTAGCATAGCATTGCACAGAGGCAGATGCTTCCCGTGATGATTTTCACCTTCAAGTCGTTTCTTGTCGTGCGCACGCATTAAAAAAAAACAAAAAAAAAACACCTTCTTGACTCCATTTTGGAGGCAGATGTTGGAAACATAAGACAGACAACAAAAAATGCAATCGCTTAGATTTTTAGATGTAGCCATTAGGTTTATTGTTCAAATAAATGGAAAACACCTATGCTACATGGCCAAAAGTTTATGGACACTTAACCACTAAATTTCAGTTGTGGTTCTTCCCCAAAATGGACCACAAAGTTGGAAGCCCACAGTTGTATACGCAGTTGTCTTTGCATTCTAGAACTTTACAGTTTCCTGTTCCAGGATGTCCATACTGCTTTGCACAAAGCAAAACCCATGAAACAATTTCGAAGTGGAAGAGCTGCACACATGACCTTGACTCCAGCCTCACTGTGAACACCTTCGAGATTAACTGGAACGCACCCCAGGCCTCCTCACCCAACATTATTTTCTGACCTCACTAATGCTCTTGTGGCTGAAGGAATACAAATTCCTACAGCCACGCTCCAAGATCTAGAAAGCCTTCCTAGAAGAGTCAAGGTTATTTTAACAGCAAGGAGAACTATATCTGGAATGGCATGTTCACCAAACACATATGGGCGTGATTTCCAGGTTTCCACAAACGTTTGGCTACCTATTTTTCCCCAGAAATTACGGCTAGCTCTGCTATTCAGTTTCTGATGAAACCAGCTTCAAAAAAAGCACTTTTTTAATTTATTGCTTCATTGAGAGATTGCTTAATGTCATTTGAACATACTGGTTTGAACTTGTTAAAAATGAAACATAAACACTGTAATCCTTTCTTCTGGTGCACTGATTGGCTGTAAATTATTACAATTAAAAAGATCTCATCACACTAGAAGTTTCAAAAGGGGCGTGGTCTCTGGCTCTTTCAGTTTTAGTTAAAAAAGGCATGATCTTAGTGTCTGGATCTGTACTTGTGCAAGATGTGCTGGGTTTTTTTTCTTCATTCCTGTCAGTTTCAGTAAAGAGGGTGTGGTGTTTGTGTCTTTCAATCTCAGTGAAGGGGGTGTGGTGTTTGGGTCTGTCAGTCCCAGTGAAGGGGGTGTGGTGTTTGGGTCTGTCAGTCCCAGTGAAGGGGGTGTGGTGTTTGGTGTTTGGGTCTGTCAGTCCCAGTGAAGGGGGTGTGGTGTCTGTGTCTGTCTGTCCCAGTGAAGGGGTGTTGTGTTTGGGTCTGTCAGTCCCAGTGAAGGGGGTGTGGTGTTTGGTGTTCGTGTCGGTCAGTCCCAGTGAAGGGGGTGTGGTGTTTGTGTCTGTCTGTCCCAATGAAGGGGAGTGGTGTTTGTGTCTGTCGGTCCCAGTGAAGGGGGTGTGGTGTTTGTGTCTGTCTGTCCCAATGAAGGGGAGTGGTGTTTGTGTCTGTCGGTCCCAGTGAAGGGGTGGTGTTTGTGTCTGTCTGTCCCAATGAAGGGGAGTGGTGTTTGTGTCTGTCGGTCCCAGTGAAGGGGGTGTGGTGTTTGTGTCTGTCTGTCCCAATGAAGGGGGTGTGGTGTTTGTGCCTGTCGGTCCTAGTGAAGGAGGTGTGGTGTTTGTGCCTGTCGGTCCTAGTGAAGGGGGTGTGGTGTTTGTGTCTGTCAGTCCCAGTAAAGGGGGTGTGGTGTTTGTGTCTGTTAGTTTTCATGAAGGAGGCATGGCTTCTATGGCCTGTAAATGCAAGTGAAAGAGGAATGGCCCCTATGCTGCTTACTGCTTGTGCTAAGACCCTCTATACCCAACACTTGAAAGAGGCATGGCTTCTGTGTCTGTCAATCATAATGAATAGGGTGTGGCCTTTCAGACAGAGCAGTGTATAGTGGGTGAAACTTCAGTTGGTTGATTTTGATAAAGTTTTTTCAAAAAAAACTTTAAAAATAATGTTTTTTCGGCAGTGAACACACGCAAACAGTTTATTTTTTCTCACAGCTCTACATTTCCTCTGACCTTCACTCATCACTCAGCCTTGGACCACTTGAGCATCGAGTCCTTCATTTAGTGTCCTTGACTATTAGAAACGCCGCACTTTTGTTTGTCAGCCGTCAACTCGGTTTGCCTTCGAGGTCTGGAGTGTGTGAGGTTCTGGAATAAGAATGGATCGGTGTTTTGTTTCTACAGTTTTCAAGGCCTTGTTGATTTGTATCCTTACTCCGAAACACAGCAAGGCTGCACATCACACGAAACATAAAAATACATTTTTATAAAAGCCCTGCTGTGTGGACAGCGATTTAGTTCTTGTTAGATTTGACAGTAGGTTTGGTGCTTAGTATGTTAAGTGCAGAAGTTTTATTTATTTGTAAACACGGTAAAATTGAATGCTACACATCATTCTTGCACAGTATTAATGTATTGTAGTGTACTATTGAATAATTATCCTCGATCTTATTTTAGAGCAATTGCTCACTTTTTTGTTATATACAGTTACCAATTTGAAATATGAACAGCTCATTAGAAATAAAGACTTGTGCTCTGGAATACATACTGATTTATTATAAGTTACATTAAAGTGTTGTCGAATTCCGTATTCTGATTCGGAAAGTGGGAATTAATTTTGTGTAACAGCAGCTCTGGCAGGAGCGCAGCTGCAAATCACAGGTCTAAATAAGGGCTGCAACAACTAATCAACAAAATAGTTGCCAGTCAATTTCCTCACGGATTGTGTTTTAATGCTCACTGTGACATGCTTTGCCAATTCATTTAAACAAAAAAAAAACTTTTAATACAAATTACAGAGCCTGATTAGACAGGGAACACTTTACATTACACTGGATTGTTGGCCTAGCTGTAGTGATGGCATAGATTTTTGTTTTCATGTCAGTAATCATTCTTTAGAGGTTTAATATGAGACACATTGAAATGTGTCTGCTTGAAGAATGCTAAAGTATATTTGAGTTGTATTATATGACGTACATATTGCTGGATGCTCTATGGGTCAAACTTATATTTTGAATTCTCCACAAATTATTTACGGAAATCATTTTAACCAGTGCATTTAGCCAATTCTTATAATACAATAAATATGGTGAGTTATTTGATGATATAAAGGGCATAGTTGATAAGGTGATTGACTGCTTTGGAAATGACACTTGAGCCTCATGTACAAGATCCCGCTGTTCATCATGCATTTGAAGCTCTTGACAATTCTGTAGCAAAGTCATGGCTTGTTCTGCTCTAAACTCGTCTAGCAGACCTACAGCAGGGGCTTCCCTGCATTAGTGTTAAACACTTAAACACAGAGTACAGTCAACCCCCCCGATATTCCGCAGGTGTACCTGACTAACAGCAAGTTGCGGATCATCGTAAAATTCGCAGGAATCCGCAGCAGGACCGAATGTTCAGGAACATTAGGAATGACATTTTAAACTTTTCTAAGAAATTTCAGAACTTTTTTTTTAATTATTATTGTATTAAAGTGACAATGTGAATGCACTAAGGTACCATAGGGGCTTTGGGGGTGCATCCAAAATTCATGGATTTTCGGAACTGGCGGGGGTTACGTTCTAAGACCACTGTATATATTAAAATAAAAAGCTTTTTGTGCACATCAAAGTCAAAAAGAGTTGATTCACTGATTCCATCCAGTGACGGTCAACCGTAAGCTTTGGAGACGATTCCACACACCAAAATTTCTTTACGCCATACACACATTGACAAACTAAATAAACCGGTGAGAGATAAGACAGCCAGGGCATCATTAGTTTGCATTTACTTGGAATTTGCCTGTTCAGATAAGACAAACTATGTTGACCCTGTACACAATATTTTCATCATGGTTAGGCGGGGTGTTCCATTTAGTTGATATAGACACTTGATAATATTCTTATGCATGGCACAGTGGACAGGATACTCATGCCACCTCACAGCTCAAGGGTCTTTGGTTCGATCCTGAGCTTGGGTTTAGTGTCTGTACGAGGGTTACTTGCATTCGCCCAGTCTAACCAGTTATCAAAAGAACTGTTAGGTGCAAGCCTAGTTTAATGCCTTTATTCTAATACATTACCACTTCTATAGCAACAGTTCCTTCACAGGAAGGTGCTCCACAAAAACCTATTTAAAACACGTGTATTCATTGATATGATTCTCTGCATGAAGATATTTATGGAAGAGGTCTCCAGTTTCAGAGCTTTGTAACAGTCACGAGTAAAGCTGTTAAGTTTAGTTTTCGAACACAGAAACATCTCCAGAACAGGGAAGCTTGCTAGCTTTTGGTTTTATAAATGGAGAGTGAGAAGTAGGACAGAATGTTTATCATTCATATGACATGCATGACACTTTAGGAAATTGCTTTGGTGGAGTGGTTAAAACGTGGGGATGTGCTGTTGAAAAATAATTAACTTTGGGGTTCATTGCACCACCCTGTCACTCATTACACTTTAAAATCACATCTAGTTTTATTACTTCCATAATATATGGACATATGGATTGGGGACAAAGTGAGAGAAGCCCGATCGAAATCGTTTGGACATGTGCAGAGGAGGGACATGGGGTATATCGGTAGGAGAATGCTGAGGATGGAGCCACCAGGAAGACGAAAAAGAGGAGGACCAAGGAGGAGGTTTATGGATGTGGTGAGGGAAGACATGCAGGTAGTTGGTTTGAAAGAGGCAGATGTAGAGGACAGAGTGGTATGGAGACGGATGATCCGCTGTAGCGACCCCTAATGGGAGCAGCTGGAAGAAGATAATATATGCTTTAATATATCCTTTATAAAGTGTGTCTGAGGTTTTTTTTTGGATTTATAGCTTTATACCATTAGAATTTTTCTTTTTGTGCAATTGTTATAAGTAAAAGAATTTATCGAGATTCTCTGAGACTGCTATTAATTTTCTGTGGTTTCTGGTATAATAATTATGCCACAGTTCTTTGCTTTTTCATGGCTACATCAGTGCTTAGAGCAGTCCTCATTGCTCCAGAAGCACCTGATGCAGTGTGACAAAGATGTGTTATGTAAATACGGAGACACGCCGGTGTTCTCCAGCTGCGGTTTTATCCCAAGGTCATGAAGAAAGAGAGTGAATCCAGCCATAATCCCTTCTCAGCAAGTGTTCCTGGAAACAAGCCGCCTTTTGTGTCGGTATATAAGACTCGTGGAGCATGAGGAGGGCTTTCAGCGCAGTGTTATTCATATCGATCATGATGAGGTTGAAATTAAGATGTGCTGGGGATTTAAAATAGTTGTGATTTGCCATATTGAGGTGATGAGACGGGTCACTGCAGGATGAGAGACGTCTCTACACATCACATCACATCACATCAAGTCCATTGTTTGTTGATTCATTTCTTTATGTATTTTCTCTGCTTGACAGGTTTCCCTGATTTTCCAGGGACTGTTCAGTGATGGAGGTGCTACAGTGCGATGGTTGCGATTTCCGTGCAGAGTCCTGCGATGAGCTCAAAGCTCACATTCAGGATGTCCACACTGTGTTCCTGCAGCCTACAGACGTTGGGAATGAATCTCCTCAAAGGTCAAGGTCCGATTCCTTAAACTCCTTCAGTCACACAGAGGAGGACGACGAGGACATCGGCAATAATGAATGTGAATTTCCACACAAGGAACCAGGTACAGCTGCAACCCAAACAGCAACTAAACTTAATGTAATTTACAATTCTGCAAACATAAGGATGCTTCTCAGCTTCTTTGACCTGTCCCCCACCTTTCCTTCTCATCTTTACCACTTTTATTTTTATTTTTGAATACTTTATTAATCCCATGGGACAACAATTGATTCGCATATCCCAGTGATGTTAGGGAGCTGGGATCAGAGCACAGCATCAGCCATGTTACAGCGCTCCTGGAGCACAGAGGGTTAAGGGCCTTGCTCAAGGGCCCAAAAAGTGGCAGCTTGGCAATTTCGCACCTTCCGATCAGTAACCCAGAGCCTTAAACACTAAGCTACCACCTCCCTTGTTCTCCCTTCATTCTTCTTTTTTCATTAGCTATAGCTTCTTTAATTTCTACATATTCTTTACATTTTCTTCACCTTCTTTACATTCTCTACTTTTTTTTTTAATGTTTCCCAATTTCTCTACCCAATTTACTTTCTACACCTTCTTTACCTCTTTTCTTTCTCCACATTCTCCAATTTCACCACCTTATCTATTGCCCCCAGCCTCTCTACTTTTTTTTCTATTATCTCAACATTCTTTCTTTTAAATCATCTTCATGTACAGTACTTTTTTTTCAATTATTATTATTAATTTTTTCTTCACTTTCTCAACTTTCGGAAAGTTTCTTCACCTTGTGTTCTTGCTTCTCATTCTCCATCTTTTCAACTTTCTTTACTTTCCCCATTTGTTTCACTTTCTCTTCCTCATATGCCATTTTTACATTTTCCACTTTCTGTACTTATATTTTCTGTATTTTCCCCACATTCACCATTTCCTCTACTTTCTCCACTTTCATGTATCTTATGTGTTTATTGTTCTTGGCCATGGGATTGATATATATTCCCTTTTCCTTGTCTAGTGGCAAAGATGAGCTCAATGTAGATAAATCAACATGTGCGAATGTGTAAATAAAATGAAATGTTGGCACATAAAAAAAAATTAAAAATTGAAGGACCGAAAAAAGTTGTTCTTAGAATCCTGGCTGGCTCTTGGCTTGGTTCCATTAACCTGCTGGTTCTGGAGTTGTGGGAACAATGTATTTCATGCTGTTTAAGTCACAGCAGTAAACAGAGCCAGCGTGAGAGTGTTAAATGTTAGGTGATAATGAGGCGTTAACTTAAAATCTGTAATGTAAACAGCATCCATTTTATTGAACGTCATTTCCTGATTTGAACAGAACACACGATGGCATCCCAGCTGGGTGTGTGTTCCACACCTTAGTTTTTAAAAAGCTCCAGTCTGGTCACATTTATGTATGTGGTTGTAAATGTTAGCTTTTAAACAAATGAGTATTCATAATATATTGAGATATTGATTGAGACTTACTGATAAATCATCTTCCATTAGGACAAGTGTAATGGCACCCTGTAAAAGGAGATAAAGCTGAGTGTCTGATCTCTGATTGATGCTGCAATGACTGAGCTGCATTCGAATATTTACCATTCGCTGATTTAGATTTAGTTGTCATTTTGTCTTTTTCAGCTCCCTGTGAGCTTTTCTTTTGAAGGTGTTTCGTGGATATACTAGATTCAAGATTGTATTTGTCACTAACATACACAAACTGAAACTACTAGTCCTAGTGCTACAAAACTAAACAGCTGTGCCATGAACTCGTTTAGTGATTTACTAATGATGTATCACTTATCAACATACACAGATGCAAAGTAAATCTGTGCTACCGAAAACTACATAAATGAAATCTTCATTTTTATTGTAACATTTCTGGGATTCATTATGGCCATAAATCCCAAATTCTTACCATAATATATATAAGCACATCCTGCACACAACTCTGTCAAATCTGGTTTAGTTTCTCAGAATTAATGAATCACGCTGGACATCTTTCCACGACATTAGTCAGTCTCATGTGTGCATCACATCGTGAATCACGTCAATCTGCATGCAAAATTAAATGAAAATGCTTTATGTTAAAATTTATACACTTAATTATCATGTGTACTGTTTAAACACATTGCTGGGAAATCTTGGTATCTGGGTGAATTCCAGAAAATATAGACCCATACTGAAACCGTGCAGGGCGACGATAACGGAGATGTCTTTTGGTTCCCCTTTTTTGGTCAGGAAGTGAAGCCATACAGGAAAAGTTTGATTCTTTAAGGTGGCCATGAGGAGGATAAGCTTGTGTCAATTCAATCAAAATCAGTTCATAAGACTTTTTGCTAAAAAAACAAAAAAACAAAAAAAAACCACCCATTTCTAACAGATTTGACATCTTTCATGCCTATTTCCATTTCTACTCATTTGCTACACTTCTATGGCTTTTCAACATAACTTCATTTTCCATATGAACAAAATAGTTTAAGTATTTAGGAGGATTTGATTTCAAGGTCCACTGAAACGATTTTTGAACATTTAAATATAACATTAAAAATGTAAATCATTTTCAGGATTTGAATCTGCATGAAAATTGTGAACCTGCAGTGTTTACACAAACTGTCCCAGGTTATTTGCTACATATGGAATCGGTGTTCACATTTTATCATCTAGTGTTAGTATTTGCTGTCATTTTTTCCTTGCTTATGAAACTATTAAGCAGCGTAGTAAATTGTAAAATAGATTCCATTTGTTATAATGGAGCCTTTTATAGATTCCAGATGAAAGGACTTCTAGCCTTTACTGCTTTCAGCAGATATGCAAATAAACAGCATGCAAAAAAATAAATGTTATTTCTGTGTTTATGTTTCAGGCCTCCAGAACTCCTTCACCACAGATCCGGGGCCCTTCTCCAGTTCAAACCAAACAATTTACAATCAGTCAGTCGAGAAGACAACAAACCCGTTTTTTCAGTGCAAATTTTGTGTGCGCTACTTCAGATCAAAATCCCTCCTCAATGAGCATGTTAAGAAGGTCCATGGCATTGAAGGAGGTGCTTATTCAAATGACCATATAAATTCCCTTGACACCTCCAAGTCAGGCTTCAATGTTACAGCACATCGTAGCGTAGAAAAGTTGTACTCCTGTCAGTACTGTACATATAAATCTCCTCGCAGAGCGAGAATCATAAAGCATCAGAGTATGCACCACAAAGATCATTTTTTGGCCCATTCAGATTCTCCTGTCGAAGCAGAAGCTGAAACCGAGGTTCTGGACATGGACTCCGATGCCATGTCTTCGGAAGAACAGTGCGAGGAATCACAGGATCTTACAGAGCGTAAAGTTTTGGAATCCATGATCAAAGCCCGGTCCAGAGGCGGCTTTAGCTGTGAGTGGTGTGGCTTCCAGACCTTGCAAAGACAACAGTTATGTGATCATATGATGAAGAAGCATCGAAACATGGTTAAGATTATGGTATCGCTGCAAAAGCCCAAAGCAGATGGAAGTGCAGGATCCTCAAAATCAAATTCTCCTTCATCACCAAGAAGCACTCCAACCTCCAACTTAATGTCAACTGATCTAAGTGGCAATGAAGGCTCCGCAGCATCTGTGAAGGGCAGTGCCTCAGTAAAGTCCATATCGGGGCTGTCAAATTTTCAGTATTCCAATATTGCAGGAAAGGTTCCTAACAGCACAGGCTCTTCCATACTGTCAGAGAGGTCGACTTTTACAATGTCAGACATGTCACACTCAAGGGTAGATCTGGATACCAGTGTGTTGAACGATTCACAGAGCAGCTCTGAGGAAGAATTCGTTGATGGCATTGATGATCCAACTTATGACTCGTTGTGCACGGAGGATTCTGCTAAGCTGCTTCTATCAGAGGAGAATAATAAACTGTTAGAGATGGAAGGAATTCATATTGGAAGGCAAATGAATAGGTTACAGTGCCCATTCTGCTCATTCTTGTCTAAACATCATAACAGTATCTTTCACCATATAGAAAACATTCATTTAGCCAGTCAAACCACGTTGTACAAGTGTGATGAGTGTACATTTCTTTGTACAAGTTCAGTAAAACTTGCCACACATAAGCAATGTCACGTTGGCTCCACTTCTGAATGGGACATCATGGATCTAACCCATGAAAGCCAAGATGGCCAACTTGAAGACCCAGTCAATGGTGGAAATGGCAGCTCTACCATGAATGGCCAAAAGTCCACTGATGTAGAAGAGGAAAATTCTCATCATTGTTCACTCTGTAATTTCTCCACGATGACACTTAAAGGTTTACGTGTCCACCAGCAACATAAGCACTCGTACTGTGATGGGATGCAACCCACAAGTCAAGACGATTCATTAAACGAGCAGCAGGACTCTGAAACGGAATCATACAGCACATCGAACTTTGTGCAAAAAACTCAAACATCTATCCTTGGATTTTCCTCAAGAAAGCACCTAATTGGAAAGACAGCCAGAAAGTCGATAAATGACTTGCCTCTGGATTTGTCCCCGGTCAAGAAACGGACAAGAATTGATGAAATTGCAAACAACCTGCAGAGTAAAATCAGTCAAAGTCAGCAACAAGAGGATGTTATTAATCTCGATGATATGGAAGATGAGGAAGAGGAAAATGAGAATCATATTGGTGAAACGAAAGAGAAAGAGAACTCTGAGATTCAAAGCCGACGGTTTACCTACAATACACAGCATTTGTACATCCGGAAACCTGGTTTTCATCAAATAGAGCGTGGTGTCGGCAAAAGGAAGCGTAGTTTGCTGTCCAAGTTACCATCAAGAAGCATTCCAATCCAAGTCACCGTTTCTGACGATGAGGACAGTTTTGGGGCAGAATCTAAAGATATTCTAGATCAAAGCAGTCAAGACAGCAGAGAGGCATATCTAGAGGGTGCCGAGTACATAGAGGAACCTGGTAACCTTTTCTACTGTAAACACTGTGAGTACCAAAACAAGTCTGCTCGCAGTGTTAGCACCCATTACCAACGTATGCATCCCTATATTAAATTTAGCTTTAAATACATTCTTGATCCAGAGGATCAGAGCGCTGTCTTCCGTTGCCTAGAGTGTTTCATAGAATACAATAACTTCAATGACTTACACCAGCACTACATGGATCATCATCCAGAAGCTAGCAATGTTCTCAACTTTAACCAGCCAGATTTAGTGTACACATGTCGCTTCTGCTCATACACCAGCCCAAATGTGAGAAGCCTGATGCCTCATTACCAAAGAATGCACCCCTCAGTGAAAATCAACAACGCCATGATCTTCTCAAGCTACATAGTGGATCAGCCCCAGAAAGGAGCTACAGAGTCGCAGACCCTGAGGGAAATTTTGAATTCAGGGCCCAAGAGCTTCAACAACTCCGCCTCACAGTCTTCTTCCAGTCCCACCCTTAAAAACTCGATCAAAACACCAGACTCAAATATGGACTCTGAAGCCTTTAGAGAAATTGTTGATGGGAATGTGGTGGTGTACGACTGTGACATATGCTCATTCGCAAGCCCCAATATGCACTCTGTATTGGTTCACTATCAGAAAAAGCATCCTGATCAGAAAGCATCATACTTTCGCATACAGAAAACCATGCGAGTCGTATCAGTTGATCGAGCCCAATCATCAGCCAACTCCACATTTACCCTTTCCAGTACTCCGAAGCCCTCAAACGTTGTTCTGCCCTTAAACCTGGATGACGAGCTTTACTACTGCAAGCACTGTGTTTACAACAACCGATCTGTAGTGGGGGTTCTAGTTCATTACCAAAAGCGGCATCCAGAAATCAAGGTGACTGCTAAATACATAAAGCATGCCCCTCCTACACTTGGGTTGATGAAGCTTATGGATGAGTTGCAGATTGCCCCTCCGAAACAATTTCTGAAACAGTTAAGCACCAATGCAACGGAAGGATCCAATCATTTGCATCCAAAAGGAACTTTAGACAAGGGGGAGGGTGAGATGTTGTTTTTTTGCCAGCACTGCGACTACGGTAACCGCACTGTGAAAGGAGTGTTGATCCATTACCAGAAGAAACACAGAGACGTAAAGGCTAATGCAGACTTGGTTCGAAGGCATACCGCTGTGGTCCGCAGTCAAAGGGAAAGGGCACAGATGATCCAAACCGGAAGTTCCACATCCACTGCAACCTCAGTCACTGATGCAGAAAAATCCAGAGCACTTAGATCTTTGAAGTGCCGACACTGTGCCTACACATCTCCCTATGTGTATGCCTTGAAGAAGCATCTTAAGAAGGATCACCCCACTGTGAAGGCCACAGCCATGACCATCTTGCGCTGGGCTTATCAAGATGGGATCTTGGAGGCTGGTTATCACTGTGAATGGTGTATTTATTCCCATGCTGAGCCCAGTGGGCTGCTCATGCATTACCAAAGACGACACCCAGAGCACAATGTTGATTATGCGTATATGGCCAGCAAGTTGTGGGCTGGTCCTGATATGTCCACCGCCAAGCAGGTGGGCAACTCTGAGATAAAGCATTACCAATGCAGAGATTGTGCCTTTGAGGCTTGTTCTGTTTGGGATATCACCAACCATTACCAAGCTGTTCATCCATGGGCAGTCAAAGATGATGAATCTGTTCTCATTGACATCATTAAAGGAAACCATACCATAGCATCAGATAACCATCTGTCCCCAGTGGGAAAGGGAAATGTCTCAATGTCCATCCCATTCAACAGTCACCAATCTGAAGAAAGCATTGTGGAGATTGGCAGGTTGGCACCTGAACCCCATCCACACCTTTCCTTTTCTGCCAGTTCCTCTATATCAAACAATCCTTACCAGTGTACCGTGTGTCTCTCTGAATACAATAGTCTACATGGACTTTTGACGCACTATGGCAAGAAACACCCAGGCATGAAAGTTAAGGCTGCGGACTTTGCACAAGAAGCAGATATCAATCCTAGTTCAGTTTACAAGTGCAGGCACTGTCCATATGTAAATTCCCGCATCCACGGGGTTCTTACGCATTACCAGAAACGACATCCTCTTGTCAAAGTAACAGCTGAAGACTTTGCTGATGATGTTGAGGAGGTCAAAGATTTGGTGCCAGATGGTGATGAAAGATCAAAAAACCAGAGGCAGGGATACGGTGCCTACAGATGCAAGATGTGCCCTTATGCTCATGGAACACTTGAGAAGCTGAAGATTCATTATGAGAAATATCACAACCAGTCTGTTTCGGAAATATTTGCATCAACACAAGTTCATTCCTCGATCAGAAAGGAGGACACTATTGCCGAATGCAGTGCTAGCAGCATGACTGAAACATCCGAGAGAAGCGAGTTCGACCTTACCCTCTCAGAATTTGCAAAGGGAGAGAAACATACTGTGTTCAGATGTCAGCTCTGCAAGTACTTCTGCTCGACCCGGAAGGGTATCGCTCGGCACTACCGCATCAAGCACAACAATGTACGAGCTCAACCCGAAGGCAAGAACAACGTATTTAAATGCGCCCTTTGTTCCTACACCAACCCCATCCGAAAAGGTCTGGCTGCTCACTATCAGAAACGGCATGACATTGATGCTTACTACACGCACTGCCTCGCTGCTTCCAAGACCTTGAGTGAGAAACCAAGCAAAGTGACTGTACCTTTGGCCTCTGAAGAAATTAAGTCAGCAATGAGCGAGGAGCTGAGGCAAGCAGTTGACCGTAGAAAGTGCTCGTTGTGCTCTTTCCAGGCATTCAGCAGGAAAAGCATTATCTCACACTATGTCAAGCGCCACCCAGGGGTTTTTCCAAAAAAGCAATCCTCCAGCAAACTTGGTCGTTACTTCACTGTGATTTATCCCAAGGATCCGGAGACACCAGCCATTACTGATGATGTAGAACTGGTGGAAGTCAAATCTGAGAATGATGGAGAACACATGGAGAATGACTTGGAATGGCAACAGTTCAAGTGCATGAAGTGCCCTGAGCTGACCTTTGACACCATGGACCTTCTTGTCTCACATTACAACGATTACCACAGTAACGAACTCAAGCGCGACTTTGTTACCATACAGAGCCCAGTGGAGGAAGGCGCCGAGCTCTACCAATGTGCTCACTGTGAAATCAAGTTCCTCACACTTCCTGAACTTAGCATCCACCTTACGAAGCATAACGAGAAGTTTGAGAAAAGGACAGTGCACTATGAATGGGGTAAGCAGTTCCAGATCAGGCAGAAATCCGCAGAGACACTGGAAGCACAGCCTGAAAACAAGGTGAGCTGTAATTAATATATTTGTATTTATCATGGTGTATGAAGCTTTATTATGAAAGTGATCATTTTAATGGGTCTTCACTTGTTTCACAGATGGATGGCTTAGCCGAAAAAGCCCCCATTGGCTACAGGTGCAACTTTTGCGTTGAGATTCACCCGACCCTTAGGGCTATTTGCAACCATTTGAGGAAGCACGTTCAGTATGGAGAAGCCAAAGAAGGCCATGTAGCGGTAAAAAGAGACACTATTATGGTTCGCATCATACATGAAATTGCATCATGCTATGATCTTTTTTGTTTACTTTTTTAAAAGCTACCATATTTTTGTTAGTACTGGTTAAATTTGGCAGGCTTTATTTCACAATCAGACATATGACCAGCTAATATATATATATATATATATATATATATATATATATATATATATATATATATATATATATATATATATATATATATATATATATATATATATAAAATGAATGCAGTTATGTACAATTATATATAGTGTGTGTATGTATGTATGTATATAGTGTGTGTGTATGTAAATCACTTTCCTCTGACAGCAGGGAGTGGTGGAAATTTCTGACGGCATCGCCAACGGTAGCATGGAGGATGCGGTCACTACAGACACTGTTCCCACCGTAACTGGTGATGGCATGTTGGTCACCGTGGCGACGGATATCGCGGATAGGGTTCCGGAGCACCGGTGCGATATGTGCGATAGAGTTTTCATGTCCATGCAGGGACTACGATCTCATGAACGAAGTCATTCGGCCACGGCAATGTTCAACAGAGATGACAAGTACAGTTGCCAG
This sequence comes from Silurus meridionalis, assembly GCF_014805685.1. Taxonomy (NCBI): domain Eukaryota; kingdom Metazoa; phylum Chordata; class Actinopteri; order Siluriformes; family Siluridae; genus Silurus; species Silurus meridionalis. Next base: position 13,968,670 of record NC_060898.1, read on the forward strand.
TACTGTCAGTTCCAGTCAGCTTTCAGACACAAGTATGGCGAGAAATCTCCAAAATAACAGCCAATTTATACTTATATATAAATATATATAATGTTAGGAAAATGTAAGAATGGAACTGACTTCTGTAACTGTCTTATTTTTATTTCCTTAGCCTGGATCGACACATTCAATCTCATCATGGACATCACAAACCATTCCGCTGTAAACTCTGTCCCTTTAAATCAGCCTACCTGAGCCGCCTGAAGAGTCACCTGCACAAATCACATGCAGGTACACAAACACACACACGCAGTGCCAAAGAATGCATGCAGGTAAATACACACAAATATTTCTCTCGCTCTCACACTCGTGCACAACCAACTCATACACAACCACACACCTGGTCTCTAATGTGTTTCCAGGTGTTAATAGTTAATAGTAATGATTATTGCAGTCTTGTTGCTGATGGTTGTTTGTTGTCATGCTTTAGGTGAGAACACGTATAAGTGCATCTCATGTCCATTCTCGACGATGACGATCAGTCAGCTGAAGGATCACTCACTGCAAGAACACGGAGAAACTCTTACACTGCCCCGGCTGAGAGCCCGAGCCGCCCTGCGCACCACACACTCCCATAACAATACACCACACACACCTAGTGATGCTGCCACCAACGGTACGTACCAACACTATACTTAATCAAAGTTCACACATTTAGACCAGTAATGACACTCATAGACAATTATTCTTCTCTCTCTTTCTCTCTCTCTCTCTCTCTCCCCATCTCTCAGATTCCCTGACATATTTGGAGCCCCCAGACGTTCAGCAGCAGTTGAGTCATTACCAGTTGGCGTCTCGTAATCAGGCACCACCCACACTCTTGTCGGTTTCTCCTGGGCCTTCCCCGTCGACTGGGGTAGAGGCATTAGGGGCAGCTCTGGTTCGCCCTGAAGCCAACCTAACCTGTGAATTCTGTGAGTTCAGCTCAGGTTATATGCAGAGTCTGAGGAGACATTACCGAGATCGGCACGGAGGAAAGAAACTCTTCAAGTGCAAAGACTGTTCCTTCTTCACCTGCTACAAGTAACTACATCATCATCATCATCATCATTATAACAACAAATAAAAATCACTGAGTTTTTCGTGGTGTTTGTTTTGATGTACACTTTAATGTTTGTTTTGGTGTTTGTTGTGTTTGCTTTGATTTTTATTTTATTGTTTTCATTGCTTTGATTTTGGGGCATGTATTTACGTTTGGTTTGATGTTTATTTGGGTGTTTGCTCTTGGCGTTTGACACACTGGGGATATAGTTTTTCCCTTTGGTGTTTATTTGATTGATGTTTTGTGTTTAAAACAAACCCAATGTTTGTTTTGGTATTCATTTGGTCTTTGCCTTTGCAGGTCCACCTTCACCATGCATGTGGAGGCTGGACACAGTCCTCCCTCTGACGATGGACTGAGAGAACTGCGCTGTCCTTTCTGTCTTTATCACACCAAGTCCAAGAGTCATATGATTGACCATGTCCTCCTTCACCGAGGTATGGACACTATGTCCACTATACCACCTTCCTCAATACCCACTACACTACACTAGCTCCACTCCACTACATTAGCTAGCTGTTCACCACCGTACACTACATATACACATGTTGCACATCTGTCCACTGCACCAATATCCTATTATATACAGTGCATTAAGAAAGAATTCATACCCCTTTCACTTTTTTCACTTTTGATATGCTGCAGCCTGATCGTTCTAATAGATTTTTTTCATTAATCTACACTCAGTACCTTATAATGACAAAGTGAGAACAGAATTCTAGAAATGTCCATGTGGTTTTTTTTTTTTAAATACAAAAAAAAACAAAACAATGAAATATCACATAAACATAAGTATTCAGACCCTTCGCAGACCCTACTTGAAAATTAGCCCAGGTGCCTCTCTTGATTGTTTCTGATATGTTTCTACACCTTGACTCTTGTCTACCTGTAGAAAAGTTTAATGATGACATGATTTGGAAAGGCACACTCCTCTCTATAGAGGGCCTCACGGGTGAGAATGTATATCAGAGCATAAACAAAGCCATGTAGTCACAAGGAACTGCCTGTTGAATTGCTGCACTGAAGATTCCCAAAAGCACAGTGCCCCCCATAATTTAAAATCAAATGGAAGCCTCTCCTTGGTGCAAACCATGGAAGCCTGTCTGGAGTTTGCCATCAGGCACCTGAACAAATTTCAGACTGTAGAACAAGATTCTCTGGTCCAATGAAACCAAGATTGATCTATTTGCCATTAGTATTTAACATTGAGGAAACCAGTCACTGCTCATGACCTTCCCAAAACCATTCCAACAGTGAAGCATGATGGTGGCAGGATCATGCTGTGGGGGTGTTTTTCTGCAGAAGGAATTTGCCAACTTGTCAGAGTTGAGGGAAAGCTGAATATTGAAGTACCGAGATGTCCTCAATAAAAACGTGACTCAAGACCTAAATCTGGGCTGAAGGTTCCTACAAGACAACATAGGAGTGGCTTAGGGACAACTCTGTGAATGTCCTAGAGTGGCCCAGCCAGAGCCCTGACCTGAACCCTATCGAACATCTCTGTAGAGTCCTGAAAGTGACTGTCCACTGACAGTCCCCATCCAACCTGACCCATCTTGAGAAAATTAGCAAAAATCCTGTAATCCAGGTGTGCAAAGTTTGTTGCATCATACCTAAAAAAGACTTGAGGCTGTAATTGAATTTAAACGATTGTAGTATCAGGCTGCAATATAACAAAATAAAAAAAAAGTGAATACTTTCTGAAAGTACTGTAAGTGTCCAGGGCACATCTGTCCAGTAAACCACCATCCTAAATACCATCATACACTACACATCAGTCCTCTATAACACCCATTACTGCACATCTGTCCACTACACCACTGTGCATTACACCACATCCTATATCACTGTCCACTACAATACACTGTTCACTATAGCACTGTCCATTACATGTCCATGGCATCCACTGCATCATCGTCCCTTACACCAGTGACCTCAACACTACAAATCTACAACTTCTTATCCAGGCTTCTCTAGACCATAGACCTGATCATCATTTCTCTCTCTGTCCCCCCAGAAGAGAGAGTGATCCCTCTGGAAGTGTCTCGCTCTAAGCTGTCTCGTCACTTAGACGGCTTAATCTTTCGCTGTCATAAGTGCACGTTTACATGTTCGAGTGGCGACAGTCTGCAGCAGCACATCGACAAACACGATGAGCCCAAACCATATGAGTGTCGACTCTGTTATTACGACACAAAAGACCAGCAGCAGCTTGAGGATCACTTGCGAGACGAGCACAAGGTCAGTCTCCATCCTCAGTCCCAAACAGCATGGCACAGGTTGATGGTTTCTCACTTTGTATGCTGATTGTAAAGTTGTCTATTTATGCTCTGCTTTTGCTACCAGGTGATCCGTAACTTCGAGCTGATGGGCCGAGTGAATCTGGACCAGCTGGATGTTTTGAAAGAGAAAATAAACAGTGAAGAGGAAGAGGAACTGAGGGAGGAAGAGGAAGAACAAGATGAACTGATGGCCATTGATGATGACGATGATTATGATGAGGAGGAGCAAACCGAGGAGGCAGAAAGAGAAGAGGAAAAAGAGTTGGAGGATGAAATGACAGCCACACAGGAAGAGAGTAAACAGGAAGCAGAGATGGCAGGTAAACAATAGACTACATTACTGCAGACATAAAATTATTTTATAATTATGTTTTCATTAAAATGCTATCACTTGAGTTATACCCTTTTATTTAAAACATAAACAGTACTAACAAACTGGAAACGTGAATTCTAATGAAATTACAAGTGTTAATAAACAATTATTTTTTTTAAAAACAATATATATACAAGTCCTCAAGTACGTGGACAGTGACAATTTGCACATTTGTGCCTCTGTATACCACAGTAATGAATTTGAAATAAAGCAATCGTGGTGTGATTGATTCATTGATGTTCAGCTTTAATTTAAAGGTTTAACAAAGATATTGCATTAACCATTTAGTAATTGCAACCATTTTCACATATGTTTTTGGACAACTGACTGATAAGCAGTTTCATGGCTTGATGTGGCTTGTTTTCTCACAGGTTCAGGATATAAAGTAGATAGGATTTGCATTTGGTAGCTGTTTACTGAATATGGAGTCCAAAAAGGTGTTGATTGGAAGGATGGTTAGGCTATACAAAATTAACAAGAGCTGACTAAAAAAATAACAAAAACTTAACAGGAGTAACAGAGACAATCAACGTTTTTCAGAATTGTTTGCTTGGTGAAGAAAAAACCCAGTCGCAAAATATATGGCCGAGTCAAGAATACTCTCGAGGAGGCAGACGTATTGTCAGGGTCTGCAATTAGAAACTTCTTCATGAATGTAAACACAGAGGATTTTCTTCAACAGAAAGGACAGACTAGAATGCTAGACAGCATCTAAAAAAGCCAGCCCAGTTTTAAAAAAAATAAAAAAAGTTAGACAGATGAATCCAAGATGAACCAGATTGTAGTAGCAGATTGATGGGAAGAGAATAGTATAGAAGGAAAGGATCCAAAGCATACCACATCATCTATCACACATGGTGGAGGCAGAGTTATGGTACGGGCATGTATGGCTTTCAGTGGAACCAGGTTTATTTTGATGATACGACTGCTGATAAAAGAATGAGGGTGAATTCTATACTTTCTGCTTACATTCAGTCACATTTACAGTACAGTTAAATAAAATACATACTATGAAAGCAACCCCTGAGCTGAGTCGTTCACCTGGCTACAATTAAACGTCTTTCACTCACTGAAGTCAAAACTGAACACAGAAAGTCCCACACACAAGCAATAATTGAAGGGCACTGCAGTGAGGCAAAGCATCTGAAAGAGAAAACTCTGCCTTTGGTGATGTCCTGTAAATGATTTGTAACCCACTATTAGAATAAAAAAATTCTTATATACAGCATGTTAGTTTGTCCAATTCCATCTGACCCGGTAGAATTGGCTATACTTCCTAAATACAATATATTTATTAAACTCCTTGTATTAAAGATCCATATTAAACCCATTGTTGTTGGTGTACAGAGGCAACATTATAAGAATTGTCACTTTCCAACTAATTACACTTAAACTACTGACTCTCTCTCTCTCTCTCTCTCTCTCTCTCTCTCTCTCTCTCTCTCTCATCCCCATCTCCGTTTCTCTCTGATCATGTCTTTCTCTTTCTTTCTCGCTCCTGTTTGTCTGTCTGTCTCTTTATTTTTCTCTCTGTCTATCTCTGTCTCAATCTCTGTCTTTTCTATCCCTCTCTCTTCCTTTGTCTGGTTTGGGATGGTGCGTTGTTACAGAAACAGTGACGGCGTGTTCTCCAAGTACAGGGAAAAAGTTTCCATGTGAGTTTTGTGGGCGAACTTTTTCTCTTAGTTTGGAATGGGAACGACATGTTCTCCGCCACGGCATGTGAGTGTCTGGCCTTCACTCATGTCCAATTACTATTAAAACCACCACAGAAAATACATTATTATTATCATTATTATTATTATTATTATTATTATTATTATTATTATTATTATTATTATTATTAGGGGGCCAAGCACCAAAGGCTTGTAGGCACCCTGTTATTTTACCTTTTCTTTTTTTTCTTTCTTTCCCCATTTTCTTGCTTTAGGGAGGTTGTCTATCTGGTGTTAAAAAAAATAAAAATAAAAAAATGGCTGAAGATTAGGAGGGTCAAAGACAATTTATGGGTCATTTGCTGCCAACGCTCTAGTGCCACCATCAGGTCAAATTTGGGCCTTATTTGGGTGTACGTTTAAAGATAACTTTTTAACTGTGTCCAAAATGTAAAAGCCTACCCAGATTCCTCTTGAATAAGCACAGGCTATGACCATTTTCACCATATTAGGTTCCCCTATCTTTGATTTTGTCATCTTCACTAGATTTGGATTATATCATTTTGACCTGTCTCGACCAAATCAAATTTCGATATATAAGACTATTCTCATGTAAATGCCAAATGCAAAAAACAGGATGTGAGGATGCATCTTAGATATGCATGATTAGGGGTGAGGATATATCTTATCTATGGAAACCATGATCTGATCTTTAGGGCCACACCCTGAATGTACCCAAGAGAATTTTACTGCTTAGGCATCAGTTGCATGCTGAGTCTGGGTGCTTGGCCCCCGAAAATGCTGCGCTCAACATTAAATATTACTGGTGTTTTTATTCTCCTCCTCCTTATTCTTTTTCTTCCTCTTCTTATTGTTATAATAATAATTATTATTAGAATTACTATAATTCAGCTGAATACGTTTGTTTTGTTTTTCAGGACTGTTAATAGCAACATGAGAGCAATGAGCCCAGTTGCCTCATTAACAATAACAGATGGAGGCATCGACCAATCAGCTAACACTACAGAAGTCGAGAGAGAGTATCAGTCGAACCAATCGGAGAGTTCTGTACAGAATGAGGAAGATTGAGAGACCAAAAATGACGTATAGAAATGTACTGTGTTATAATGGTGTACGGTTTGTTGTTAAAAAAAAAAAAATAGGCTGCTTCATGGACACTTGACAAAAAAAAAGTGAGGAAAAAAAGCAAAACTGTTCATGGTTTTGAAGCATTGTTAGATTTTAAGTGTTAAACATGGGTTCTATAGGTTGTGTTACATCCTAGCTGTGTGTTAAATCGCTGATCCTTTAAAAAGTGTGACTTGGTCCCATAGGACAGATGCTAATAATATATTGGTAACCAATAGTGATGAATCTGTAAGGACTTTGTTCAGGTCAAATAAACGCTTCCTGTAAGGTAACACAAAAAATTTCGTTCTTAATGCTAAATATGTTAAAGGTTAAAAAAAAAAAAAAAAAAAAAATTTCAAACCTGCACAGGGTAAAGTGTTCCAAAAGATTAATTCTCCTGGAATTGTATTAAAGTATGTGATCCTTTAATACAGCGATCCAAAATGCCCCATGTAAACTTTATATTAGTCAAAATTGATGTGGATTTTATCCTAAATACAATATGTAGGATTGGACATTTAGATGCTGACAGTTATATTTATTATATTATGGATATGTTGGTCTTTATTTTACCAACCCAATAAATTACATATACCATTTTTTTTTGGCAAAAAAGTCAAGTGGCAAAAAGTCAAAGTGGCAAAAAAGTCAATTCGAATAAGTTTTAAAATGTTTCTCATTTAATTATATTACATATAATTTGATTACAGTACGTTAAGGAATTACTGGCCGTTCCAAACACCAATTCAGAGTTATTATATTTGTTCAAGACACTAAATTACAGATTTAAATAAGTATTTAAATATGATAATATTACGACTCTATTTCTGTGAGCCTTCGTTCGCTTGTATCCATTTTATTACATCCACAAGTTTGTTTTTTTTTTTTTTTTTTTAACAGCTATATTTGTGACCCAGCATTATTATTTCCCCTGCAACCCATAAACACTGTGATTTTAACAGCTTTCGAACACTAAAATGACGGAGTGGTCCTCATTTTTGCGATTCAGACACAAAGCTGTGACGATTCTCTAACACCTGACACACAGGTTGTGTGATTTGACCCGAACGCTGACTTACAGATTCAATATTTTTTTTACATTTTTAGCCTTGTGTTAATCTTTAATCCTGTAGCTGAATTCCTTCAGGAATAGTCTCCATCTTATTTGTATCAGACGTTTGTTGATTTTTATTTCTATTTAATTTCTTTTTTGCTTTGTTTTTTTGTTTTTGTTTTGTTTTTGTATATGGACAAACACTGGGCCCCAAAGTTTTGTAGCAAATTGCTACTGTAGTTTTATTCTGTTTTTAATTCTTATTTTTATTTTTAAGGCATGTTCCTGCACTCCGTCATATATGAAAGCAAAACAAACAAGAAAAAAAGTTTATGTAATAACTTAAAGCACCTTCAACTCCATTGCTCCAAATTTATCATTTTCTTTTTGTGCATGATTACAGGAAACAAGAACTGAAGAAAAGTAGCATTTTGGGTTTAGCTATTTTATATCGAGCAGCTCGTCCCAACAAGCAATTACTACAATAATAACATTTGTTTTATTTAAATAATTGTTTTTATGTTTCTCCTCAAAGATACAATGAATAGATTGTATGCGATGAAAGTTGCTGCTCAAAAACCCTGAAGCCTTATTATTATGATTATTATTATTATTTTGACTTTTTTTTTATGTCATTTTGCTCCATTTCTTTTTAAACACAATTTGGTGCAGTTTAAATACAATACATTTGCATCCCAAAATCTAAGATACTGTTTTGGGATAAATGTGAGAGAAATTTCGACCTGTTCTACAGCAATCCCAGAATTCTCAGAGAATTCTCAGAATATATTAGTAAATTTTTTTAAACAAAATATTGTAATAATTGACTGTGCATGTAACATTTCTATTGTAGTATTACACCGTTACTCAGCACATCTGTGTGCAGCAAAGCAAACGTCATTCAGAAACTGTTTCGTATATAACACATTTTTGATAACGAAACAGAAAACATCAGGAGCCGTGACATCACTGATGGAGGAAAAAAAAACACCTCGTACTCATCTTTCCGCACCTGTCTTATAAGTGAGGAAGGAAAATCGAGCTATATTCTGGGTAATCTGGGAAGTTATTATTATTTTATTTTTAAACAGAAGCTTCATGTCAAGTGTTTGGGAATGTGGTGGGATTTTCTTTGTGTGTGTGTGTGTCGTCATATTTAACAAAAAAAAAAAAAAAAAAAGTCATTTTGTGTGGTTATAGGAAAGACTTTTCTACCTTTAAAAAAAAAAAAAAAAAAAAAGTTTCTTTCTTTATAAGCCTAAAAGTTTGTAAAAGATAGAAACCCGTTAGAATTCTGAACACACTGGATTGTTGTACATATGATTTAGAATTTTGTTTGTTTGCTTGTTTGTTTGTTTTGTTTGGAGCCCCTCCATCTCGCCTTCCTGTGAAACCCGTGACGTTGACTAGAAGTTTGTTGTTTACACTTTGATTTCTGGATATTCTGTAAATATTGTAATTCATCGGGTTTTTTTTAACTTGTTAATAAAGTTATCAGATAACGAGAAACGCACAGGTCTGCGTTATTCTCCTCCACTCAAAATGGGTTTTAACAGGATTTTGAATTTAGATTTTTTTTTTATGATTTTCACCAGCATTCAGTTTAAAATTGGTGAAAGGGAAAGAGAATGTGCAGGTTTATTGTGGTGTTGTTGTAAACCTGATTTGTAAAGCATTTATCACCAACATGAATAATGAGTTAAAGTACTGTAATTAATTAAGTTAATAATGACTTTTGTGATTAGGTCTCATGTTATGCTTCCATCTAATGACTCCTCCATGCAGTGCATGCTGCAGAGTAAAACGATGTATCTCTCACGTGGCAGCTAAACCTTCTTGCAGGTCCTTGTTGTCAACTGGGGATTTTGCATTGCCTTTCTGTCTAGCATACAGCTCTATCTGAGTTTTTTACATGTAGCCCTGACTTCTACAGCTCCCCTTAAGTGCCTAGCGCTGCTTTGTAGACATTGCTTAGCTCAATTTATTCAGGGTATTCAGAGCACTTCACTCTTTTCACATTTTGTTATGTACAGCCTTATTCCAAAATGGATTAAATTCATTATTTTCCTCAAAATTCTACAAAAAATACGCCATAATGGCAACGTGAAAGACGTTTGTTTGAAATCTGTGCAAATTTATTACAAATAAATTATAAATAATGTACATAAGTATTCACAGCCTTTGCAGGTAACATGATTTGGAAAGGCACACACCTGTCTATATAAGGTCCCACAGTCACCAGTGCATGTCGAAGCACAAACCATTCCATGAAGTCCAAGGAAATGTCTGTTGATCTCCAAGACAGGATTGACTTGAGGCACAGATCTGATAACAGGTACAGAAATATTTCTGCAGCATTGTAGGTCCCAATGAATACAGTGGCCTCCATCATCTGTAAATGAAAAAAGTTTGAAACCACCAGGACTCTTTTTAGAGCAGGCCACCTGGCCAAACTGAGCGATCGGGGGAGACGGGCCTTAGTCAGGGAGAGTGACCAAGAACCTGATGGTCACTTTAAAAGAGCTCCACCTTCCAGAAGAATAACCATCCCTGCAGCACTCTACCAAGCAGGCCTGTATGCTAGACTGGCCAGACGGAAGCCACTGGCACCTAAAGGACTCGTCGGACCATGAGAAACGTAGCTTCAACTCTTTGGCCTGGAGGAAACTAGGCACCGCTCATCACCTAGCCAATACCATTTTTAAATTGAAGCATGGTGGTGGCAGCGTCATGCTGTGGGGATGTTTTACAGTGGCAGGAACTGGAGACTAATCAGGATCGAGGAAAAGATTAATGAAGAAATGTATAGAGACATTCCTGATGAAAACCTGCTCCAGAGTGCTCTGGACCTTAGACTGGGGTGACGGTTCATCTTCCAAGATAACAAAGGAGTGGTTATGAGACAACTCTCTGAATGTCGTTGAGTGGCCCAGCCAGAGCCCGATTAAACATCTCTGAAGAGATCTAAAAATGGCTATGCACCGACACTCCACGTCCAACCTGATGGAGCTTAAGAGGTTCTGCAAAGAAGAATTGGAGAAGCTTGTAGCATCATACTCAAAGATTTGAGGCTGTAATTAGTGCCAATGGTGCTTCAAGCTAAGGCTGTGAATACTTATGTATGTGTTTCTGTTTATATATATATATATATATATATATATATATATATATATATATATATATATATATGTGTGTGTGTGTGTGTGTGTGTGTGTGTGTGTATGTGTGTATATGTGTATTTGCAAAGATTTCAAACAAACTTCTTTCATATTGTCATTATGGGGTATTGTTTGTGGAATTTTAAGAAACAATGAATTTAATGTATTTTGCTGTAACAAAAAATGTGGAAAAAGTGAAGCGCTGTAAATACTTTCCAGATGCACTGTGAGGTTTGAAGAGTCATAAGTAAAGCAAGTTAATTTAATTTCTGAGACTTGAGTGTCCATTTTGCATCATGGGTTTTAACCAATTTGAACACACCAGCACCAGTGTAAAATGGGAGAAATGTATCTGGAGTAAAGCTTCATCCAAACCAATCACACAGCTGTCAGTGTTCTCTAAGACCAAGTAAAAGCTAATAAATGAAGGAAGCTGAATAGTAAGTGAAAGGATGGGTTCCCTTTTTGAGTCTGGTTCCTCTCAAGGTTTCTTCCTCATAACATCTAAGGGAGTTTTTCCTTGCCACAGTTGCCATGGCTGCTCATCAGGGATAAATACACACCATTCACCTTAACTGTTAAATTCAGTAAAGCTGCTTTGAGACAATGTCTTTTGTGAAAAGCGCTATAGAAATAGACTTGACAGGTTTCTAAACACTTTTCACTCATATGATTTGAACTTAATTGCTGTATTTTTATAGGTCGTTACATGTTTTATTTATTTATTTTTTGAAAATAAAAATCTCAAAATCTTGACCTCTACAGCAAAAAATGCTTTAAAGTAGGCTACAAGCCTGGAACTTATTACAAATTTGTCTGCCTGAAACACCCGTGAAATATACTTAAAATAGAAAGAAACCATTCTGGACATGCATTTCGACCTTGCAGAGGATCCTGTTTGGATTTATTCCAGGATTTTTATCAGTTCAAGGGCTGGATACAACGATAATTTCCTCTAAATACTACAAACATTTAACCACTTGTTTCTTGAGATAGCTCACCAAGGTGAATCTTGGACAGATAGAAGGACACACAAACAATCCAAAAACGAAATGCCACCTTGTAATTGAGGCATGATAATTGCATTGTGTGTTGAATGGTATTTACGTACAGTTATGGATTAGAAGAAATTTATCATAATTAACATTTAGCATTATTAACATAATCGATTTTTTTATGTTCAAGGATTTTTCAACCACTAAGCCTCGCAGATCATTTCTAGTTATGAGATATTGTTGGACCGTCTGGCATGCACATCGAGTTTACAATTTATTTACATCATTTGTGATCTTCAAGTCAGGAGTCTGTGAGGGCCACCCCGAAAGCTTCTGCTTGAATTTCTTGTAGTAGCTCATAGTGGATTTAATTTTTCTTTTTCTGTTGTAAAACCAAGTCTTTGTTCAGCTTCATTTTCTAGACTGACTGTGTCATATTTCCTTCTATAATTTGCCCATATTTACTGGAATCTATTCATAACCCCATAAATAAAAGATCTACCCCCAGGCTTAACTGTTTGCAAGGTGTCCTTTTCATCTAACTATATTCCCTTTCACTGCATACATAACTATGATGAAAGTGGACAAATCATTTTTTATCAGTCCACTTTTTTCAAAATGGCTCTGATTTATATTATAAATATACATACTGTTTTGTATAATTAATTTGTATAAATGACCTTTGATGATAAGGTCACATGTAAGCTTTCTTTTAACGACTCTTCCATGCAGAGCATGTTTGTGCAATGCTACTGAGACTTTTGCACATGCTACATTTTTAGGTTAATCAAATATATATGTGCATTTTGCAGGAAAAAAAGCCGTTTGCTGTGTTTTTACTTGTTTTCATTTCAAAAAGCAACTAAATGTATGATTCGGACAAAAGTATGTAAAAATTTGCAAACTCCGTACACTTCACAATTAGGGCCAGAGTTACCCGGCCTAATGTGTTGTGTTTAGTGCTTGGAGCAGTTTGGCAGTGCAACGTATGGATCGGCTCCTTGAGAACACAGTGACGTGTTTTGCGGAATTTTTATCTGGGAAAACGTTCAGTTCCTGTTGGCCATCACCTCCCATTGACTCTGCATCTGTCACCTTGTTAATCTCTCTTCCTGCTACACATGAACACACTGACAGGGGACCAGGTCAGTGAGAACCCACCAAACTGGACATTTGTACACTATAATGTAAATAAAAAATGTCCATACATTTTTAAACTTAAGGTATAAATTAGGAGCTCTGTGTCTAATTTTCTAGTTTTATACATAAGAACAAAACCTACATGCAATCGTAAATCTAAATCAGTAATTAATAAGTATTATTAAACATATTGAGGAAAGTGATAATTCTATAAGAAATCTAGAAAATAAAATGTTTGGAAATATTCTTGTTTCAAATATAAGTTTACTAATTGCATAAAAACTTTTATTTTTCTGTACTAGATTTGTCCAGTCAATTGCACATATGCCCCACCCACAGGGGAGTATCTAGGACTTATAAAGAATGTGGTTCCATCTTTATACTCTCTCAGGGCTTCTCCATTAGTAAGAATAAGCAATACCATTTTATCTACCTGCAGGTTCCTCTCAATGACAATCCTGCAGCCCATCTTCACAATCACTGCTGGTTACACACATACCACACAGTCTAATTCAAAAGAATGGGCACCTCTGGATAAATATTTTTCAAAAATGTCAAAATGACTAAAGAGAAACTCCACACCAAATGTTAATGCAGTTATCTTATATCTGATTAACATAAAAATAAATGAAATGTAAATTGCGGGGTGTGAAAATAAAAAACAACACTTCAGGTGTAAAGTCTCAAAACTTAATTAACTCATTAGGTCTTGATTGGCTTTGATTGGAATTTAATCAAGGATATCCATTAGGAATAACAAACTGTAGATTTTCAGACTGTAAAAAATACTTAACTGAGGATGTGAGAAAGAATTTGATTGATATATGTAGCTTAGTGGGTAAGGCATTGGACTTTGCCCAACGGTTGTAAGTTCAAATCCCAGCCACACCAAACCTGAGCAAAGCCCTTAATACCTTAACTGTGCAGCTGTATGAATGAGATATACACTGCCCGTCCAAAGAAAAAGTATGGATTTAAATAAGCTAATAGGTAAGAGCCTCCCATTAATTACTGCATGGATGATTATGTTTCAGCTGTCAACAAGCTATTTAACCTTAACTGATGCAGTAAGTAGCTTTTTATTTCCTATACAACCATGTCGGAAGACACATCCTGTGGTCGCGGAAAGGATGTTAATCTGTTTCAGAAGGGTCAAATTATTGACATGCATCAAGCAAAGAAAACATTTAAAGAGATTGCTGAAACTATTAAAATTGGGTTAAGAACTGTCCAGTGCATTATTAAACACTAGAAGGATAGTGGGGAACCATCATCTTTAAGGAAAAAAATCTTGAATGATCGTGATCGGCGATCATTTAAACGTTTGGTGAAATCAAAGATTAGACTCTGGTGGAATGGAAGGTCATGTGGTCTGATGAGTCCAGATTTACCATGTTCCAGAGTGATCGGCGCATCAGGGTAAGAAGAGAGGTGGATGAACTGTTGCACCCATCATGCCTAGTGTCTACTGTACAAGCCTGTGGGAGCAGTGCTATGATCTGTGGTTGCTGCAGTTGGTCAGGTCTAAGTTCAGAAACCTTATGTGCCCAAAGAATAAGGTCAGCTGACTGCCCGAATATACTGAATGACCAGGTTATTCTATCCATGTATATCTTTTTCTTTCCTGATGGCACAGGTATATTCCAAGATGACAATGCCAGGATTCATTGGGCTCAGTGGTTCAGGGAGCACGAAACATCTTTTCCACACAAGGATTGGCCTTTACAGATTCCAGACCTTAACCTAATTGAGAATCCTTGAGATGTGCTGGAGAAGACTTTGTGCAGTGGCCCGACTCTCCCATAATCAATACAAGAGCTTGGTGAAACATTACTGGAACTCTGGATAGGAATAAGTGTTGACATTGCCAAAGATGCCACGGCGAATGCATGCTGTTATCAAAGCTAAAGGCGGTCCAACGAAATATTAGTGTGTGTGATGTTTTTTTGCCTAGTGTTTGTAAGTCACTCTGGATAAGGGTATCACCCAAAAGATGTAAATGTGTCTGTGTTAAAAAGTATAAAAGACAACATGGAGACATTTTAGAAACAGGTGCTAATGAAGTAACTCTTTCCACAATCACCAAAAGAAAAAAAGGGGGTAGTGTTTACAGAGAGAATATCCAACAATGGTTAAGCCTGAAGATGCATAGGTAGATGAAATAACATGTTGTTTAATTAAGTATATGCAAAAAAATTGTTCATAAGTCAGGACACTGAAGCTGAAAAGTCTAAAACAGGATATTGTTTTACTTTGTTTACCAACATACTTTAAACCCCACCATAAATTGCTTGAACAAATGCAAGCTGAAATGTATGTAGGTAGATGTTAAACATGGTGTGCATGCAAGATGGTCCAACAATATCTCAGAACTAGAAATGTTCTACAAGAAATATTAGATCAATATAACAATAAGACATCACTAGCTGGCTAGAAAAAGCCATCGCAAGCTGTGATATTTGCCGAAAAGAATGTTACTAACTAATATTCATAATATTAAAAGTTGGTAGGTACTAATATTTGCAGACATCTTGTGAGTTTGCTGTAGAACTTGTGTTTACTTCTTTGTACCTGAAAAATGCAGACGGTACAATTTAAATGGTAGGCTTTTGCAATTTTATTGTTCAGTTTTATTTTAAACATCCTTTTATTGTAAAATAAATAAAGATTTTAAACCACTTGCATACCACCAATACGCATGTAATCTTCAGCCTCTGTCTTTAAGCATCTACAGCCAATTAGGGAAAAAAAGGCGCGTTCCTGATTAAATGAAATCAAACGTCCGCCACAGAGCTGTATTGCGCAGGCGTGGTAAGAGCTGTACAGTTGGCGCACGCGCGTACAGAGCGGTACAGTTAGCGCGTGCGCGTATGTAGCGGTACACTTGGCGCATGCGCATAGAGAGCGGTTTGTTTATGCGCTGCAAAAAAGGGGAAAAAAAAAAAAAAAGAAAGAGGCGAGAGCGTAATGGCGGCGAGCAGGCTGTGATGAGCTAGCGAAAATAGCTTGGACACACCTCGGGAAAGCTCAGTCTCTCCTTACACTTTCACACAACCACACGCACGGAAACGGCTCCCAAAATGCAGATCACACTGAAAACCCTGCAGCAGCAGACGTTTAAAATTGACATCGACGCAGAGGAGACGGTGAGACACGGCCACTCAAACGGCGCCAGGGCTCGGGACGCGCGGCCGCCAAAGTTGGCTTGTGACCGCGCTAGGCTAACTCCATACGTACACCCACATAGTTCGCGTTTGTGACAGACGGTAAACTTCGCCGCATGTGGAAACGTATTTTACCTGAATTATGTGCGTTTACGGAGAATGACTGCGCTGTACGCTAGTTTAGGTGTGAGAGAAAAGTTGAGAGCGGCAGCACAGCTAATTCTCAACTCTCCATGCTATCATGAGGCTACTATAAAATACTACCATAGTTGACGTTAGTGTTATTTAGTAAACTTTGTCTACTCGTCCTGGTGTAGTCAAACACCTAGTCTTTGATTCAATAATTGTTTTTACTGCTTATTTGGAAATGGAACCGAGTTTAAATTAGTTAGCAAGTTGTCCTGCCCTTCGGCTAATTATTATCTACTTAACGCTAACTGACTAGCGAATTAACTATACCTTCATTAGTTGGTAGGAAAACGCCCGGACCAACATGCGCCTATCTTTATTTTTTTTTTTTCTTATTTCGAAAATAACGCCTTTGTTGGGAGAAAAAAAATGTTTTAACTATGAACACATGCCTAGTTGTGCTTTCTGGTTAAAACGGTCCCGTTAGCTTGCTAGCATTGTGTGGCCTGCTGGATCACATGCAAGTTGGCTGAATCATGAACGAGCTAAAACCCCGATCGTCAATATTTTCGTTATATGTTTTTGCGATATATGTTTTTGTGAGTTTTTTTAATACGCACTGGCACTCCTCACGTTGGTAATCAAATTTGCTATTTGTGTCGTTTTTTTAATGTATATTTGAAGAGAAATGAAGGTGGGATAAAGTTGAGCTCGGGCCTGAACCTGTGCAGCTGCAGTGACTGTCAATCATTTTCACGCCTCCAGGAGCTCTTCGTATCACGCTCATGTCTTAGACATCGTGTGTGATAGCTTTCTTATTGATTTGATTTATTAATACAAATGTTTGTATATAACAAGGATACAAATAGTTGTTAGTATTGCCAAGCTGCCACTCTTGGCCCTTGAGCAAGGCCCTTGACCTTCTCTGCTCCAGGGGCGCTGTACCATGGCTGAGGCTGCACTCTGACCCCGGCTTTCTAACAAGGCTGGGATATACAAAGAATTTCACTGTACTGCAATGTACACGTGATAAGTAAAAGTCTCTTTCTTTCAGGAGTCTCTTTTTCTTAAGGGTTCTGGGTTATCTATTGGAAAGTGGGGGGGTTCAAGTCCAGTGTCGGCCCTTGAGCAAGGCCCTTGACCTTCTCTGCTCCAGGGGTGCTGTATCATGGCTGATCGTGCACTCAGACCCCTACTTTCTATGAAACTGGGATATGTGCAGTTAGAAATTCACTGTTATGTCTTGTACATGTAAGAAAGAAAATATCTGTGTAACTGTTTTCGACACCAAATGTTGATATCTTGATAGCAGCAGCAGCTCTGACAGAAGCCCAGGTTTATATTTTAATGTGCTTATTCTGATACATTATCAACCCTATAATAACTCGTTCACAGGAACTCGCATGTCAGTTGCTCTATTTGTTGACATAAGTATTATTGTTTTTAAGTAGACTTTAATAAGCTTGTGTGATGCTGTGTATGATTGTTGACCGAGTCTTCAGGACAGGAGTGTACACTTTGCAGATTTCAATTTAAAATATTTTGAAATTAGTCTTACTGCCGTTCTACAATCGCGTAAATACAATTATAAACCGATTAAAAGTATGACGTGTAAAGAGTTTTGTCGAACAGTTGTAGTTAAATAAGAATGAAAACATCTGCAACCGTGCTGTTCTAGGAACACAATTGGAGGATTGTTCTAGTTGACACTTCTATACATGAAATACTTATCTGGTAGTCATTACGGAAGATTTCTGAAACGATTGCTTATTATATTAAAGGATCCTTTTTGTTTTTGTGACATTGTTGGATTTTATTAAATGTCCTGTTTTGGTAATGTTTATTTTGCTTTGGGAACAGTCACTGATGCTGATATGATTCTCAAAGAACAATAAATAAATCATCCTGTGTGTGGTAGCGATAACTCTGCTTCATCATGCCATTCAGTATTTTACTATAACAGCACACCTGTGTCCCCTAAAGGTGTGCAGGTTTCGCATTATAGTACACATGTAATTGGGACACAGTTTATTACTCATTTTGTTCTTTAACTGGCTAAATGTTACTTTAACAAACAAAATGAGAACTAAGTATCCATAGATAAAATCTGACATTTTGCTTTGTCATTCTCTATTTGGGGTGTGTGTGTGTGTGTGTGTGTGTGTGTGTGTGTGTGGAAACTTGAGCAGTGTTTCAAACTGTATGCTGTAAATGCAGTAGTGTGGTCACTTAGTGAGCTGTAGTGCACTAATAATAGCTGGATAATATGGTAGAAATGGAAATGATTTTGGATGACCTCTATATAGTCATCATTGTAGTGTATAGCGTTAGACTCGAGTGCTCAGTGTTTAGTTTAAGAGAAATGATAGCGACCCAAATACATATTTCACACAATAATGCTGTTTGTATACATGGCACACACTGCCACTGCACCGCTGATCTCTCTCCGTCTGTTTTCCAGGTAAAGGCGTTAAAAGAGAAAATTGAGAATGAGAAAGGGAAGGAGAGTTTTCCTGTCGCTGGACAGAAGCTGATCTATGCAGGTTTGTCTTTCTCTCTGTGTTTGTGTCCTGAGAGAAGCAGTGTTTGAAATGAGTGATGTGGGTGTTTGCATGAGAAAGGCTGACAGATATATGCATAAAGACAGAAAATGAGAGACATGCAAAAACATTTGCCAATCTGGACAAATGAATTCCAATTGAAAGGTCTGAATTAACTATTTATATGAATTTATTGCATGTTTAATGTGCACTTATTAGCATTAAACACTGAGCTTTTGTTCCTTCAGATTCTGTATTTGCCTCAGAATGTGGGTTTGATGAACTTCAAACTTATTTTGAAATAGATGAGAGCATCTATTTCAAAACATGGGCAAATGCTCAAAATGCACACAATTGCTCTGGTACTAATCAGACACTAATTTCTTATTTTACTTTTTTAATAATTTTTTTTCTTGGATTATAAAGGGACTTTATAGGGGATTATAAAGGGAAATAATATTACCTACCTTGTTCATTTGACTAGAATGTAATTTGAATTAACCAGAGTCTGTTTGCTTAAATAAGACCAAGGTTTCTACAAAAGCATTTTTTTTAAATTCTTGTTGAACTACCAGTCACGCTATTAACAGATTCTCAGCTGTGTGCGTGTGTTAACATAGACAGTGGGAGACAGGAGTAGAAAGATATGAACTGTAAGAGAAAGAGACAAGAAGATTGAACGAGAGCCTGAGAAAGCTGGAGAGGGAGAAAGAGACAGGCAACAATGAAGATATGATTGATAAGTTGTCTATAATTATTTTGCTGATGTGCTCTGCAGGTAAAATCCTAAATGATGACACTGCGCTAAAGGAGTATAAGATAGATGAGAAGAACTTTGTGGTTGTCATGGTAGCAAAGGTAAGAAATTAATTTCTCTGATCAAATAGAACGCTAGCCTTTTATTTTTTTGTCTTTTTATTTTTATTTTTTTTAGTAATTCAGAAAGGGTAGAGTAGAGCTGTAGTGTTTCTTAAGCTTAACTTTCATTCCAAACACAGTGGATCAGCAGTGATGTAGTCAGTGTGACACTTTATTTATTTTATTTATTTATTTAGCATTTTAGCACAAGCCATGAGGCTAATGTAGATAACAACCAGTTTTATTCTGAAATCGTGATGTGGATACGTGGCGTTTAATTGGCCTCTGCAGTTTTCTGTACAGGCCGAATGTAATGAGTCAAGTGCAATTCTAATAATAGTCATTTTCTAAAAGTATCAAGATATTAGTGCTAAAAAATATTTATTTAGGAATAGTATTTAGAATTTTAGCCAAAAGCAACAGATTAGAGAGGCAAAAATCAGCTAACCCTGTTCCAAATGCTCTGCAGAACTGTGTAGATTTAAGGCTTTTCAGATTGTAAAAACTGTGTTTCCAGCCTAAAGCTGCACCTGCAGCCACTCCATCTTCAACTACTGCAGCATCATCAAGTAGTTCCACATCTAGCACTACAACTCCCACAGTCCCACCCGCTGCTGCACCCGCCACCACCACAACTACCACTGACACCACATCTGACACCACATCTGAAAGCAGCGTTAAAGAGGAGAAAGCAGCAGAGGAAAAAACACCATCTTCTACACCTGCCGGGTATAATACATTCGTCATACACACCTGAAACTGATCTCCTATACATCAAGTAACTGGCACACCCAGAACTCATCACACACACTTAACACCAGTTGAGATTGCTCTACCAGTTTTATTTGTGCATTATTTTACAAGTTAATACACAAGCTGGGCAAATACTGATTAATTGTAATATGCGTCTCCTTTCTCCTGCAGTTCTGGCAGCCTGACGAACGTCAACATTTTCGAGGAGGCGACTTCGGCCCTGGGTAAAGACCACTTCACCGGGAGATTGCAGTCTTAACAAACACCTCTCTTTTACATTCAGTACCATTCCTCTAATGGAGTGATCCTACCAGGATGGATTTAATTTCACATTAATGAATCACTTGACCTTTCCTGAAAGCAAGTGGGTTTAAGTGGACATGTGAGATTGGGGAAAGGGGGTGGTGGTTATCGTAATGCAATCTAATCAGCAAAAAACATCACAGTACAGGTAGTCGTCGACTTACGACCACAATTGGGACCGACAAATCGGTCGTAACACGATTTGGTCCTAAGTAGAGTAGGCTATATGTACAGTACTGAGAAATGATGCCGGAAGCTGGTGCGCACTGTTGAATGGTCGTAAGTTGCACGGGTTGTAAGTCGACGACTACCTGTATGTCATGCAATTTAACATCGTGTAAAGACTACCGTTATATCACACAAGCCTGACACGTGGGATCTGAGAACAATAGCGCTGGAGCCGATAATGCATTATACACAGAGAAATGCACTGAAGATATAGGCCTTGAATGCCATTAGATCGCAGCAGTACTATTTAAGAAGTGTACATGTTGAAATATATACTTATTAAGGATGATGGAGCTGTATAATGAGTTGTTTGTGTGTTTGCAGTGACTGGACAGTCGTATGAGAACATGGTGACTGAGATCATGTTAATGGGCTATGAGAGAGAGCAGGTGGTGGCGGCGCTGCGTGCCAGCTTTAACAACCCAGATCGAGCTGTTGAATACCTGCTCACGGTGAGAGGGGTGGGGCATGAAATGGGGCTTCTGAGAAGCACTGGGAGATGATCACGTTACAGATGATAAAGGGGAGAAGGACCACTTTGTAATGAGGAAAGAATCTTGGAGGAATTGAGAATGAAGGAAGGTTCGAAATGAGAGAGATTAGGAATTGAGAGGGGAAAAAATGAGGAAAGAGGTCAAAATGTGATTAGGGTGGGGGGAGGTGGAAATATGAGTAAACGAAGCTGATATAGAGGTATTATGGCTGGATTAGGAATTTGCAGAATGTCAAGGATTATAGGGCATTTATTGAGCAATTGGGAATAATGATGGCATTGTGTAAGAATTGGGGAAAAAGGGATTGTAGAGATTAAAATTTGGGTTAAATTAAAATGTGGGTTTGATTAAAAATTAAGCACAGTGATGAGGGATTTTAGATGGATTGAGAATGAGGTAGCATTTGTAGCTATTAGGAATGAGGTAGGGATAATGGAGATTAAAATTAGGTGATTAAGGATGGATTAGGAAAGAGGAAGGGATTATGGAGGCATTAGTAGTAGTAGTGCCTGGAGGATTATGGATAGATTTTCAATGCAGGCTTGTGATACTTGGAGTCCAAAGAAGCAGAGACTATTTGTGGTATTAGGGGTTAAATGAGGATACATTGGTTAGGGTTTAAAAAGGATCAAATTAATGCAGCATTGTTTTTATTTATAGCTTCTTGGAAAAAGTTTGAAATGTGGGTATTTTTGTTTGTAGGGAATGCCAGTGGAGAGTGAGGGAAATGTAGGCAGTTCTGATCCTGCACCTCCAGTAGGGGGCACACCAGCTGCTTCTACAGGACTGTCATCTCCATCCAGCACAACACCTACACAACCCACTGCTGGATCAGCAGGTACACACACTCATACACACAACAAAATAAATCATACAACAGATAAAATATATGTATGTATGTGTGTGTGTATATATATGTGTGTATATATATATATATATATATATATATATATATATATATATATATATATATATATATATATGTGTGTGTGTGTGTGTGTGTGTGTGTGTGTGTGTGTGTGTGTGTGTGTGTGTGTGTGTGTGTGTAATTAATTAATGACTGTTGGGAGGTATAGTCAGGTGTCCAAAGACACAGTGCTGGAAATGATTGATGATGAGAGAGAAAAAATGAGATATATTGTGGCTCTTGATCATTTTCAGATAATGATGTATAGACTTGTTTATATGTGTGTTATGCATAATTTCTGAATTAACTTTCCTGTGTGTGTGTGTGTGTGTGTAGCTAATCCTCTGGAGTTTCTAAGGAATCAGCCTCAGTTTCTGCAGATGAGGCAGATCATTCAACAGAACCCCTCACTTCTGCCTGCCCTGTTGCAACAGATCGGCAGAGAGAACCCCCAGTTATTGCAGGTACACACACACACCCCAGTTACTGCAGGTATAAACAAAGCCCTCAATTATTTTGTGTGTACAGACACTGCAGGTAGCTGTAGGACTGTGACTTTTGTCAGATATTTATGAATTTCCTATATTCCCCTAAATAAAACTAAACGTTTACTTGTTTCCACCTCGTCATATAACCTTATTTTTGTTGTGTGCACTTTTTCCCCATTAGCAAATCAGCAGCCACCAGGAGCAGTTTATTCAGATGCTGAATGAACCTGCGCAGGAAGCAGGGCAAGGAGGGGGAGGGGGGGTTTCTGAGGCTGGTGGTGGGCACATGAATTACATCCAGGTCACACCCCAGGAAAAGGAAGCAATTGAGAGGGTGAGTCACTTAGGAACACTACACCATATTCACTATATAGTGCGCTGTTGTGTGGGTTAGGACCAGCCTTCAGGCTCTGCACTTCACTACAGACTGAAGTAAAGACACACTGCAAATACAAAACCTTGTTTCCAGTGATAAACCTATACACTCTAATTATCCTGGACTTTGACTTTAGGCTGCTTTTGTTGTTTGTAGTGTAAAAAAAAATCATTCAGCAGTCCCTGTTTTTCCTCCATTATTAAAAAAATAATATTGTTTCTGGGGCCACCATGGACACACGTAATAATAATAATAATTTCAGATACAGATAGTCATTGTGTTTCAGCTTGTGTGTGTGTTTATACCAGTGCTGAAACACTAACCCCTAACTCTTTCTCTCATGTCTGTAGCTAAAGGCGCTTGGATTCCCAGAAGGACTTGTTATTCAGGCCTACTTCGCTTGTGAGAAGAACGAGAATCTGGCTGCCAATTTCCTTTTACAACAGAACTTCGATGATGACTAAAAGCTCTTTCTTTTTTTTTTTTTGTTTTTTTTTGTTTGTTTTTTCTCCCAATTCACCTGCTTTTTTTGTTTAGTTCTTTCCCCTTCCTTTCCCGTTAATCATACTGCAAAAATAGATAAAATGATATTCATACATAAAACCCCTAAACAGGCAGTCTTGATCTATTTTTCTTTACACACTGGATGACTCGGCTGTTTCATCTGTATCTGCTTTGTAAAGGCAATTATGTTCATTTGCTCAATTGGGAATTTAAGTAAAAAAAAAAGAAAATTCATCACACGATGTCCTCTGATGACCTGGATATTTTTTTTTTGGCTTAAATTCATCATTTTATTTTTTGCTGAAATGCAGGTTCATAGGGTCCATTCTCATTTTACTTCATCACTGAGTAATTGTGGCTGAGCTGCGCATACATTGTTGATTTTTTTTTTTAAACACCCCCGCCCCCCCAAAAAAAAATCTTTCGCTCGTGTTTATACCTTGTTTCACAGTCGAAAGGTATAGGGACCCGAAACACAATTTTAAACATTAAAAAGATTTTTAAAGCAACCCAGTTGCTGTATGTATTTTGTTTTAGTTAAGACTTTACTTTGTAGTGCATGCAATGCAGAGATTTTTCTGTGCAAATCCATGAACTTGTTTTAAAGGTTAAAGGCATGTCCACATGCTCCACTTTGATTAGTGTGGACAGTTCCACATTCTGCACATATACTGTCCTTTTTCCAGGAAGAAATAAAAGTTTTGAACATAAACACACTTCATGTGTCTGTAAGCTTGTTAAGTAGAACTGCAGATTAGCACTGCGTTCAGGGGGCGTTTGAGTGATCAGGGGATGAACAAAAACGATTTTAAATGATGCATTAAAAATGTTTGTAAAATTTAGGAAGTAGTAGGTCAGTGGTTAAGGCTCTGGGTTACTGTTTGGAAGGTCGGGGTCCAAGCCCCAGTTTCACCAAGCTACCACTCTTGGGCCCTTGAGCAAGGCCCTTAACCCTCCAGGGTGCTGTATCATAGCTGATCCTGCGCTCTGTCCCCCAGCTTCCTAACATTGCAGGGATGTGTGTAGAAAGAATTTCACTCTGCTGTAATGTACATGTGACAAATAAATGCTTTTCTGTAAAATAATGCATAAGGGCATAACTGCTTAAATCGTATAACCTCAATCAACAATGGCAAGAAGAAAGAATGAGAAGAAGAAAAGAATGGAGGATTGTCTCGAGTGTGTAGGACATGTGCTACACAACTTTTTATTTTTGGGTTTATCTTTAAATCTTTTTTTTGAGAGATTACTTGAATAACCTGACAATTTATTAAATCCGAATCGGCTGATCAGGGTCCGAATTCAGATCAGATCACTTGTTCTTACAAAGACGTCTGGATAAACACGAAGCTGAATTGAAGGTGCTGGTTAGTTAACAGCGGCGTTTAAATTCTCCAAATGTCTCTTGGTATGTTTTGGTGGCAGAGGCTGCCGTATTACTCAACGCATCAGCAACAGGACAAATCAGCCTTCCAGAACTGGTTATATTTTCAACAGTATAGAATGAAATGCAACAGAGCACTGTAGTGTAGTGATGGTAATGATTTCAGAATAAAAATAACTGTAGAACTGTTCGATACACACTATAAAGACAATGTGACACCTGACTTTTCCATCTGTGTGGTTCTTTTCCAAACTGTTACCACAAAGTTCGACAAAATTGTACAGAATGTCTTTGGATGTCAGTAGCATTCATTTTTCATTAACCTGAACTATGAGACCCAAACCTGTTCCATCATGACAATGCCCCTGTCCACAAAGCCAACTGCAAGCTTCATGAAGATGTGCTTTACATGGCTTGAAGTAGAAGATCTTAAATTGCCTGCTATAGAACTCGGACCTCAACCCTAATGAATACCTTCGGGATGAATTGGAACGTTGACTGAACCCCAGGCCTCCTCACCGTACATCAGTACCTGACTTTACTAACACCCTTGTGGCTGAAGGAGCACAGATCTCCACATGCACACTCCAAAATTTAATCTTCTCAGAAGAGTGGAGGTTATTATAACAGCAAATGGGGACTGAATGTGGAATAAGTGTTCAAAAAGCACATATGAAACTAATGGTCAGGTGTTTTTCACATCCATATCACCAAAATGTAGTCATGTATATAAAATATAATTGTACCTACAGTATACCATACTGTGTAACAACCATTCAAATGCATGAATGGTTCAATGAAGGAACGTTTTCTTGTTTTAACACTTCACACAAAACTGGAAATCCTCGACTTACAGGTGGTTCAGTGGTGCAGCCGGTTGTACTGCTTCCTCATGGCTCCAGGGTCCTTGGTTTAATCCTGATCTCGGGTTACTCTCAGTGAGGAGTTTTGTGGGTTTCCTTGGGGTCTCTGGTTTCCTTGGTTTCCACCAAAAGCATAGCATGTATGTGGACCGATGTAATACAGGATGTGTTTATGCCTAATAAACTGTGTGCCCAGGATAAAGTGGTTAAAGAAGAAAAAATGAAGGAAAGTTAAAAAATGCTTGTCAGTAATAAATGCGTTCTGCAGATGGCGCTGTTCACTGAATTTCATTACTAAATAATCAGCATTGTATTTAAAATTTAAAAAAAGCTTATTTTTTTGTCTTTTACAATACTAACGACGACAACAACAATATTATTGTTATTTTATTATTATAATTATTAGAAGTAATAGTAGTATAATCTTTAGGAAATTAGTTAATGTTTTTTTTTTATAACAGTAGGAGAATGCTGAGGATGGAACCACCAGGAAGGAGGAAAAGAGAAAGAACAAGGAGGAGGTTTATGGATGTGGTGAGGGAAGACATGCAGGTTGTTGGTTTGAAAGAGGCAGATGTAGAGGACAGGGGGTATGGAGACTGATGATCCGCTGTGGCGGCCTAACAAGAAAGAAGAAAAAGCAGTTAATGTTTTTATAATTATATATATTTTATTTGGCCTTTTTTCATATTGACAAAGATGATGATTATAGTTTGATCAGTGCTTTAAAGTAATCCACTAAACAGGAACAGCAATAATACTGTGGAGAAGACTTCTGATTATTATGAATTTGACATGAGACTATTTTTGGATCTGAATAATAATAATAATAATAATAAATATATATATATATATATATATACATACATATATAATGCCAATGTACTCAATATACCTTATATATTCAGGAGTGAAAATATGACAAGTAAATAAAGTAAATGGCAAAAAAATTTGAATCTATTAGATATAAATTAAACACACTTAAATGTTTTTAGCTTTAATCTGAAAAATAAAATAAAATAAAATCTTATTAAAAAAATATTAAATTATAAAAAAGAACATGCATGACTCAATAATCAGACATTTTTTTGGACTGGATTAAAACACTAAATGTATCATTTAGTAAAAGTAAACATGGATAAAGAATGAATGATAGCTGACTGATATTAATGTTCTTTTGGAATGTTTGATATTTTATTTATACAGTTAAAATACAAAAAAATACTTATTTACAAGTTTTACAAAATGCAGGATTATATTACATTTATTTAATATAAACAGGAAATCCTCTGTTCAAGAGTTATAAAAATATCCAGAGTGTTTATTCAGATTTTTTTTGTTTGTTTGCTTTTTTTTTATCAAAATGTTTATTGCACCAGTGCAGAGACACAACAGGCAAAAAAAGTAACCAGTACCAGAAATAACCAGTAATATCGCTATACAGTGTGTGCATGTGTGTCATCTAGTTTAAAGGTATGACTTTTGAATATTATAATCCCATAATATCCCTGATATTTTATACACATAAATCTTCCCTACTTGTTCATTAAGTATGGCAACCCAAGCTCCAGTTTGGTTTCACTTTCTTGCATTTATCTGGTAAAAAAAAAAAAAAAAAAAAAAAACACCACTGAATATTTAAAAATGTAAATATTTCCAGTTCTACAGAAGAAAAAAATAATATATTTTTATTATATATATATTTCCAGTTAGGTTTTCTTGTGTTGCTCTCAGAAATGTATTCACATAAATATAATTCTATACAAAAATATTTGTAGAAATTACAGTGACATTGTGAAATAATTACAGTTTTATATTTATATAGGTTTCCAGAGCGATTTGTTTTCTTGTTCTGTTTTTGGCACCTCATACTTACAATGTTGCTTATTGATCCTTATGATTTTACAGCTCAGTGGTTTCTATGTCACTGATGTGCTGGAAGACAAGATCCCCAAATACATTTTATTTATTTATCCTGTACATTTCAGGCTCCTGGTCTGTGTTCGAAATACAACGAAACCACATTCACCCCTATTCGGTGGAGAATAATTTGTACTATGTAATAAACTAACCCGGAGAATAGTAAAGCAGAGAAATGTTTGTTTTGATCTACATGGTTCTTAAAACTGCAGTATAGAATGTAGATGATGGGGTTCTCCACCTTCCTCGATCAGACTCGGGACAGAGGGATGGAATATCACATTTACGTTAGTGTTATGCAAACCTGATGCATCTCAATGTTGATCATGTAGCATTATGGGATGTGAAAAGTCAAGCTCTTCTGTAAACAGCTTTGTAGTGAAGACGTGAAATGACAATAATAATGATGTACAAAGTCTAATAAATAAAAATCCTCAGTACAGTTTGCTGAATTGTCACCGGTCCAGTTCATGAGCCGTCAGCGTTCTTATATAAAGTAGAAATAAAGAGATAATAGTGTACTTTGTTTTGCCGTGAACATCACAGCGTGTCTCGGGTCTCTTTCTTTCGTTGTCTTTTTCTTTAAAAAGGCAACTCGTGGAGTTTTGATGGCCGTCCTGTGTGTCGTGTTTATATCCGCACATGATTTAGGATTCAAGGGTTAAAGGTTATAGATGGCGTTTCATGTGCAGTGCCAGATGGTCAGAGCGGGAAAACGCACGGTCACACTTCTGACACTGAAACGGCCGGTGACCCGTGTGTTTACGGTAATGACGCGTGAGTTCATCAGAACGGGCAAATTTCCATCCGCAGCCTTCCCAATCACAGTGATATGGCTTCTCTCCTAAACACACACACAAAGCAGGTTATAACAGAATTACACAAACTAAAAGCAATAATAATGATATTAGGTAGCAATAATGATAACGATGATGATGTCTCTTACCTGTGTGTGTTCTGTGATGTGCTTTCAGGTGTGAGCTCTTCGTATAGGTTTTTCCACAGCCGGCATAATCACACGTGTGTGTGGCCATCCTCTTCCTTGGCCAAGAGCGTCGCCCACGTTTGGGTTTCGGCTCCTCTGCTGCAGTAGGGATCATTTCTGTTAGACAAGAGAGAGGAAAAAATTTTAAAACGATAATTGACCCCAGACACTCAGACAAACTGATCAGTTGCTATTCAATCTTATTAAATCTAAACCATCAATCAACAAACCAACAATAAAAAAAACAAAGAAATGAGCAAAATACATTATCTCTGAAAACCCTGTGAAATAAAACTAGTGCATAATATAAAAAAGAACATATTCTTAATTTATTAATGTATATGCTTAATGCTGAAATTATAGAAATCTGATTTATCACAGATATAGAAACATAAATTCTCTTACTATAGCAAAAACACTACTACTCTAGAAACACTACAAAAATTTAAATATATAAAAAATGTAAATAAATATATATATATATATATATATATATATATATATATATATATATATATATATATATATATATAAGGACGTGCTCTCTCTACAGGGATTATTTATTATTTTTAAACAAAAGAACCCTCAAGGAAAACATCCAGTTTTGGATCTGTAATGTAAATATATATATTGTTTTATCCTCTCCATTTTCTCACCATTTTGGACAACTAATAATTTTCTCCCTTGAGTCAGCTCTTCCTTATCATCCGGCAGCTACCGTCTAGGAAAAGTAAAATCTAACACGTGTGTCTTTCAAGACTTGAGGAAAAAGCTAAATACTCTTTTCCTTATACATGACCTCACAGATGCTAATGGTTGGCTAGACAGTATGTTATTCCTCCCACCCAGAGTGCTCGGCCAATTTTGCATTCTTGTCTACCCGGCTTGGATACTGATAACCAATGTGTGTTTTTTTAAACTAATTTGTTATAATAATAAGAAGCAAAGCAAACTGAATTAAAGCCTATAAGTGATACAGCTGGTGTGAGAAGGTGATGTGACTGACCCGAGTACTGCACTGGTGCTGCGGGGAACTGGGAATAACTGTGAGGTGGATGGAATCCCTGCGGAACAGAGATCGTAGGATGAGCCAACACCTGATAGAATGTGTGTGAAAGAGAAAAAGAGATAGAGAGAGAGTCATATCCTTCCATAGTTTTACACAGGAATTATTAATGATGTTAAATTATGCAGGTGATCATTTTATAAATAGCTCTAAAATTAGCTTTCATAGGTTGTATAGAATTCTGTGTAATATCAGTAGATTATTAAGAAACAGCTAGAGTGTTTTAAATCTCCTCTAATAGGAATGCACTTAAGGATAAAAAACATACATACATTAAAATGATAATAAGATGTGTTAATCACACTCCTGACCAATCTGAGAGAAGCAAAGCGTCACACTAGTTCTATTTGCGTGCAGAGATTTTCACCAATCTATGAGATTCTGAATGAACTGTATGAGTGTGTACAGATCCCAAACATGACTCTGTATAAAGTCTGTGAAACGTAATCGGATTGCAGAGAGAATGAAGAAGAGTTGATGAGTGTAGTAAAGGTTGTGCGGCATTTCATATTTGTCTGAGATTCAGGAAAAAGGAAGCTCTGGTTTTTGAAACATTAACATTGTTTGGAAACAACTTTCACACTTGGAACTGTCGAGCACAAAAGATGAGTTTCATGCCAATCCAAACGGACAATTTTTTGAAATAGTACAAACACACAATAGGGGTGATTCTGACACTGGTGCAAATTCTGCTAGTGAAAGTAATCAGCTATTATTCCCCGTCTCATTCCATCTGACAGTAATCCGATTCGCATTGGCATCAATCTGTTTACTCTGTTCTGATTAACGTGTAAGAGTGAATTATTTTTTTTATTATTATAACTAAGCTTGGGTATGTCAGCAGTGTAAACAGATCATGATTCCACATAGAAGTCTAGCTACTGTGAAACCACGGAACAGAACGAAAAAGATATAATGAGAAAAATAGTGAATAAATGTTGAGTTGAATTGCATGAATGATATTTAGTCTTATTTTCAGTTCTAACTTTGTGTTTAATGCTATGTCTTTGTTTTTTTTTTGCGTTTGTTTGCGTGAGTAGAATTGATTTTGGGGTGAGGGTGCTAAAAACAAGGGAGTGTGAGCTTAGAGTCGGGCGTTTACCTGCGCATTTGTGTGATGCTCGTCTGGTGAAAGAGAGGAGGACGATGTGGAGGCCTGGTACTCCTGTTTAATTCTGCGGCACATAAACAAGGCCGGCGACGGTTCCGACGCAGTCGTGTTCTCACTCTCGTTGTAAGCCAACATGTTGTTTGGAACATTCGTAGTTTTAACCACGAATTTCCCATGCAGGTTAATGTTAATATTAGTATTGGCATTTGCGGCAGTGCTGACGTTGTCACTAAGTGGCTGAAGGTAGGCAGGGTCCAGTTCAGGTCTCATGAGCTCAGCGACAAAACCTCCACTAGGGGAAACGTCACTGATGTCCGACACATACGACATGTGATAAGATGGATAGGATAATGATGTCATTTCAGGTGGAGGTGGACGATTCTGCTGCTGTTGCTGCTGCTGTTGCTGCTGCTGTTGCTGCTGCTGCTGTTGTTGTTGTTGCATGATGCTATTAGAAAGAATGAAGTCGTAGTCGAGCAGCTCAAATTCCTCTGGCTCTTTTTTAGTCATGATGTTGTCAAAGTGCTTCGAATGAGACATTTCCTCCTTCCATCTCTTAGTCCAAACACACACATGCAAACACACACAGAAAAAGAGAGAAATAAATAAATAAGTACAATATTGAACTGCTACACATGCTGAAGTTGAACAATTTAAAAATATATATATTTTAAAAAAATAAAACAAATTTTTTATATCAAATGTTGATCTCAGCTTGTTGAGATGCTCCTCAAACGTTTAAACCTATCTCTGAAAGATGAAAAGCTTAGGTTTTAATTAACTGTCTGCGTTTGACTTGCAAATTCCTCCATTTTTGTGTCTGTGCATGTGTGTGTGTGTCTGTGCATGTGTGTGTTTGGGTAATATCGCTTAGTCACACACAGAGAGAAATGCCTTTTTAACTTTATTTAGCACTTTAGCTGATTTCAGAGTGTTGCACACAGCTCTACAGTGTAATTGATTTTATTTCCTACAGTGCAACTACAATTTATTCAGGTATTATTGCACTATATAAGTATATAGTTATATGTTATAAGACATCAGTAAACTAAGTAAAACCTTTTGTAAAAATGTAATAAAGCAGTGAGATAAGCGTTTACTCTAAAATGTACAGCGTTACTCTGTGACGGAGCAATAGTTATTGAAAAAGATATAATTTGTATAAAATATAATTTCAGTGTTCAGGCAATACTTAAGCAGTAATGGCAATAAAGCTCACTGAACTGAATTGAATTAAACTGATCTGTGTATCTGTGAATGTTTGTTGGGGGCAGACTCAAATATACAGAGACAGGTAAGAGAGTAAGACTGCATGTAAACAGAGTTTATTATAAAAAAAAAAATCAATTCAGTCAAAGAAGACAGAAAAGTAATAACTAATCATTTACTGAAACTAACTTGCAGTAGATTTAACCTCAGACATTTCACTTCATCATATGTATGAGTGGATTAAATAATTAATTATTAAATTAATATTCAACTGGTATCAATTGTAATGAGCAAGAATAGCTGTGCAAACATTATAATGTTAATCAGAAGTTTGAAATTTTTCTTATCCACTCATGCAAATAAAGCAAGCCTTTCTGTCAGCTTCAGTTCTCTTCTTATTTTACTTTCATATTTGATCACAATGCCCTGTGCTGTTTATGGAATTATGTGGTGCTCATCTGATGAAGACTGTTAAAATAAAAGTTTTAATAAAAATATTATTACACATAACACACACACACAAACACAGAAAGTGTTGAGTTAATTTCTCTAGCAGTAGTGCAGCTGCAAATCACATGTTTATGATACATTATCATTTCTATAGTAACAGCTCTTACGCAGGGGCTTGTAGGGTGGATGCTCCAGATAGACTGATAAAAAACATGTGTAATCAATGATGAAAGTAGTCTCCAGTGTCAGTGCTTTGTAACATTCAGAGATAAAGCTGTTCATTTAAGTTTTTCTGACAAAGACAAGTCTTAAGGACTGATACGTTTACATTTTTGCTTGATAAATTGACAAGCGGCATTATTAATTTCAAACGAGAGAACAAAAGCTGGTGAGAGAACGATACTTGCTCTAACAGTATCGATGTTCCAGTTATAATTTAGTATATTATCAAATCATTATGGTTTATATAAACTCATTAACTATTCAACATCATTCCACAGCAGTAACACAACAGATGACTCCTAATATGTTTCTAATCATGGAGATAATTAGATCCAAAATAACAACTGATATATGTTGACCATTTTACAACTGTAGCACATAATTTGTCAAAGATGAATTTATCAGTTGTTAACAAATTGAATAATAATAATAATAATAATAATAATAATAATAATAATAATAATAATAATAATGTCCATAAAAGATAATATTTATGAACATTAATCAGTAGTTGGTTTGTATGTGTTTATAATCAATTAATAATAAGTAATAATCAATTAATAAAGTAATATTAATATTATAGCAATATATTCGTCCTGAGCAACAATCACCTGGTGGGATTTAAGATGTGTTTATACGATGTGCTTTGATCTACTTTAATGAATGATGTTCATGTTAATCTTCATAATCAACGTGTCATCTTCAACGGAGGGCAAACATGATTTTGCAGTGAGTATGTCGCTCAATTTTCACCAAAGATAATGGTTCTTGCATTAGCCACGATGCTTTTGGACTACCTGCTGATTGTGGTGCTTTTCAGATCTAGCGGTCACTTCTACCTAAATGAGGAAATTTATGTAATGGTTCTTTAGTCCTTTCACGTGTAGCTGCAGCTCGAAAATGTCAACTTCCATGCTAATATCGCCAATAACACAATCGTGATCATCCACTTAAAGGTCACTAACCATTCAAACTGAGTCTCTGCTGTAACTCAAAAGTGCCCTGTAGCTGCATTGAATTTTGGCAATTTAATTCACCATTTGGTGTCTTAACACCAGATTTCTCAGTAATATGATGTTAAACATCAATGGAAAATGGCAAGAGAGAAAAGAGGTTCTTGCACATATACTTTCAGCTTTAACCTTAATGTTGGAATACTGAACATTTCTATTAAATGCCAATGAAATTGTACAAGTTAATCGTCTAATGATTAGTGAGGAAAACCCCCTACAACCAAGACATTAGTGCCAGACTCGCTAAACATATCAGAAATATTCAACATAAACTGATTTCATGTGTATCAAGGTACAGGTTTTCTTTTAACACCATTCTTCATGTTAGAATCAATGCGTTTTTTTATTCAGGTCTCTTTAAAATAATTAATGATATATGCCAAATAAAATGTAGACATCCTCAGCAACCAATATGAATACTGTGATTAATGGGGTTGTGGGTGATAAGTCACAGGATTAGTACATCATGCTCAGCTGATCTCATGAGAAACTCTTGGAAGATTGAATGAACGTAATAATTATTCCATTTTGCACACATGAAATGCGAAAACCCCCAATACCACCCTGACTCCACCCTGCCTCTGCCATAATTCCACCTTATCATCATAATATATATTATAATTAATACCTTATTTCTGCTCTCATTCTGTCCAAAACTCTGTCTCTAAACTTTTCCCCACACAATTCAATTAAGCCGTCTGATTTGAAAGACTGTAGAGTATTAGATTTTAAGAGGATGTTGAATGGTGGGCGCCAATATTTACTCACACACTCTTTAGTTCTCTTATAACAATAAACTAATATGCTCCTTTTATCCATAAATTGCATAAACATTATGCTTTTACAACAAAAGTTTAAATCTGTGACTAATGAAGGGTTCCCCCTGTTTGTCCCTCTGGGGAACCCTCACGAACGTTACGTCAGAGGAGTTCCCTATCAGAAAGTGCTCAGAAAGCAAACCTTTTAAGAAAGCTGAGTAACTAGCCAAAGACCATCCTACACCACTGCTTATTACTGTAAACTTTATAATAAATAAGAAATTATTATAAATGATATTATTAATGATTACACTCTCAGTTAAACATGGACTTTTTCATATCACTGGGATGGAAACATCAACACGTACATCATTAGCACCTGTAGTGTGAAACTCTTAATGCTTGAAGTGTATTTTTGAAAGTTATTGGAAGTTGAAACTTTATTTTGAAAGTTATTGGAAGTTATATACTTTAAATCTCTTTAGAGTTTACTATATACAAATCTCCAGGTGAATTATAAATGTTAAGGAAAAAAAGAGGCTTTCACTCGTCACGGCTACATGGAAAGACGCCCGTTTGTCTGAGAGTGTAATGATTATAATATAAAACACATATTATTATTTGGTTAAAAGACAGTTAGTATAATATATAATAACTTGAAAAAACCGGAAGGAAACACATGCAATGAATTTCAGTGTATGACTGAAGTTTACTGACCGGCTCAGCAGCTCCGGTGGTGAAGGTGGAGATGGAGGGCAGGAGCGCGCGCCTCAGCGCCATAACGTCCACATCTGCCGGAGGCTGCCTACAACACACAGGAGATTAAAAAGGAAACCAAAAAAAAGAGAGAAAAAAAAACCACCCCGGTGTTTACATCCTTAAAAATAATAATTTATACAAAAAAAAAACTCTAAGTCTCTCTCCCTTTCTCTGTGTCCAAAGTGAGGGAAGTGAAACAGCTCCGTGAATAATTTGGTTACGAACCTCATTAATAGAAAAAGTTCAGGTGTTCACACGCTATAAAGAAATTCCAAAAGATAATTCCTGCTTTTGTAAAAATCCACACACGGACTTCACTTCACTTCAGTTCCCAAAACGCGTTTAAGCTCCAGTCCAAATCATCCCCCGAGCGCGCGCGCCTGCCTGCGTGCGAGCGTGCGTGTGCGCGCGTACGCGTGAGTGTGTATAAAGTGTGTGTGTGTGTGTTTGTGTGTGTGTGTATACAGGGGGATTAACGGGTCCCTGTCTGTACCGGTGCGCTGTTATTACACTCCTCCGCACGCTCGCGCTCTCTCTGGCTCTCTTTATTCAGCTCTGAGGCTCTCCGGCTTTTCTTCCGCCTCTTAAAGCCCGGACACGCCCCTCGTCGCGCGGCAACGGGAGCGAGAAAAAAAAAAAAATAGAAAACAACACACCGAGCGCGCGCGTGCGAGCGTGAGCGTGACGTCAAAAGGGAGAAGCCCGGGCATTAGGCCAATGAAGGAGGCAGCGCGCGCCTGTTGTGCGCCGTGTGCGCGCGCGCGTGTACGTATGATAGCAACAAGCCGCTGTGAAATGTTTTCTGTTTCATTTATATCTAAAATAATGGTTTATTTATTTACCTGTTTTACATTTACATCCATAAATGTTGGCACCCTTCACCTTCAGTCTTAGTTATCCTGCACAGTTCTCTATCTATATATTTTAATATTTTTCTTTTTTGTTTGTTTTGTTCATATGCAAAATTATTGGTACCCCTACAGTTCCAGTACGCAGAGACTTCTCCTGGGTAGAATAACAGCACTGATTTTATTCCTGCCCTGTTTAATTAGACATAACTAGAAAAACAAATATGTCCACATGTCCATACTAAACATTTTTAATCCTAATGGGTACTATACAATTACACATTGGCTTCTTCAGTCTACAAATGAGACCATGTGTTCAGGGGTTTAGTATTTTAGTAATCTGAAATACACCTTTATGCTAACTTTTATGTCCTATTCCTAAGCTAGTCTATAATGTGATAATGTGCGTAAGACACTCTACATTTGTCAAATGGAGACACCTGGACACTTAACTTATTTATGTGAAATGGCTATATGTTTGGAATCATCAGTTTGCCATCCCCACATAAAGACAAGTTTTAACCCCTTCAAAGAGGCAACTAGGTTTTGCTCTACACAGATCCACCCCCATACTGTACATTCTGTTTGTGGAATTTAAGTTGTTTTGTCACCAACTATGGAGATGGTGTTTAAGTGGTGTCAACTTGGGATCCTCTTTGTTTTTTGCTTACAACAAAAACACAACTCCTCTTGCAAGTCAGGTGAGGTTTAGTAAAGTTCTGAAGCTGTGTTTGTGTGCAAGGACGAATTTCTTTTTAGCAAATCAGCTTTTTGTTATCTTACAATACAGTAAAGTTGTCCAATAAAATTACTATCTGGAACCCTAATAAAAATGCTTACTTTCATAATAGGTTTCATGTGGCATACACCTTTAGGATCTAATTATGTAATTCACTTTGAAGAACCATTGGAGAACCCTAGTGGTTCTAACAGTGTGAATGCACTAGGTAACTGCAGTCAAACTTCAAATATTTTGTATAATTTTATAATCTCTAGAAGGGTTTTGGCTAACTTGTAAGGTTCATTGGATAATTAGGGGTTCACAAATGGTTCTGCTTGGAACCTGTTTATTATCCATGTGTTCCTAGGTCCAATTCTTGCAATTTATGAACACAATTATTGCAATCAGACGTTTTTAAAAAGAAAATATATCCATGTTTTATTTAGTTTAAAATGTATATTGTGAAAATATTTTACTGGTATAGTGTTGACATTCTTTAGTTTACCTCACAGTATATTTATTCATTTGTTTATTTGTTTGAAGAGAAAATTGATTTACAGAACTATTTGTATGCATTTTTTTTATGGCTTTTAAGTTTTTTTGGACGCAGTGCTTTAGTTCTGAATAATAATCTTACATGAGTGTCTACATATGTTTGAATGGAAAATGTGAATCATTGGTTGTAAAGCATAATCCATGCACTCTTTTCTGCTTGTTCTTTTTAAAGTCGCTAGCATTTCTAAGGTGAAAGTATATCTACGCATGTGGCTCTCAGGTATGTGAACAAAGGTGTATGGCAGCCTCACCTTTACACTTGTCCATTTATTCATGTGTGCGTGTGTTCCATTGCTTTATTCATTCATACCTTGAGCAGTTCATTGACTTGCTCTCAGACTGACATGAAACCGGTTGGTCCTGCTCGTTACCGCAGAGATAAGTCATCACATATTGCAGTGGGTGGGGTGTTAGACATGACGACAGTTAGCATTGCGTTATAACTCTACGAGGGGCATGACGTCACAACGTTTTGAAAAATTGAATGTACTGTGCAAACAGGAGCTTCAGATCCTGCATCCTACCTAGTGCAATAAAGCCAGCTCCATACTTTGCATGCAAGAAATAAAGTCTTCTGCACTCTACTTACTGCACTGTGTGTTCAGGATTTCCGGAAGTGATCTTAGGTTCCCAAGGATAACTAGAAATTAGGATTTCCCTCGAAAAGAAAAGATTAGAGAACTGTGAACAACAATAAAACTAGGGGAAACCTGAGCATGAGGTAAACGGAGTACACCTAAAAACCAGTAAGGCAAGAAGTTTGGGATAAACTAGGACACTTTATTGTATCATTTACACACAATAATTGTAAAAGAAAAAGGTTTTGCAAGAAGATGTGAGAATAGAATGGAAACCAAGAACTTGTAGGATATAATAGAAATGATGACTAGAATTAGCACAAAAAAATAGATTATGTTTGCAAAACTTGTAACAGAAGAAACACACATGCAAACCTACAAACACACACACACACACACACACACACACACACACACACACACAGAGGGAGGTGGTAGCTTAGTGGTTAAGGCATAGGCTTTTGGATCTGAAGGTCACTAAGCTGCCACTCCCGGGCCCCTGAGCAGGGCCTTTAACCCCATAGCTGCTCAGTTGTATGAATGAGATAAATGTAAGTTGCTCTGGATTAGGGCATCTGACAACACAAATAACTGGATTATAGACTCTATTTACTAAAAAGATAAAAGAGTGATGGACATTTTCTGCACTTTTTCCCACTGTGCACCACAGAGCAAAAGGGACGGGGCTTGTAACTCCTTCTGAGCTGTACATTAAAATAATAAAATCAAACACAGCCAGTTAGCAACAGGCTTTTGTATACATCACACCCACATTTTAAACCTCAATGTAGGAAATGTGTAAAGAATAAACATAACAAGCATCTATTCTAGAACACAGCAGTGAACACTTTTTTTCTTGTGTGATTTGAGACTGAAGATTCTGTCCGGACATGTCTGAGTCTTCCAAAAATGATTCAATATTTAATGAAGTGGATATAACTGATTTATTACCACAGACACCGTGCAGAAAATGTAATGGTCTTTAAACACACATGCATATTTGTCCTTGGTTTTTACACTACACATATTTACAACAGCACAAACACACTGACACAAGAAACCTGATACATAATTTAATTTACATCCCACCAAAATCAAAATAATAAATGGTAAAGAATCAGGTAAGAGAGTGGGTCATGTGACGTGTTGGAAATCTATAGTACATGAAACTCAACCCACAATAGTTCCTGCTTTGTTAAAAAAAAACCTTAACAGGAAGAAAAATCATCATATTATTACTAATATATTTATTATTGCTGTTGTTAATTGACAGTGCATTTTCCAAAAGTGGCCTGTAAAGGGTTTTAGGAACTTTAGGTATATTCCCTTCTGTCCAAGTCCCTTGGATGTCCTAATTAAGCAATAATTCATGGGAAAGAGCATGGTTATAATGTATATTGGCACAGCTGTCATTTGCCATAGGCACCATTCCACAGCTATTCATTATTCAGTAAAACCACAACACTGTGAATTCAATATGGCTTGTTTACAGCAGTCCCACACTTCTGACACAATTGTTCTGCTCAGATACAAAGTGTTAGCAGAAATAGATCCTGACAAAGCCAAGCTCACGCTATAGCACATTGACAATGGATATGTAAATTTTTTGTTATAGTAGGTTCCAGAATTGATAAGCATTTATATTTACAGCCATTTTCCTGAAAATGATGCCACTGACATACACATTTACCGGTCTTTATCCAGAGTGACTTCCAAAAGGGCTTTGAAGTCTAAATCAGTAAGTACATAACACTAACAATCCTGTAGTAACGATTTAAACTAGAAAATGGAGTCTGTTTATGGTGAACATATACTAGTGAAGTGGTACACAAAGCAAAGCATCTCAGTGCAGCTACAGGAAATATACTTGTAATGTTGCTTGTTAAGCAAAACTAACTGTTGCATATGAATATTTTCATGCATAAATATTCCAACAATTATTAGCTGTTGAAGCCACACAGGTGTTTTCTAAACGTTCGTTTTGGTGTTACTGTAAACATTGTGTGACAGTCCTTTAGAAAGTTGCATGAATGTTCTTCTGGAACATTTTACATTGTAACTGCTTACTGAATCTTCACTGAGCTGAGCAAAACGGATGTATGACACTGAACATGCTCCTTTAATCTCAGCAAACATGGTCATTAAATATTAACACACACTCACACACACACACACACACACACACACACACACACACACACACACACACACACACACACACATACACACACACACACACACAGAGACAGTCATACACACAGACATAGAAATATGCGTCTGCTATGTCATAAAATGTTAAGGTACATACTTGCACATCTCTGAATGAAAGGTCAAAGGTATTAAAAAATACCAGTATATGTTTGTGTGTGTGTATGTGTGTGTGTGTGTGTGTGTGTGTGTGTGTGTGTGTGTGTAAAAGCAAATATGGTTCCTTGATGATCCTGTTGCTTCAGGATCTTGTCTGTTTGACTCAATCAACATAAATGACTTTCGCTTACACACACACACACACACACACACACACACACACACACACACACACACACATATCTTGTTCTGGGGGTTAGTTTATCATTAGGATTATTTGCTTATTAAAATAACCGACGTTCCCGTCACTCTTCTTAAACACACACAATTTGTATGTGCACTGATGGGAACTGCGGCACTTCATCCCAAATGGTTTCATATTTAATATGTAGTGCACTAAGTAGGGAGCTGGTCAGAATCAAAGTGCAGGTTGTGATTAAAATTAGTGATGAAAGCTTTGTTGAACCCTTCATTAGGCTCGATATTGAAACGTAAATAACACAGATTTAATACAGGCAACAAAATGTAAGTAAATAAATAACACAATAAATGAATAAAGTAATGAATAAATAAAGTAATGACAAATGATGACAATAAATATGTAATAAGAACTTAAAATGATAAATACAGATTATTTACATATTATTTTGGCCTAATCTAATTGTAGTAAAGAAGGGACCAATGCTTTAATATATTTTTATGATATTGCATGTTTGTAATTATTTATAGCATCAATTAGAATAATTATCTATATGTTCTTTGTAAAAAGTGACGTCAAACTCTTGGTTAATGTCATGTTTTTGAGGGTTCTGTCTCATTACTATGTTTGCTGTGTTATTACACTGTCCCTGTTTAAAGCTTTATTATAGTGTATATTTAGTCAGTGTACAGTTTCACAGGAATAAAGCATTTCTTTCAGAAATGAGAAGTTGAATAGAAGAAACTAGACCTCATCGCTGATCAAACCTTTAGGGAATATTGTTACAAAAATGAAAAAAAAATGACCACATGGACAGTCAGAGTTTCCGCTGAACACAACCCCAACATTGACTCAACACCACCCGGGGCTGGGTGTACTACCTAGTGCTGTTTCATTCAATCAGTTCGCCAACACAACCTCACTCACTCCCTCACTCACTCCCTCCCTCTCTCACTCACTCAATCACTCACTCACTCACTCACTCACTCACTCACTCACTCACTCACTCACTCTCTCACTCACTCACTTACTCTCTTACTCACAAAAAAACTGTTGTAATACCTATAAAAGTCTACAGGTGTTTGAGTGTGCGTGTGTGTGCGTGTGTGTGTGTGTGTGTGTGTGTGTGTGTGTGTGAGAGTCTGGGAGAATGAGGAGCTCCAGCTCCAGAAAGAAATATGCAAAACAGATTCAAATGAGCAGGTGATTCCTCCTTTGATTTGCCCTACATTTATTTGCATGTAGTTTTCAGGGATTGAGTTTGTGCCAGCTGTGGATTTGTCTCTGTGTCTGTGTGTGGGCAACTGTTTGTCTCACAGCCCTCCCAAAAACTCATGTTAGACAGACATGCTGTTAAAGTGGTCTAAATAGTGAACAGGGTGTGTGGTTAATGGGACAGGCCCAGAGTACAGTGCTGAGACTGGGTGTTTGTGACGCTACATTTTTGACTTGTCCTAATTTAAAACAAAGTGCGAATAAAAGAAGAAAGGCATCACTGTAATGCTTCCGAATATTTTGTGTGTGTGTGTGTGTGTGTGTGTGTGTGTGTGTGTGTTTAAGAACCGCGCCTCTTGTTTTTGGCTTGTTTACATATAGCAAGCTGAGTGTGGCTCCATCGTTTACATCATTCCATCCGATCCGGAGAGAATGTGTATGTGTGTGTGTGTGTGTGTGAGTGAGTGAGAGAGTCGTGAGGCAGCCTGTGCCTCCTCTGCACGCCCGGGATTCCTCCACAGCCTTAAATATGGCAGTTATTTTTAACCCACAGTATAGGGGCCGCCCACCGTGTTCCCTCAGCCAGGAGGGGAAATGGAACAGAGCCACACTTCCTGGTCACATGACTCATCTGACCAATTAAAGAAAGAGAGGCACAGGGAATGCGGGAGGACAAGAGGGGGGATCCAGGCATACTGCCCAAACCTCAGTGCCTCAATCTGGCCCCGTGTGTGTATGTGGGACAGTGTGTGTGTGTGTGTGTGTGTGTGTGTGTGTGTGTGTGTGTGTGTGTGTGTCTCTGTCTCTCCTGTCAGAGACAGTAGAAAGACTACACTGTGTTCCAAACCATACCCCGTCACTACAGGTGAATAATGAATATATTCTTGGGCTACCTATAAAGACAGTGTGTGAACTATATAACAAATAGCCTATGTGGTTAGGAACAGTAAAGTGATAGTGACTAGGGTGTGGCATTTGGGACACGTCTGTTATGGTCTTTATATGACCTATAGTGAATAAGCCATTTGACTTCAGACATGTCCATAGTAGACCAGTGGTGGTGTTTTCAGCATGTGTGTATCCTTGTCATGGTTGCAATGGAGGAAAAATCTACCCCATATTCACACCTAGGGGCAATTTTCTATAGCCAATCTGTATGTTTTTGGACAATGAGACAAAACCAGAGATCCTGGAGGAAACCAACTTAAACATGAGGAAAAATGTTTAAACCCTAAAACAAACCTGAGTTCAGGATTGAACCTGGGAACCTGGATGCTATTCCCTGCACCACTGTGCTGTCCACAGTGGTATGTGTGTGCCCTTTGTAGAGAACAGGGCATGTGGTTTGGTGGGACAAGCCTTCACACACACACACACACACACACACACACACACACACACACACACACACACACACACACACACACACACACACACACAAATATCATGGCATGAAGTCATGAAGGCAGGCATGGGGGAGTATGGTTGACTTGCTGTGATGTCACACAGTCCCTCCAGAATTAGAAGCCTCTAAAAAGAAAGCGAGAGTGTGTACGCAAAAGAAACATTAAATTTACACACACACACACACACACACACACACA
This sequence comes from Silurus meridionalis, assembly GCF_014805685.1. Taxonomy (NCBI): domain Eukaryota; kingdom Metazoa; phylum Chordata; class Actinopteri; order Siluriformes; family Siluridae; genus Silurus; species Silurus meridionalis. Next base: position 14,012,050 of record NC_060898.1, read on the forward strand.
CACACACACACACACACACACACACACACACACACACACAGCTAGTTAAAGTACTGCCTGTGTTCGTATATACCTTAATGTGGTATCTGATTATTTTTATCTGATTGCAGCAGGTTATTTATGTATTCATGTAAACACCAGACTGTGATGCCTTTTTACAAATCAGACCCCTAAAGCAGCTTGCCCCAGCAGTTGCCCCAGAGGTTTTACTGTATCGTACTTAAGGTATAAATATCCACTATGTACTGCCAAAGAGTTTTCCATCCTAGCTTGAACTGATGACTTATGGTGCAGAGTGGAAAGATTATTTTTGGTCATTAGACCCCTCACTGAAATACATTGTATTATTAATTAAAGTACAAACTGCTTCTTTTTTTTATAACAGGCAGCATACAAAGCACTTTGTTCAAGATATCTTACATCCAAATAAAATAATTTTAAGGTACATCACAATATTTTAAACCATTTTCCTTTATGATTTACATTTATTTATTTATTTATTTATTTATTTATTTATTTATTTATTTATTTTCTCATTTTACTTTTTTTTTGTTTAGACTGAATGCACCTGGTCAAATGCCCAACAGTTGACAATGCTGAGATTTAACTCATGATTCTGCTCTCATGTCTAATAACTGATCCACTTTTCACCCATTGCCCAAGCATTAGTATGTAACAATGTACATTATTTTGTCATTTGGTGCTATGTCACTTTAGTTAGTTCCTAAATTTGCTCCCAAATTAAAAGTATACAGTACAAACTCAAGAGATGTACCAGTTGTCACTTGCTTGAGGTTAATCTCTGCACACACATATGCTAAATGTCAACTGTGTCCATAGTTCTCCAGCATGGTTAATTCTGTGTGAAAATGCTGGTATTTTTGTACACATAGTTTTATACAAACACTAAATCCTTATAATGCAGAGGAACCCCTAACAGTGAATGACATATAAGCAGTTTCACAAGAAAAATAAAAATGCCCCAAAATCAGTGGTTCGGCGCCGACAAAGTCAGTGTGAAAACATGCATGCAACAGTGGTAAATACTAAATATAAGTTATCTTGTTCAGTCAAATGAACTAAGTGTTGCATAATTTATCATTTAAACAAGGCGAAAATACATTTGTCAATGTCAAAACATTATTCTACTATGATTGTAAATGTTGTTAAACTGCGTAGACACAGGAAAATGGTTGAAAAGCCTCAATATCTAGTTACTGTCTGCTGGATTTTAATGTAATATAATGTATTTTCTATACATGTGCAAACAAAAATGAACAGATGTTCCTTAAAAAAGCTTCAGTATATGGCTCAGAAGAAAAATGGATTTGCCATGTAAATAAAAGATAGCAGTAAGTCTGACATCACAGCTTTGTTCATCTGGTGTAGTGTGAGATTCGAGTGAGTGTAGTGTGACCTCACAGGTTTAAGTGAATGTGATAACTGAGTGACAGGTAAATGTGCTGGACTGACTGCACGTGTTTGCATTAATATCTCTCACATTCAGTGTAACTAGATCCATCTGTCCATGTCTTTCTATTCAACTCATATCCTATCTGCCTGTCTATCTGTCTATCTGTCCACTCAGGTTTAAATAGAGCTGCGGTCAGACACGAAGTGATGAAACAGTGTGAAAACAACTGCAATATCACAGAGGGAAAAGTGCAAATAAATGAGGGATGCAAAGCTCTGACTTCTGCCTTCTTGTCTCTGTGCCTCTACCACTCTCACTTTGTCTGTCTGTCTGTCTGTCTGTCTGTCTGTCAAGTCTCTCTCTCTCTCTCTCTCTCTCTCTCTCTCTCTCTCTCTCTCTCTCTCTCTCTTTTCTCTCTCTAACATGGATGTTGGGATTCCCCCAAATCCCCCAGTTACACCACTACTACGTCTACAATCTGAAATTAAATAAGGAGGTGCCATATTTTCTTTGGATGGAGTGTGTGTGTGTGTGTGTGTGTGTGTGTGTGTGTGTGTGTGTGTGTGTGTGTGTCCTTATTGTGACACATTTTCCAGTTTTGCTGATGACTAAGTGATGTCTCAAATTCTTTAAGCAGAAATCTTTTTTCATGCTTTCTTTCTTTTCTACTTTGATCTTCGTATCCTTGTATTTTTACTTTTGTCGCAACGTTTACTTGTAGATAAACTGCTGTTTTTCTTTTTTCTTCAGTTTTAGCACGTTAACCACACCGTGGCCTCATTCTCATTGTTTTAATAAAAAGTTTTTTTTCTGATGACAAATGCAGGCGATACTTCACACGTTATAGCAGCAGGTTCTGGGATCTTTATAAACTGTAAACCACATTTTTACTGTTTCAGCTACGTTGTTTTTGCACAGATAACGAGTGGAGGCGAATTTACACTGCTCTTTAAACTTTTCACTAAGATTAAAATTTTTGAGTTGTATTCACAAAGAAGATCATAGCTTTAAAAAAATCCTAACTGGGATTTTAGACCAGTCTGAATCTGTCATGTCAGTACTTTTTCCCTAGATTGCATGTGCATCATATTTGACCTTTTTTTTTAAAGCAAAAGTAGTAAAATAACCATAATTAATCTAAATTTGCACTGACATGTTGATTAAGATTCCATTTTTTCAACTGAAAAGTAAAGAAGTTAAATTTTTTTAGTACAAAGACTGTTCAAGAATTATTACTACATGTGCTATGCTACAGTAATAGCATGTAATTGTACAGTATTGTGTTGTCTACAGCAATATACTTTTTTTTTACTTTTATTATTTATTTTAATAGAGGAACAGTGTGATTATTGATTTTTCATACTGTACAAATGTAAACAGATTACAGAAACTATTGAATTGAGAATCGACTAGTTTAACAGAAATAAGTGAGCATATTGATATGATATCAGTACTGAAACTTCATCACATCATTCATCCTGAAATGACAAGAATAAAAAGCATTTGCCAAAAGATTTACAGACACAAACATCTGTTCCCATCATCAAGGAGAGATCAAACTGTATTATCCAGCCACAGTCCCAGAATTCAATGTTTCTATAGTTTAACACTGTATTAGTGATGAGGCAAACTGAAACCAGAAAACCACAGTATATATAGCCACTCTGTGGAGCTGGAGGTTGAAGCTGAAGATGTTGAGATTTTCATTAGGAGAGATGAGGATGGACAGGATTAGAATTGAGTTTATTAGAGGGACAGCGCATGAAGGACGTTTTGGGGACAAAGTAAGAGAGTCCCAATTTGCACATGTGCAGAGGAGGGACATGGGGTATATCAGTAGGAGAATGTTGAGGATGGAGCCACCAGGAAGGAGGAAAAAAGGAAGGCCAAGGAGGAGGTTTATGGATGTGGTAAAGGAAGACATGCAGGTAGTTGGTTAAAAGCAGCAGATGTAGAGGACAGAGTAGCGTGGAGACAGATGATCTGCTGTGGCGACCCCTAATGGGAGCAGCCGAAAGAGGAAGAAGAAGAAGAAGATATAGCCACTCTGTACAACATGCACCTATGTTTTATGGAAATAAAGTACATTACTGTTAGAAATTACCTGAAACTTTACAGTAAATAATTACAGCATAGCATAGGTTACAAACAAGTGAATTAAGGCCAGTTTTTATAATATATAATGTGAGGAACTCTTTATTATGAAGAACAAACAACCATTTCTGTGAAAAGATTGTTGTAAATAACAAACAACCCAATTTGCAAATGAGGTGAATGTAGAATACAAGGCTTTTTATGGTTTTTTTTATGTGCATTTATTATCAATATGCATATTATGTAGACACTTCCATCTCTCTGATTGGAAATCACTTACTACCACAAACATCCTCCATACTTAACAGACTAAATGTGTTTGGAAATGTTATTCCATCTTCATAGGACTTAACAATGAAACAAAAAAAACTGTCCTAACCACTTCTGCTGTAGGGTAACAGAAGTTATTTTCATGTGTTTAATATATTAATAACAACAAGCTTTCAAAAGGGATGTAAATTACAGGGAGACTACTGTGACAGTGCCTATGGCCTGAGAAACAAAAATTACAGACTTTTCCCAAATAAATTGTTTAAATAAATATGAGTGAAATACAAATGTTGTTATTAATATACATTTTGACAGTTTTATGCCACAGGATTAGTTTCTCACAATCCACTGCACTTTTTTAATATTTAATATTTTCATGATTTTTAACACCTAAATCATATTGTCTTGTAATTATCCCTCACCACACACCACACGGGGTCTTTTATTTCTCCTTTTTTTCGTGTTATTATCAGTTTGATTTCACGTTTCAGGTTGTGGTCATTGCTTCCTTGTATGTAAATATATCTGCATTCACATTCAGTTAAACTGCTGCAAAATGTTCATTCGACATGTGAGCGTTTGTATTTGTGATTGACAAAATCAGCAACTTTCTTTGTTTGATAATCACGGTATGTGTGCATTCATGTTATCTCATGTGTAACAATTGGCCTGGCTCTTCCTATTCATTGTTGAATTTCTGGGTAAAATAAAGGTTTGATGAAGTTTAATTTGATTTAAGAAGCTGAACTGTCCATTTCAATTAATTACATTTTCATTTCAACTAAAAATGAAATCTCTAAATTGTACCACATTAAATCCTAGCTTTAGACTCTGAGGTAACCAATAGCCTAGATGAGTATCTGATTTTGTATATTGGCTCTGGTTTTCAGTTTCTTTACTAAAACATGAATTAGAATAATGTGGTACAGTTTAAAGTGTGAGTCAACAGTCATGTAAGAGCAAATTTTTGTTGCTTAGCATTTGCTAACCAGGTAACAAAAGCGAAATGCAGCCAGTAAACCAGTGATGTTTATACATAATATTCAGAAATTTCAATTGGTATAATTATTTATGGCAATTCGACTGAAATGGAAGTAGTTCAACTCTTAGCTCTTTGCTTTAACTTAAAATTGTTTGTCAATACTGCCCTCAAACATGTAACTCTTCCTACCATGAGACAATTATTTAATATTCTTTAAGTATGCAGTGCACATTAAGAACACTCAACATACTGCTAAGTATGTAACATGACAGAAAGCATAAGTTTTTTTTTACTCTTATTTCAAATAAGTTTATTTCAAAATAAACTTATTTCTGCTACTATCATCTAAAGGGACATTTCAGCTAACACAAAACATATTCATATTGTGTTAGCATAAGTAATTAGGATAATAAGCAATATTATTAAACACTTTGCGAAGTCTAATCTCATTACGGAATCATATTAGGGTTATACTAACTCGCACCACATTACGGTTCAGTTTCTATACACTAAATAGAATAAATCAAAATCATTTAGCACTTTTTTTTATTAGTGTTATTCCGTTCATAATGAAGATTGTGCTAATACGGCTGGTCGTACAACAAACAGGGGAGTACGAGGAACATCTTTGTTCTTGAATCTGTCAATTGAGCTCTAGTTCTGGAACAAAATCTGCCTTTTACACCATAATTGCAGCAATCAGGGATATTTTGGAGTTCCTGGGCTTACTGGCACAGAGGGAAGAGAACATTGCTGGTTCTTTACCAAACACTGAGTTTAGCTGTATAACATACAACAATTTTGGAGCGTAATTGCAGTCAGGGGAATAGAGATTGTTTTCCAGCAAAGTTGTTCAATGTTTCTCAGTTTTTTTCCCTCGTTTACTTTTCAAAACATAAAACGTGTGTGTGAACCTATTTTATGACTGGAACCTTCACCTTTGTAGAAAACCTTTTGAAAACATTTTCATAAGGAAATAAATGTGCTGGAGATTGATGGTTAGTTAATGTATGTCCACAAAACACGTTTCATCATGTGTGTTGCCTGGAGCTACACTGTGTGGTCAAAGGTAGGTGGACACCTGTCCATCACACCTATAAATGGGCCTACAAAGTTCATAAAGCCCACAAATGTAAACATTTCACTGTGTACTGTATCTTACACTTTAGGGTTTTTCTGGTAAATGTAGCCAGTAAATCTCACAATGCAATCTGATTAGTTTCCATACAATGATCCTATCAGGTACCATAAGGCACTTTGAGGGAATGTGTGTATCATTCATACTATACTGTTTTGTATGTTTGTGCGTATTTAAGTGTGTTTGTGTGTGTGCATGTGTATGTAAACCTAAATATGGACCTATGGAAGCACGCAACTGAATACATTTGCATTTGTGGCAATTGGCAAACAGCCTTTTCGGCGTCGCTTGAAAAATGTGTTTTGAGGTCTCTGTCAATGGAAAGTTTTTTTGTCTTTGGATCTATCTGTCCTGCTTGGGTACATTTGTTACTAGACACAGAGTATGGTGTTGGTTCACTTAGCATAATTTATAGATTTTATTTCTTTACACAAACAAGTTTATTATTGTTCAGTGAGCCGTGGTGCC